>NC_042534.1:13875028-14475028 GCF_900963305.1 Echeneis naucrates
CTGAAAGAATGCTATTGTGTACGGAAGGTAAAACCGAAGATCGTCTCCGCTTTTGACAGGACGATCCACTCAGTGTCTTGGCACCGAAGGGGGCAAATATTCAACAAATAGGACACTGAGATTCTTTTGTTGAAAGCATGTCCGTTAAACAAATATATTATATAAATGAATAGTAGATTATAAAAGAGCAGAGCACGACTCTTTTAATCCCAACTTCCCCAAGATAATTGATTATAGGATATGCCAGCATGATCACACAGTTAAGCAAGGGGAGAAAACTACGATGATCATTGTTATTATTTAATTCAAAAAACAGAGGTGCTACAGTTTCCATGTAATTTGTTATAATTAGTTAGCACAAACACAGTTGCAAAAACAAACAAACAAAAAAAAAACCAAAAACACAAAAATGAAAAAACATCAAGGCAGGATTTTTCAGAGCAAACAGATCTGCTTATTTTAGGCTTTACTAAGATAATTGTGTGGTGCCACACATAGCTCCAGTCTGAGCCATCTACAAGAGGCTCGTTTAGCACAGTTAACATCCAAAGGTAGTACAGTTTGTGTTGTTTTTTTTTTGTTTGTGTTTTTTTTTTTTTTGTCAGTAAGTTGTTATGAGTCTGTACCCCAATGGTCGCTATGGCAACAGCAGGGCAGAAGCAGAGGCTGAGAGCCATGCAAGGGTGTAGGAGATGCTGTGGATTGAGGATGGAGGGGACGTGTCCTCTGTGCATGATGAAATCTGAGCTCTGTCTCACCTGTTTGCTCAGACTGTGAATTATAATCCCAGGTTGTCTGCGGGGAAGTCAGACCGGGCACAGAGTAGCTTTTTAAATCTGACTTCTTTACGTTGTGTGTGTGGAGACTCACAATGTGTCTCCCTGGCCTCCTCTCTCCCCCCAGCTCTCAGTACCAACAAAACTCTGAACTGCATCGGCGTGTGAGAGAGGATAAAAAATAAAAATAAAAAACAAACCTGAGTGATGGTGTCACCTTCTTTTACCCCCCCCCCCCCCCCCACCGCCCCCCCTCCTCTGACGGAGTGAGTCATCGTCTTAAACATAGTCAATCTTTGGTGCAGCTACCTTCTTCCTCGTCTCCTCACCCCTCCCTCCCTCTTCTCTCTCCCGTCGTTTCTCAGAGCGTCATCAGGTTGCCATAGCAACGGCCCGCCTATGGGAGACAGATCAGTTCATTATGGACCATGGGATCCAGAAACTGAAGGACATGTTTTGTTTTTTTTTGTTTTGTTTTGTTTTTTTTTTTTTTTTTCAGTGAACACAGGAAGAAGGAGCCTTTAACAGGAAAGCTTGAACTTAAGGCTCTTGGTTAGACACTCAGTGTAGCCCTGCGTTGGTCTGCAGGAGGAAGTTTTGCAGACTGCTGTTTGGGGGTAAAAGGGAACTGGGCTGATCCATTTAAGCCCTTCAAAAACATAACTAATGCATGTCTGCCATCCTAGAAAGCTGGCAAAAAATAAAACTTATTTGATCAGATATGCAAATGGACTACTTTGAGGTGTAAACATGTTGCCTCCAGAAACAGTTAAGCAGAAGTTGCTTACATGCTTCTGAATTAATGGATCTGACAGACGTGGCAGTCATCATCAGCCTACTGAAAGCCACAGTCAGGAAATCCAAATGTGCTCTCATTTTATTTCTGGGTGGGGAAATCAAAGTGGGAAAAGTGAAATGCTGCATGTTCGCAGCGTTCGAGTTGAAAGATGGATGCACAAAATACACCAAGGAAACTTTTGTTTGATAAAGATCAAAGGGAATTGTTAGGAGAATGAAGTGTGTTTACAAGTACTGAAATCCAGGCTGCTTCTCCCTGCCCCTGTTATTACTGGGGGGTGGAGGGGGTGTGTGTGTGAGTGTGTGTTTGTTTGTGTGTATATGTGTTTCTGTTTGTGTGTGTGTTTGTACCCTAAGCCCAGAGGGCTACATTAAGCTGAAGTGACAGTGGGGATCTTTAAGATGTCTTCCAAAGTTTGCTATTGAGGGAGATCCTATCCCAGAGTCCCAGAAACAAAAGAGAGGATAGAAGAGGAGAGGCGGAAAAATACACCAGGAAGAGTGAAGAGGAACTTCAAACAAGACACAATTTAATTGAAACACCAAGACAGAGTTCAGATAGCACAATTAAGATCAATGATGATTTCTACTTATTTTTATTTTTAAGTAACAATGAAAAACATGTAATTGGCTTAGCTGTCAGTCTACCCAAGAAAGTAAAAATGTTTGTTTCAAAAGGAAAATGATCCGATTCAAGTGTTTTAGTTGTGTAAAAAACCTGCATTCATAATATAGACTGGATATTAAGTAGACGTAGACTCAAGTTTGAAAAATCAAGCCAGTACTGAAAAGCCTTAAACCTGCATTATAGCTAATGACGGTCAGTAGGAAACTCCACTGATTTTAAAAATAAGTCAGATTGCATTGAGGTCTATGGGAAAATGGCCTCAGTCTTCATTCATTTGTTCGATAAAGTGAGTTTACGTTCTCAATCTCTAGTTTCAAGTCCTCTCCAGTAAGACATAATGTTCATTTTTAAAACTTTGGTTTCTATTCAGAGGAAAATAAACCATGAAGCAGGGTAAGTATTAGTGCACGGCTCTGTGTGATGGACAACCTGTCTGCCAATCAGAATATAGTACAAAGCAGGCCAGATCCAACCCTCACTCCTCAGCTACTGCTCCCTGACCAAATATGGTTTCTTTTGGTTTCCAAAAACTGAGATGATGACAGACCAATTACAAAAAGGAGGCTTCAAAGGGTTATCACTTGGTCCATAATACGCATCGGAAAACTTTGGGCATTTATGAACCAGTGTGAACAAGAAGCAGAGTGTCTACTGCCAGTTGTACCAATTTCAATTTTAATCAACATTGATAAGACCCAAAAAGGGAGTGACTACATCATCATTTCCAAAGGTTTCTGCTTTTGATCATCCAGGCTGGAGCTTTCAAACTAAAATGGAGCCAGTAGCATTTCCCTAATGCTCTATTTTCAGGGCTGGGAAACTTTGGAATAATGTGAACAGGAAGCAAAAACATAGTGATAGAGATGTGCCTTTAAACAAAAATGTTGTCATGTGGATGACCCCATGACTGAGAAGTTATTAAATGGCTTGGGCCAGTGTAACGCTATCCAGATTCATATCAAACCAAAATGGAAAGCTTTGGGGTTCAGACTCGGGTTAATTTGGGCTAAGGGCCTAACCCACTCATTCCACAAAAGAAGGCCAATGTTGGGAAATTGGGGCATGAAGGGAAAATTCCACAATTTTGAAATGTTATTAATTAGCAATGATAATATTGTCCACAGAAAATGGTTGTGTTTCCTGTCCTGTCCTACTTCACCATAGTTCAGTGTTCCCAGCAATCATTTTAGTGAGAATATTGTGATGTTATCGTAACTATGCAGTTGTAACTAATTGAAATGTTTAACTCAGTATGACGTTACACTGAGAACAGGAGCTGACAAAGTCAGCGGCCTCAGGAACAGTTAAACATGATATATACTTTGCCAGACATACCCAGCTGTACTTTACATGGTTTAAGAAGTAAACTCCTGAGATTAGGGCCAATGGAAACTAGGTGAAATGGGCTAAACTTCTAAATCAGCCATTTCCACTTCATGCACTTGGAATGCACACTCGCTGCATGCACACGCAAACCGACCCACATACAATGAATAGCCTGCGAAGCGTCCACCTATTCACGATCCTTCTTTCTTTAAATGGGGCTGCCATTGTGGCTTGTCTACCCAGGGGCGTCAGCTGGGCAGAGGGGTGGGTCAGCAATCATGTGTATGACAGGAAACAGACAGGCATGTTGGCTGCCAATCACCCAGCCTCTTTATTTCTTTCCTTCACTCTGTCTTTCCATGTGTGTTTCTCCACTTTTCACTCTCTTTTTTTTCTCACCCTGTCTCTCCCTCAAGTCTGACAAGAAAAAGATTTTCACTTACTTTAGAGAGGGAAAATAAATGAGCGGGAAGTGTCTCCCTGTCTCCTTTCACCATACCCCCCCAAACACACACATATACACACTCTTTGTCTCACATGTCTGAAAGACAGCAAGCAGTGGTTTTTCATTGTAGTGGGCAGTGTTTTCAAATCATTCCTCACACTTTGTCCGCAGACACATTACATTCTTCAGAAGACAGAAGGAGGAAGTCGTATGCGCTCTACTTCCAAATGCAGTTGAGTGCTCCACGCAGATCGATAGCAATCCTCGGTGGGAGCCGTTTATTTTGGAATGTGTGAGGCCCAGTGGGTGACAAAATCCACGTTCGTACTTGCACATGCATGCAACATTATAAATCTCGCTGCGCTTGCACACATGGACGCAACGCGGGTGCAGACAAAGTGACACATAAACTTACGCACACCGACAAGTACACAGTCAACACGCTCAGGGCCTTACAAGCAAAGCCTCCTGCTGGGCTGGGCTCTCTTCCCTCCTCCACTGAGCAGAACCCACAGGACTCCAGGCTGGAGGAGGGGACCCAGTGTGTCTCAACAGCATCTCCTGCCAAGGTCTGTGTTTCTGGGGATGGCAGCTCTCAGCAGCTGGCTAAGATGGAACTCTCTGTATGTTGACTCCAAGCCGCTGGTTGCCTACCCCTGCCAGGAATTTATAATTCAACAATCGCAGAGGAACAAGCAAGGGTTGTTGGTGTTCTTTTTACAAATAATAACAACAGTCAGATTGTGTGTTATATACATATATGTACCCCCGAGACCCTGATAAGCGGTTGAAGATGAATGAATGTATGAATGAATGAATGAACTAACGATATATATATATATATATATATTATTTAGCAATGTCTATTTAAATATGACCTGCTCCAAGAATAGTTTTCAACCATTAATGACATAGTGATAAAGATGCAGCTTTACTTTAGGATCCAAGAAATAAATTTAATCTTATTTACATAATTTTCTGTTTCTGTCATCAGACAAAGTACAAGTGTAAAACAGTTACTGGTCGAGTCTGTGCCGTGCAAGCAGCTATCTGCTGATTGGCATTTTTCTGTAATTGTCAACAAGTGATTTTGCGCAGATGCCCTTTTATAATCACACTTAGAACTGATAACATTGAGGGGTGTCACTTTCTTTTCCACAATGAAATTAAACGCAGCATTGCCTGGTTTCTGGCGTTTCCTCTCTATGGAAAGTTGTCAAGGTTATAAATGGTACATGGAAATATACTGACCACTCCTGATTCATCAATTTATACATCACACCTATTCCAGAATGGAGCAGCTTTGAGGGGCAACATGTGGATGGAACAAACAACCCTTATGATCATTGTTGTATTTAGTGCATACCCTGCTCTACAAGCTGGCCCTTAATTGTCCAAGGTTTGTCAAAGAAGTCACTGACTCAATGTACTTTTTTTCCTCCATCCAGCAAGAAATGTGCTTCTGAAGCTACACTGCACACTGTCAACACCCTCTGATAGAAAGCTCGTGCCAATTTCTTTTGACAGAGAAATGAACAATGGTGTAGCTAGTGGTGTCACCCAACCATCTAACTCCATCACTCAGTCACTCACTTGCAGACATTCGCATTTATATGGTTGGCTCCTGCTGTTGCAGTCCAGCACCAAGTTTAGGTAGCTCTGATAGCTCCCCCCCCCCACTCTACAAAAACACTTTCCTGATTATAATAACGTTCACTCCGCTGGCAAAATGCCGGACAAAGAGTTAAAACAAAATGAATCTTGGGGGTTTCGTGGTGACTGACTCCTTCTAGCATTTTCCAGGGGTTTTTAAGAGCTGCATCTTAACGCCTCTGCAACCACTCTGCCACTTTCTGGTGTGCGTGCAGTGCCAAGTTAGTTTTTTTGGCCACTTAGCTCCATTGGCACTTTTACCAATTAACACCAATTTCTTGCATGTACTCTTTGCAAACAGGCTCATGAACAGGATGCAGCGAATTATTTATTTCAGCGTCCAGCCATCACACCAAATTCTCTTGAGGGCTGGTTTGGCAGCATGCTGTGAGAGCTTGTCTGGGCTTGCTGATGGACTTTTTTGGGGATCAGTTGGGATCTGTGGGCAGAGACGTTCCCCTCCGAGTCAGCCAGGCACAGCCACACATCATACACGCACACACACACACACACACACCTGTGCTTTTCCTGAGAACATTACATTTTCTCAGGCAATCTAGCATCACAGCGATTCCAACTGCCATTTCTGCGGGACAAAGTGGGAGCAGTAAAAATGACCAAAAGCCGGGGAATGAGCATAAAGCTGAAAAAGTGACATTTTAAATATAAAAGTGCACAGTGTGGAATGACATGCTGCAGTAAACACTGATGAGGAAATTGATCTTTGCCAACTTGAATCCATTTAGTTAACACTTTTATACTGAAGGGATAGCTCAGGGCTTAAACTGCGTTCCAACTGGGATATTGCCTGAAGCTAATTTTAAACCATGCCATTATGCCATTGCGTCGTTATGTGAGTGACATAATGCTGCCAGGCCACACTCAACAATGTCAATATTACCAATCCAACCAAGTCAGATATCTACCATCAGATAATATATCAAACCGGAGAGCAACTCTAAGCGAGGAAGGGTGGAATAATGGTGCAGTGGGGGCACTTGCTTGTATGTTGCTCTTCAGGCACATGGGACCTGAACTATCACTGGGGTTTGCAACAGTCAGCAATACAGACATATCCTCAGCAATACACCCTTATCCACAGCAATACAGCAGGCTCAATAGTGTACCTCCTTCAATGCAGCATAATCACCTCTTGTGACAACATCCCTGGCCTCTCAGGAGTCTATCTACCTCCTCAAATACCTTGGCAGCATAAGATAAAGACATTAGAGACTATGGGATTTGGAGAGCACGAAGCATTGGGTCTACAGTCTGTGATGCACACTGATTCAGACTTGGAACGCCTAAGAAGTTTGGGATCTCTCAAACAGATACCATCAAATGAGCACAGCAGAGCAGCAGGGCAGACTGGAGCAAAGCTCAGCATGCTGTTGAGCTGGTTAGAAGGATTTCTGTTGTTTGTAGCTGAGCTGCCGCGATGCAAAAGTAAAAAATAAAATAAAGGAAAAAAGAAAGAAAGAAAGAAAGAAAGGAGGAAAAAAAGAAGAAGGAAAAATCTTTTTAAAACAAAATAAGATCAGCGTGGGAATCATCTGTGAGACTCCATGTGGACATAGAGACAATCACAATACTTGCAGCATGTTTGTTGGGAATAAACAGCTTTGAATAACTTTAACAGAGATACACACAATCGGATTAGCATAGTATTGAAATTAAAGGTCCTTAAGAAAAAGCTTTAGTCCAGATGTCTGTGAATCTATAAACACGCCTTTTCCTCTTCACTGGTGTGTCGCCTCTCACACTCTCCCATCCTTCTCCTTTCTCTCCCTCCTCCCTCCTCTCCCTCACTCACTGTCCCTGGGTGGGATGAGTCATCGAAGAGAGAGAGAAGGAAAGAAAGGAGAGGAGGTGTATTTGTGTGTACTGTATGTATTTGTGTGTTTATGTATGTGTGTGTGTGTGTGTGCATGTGTGTGCGCATGTGTTGTGTCATTCCTCCTGAGGTGCTGTGCCCTTCACACTTCTTCTCAACTTCGTGTCAACCTTGCTGCTGGAGTCCAGACGTAAGCTCCAAAGGTACGCTGATGTCTCAGTATTCTATGACATACAGTAACACTGCACCTCACTGGCCTCTTGTTCTAAAATACAACTTATTTCATGGTGTTAAGTGGTACTGTTGTGTAAATATTTCTCATATGATAGGATGAAACCACCTACATTGTGACCACCTACTTTTGTTCCTAGTAAACAATAAAGTCACCCACAAGGATTTAACAGTTGCTCTCCCTGAAAAACACTATACAGCAGATACCTTTCAGAACATTTTATTTACACTCGTTTTTACTTTTAACCTCATCTGCTTATTTTGAAGGCACTTAGCGCTTATTTTAAAGATCCACTGTGTAGAACATAAAGGAACCCCAAGTAGTTTTTTAATGAAACTCTAATTTTATATAAGTGATAATGAAAATGTTTCCTTGCATTGCTTACATCCACATCATACCCTGCAATTTAACATTTTCCATCCATTCATCCATCTTCTACTACTTCTACATTCCCAGGTCACAGGGGGTGCTGGAGCCAATCCCAACCAACATTCCAGGCGAGGGGTGAGGTACACCCTGGACAGGTCACCAGTTCATCACAGGGCCAACACACAAAGACAAACACCCACTCACACTCAGAGTCACCAGTTAACCCAAAATTATGCGTTTTAACAGAGTACCCAGAAGAAACCCACGCAGACACGGGGGGAACATCCAAACTCCATACAGAAAGGCTCCAGGCCGGGAACCGAACCTGTGACCTTCTTGCTGTGGGGCAACAGTGCTAGGAAAATTTCCATTACTGACAACAACAATGTTTTCAACTGGGGGATCCCAAATATTGTTATTATTATTGTTGTTGTTGTTAATAATAATAATAACTTACTGGGTAAAGTATAGAGACTCGGGGGGAAATTATTTCACACCTATAGGGCAGTCAAGAAAATAAACACCAATAATATGCATTAGGTGATACATCTCTGTCACTTTGCCACCTGTGTTGTTGTCCACTTTTGACAAAGTGGCCAGGATGAAATTTATCTGTCCTGTCACTGTGGCAGGTGATGGATTAGTCCTGATATCGCCTAAACAAAAAAGAGCTGATAATATAACGATAAAAGCATTTCATGGGAATGATGTCTGGGTGAGCTGTAAGCAAGTGTGCGACTATGTAGCAACCCTCAAAGAAGATAAATAACCAAATAAGAGATATTTTAAAATTCTAGTGAGACACTATTACCCCACAATGCAACTCAAGGTGGGTATTCAGAGATTAAGATATTGGAAAACACAAATGCATCATAATAATGCATAAATAGCTGGTAAAACAAATAGGAAAGAAAATCTTATCAATTTTGAAATGGTGTGATCCAGGGCAAGCAGTTTGAGGCAGGAGTGTGCTTTGTGTTGCAGAATAACACGCAGAGTAACATAAGCAGGTAATTAAATTTTGACTGGAGCACAAATGCTGAAAATAAAACATATCAGTTAAATGGGAAAAACAGCTCATTTGCATATTAAAATCCTGCTGCGTTGTGTCGCAAGCGATGATGTGTTCAGCACAAAGTGTTCAAATATTTCAGTATTAACTGTAACTATCACGTTGTTAAAGAGAAATAAAAAATTCATTGTTGTCCAAGTGTCTCTCTTACAGTCAAAAAGCAATCATGGAGGAATAAATGCCAATAAGTGCCAAACACTAATGAATGATATAAAGTGATCATTAAAAATGTGATAAATCTTAATATGACACATCATCCAGTATTTATTCTGAAAGACAAAACAGAAACACACGTTAACAGTGCCTTCTGCGTTGCTATGGTAATCTATTGGCTATAAGAGCTACACTATCTCAGGTGCCTCAGCCACTGACCAAACAACAGAAATAAAACATGCACAATAGACCCGGAGCCTTGAATGCTGTCTGATGACTTGTGCGCTCATTTAATATGAGGCCTGTTTATTTCACGCTGGGTCTACGTTTCCTGTGCAGCTGTGGTTTTTGGAGGCATATCAGTCCAAATATGCAATGATAGAGAGTCTGATCCGACCGGCCTGCCTCAGAGCTGTCCTAAGAGACAGACAGAGACGGAAAGAGATGGACACTTGAACTCTCTCTCTCTCCTTTTCTTCCCTGTCAATGTCTCTCTCTCTCGCTCTCAGACAGCCAAAGTGGATCGGCGGTAAGAAATTTGGCTTTCATCAGCAGGGACAGGTTGGCTTCTGTGCAGTCTCGCCAAATGTGCAGCAGAGTCACAGCTCAGTCCACAGACCAGACTCAACCCCCACCATAAACACAAAAATAAATATATAACTAATAATCCTCCCATCATGGCAGATCATGCACTTGGACATACATATCAGTTGGTGTGCTCGTGCAAGTCCACAGATGCACACACACACACACACACACACACTCACTGACTGGTATTCACACAAGCAATGCTTATACACACATGGATACACATACAACACACACACAAACACACATTAAGCAACCAAGCAGCATGCAGCCCTCCAGAGTGCTGTACTGTCATTTCCATAAATACTCTTAAAAGGTGCAGCCAAAACCATGGAAGGGCGCGATTGCCTCTCGGCTAGAAACGCACAAAAAAGCTCTTTTCTCTTTCAAGAGACTGTAGGAGAGGATGACCCACTTAATCGAACAATTTGGAGCGCCAGGGTATGTATGTGTGCACGTGTGTGTGTGTGTGTGTGCTTGTGCGTCTGTTTGTGTGTGTGTAAAAAGGCCTTCCAGTGCCCGGAGACAAACAATAAACAAAACCAACAAGCTTATGGTATTGCAGAGACATGGCGTGATGACTGTCTTGTAAGAGTTACACATTTGTGTTTGTGTGAATGTAATCGTGTGTGTACTTGGAAGGACTGCGTATGTGCTCTACATTTATCTCAGTCTCAGCATTTATATCTCCATCTACTGTGCAGGTATGTGTAACGACAAACGGTGAGAACACAGCACAGGGCATGACCAGAGGTTTTATTGTATTTATTTAATTTTCTCAGTTGCATCAGTGTGTGTGCATGTGTGTATTTGTGTTTGTCTCAGAGCTGCAGTAATGAAGCCTTCCATCTGCTGTTCAGAGCCGGGTAAACCATAGTGGGACTGAAGTGGGGGTTTGTGTGTGTGTGTGTGTGTGTGTGGATGGATGAGGGGGGTCAATCCTGGTTTAGCCTCTAACTGCCCCCAACGTCCCCCTTGCCAATTTAAAAAGAAATATTTGTTTATCTTTCCATCTTCTTTCATGCAATGGTCACTTATCTGTAGAAAGTAATCGTCCATTTTCATTAGTGACCGATGAAAGCTTTGATTTAATGACAAGGCTTTGTGCTAAGGATGCTGACTTCCCTCCTTTTTCTTCTTTTTCCTTCCTCTACCGCTCGTGCCCCCCCCCCCCCCACCCCCCATCTCTCTTTCCAGCCATAGACATCCACTTTCATCTCATTTTATAAAGCCATGAAACATCAGGCAGTGGCATAAATCTGACACGTGATTGCCGTAATGACGGGGAGCCTCGGCGCCCTGACTGACAAATGGATGCCAATGGGAGCCCGCCGGATGCACAGCTCGCGCAGTGTGCTAAGGGTCAAGGCTGCGGTATCAGCTCTACACAGCCACAGACACAATGCATAGTAACACAACTGAGCCCCTCAGCAACACACCTGGCTGCTTTGACATGCTACTCATGCACAAGCTCACAAAGTACAAGACATGGCACACACAGTCTCGCGGCTCAGATAGCGCTGCACACATATCCAGAAACACAGACTGAATAGGACGCTAATGGGATTCAATTTTCTTGGTCCTCCGGAGTCCCGATACAGGCTGTGCAGCCTAACACAATATCACTCACAAGACACACAACACAGAGAACCATTCACAAAAGAGAGGACAATGGATGTGAGCACTTTAAACAGCTTGTCTTCCTACACGCTGTACAATTTCATAGAAACATAAGGCACCAGCACTGTGAATGAGAAAGCTTGTATGTGGAACTGAGAAACTTTCGAGTTTTTAATTTGCAATCACAAGCACATCACGTTACATGTTCCGCGACAAGAGTGACAATAATTAAAGTCAGCTGGGTCACAGAAGAGCCCGCAGCTCCGTCCATCCTGAAAACCTACAGCACCTTTGAAAGAACAGAACCATCCGCCCTCTGACTGGAGTCTGCGTTGTGAATGGATGTTCACGGTCCAATCGGATATCAGTTTTAAGATGGGTAAAACTTAATTACCCTGCTTTGTATCTGTCGTAACTTTATCACAGACATCAATTGTTCCCGGGTTTTATTCATAGCACATGCACAAACTTCAATTACTACTCAGGTTTGTGAAGCAAGTTTCATTTACAAATACAACTAATGGTTGTTCATGGACGTCATTTCACCAACAAATCACACCTACATTATCCTTGTGATATTATACTGCATCATCCTACATACATTTATATTTTGTCAACTTATGGACAGTTTACATTTTTGTCCTGCTATCCACTTGCAGATCAGGGTCAGTCATTGTCCACTGACTGTAGGAAATGTGGTTCCTGGAAAGTCTGTTTATAGACGATAGATGTGCAGTAGCAAAGGTTTATAAAAGGGCATGTAAATTATGTTTTTTTATTATTTTAATATAATATGTATATATGTAAAACATATGTTCCAGTCTCACATCCACACCACACCAGAGTTTTTGAGTATTAGTGTGATATCTCCAAGGTTACTTGGTTGTCTTGACAGGCAGAAATGGAGACCTTGGGAAAGGATGACATAAATAGCTATGATCACTCTCTGGGTTTTATGGGTCACGATTACTAATGGTGAGTGTAACATGGATTAAAAATGAAAAGGCTCATTTACATTGCTGTCTTAGCTAGAGCTGTCTTTCCTGCAACTAAACAACTGCAGAGGACACAACCTGCTTCCTGTTTACACCAGCATGGAGATCTTGTGTACTTTTTAAAATGAAATGTAGTAGTGTGGGTATAGTCCCTGCACACATCAATAAAACGTTGCCATACAATATCCAATACGATATTCATTTGTAGCGGCCGCAGTATTATTAAACCTAGCTATGTTTAGACACGAAGTGAAACATCCTGGTCTAGTTTGATTCAGAGTGACTCCAGACATAACATGTTTATTTGAATTTAACCAAAACCATAATCTTTCACTGATCTTTACCAAAGTGCTTTAGTTGCCCAAACCAAACCACAGACAGGACTAAAGATGCGGTTTGTCTGTGGTGTGACAGTTGTATACTTGGTACGCCTGCCCCCTATTCACCCCAGCCACCTCCCGGTGACAGGACTGTCTTTAATAAGCAGTGCTCCTTTCATTAAAAGCATTCATCATTTCATTTCAACTGAACATAATCTAGCCTGTGATCAAATTACCAACAGAGCAACACAAGTATTATATTGAATGCATCTATAACACAACATCTGTACTTTAGCAAGGGACACTACTGGGAGCCCTCAGTCAGTCAACATTAATATTTATCCTTTTGAGTAACGATGCCAAAGGCTCTCTAACCTTAATCAAACAGCCTTTGCTCCTAATACAATCATATTTCTGTTCAATCATTTTATCAATGGTCATTTGCAACAGTTCGGAAAACCACAATTTGTTTTTGATCATTGTTTTGTCAAAGGATAGGATTTATTGATGTAGGATGTAGGGCAAAAATCTACCTACTCACATGTTTCGCATGCCTGTGGTCCACCCTGAGTTCCCCATTAGGACACTGGATGATATATTATCATCGACCATACTCAAGACAGCAATTATACTTCCTCCAAAGTTAATTCAGCTGAGTATTGTGAGTAGAGGTGTACCTGTGGTAAAACATTTTGACCATCACAGCTATTTCAATTGAGAGAATATAAAAAATTGTCAGCTTTTTTTTGGTTCCCTGAAACATTTACACCCTTAGCCCTCTTACGTAACCTTAAAATCTAAATATCTGCTGGAAGCATCGATTTAAAGAAACAAATTTATGTTTGGTTTTGAGGTCTTGAAGGAAACAGTCCACGTTTTTGAAAACCAATGAAATCAACTTGATGGTAAGCAAGTATCTTAATTTTTTCATTGAATGCAACTCCCTTCAAGCAAAATGAAGACAACGTCCATTTCCTTCAAAATGCCATAATGCTTTTGGTTGTGTGAGCGTTAAGTGCGTCCCCATTGAGACAGGCCTGACCCTGGCGGCAGCGCCGAGGGCCGTACGTCACTGTGACCTTTCTGAGCACCGCTGCAGCCCACTGCCTTTGTTCGTCTAACGGGTCCCACACAAAGCGACTTTTGACCAAGAACAGAGAAAGACAGAGAGCAGCGATGGAGAGATAGTGACAGAGGGGAGGGGATGAATGGATAAAGGGACAGGCGTCGGCTGGAGGTCTGCGCTAATGGCCCCTGTGTGTTTTGTAATTAGGAGCAGTGTCAAGAGACACAGGGGAAGAAATGGGGGTGGTCGGACAACGGGCTAAAAGAAACAGGCTGAGAGAGAAAGGGAGAGTGAGAGAGGACAGATATCCAGACAGACAGGATAAAGCCAGTGGAAGAGAGAGGAAGGACGAGAATTCAGAAAAGAAGAGATTAGGGGCCAATTAAGAGAAAACTGGAGAGGCTGACTTTTAAAGAAAGCCAAGAGAAGGAGCTCCCATCCTCTGATCAGTAATTGATCTTGTTTCATTCGCCTCGTGTATCCAAATGAGTATATGTGTGTGTATGTAGGGGTGTTGCACTGAATTGCAGTTTAAGAATGGGCCTCTCATACCAAACCCTTGGACAGCCCTTTCTTGAGAGGAACTTAACAACCACACGGACGATGATGATAAGCAGAGTACATGCTATTCTAGCTTATCAAGCTCACTTTGAAATTTAAGTCAAATCATTTTGCCATGCTTTGACAGTCTCCAGGAAATTGTCGTTGCACAATAGATATAGATATAGAATAGATAAAATAGCCACATGCAGAACATCTGCTGGAGGTGAAAGAGTTAATTTGTAAGCTTAGGTTGTTGTTGATCACTATAATAGATAAACAAAACGGTACACTCCCTGATTGACATCATCATCATCATCATCATCACCATCTTCATCTATTTGGCAGACACTCAGCAAACAGGAAAAGACAGGCTCAATCACTTTCGTGACATCGCTGCTCTGGGTGGAGAGTGGGGACATTAGCAGGTCTGTTTGTTTACAGCTAACGTTTTAAAATGAAGATTCTGTCAGAGCAGCTATCAAAAGAAAATGTTGCTGAATAATGACGATGAATGCTGCCCAAATAACAAAATTCTTAAGACAACATCCAGAAAGCTTCAAGCAGCACAAGCAGGTAAATGAAAAAGAGGAATAATCAACAATGTTTGTGTGTGTCTGTGTGTGTGTGTGTGTGTGTGTGTGTGTGTGTGTGTGTGTGTGTGTGTTTGTTTTGTCATCAAAAGACCTTATTCACTGTTCGCATTTTGTGTTTAGTTACAGCTATATGCAAATATGCAAATCTGCATAGAAATAGCACTGTTGACTTTTGTTTGACTGAGTGATTGAGAATATATTTTACCCTTTCAATGAATGCTGTCAAAAACCTCCCATTAAGAAGAGCTGTGGTCTTAGAAAGTTTGAGAAACAGTGCTGCCAATGCTTCACTGCTCTGTGTATCTGTACCTCCACCATAATTAATGCAGCCAGGAAGCTAATTCATTCTGTGCTGCAGCACATACAAGGCGTTTCTATGTGTGTCTATGTGTTTGATTTCAAGTATGCATGTGTGTATGCGCGTGCTTGCTGCTGATGCGTTGAGGGATGGACATCACCAGGGCAGCGGGTAAGAGTGAACGAGGCAGATCAGTCGAAGACTTAAAGCCCGCTCCCCAACGGAGGAAACGGACAGGCTTTGATGTTGATCTGAACAAATAAAAGGAAGCCAAAATGAGTGGAATGGACCATTATCTGCTGTGGAGAGGCCCTCCCATGGAACCAAGTGAGCCTGCTTTGCTTCCAATCAGGAGGGTGAATGGAGGGTGGTGGGGGGGGGGTGCATTGAGGAAGACGAAGAGAGAGAGACAGAGGAGAGAGAGTGTGTGCGCGAGGGAAAGACACACACAAAAAGATTGGAAGAGAGGGGGTAGGGGGTCCAGAATCCTATTGATTTCACTCTTGTGCTAAATCCAAATGCTGCAGTGCTCTATATTTGCCAGTGTGTGCAGCCTCTTAAAAAGGAAATTTGTATATGTAATATCCAGTTTAACACCTCCGACCATCTCCATGATACGTGATGAAAACAGCTGATAATTATGCCCACCTTGCTATATATGGTGGAGACTATTTCCATCAGATTTTATTTTCTCTGCCAATGCAAATATGAAAGCGGCATCGGTAAACTGCTGTACTAGAAGTTATTTTAGTGGTACTAATAATAAAACTTGGCAAGTGGTGTTCAGTACTCCTAATGTTAACTTGCACAGAAAGACCCCAGACCCTTTGCCAAACCCACAGATAAACAAAATCCAAGAATAAAATCTGTTAGCCTCATCCTGAAGAAGAGCTTCGCATTTAAATGATAACTAAGCAGAAGTCTGCTGACTAATTCAATGAGTATTGTGTATTTGTTATAGGCCAATTTAAAAACACACTTTAACAAATGCAAAAACCACTAAGTAAAAAGGAATCGTGCTGGAAACGAAAAGAGGTGCATTTAAAGGTACAAGAGAAGTTGTTTGCACAAGCTGACACATGTTAACCATCTTTTGTGCTGGCTAGAAAAAGTGGGTCAGAAGCTCGACAGCAAATGTGTGCTGGGCTAACAACAGGGAGTGAGGGAGCAGGAGAGACACAGGGAGGAGGACTCATGCAATGCTGACCCGCAGAGGAAAGTTGTTCCCTCTCTGCAAGAAATGGCATGTAGAGTGTGGTTACAGCATATCATTAGTGCCAGAAGTGATGCAGCATGTGCGCATATGAAAGGAACAAGTTTCCAGAGAATGACGCCTGGATGAAGCCAGAATCTGGTTTACAACAACAGAATAATAAAGCTCTCGCAGTTTCGTCGGTTTCATCTGTCTTTCGTCAGTCAGCTGGTCTGCCACTTTGATCCAGACTTAGAAAACTCAACAACTCCCGAATGCCACGAAATTTGTCACAGGCGCACAAAGTTCCCAGAGATGGGAGTCTATTGATTTTGGTGATCTGGACTCTTGGTCATCCACGGAGCCTTGTGGTTTCGAATGAATCTACAAAAACTGTTAGATGGAAATTTGGTTGAGACAGTCTGTCTCCCACTCTGACTTCCCTCATGGCGTCATCATTTGCTAAAATAAAGATGCTTTTGATTGCCTTGGTTTAAGTCCAAGAAACCTGCAAAACATAAACAACATTGGCATCTCCCCCAAATGTACTCTTTGTTTAGTGTTAATTAGCCAATGTTAGCCCCGTAACGAGGTAAATTACGATGGTAAACATTATACCTGGTAATCATCACCGTGCTGGCATTGTCTTTGTCAGCATATAAGCATGCTGATGTCAGCGCTTCGCTCAAAGCACGGTCATGTTCAAATACTGACTCGTGGGGCTGCTGGCATGGCTGCAGACATTAGCATGTATGTGTGCCTCTAGTCAATAAAATAAACCTGAGGGGACAAACTGACAAACAGATACCAGACTACAACAACTGCACCTCCTTTATGTGCCCGACTTCAAACCTCTGAATTCCCCAGTCTCTCTCTCTCTCCCTCATTTCAGATCGCAATTTTCAGCTACCTAACAAAACAAGCCCCAAAACAATAGCATAATTGAACAATTTACAGGAAGAATAACTTGTGTAATTCACCTACCGATGATTGTTCTTCATGCTAAATGGGTAAATCCATGAGAGAGAGTGAGATTGATTGAGAATACGGGAAATTAGATAATGGACAAGCTCTGGCTAGATAGCTTCCCTGCAAACCCATAACTTCAATGCAATTAATAATGAATAATTAAAAAGAGGACCTTTTACCTGCAGGATGATGTGCTGGGAGAGTAGCACTGAGGGTAGCGGCTTTAAGTGAAGCCTTCGTGCAGCTTGACACCTGTTGAACTGCTGTTTTCAGTGGAGTGCAGGTGATTTTGATTTTTTTTTTTTACCAACCTGCCAGTGTATTTACCCCAGCGACATAACCATCGATTATATCCTCATCCACTTTTTGTTTTTGGTTTTGTTTTTTTCTTTCAAGGCATCATGACAGCGGATGCCAATGGCTAAAAAGTTGTAATTAGTTCTTGTGGCGCATCTGCTGAAGGGCAGTCATCTTTAATGAACATCAGCAGCCCTAATGGAGTATAAAATGACACCAGGGTATACCACATGTCATGGTCAACAAGGGAACAGCTACATCAGTGAGGCCTTTCATTCCCTTACGCATGCTTCACTTCAGAAAACTGACTCAAAAATGCAGATGCTCCTCCTCTCGTCTATTTACACCATGACAACACATTCCTATTTATGAAGCACAGAATATATTTTTGACATTTAAACATCTGAACATGCTTCATTTGACTTTTTCTGACTCTTTAAGGGTTCCAACAACTTGATCTGTCAGTAAGATTGGTTCAGATCTGAGCTGTCCTATTTCCCATGCTCCTTTTCCTCACCTCCCCCCTGTCTACTTCTGTTTTATTTTAATAACTTAAAAGTTTTTTCCTCAGGTTTCTCTGTTGCCAACCTGTGCTCTGGAACACTAAGCTTGACCGAGGCGTTGGTTTATTCATGAGGTTCAATGAGGAAGGCCTTTGATGTCCATGAATTATTTAGAGGCAGCACTTTTTTGAATAATCCCTCACTTTGGTAAATACTTCCCTATGCTGCCCCACCAAGGCATTATCACTGTGCTGCTTAGAGGGACAATAAAACCTGGACAGGTATGACGACACAAGTGACAGGCGACACAAGTAAACAACAAATGTGGGGTCTGCAGCTGAAAAGGACCCGAAGCTGTGCTAAAATGTTGGCTACTCTAAACCAAACTCTAAACTACTCAAAACTTGCACATTTCTCAACCACTATAAATGCCTTCTGTTTCAGGTTCCACCTGGAGGGCAAGAACACCCTCATTGGTTCTATGGGGGTTCAAAACATGCACCACAGGCTTTCATCTGAAATCCACTCACCAGTCACCGACCTCAAAGTTTCATTCAACACTCATTAACACATCAGCTGCAGAAAAAGAAAAATAATCCCCAGACACCGAACCCTGACTTTAGATGTTCACAGACCTGATGCAGAATACATGCAGCGTTTCCTTATGATCCCATCCCACGATGAATCGTGTGGACTGCGTAACTGGTGATGGTGGTTTTGGGATTCATTGAAAAAGAAACACAAGCAATAAGAAATGTAATTAACAGAAGCATGAAGGGTATCCTCATTGCAGGGTAGCTTTAACAATGTGAATATTGTGCACAACTGACTGCATGTCCAAATAAGATGAATGATCCTGGGACCGCAGCACCTACCCATGTTTAAACCACATTATTCCGAAATTTCATTTATAGTTGTTGAATAACTTCTGAAGTCCCCTCCCAAAAGAGAACTGTTTGCCTCATGACCCAGAAGGGTGACTTTTTAGTCCCTCGTTTTTTCATTTATTTATTTATTTTTTTTCATATGGCTTATGAGTAGGACCTTGGTTGCTATAGCAACTGTGACTCGGGACTGGGCCAGCTGGACTCTATCTGTGTCTCCACAGTTATCCCAAAAGCAGATGGAAGTCTTGCTTTCAGGGCTTACTCCTTAGTTACCTGTGGAAACCTACAGACTTAAAGAAGAGAACGTTCCTTCTCACCTTTACAAGTAAGTGTCCATTTTTATTTCTGAAAAATGGGTACAGCGTCTATGTTGGAAAAAAGCTCTCGTGCTTTGACGTTGCCAAATCATTTCCATCTTGGGGTCAGAGGCAACAATACGAAAGACAAATGCAGCACTCAAGAAACTTAATGTTGAATTTGAAAATGCTCTTACAGTGTTTAATGTTTTAGGCGGACTCAACGTTATTTACGACAGCCAACTGTCAGTATAGTCTCAAACTATTTCCTTTTCGTAATGATGAGTTGTGATTTTTACTTTGGGGTGTTCTACATGCTGTATTGTGCATTAAAGCAGTTTTTAAAACCGTCTCTGTGCTGATTTTTTTTTTTTTTTTTTTTTTTTTTTTCTGTTTATACACCAGTACGAAGATAATAAAGCTTAACTGAATTCTCCGTAGTCATTCTCATCTGTGTATTCGTCATCATCTGTCTGAAAGGTGTAATGTGTGCACAGATGACAGGCTTGATAGCCCAGATCCCCTGCTGGTCCTCAGCACTAGTTCCAATGAGCATCGGCAGATCTCCCAACTAATCGGCGCTCGTCTCATCTCATACGGTTTGTTCACTGGATGGTGACAAAGGCTTATATCACGTTGTAAAACCACTTTTCGTGTCATGTACAGTTCAGCGGCAGCATTACTGTTTTTGCTTTGGCAGCTCAGCTCAGCTCGTGTTTCATTCATACGCCAGCGTGACGAGCACCCATGCACAAATTCACACTCCCCACGCCTGTCGCCGTCTTTTCTCTGTCTTTGTACGGTGATATTATACAATAGTGTGGCATAATGTGATGTGAGGGCAGCGGCGAGAGCGGTGACGAGGATCCTCACCCAGCCGTGCTTTGCTGTTTTACCCCATGCGGTGGCACACAGCGCTGGCAGGACTGATATAATTAGAATGGAAATTACAGAAAGTTACAGGCGAGCTAAATCCCCCCGCGCATCGCGTGGCTAAAAATGTCCCGGGCAACGCCAGTGGATGTATCACCATAGCAACAGCCTTCTTCTGCACTCTATTTTCAGACTGAAAAGGAAGAACCATCCAGAAAGAGAGGAAGCGAGCGAGGGAGAGAAATGCAAACATTGCCATTTCTGTAGAAACTGATACATTATTCAAGTAAGGAAAACATCTCGGAGTGAGTGCTGGCGGATGGGAGGTGGGCTGCGGCGTGCGCTCGCTTGTCAGGGCTTAACTGAACTGTCTTGGGGGCATTAGTGTGACGGTCATCCAAGGACAATGGGGTGCTCTGGGGTTGACTTCCATGTCTCTGCAGAGGTCAATGCTGAAATCCACACCAGCAGCCAGAGATGTGAAAATCAGCGCAGAGGTGTGATGACGCGTTCTTACCGGCAGCGCATCGGCTTCTATTTGAGTCAATCACACGTCAAATGGTTAGGAGCTCCAACTGCTACGGAAAGTGAATGATCTCACGGAGAAAATGGAGCTCTTTGAGTCTTAAAAACAGGCATTAATGAACCCGAATCCAAGCCTCAAGGGCACAGTTTCATTTCTATGACCCAACTAATGAGTCAAACATCATCATTGTGTATTGCCTTTTAAAATAATAATAATAATGAGAATAATAACAATGAAAAAGTGCCATCCTGATGCACTTTGTCTCTATCTCTCAATTCATTTCAGCTCAGTTCCATTTATTAGAATTCATTTCAGCACAATGTGGTTTATCGGCATGGCAGTTGAAAATGAAATGCCAAAGCACCAAGACAAAAGATCTACATTTTTGCTCCTTCTCTCTGTCTCTGCTGGCCTAATCAGGTCTTAAATGAAAGCATGCAATTTCTCTCTCTCCCTCCCTCTGTTTCTCTCTCTCTCTCTCTCTCTCTCTCTCTCATACACACACACCCTCTGTCCATCTTTCTGTCTCCTAATGTTTCTCTCACCCCCCCAGGGGGCCTGATTGAGCCGACTGGGAGGCATGGATCTTTCTCTATTGATCCGCCTGCTGAATCACTTATCCCTTTTCCAATGGCCTTCATCACCAGCACTCCCTGCATACACAGATTTCCTTACTTGTGCAGCCAAGATCCAGGCTTGGAAAGAAATGCATCATAAAAGAAGTGAATATAGTAATAGGAGTGCTAGGAACTCACCAACTGTAATGAATTCCAGTTTCTTAGAAAAGAAACATGTAAATCACACTGACCAGATAACAAATACACCAAAGAACAAAAAGCAATGTCTAAGTTGAACCCAATTTCCAGTAACAATCAATAATACCACAAAAGGAAATCAGGTCATTGTTATACAGTATACAGCAATACAAGTTACATCCGGGCCATGCTAATGGGCACTACAAATCTCTCCTTGTTTTCAATTTAGAGTTCACAGCAGGAACATATGGCACGTAGGATTATAAAAAAATAAGTATCATTTAAAGCTGTGGCGGTAGAGATGCCCAAAAATCATCTATCTGCGACCAAATAGAAAAATGTCTAAGGTCAATATCAAACGATAATGTAACAGATTTATGCAGCAGGATGAACGCGTTATGATACTGTCTTCATGTGGAAGCGCTCTGCAGGATCTGTTTTCCATCTCTGTGAAATGCTAAGTGAGATTCGGCTCCCACTTCTTGCAGTGTTTATCATTGCCGCTGTTCACATTTAGTCTGATCTGTTCAAACAGACCTGACTTCAATCTTTTTAAAAGGAAATAAAAACACCACAAAACAAGACTTATTGGTGCAAAATGAGGGCAGGGCACTTTATGAATTGATTTAGCTAAAAAAAAACAACACAAAACACAAAAAGCGAAAATAAAATTTTCCAGTAATCAAGATATTACCAAGTAATCAGCTATTTGGGGACATAACATACATCATGGTCAATTAATGTAATATCATTCAGGATGAAAGATGTGCAACCAGAATCACATGTGCACCCACGAGGCTGTGAAACTCTGCAGACAAAGCAAAGCTGAGGCATATATATATATATATATATATATATGCCATGCAGTATGTATGTAGGCTACTGGAGATCATTTGAATGCTGCAGTGCCCTATACAAACCTGTTATTATCACCATCCATCAACATGCCATACGTTGTTTTGTTTTCATGGCCAGCTGAAGGAAAGAAACCATTCCAACCGACGGCAATTTCAATCAGTAAATCAAACAATCATATTGTCATCCGCGCATTAATTCAATACCCTCTTCAGGGCTTTGGGATTCAACATAATGTTAGCCGCGTGGGCCTTTTTGACGAGTAGGATCCAGCGGAGGACTGTGCTTGTTTATACCACTGTCAACGTGATTTTAAACAATGCTGTTTTGGGAAATCCGAAATGTTTCCACGTTTTCAGCACCCGGTACAGTGAAAACTAAAACATGGTCTTTACCGTACTGCTGGGAATGCGCAAAAACATGTTCTTACCATTGAAGACAAGGAGGAAAAGAGGCCAACACTGTAAAGACAGGTCCCGAGTGGTCACGCAGCTTTTGCAATGTCAACCAGATGCCCGTGGGCTGATACAGATGCTTTCATTCTCCTAGCAAGATGGACTCACTAACACTGCCAGCCCCTGTCCAGGCAGACAACAAGTCCCTGCACACATCCTGATAATGCCTATCTGCCCCTTTTTCTCTGGCTCACTTTTTTCCACTGTCACTCACTATCTCTCTCTGTCTCCGACCCTCTCTGTCTCTTAATTCTTTCATTCCTTCTGCCCTTTTTGTCTATTTGTCCTCCCCATCTTTCTGCCTCACTTGTGCTTTTGTTTGACTTTATTGTCACCATCAAACACGCCAATTTGTGTCAGTGTTGACACAATATGCTGTGACCTTCAGTGTGCTCCGTCACTTTGAACCTTACGCCGTCCTTCTGTTGGGATGACTCGCACAGACAGAGGATGCGGAGAGAGATAGAGAGAAAGAACGCAAGAATAATGATTGGTATTTAGCACGGGGTTGAAAGTCCGCTAAAAACAAGATCAAATGAGATGAAAACAAAAGACAGGAACAGACAAACCGGATTGTGGCTAATTCTGACACCTCTCAATGAGGATGTCCATGTAGAGAGAAAAATGATGTAGTATCATGGTAACTTATCATGACAGCTTCCACACGTGAGCACAGCGAGGTCATGAGAGCTATTCCTGTAAGTATAGATGTACATTACGTGTGAAACACAGACGCACATACAAACACACACACACACACATACGTACAAACACAAACACACATGCATGCAGATCTATGAAACTTCAGCGTGGCTTCACAGCTGTTAATCAGTTAAATCATACCGTAATAGTTGACTAAGATCAGTAATCGAGGGCTTTGGTATCTGGGATGGTTATGTAGTGTCAACACAAAAAGAGCCAAAGACAGAGAGAAAGCAGGAGTGTTACAGCGAGAGTAAGGAGGCAGAAGAAGAACAAAAAGAAGAGAAACAGATTTCTTGCTGACAAACTGTGGAGATGCACAAGGAGCCCAAAGTGGCTGTGTCAAGGCGAGTGTTGCCCCCTTTTCCAACATGGAAGTCGATGTCTCTGTCTCTGTCTTTTTTTAAAAAAAAACATTCACAGTGCGTTCCCAGAACTGGTCCGAAACCAGCAATGGCAGAAAAAAGGAGAGTGGATAAATGCAGAACCTGTTTTTGCCAAATCACCAGTGGCCTCAAACCAACATTTTTTGTTACATGATAGAGCCAACAGTGCTCTCAAACAATCAGTGCAGTTTGGATGGGTAGAGTTTGTGACTAATTATGTCTTCATATGCTCCTCATCAATTTGTTTTTATGGTTTTGTAAATTGTACAATATGTGTATGAAAGCTTAAGAGTGAAGGCAGATGAATACAGCTGTTTGGTTTTTGCAGACAGACACGGAAATATTTGGCAGAAGACCACAATTAATATATAAGATACATAGCAATCCATATCAATCCAAATGTCTTTCATTAGACAACCACATTCAATCTGAAAATCCACTCAGTGGCTCTGCGATAGTCTAAAGACACCTGTCCCCTGTCTGATATGGCAAAAAAAAAAACAAGAAACTGATTAGTTTAGATTAGATGAAAACTAACATTATGACTTCATTATGTGGAGCTGGGACCAGTAGGGACACCAGTATAATTTCATGTTAAAATTAGCAGGACCAATCCATAGGTAAAGGACCCACACACCTTGTCCTGGAGCAGTAATGGAGCAGTGGTATGCTGATGGTTGGCAGCCTGCAGGCCGCTCTGGAGTCCAGAGGACGTTAGTCTTGGCCTGCAGCCTCAGGGGTTGCCAGATGTATGACTGGGACATGAGAACCATGTGCACATTGAAGAGGAGATAACCCCATGTCTGAACTGGGATGTATGCTCCAACTCATAAATTCTCCTTGGACGTGGACAAAACGGAGTGAGCTGTTGTACAGCACAACCCCCGTCTCTGTGCTCTTACTGGAATCCCTGAGTGATATCCTGAGGAGTTCCTGACCTTGGCACTCAAAAAAAAAAAAAAAAACAAACTGGAAAATTCATTCCACAGCCAGGATTGGAATTGAGACCAGAGATGAGTCCCTGGAAAACATGCATGATGGAATAAAGGACAGAGTAAAGTGAAAAGTGTGAAAGTGAAATGTCCAGTGGGCCAGGGAAAAGTTCACCCCCCCTTCTCCTGTATCTGCTGCATCGACCTCTTCCAGGAACTGCTTGGATGCAACTGGAAGAAAGACAATAAGAGCAGAAGAGCACAGAGCCTCTAGACAGTCGAAGGAGTATTGGGCAGGTGGGGACCAGAAGCATGTCTTTTGAACTGAAGTGTATTAGTGAGCGATGTGGTTGCACAGGTGCTGTTGAGGCCTGGAAACTCTAGGGAATGTTTGCAAGAGCCTAATCAGAGACCACCATCACCTTGTCTGATCAATCTGGATGTGACCTGCCTTGAGAAGAAATGTCACAGAAGACACATGGGCGATGTGCAACTCAAAGTTTTTGGTGTTGACAAGAGGATAACTTTCAGTCAGTATCTCCAAATCCGTTTCAGTCTTGGTCATCTCTTTGACTGAGGCCCTTGTTGCCTGGTTACTCAGTTTGAGCACATGGCTGACAGGAAGCGTTCAGGTGGTTCACTCATGTATTCATTCATTCATCTTCTCATCTAATTCCAGGTCACGGGGGCCAGTCCCAGCTCACATTGGGTGGACGGTTCACCAGTCCATCACAGGGCCAACGCACAAAGACAGACAGAGACACACAACCAGTCACACGCAGACCTACAGACAATTTAGAGTCGCCAGTTAACCCAAACATGATGTCTTTTTGATACGGTGGGAGGAAACCGGAGTACACAGTGGAAACCCATGCAGGCATGAGAAGAACACGCAAACTTCCCTCCCCGGGAACCGAAACCACAACATTCTGTGCTGCCCTGGGAACATTCAAAGCTCGGTTTTATGATATTGTTTTGAGATTTGATCCCATTTCAATTTCATCAAGACACACGCACACACACACACACACATATGTATATGTATGAATATGAGTTCGATTTGGAAGCAATAAGGATTCACCTGACGACTACTTAGAAAGTCATAGCAAAGGGTGTGAATACGTTTTGGAATGACATGGTTCAGATGTTCTCGGTCAAAATCTACTATGCAACTGGAATGATGTGCAAATTGAGGATGCAGTTGAAAAGTGTTAGCCTGTCTCAGTCCTCTGTGTTTGCTTTTCTCTTGCTCCCTGTGCTCACATATACAATGTTTCAAGACAGCCAAATTACCAATGAAGCTACTCATCCATGTTTTTCTGTTTCTGTTGTCAGACAACATAACAATTTTGAAATAGAGACTAAGCCATAGTCCATTAAGTCAACATATTAATGTCCAAGCTGCTGCAAAAATCCCCATTTTACAACTCACAAAATCACCAAACATATAAATTAAAGGCAGGGACTGTGCTGTGATTTTGGCTATATGTACTAGTAAAATGACCACTTAAAGTGGGAGGTGACGGAGTAGCTTACTTATTTTGTCTCTCAGGATAACAAACTGCTCCTCCTCTTCACAACTCACTGAACAGAAAGAGCGAATTACTGACAACTAAGTATCCGAGATTTGTCCATAAAGCCTAAAAAGAAATGTCACCAATGCTGCAACAACTCTTCCACTCTGCATTTTTATATCTTTGTTTTGATTAAAGATTTGTTGCCTTACTCGCAGTATGCAAGATTGGGGCTGGAAATGTCCTACACTCTCAGTCCAAACAATGGAAGAAAGTACTAAAATGTATTTGATGGAATGATTGAATATGAACTCACTTTTGTCAAGCACCAGCATCCTGCTTCAGCAGGAAACAACACACCGAAGTCTTGTTTAGCAATATTGTCACCTGTAGCATTTCATCAATGTCTAATTAACACACACTCACTGAGGGTCCACGTTTGCACAATACTGCATGTAGCTGTGCAAACTGCATAGTATGTTGTATAGCAGATACACATTGAAATTCTGTTTAACTCTGTGATTAGAAGGAGCTGAGTGAGAGCTTTGGCCATAGAGAATGACAACAAAGGGAGGGCGGATGTTGCGCAGGCGGAGGGAGGGAGAGACAAATGAACAACATGTCATTCAGGCTGACTCTGTACTGACAGCAGAGGTCATGGTGAGAGATTCAGTCTAACTTCGACACAGGGGGAAAAGTCATGGTCTTTAGTGGCTAAGGCGGAATGCTGGGGGGGGTTCACATGTTAACATACAAACCAACAAGTACTTCTATTAGCCAAGCTGCTGTTCTTAATGAGACAAGAGACTGCGGGTCCTCCCTTTGCACACGGGCAAGCGAACACACACGCGTGGACAGCCCCTGTGGACATCACATACATGTATGTATGACTGCTTGTAGATTCCCATTGCCAACCTGCTGCTGTGTACAACCTTTTGCCAAGGCGCCTTTGAGGTGAAGGGAACCAAACATACACCTACGCACACACAAACACACAGTTAGGCAGCTGCCGATGACTTCAGATATGTAAGGATTTAATCTGCGCCTGAGGTGCTGCAAAGGTATTATGGACAACAAAGGCCTGATAAAGTTGCCATTTTAGTCAATTTAGCTGCAGGATATGATTAGTAACGACCCACACCAGGTGAGACGCCTGGAGCTACTACACCGTTACGCCAGTAATGAGAGAGGACTGAGGTAAGGGAGAAAGATGGGGATGCAGGCAGATGGAGAGAGCCTTTGAAAGGCAGACTGATCTTGTGGGGAAATTAAATGCATCAAGAGTGAAAGCGATAATTTGGTAATTGGAAAGAGGTAAGAAAAGATGTGTGCAGACAGAATCATACTGGGATCTTAGAGTTTGTTTTTTTTTTGTTTTTTGTTTTTTTTTTTTACTCCAGTATAACAATGTGTGAAAATCTAAACTCCAGTTTGCTATTATTGGGTGTTTCTCACCTTTCAGACCACAAGAGAGCAGGGCACACCAACATGATACCTACTGAGTGCATATTGAACAATATGCTTTGTTCTTCAAAATACTAAGCTGCAGGCTAAAACAAGCCTCTTATTAAAGATAATGATCAGTGTTTTTACTTATTAATATGCTTGATCACTGAATTGATACTAAGTGCATAATTACAGTAAATAAACAAAACCTAACAGCTTTGTATGTTGTATCACGATAAGAGCAGACATACCTGGAAATAATACGGCTACTTAAATTGAAATGCTACAGATGCCAAACATTGTGGAAGTCCATAGGCAGCAGGAGTCAGGGATCAGAAATGATATCTAAAAACTATTATGAACTGAATGTACAGACTCTGGAAAGGAAGGAATCCAGTTAGCTGCAAAGCTCCCAAGTGATCCCTCCTGCATTTGCATGTCGGGTGCAGCCGGTATGCACAAGAGCTTGGAGCATCAGTATCAACCGGGCTGAACTGAGTTTGAACAGTTGCGACCGTATATGGCTGCTTGGTAACACTTAAGGGCACACAGGTGGGGTGAAAGATTTAGTTTGGGACTGTACGTTTCAAACGTTGCAAAAATACCAGTTTAAACTGTTTGGACTGGCACAACACTTGGGGTTTTATTATATAAAGATTCAACAGTGACATGAAAACACAAACCCAAATTGCACAAGAAGGCCCGTGGGAAGGAGGAAAGGAAGAGTATGAATGGGCAAAAGGGAGGAGATAGTGGCAGTTCTCTGTCGGGCATAGCAGGTTAATTTGCTCTTGTCAGAAAAAGAGCTTTCCCTCTCGGCGCCCTTATCTTTGTTGTCCTCCTGGATGTTGGTGTCAAGCTGAGAGGCAGTGCGTGGATCCCGCCTCGGCACTGTCACCTCGCTGGTTGCAGCCCAGGAGTGACAGAGCAGCAGCTTTACACTGTAATCCTGTAATTATGCCAATTAAGGGGCTGAAGAATGGAGGGGGGGGGACTAAATTCTTGTAAAGAGGGGAATACAAATGACATATTCAGGTGTATGGCATACAGGTACAGAGTGATACAAACACTCCAAGAAAACACCCACGAGACAATAATGCTTTATGCCCTGGGCGCATTAAGATTTTTAGAATTGGTTCAACGAGGCCCCATCACTTCTGCGTTACTGAAAGCTACCAAAAGGAAACCAGATGTAGCTGGAATAATGAAGAAAAGAGCAAAATGCAAATTCAGGATGAGTGTCAGGCAAAAGGACTTAAGGAGCCTTAAAATGTTGTACATTACCTCAAATAGGATTTACAGCAGCCATAGAGGGATAACACAGAGTACACAGTCATGGACTAATCATGTACGTCGGAGTCCTGTGAGGGACCACTATTAGTCATTTGTTATACAGGCTGTCTGCCTTGATGACAATAACATCAAAAAACATGTAATTATACTCAGTGAGACATGTTGTAGTGGCTGGATTCGGTGTTGGTCATGGAAAAACAACAGACGCTGCTCTGATGACAAGGTGGACAAAAAAAGCCCTGCTGATTGGACAGGAATACTCTCCAAAAGCCCTGACGTAGTTTTTATAGCGGTCCTTGAGGAAAAACGCATAGTAAACCACAAACTTGCTGAATATTCCAAAGCACAAGGATGAAAGCTCAAACATGAAAAGAAATGTGTTACAATATAAACATGCAGAACTGAAAAATCACAAAAAAAAAATGCGTACGGCAGAAAGCTCAGAAAGCAAAGAAACGTCGATGCAACACGAAAAAAAAAAAAAAAACAACAAACAAACAAAACGCAGATAAACATTAATGTGGCCAAGTGGAGCAGCAGTTGATAAACAAAATGAAGTAACTTCATTTATGTGAAGTGCTACCACACAACTTTTTCAGAGCGAACATTTTCATTTGGCTTAATAGGAAAAGCGCAGGTAGAATAAATAACACAAACAATAATGAATTCTATTTAAATAGACCAGTTACAGGACTGCTGCCCTCTGAGGTCCACTGACATGCTTGTTTTGACATTTAAAAGTGTCAAAGACAAGCGTTGTGGTTTCAGAGATGTTGGTCTTTTTTAAGATTTATAGTTTGAGTTTGAATTTCTACCAATGATAATACTCCAACATTTTGAGTGTTTTTATCATCTTACCTTTTAAAGTCTTGGCAAAAATGTTCAGTGCATTCTGTAAAACGTCTCTGTTGCTGCAGCGCTTAATGGTTCGGGAGGCAACAGCTTTTTAGCACCTCCTGACTTTGTATTTCCGCAAGTGATGCAACAGCTGAGTAAAATCACTTTAATTAGGTAATGGGTCTAATAACTGTTGATTTTGAGTAATTTTTTTAGGAATAATTTAACTGTAACTGACTAACACCTCCATCCCAGTTAGCATCACTGGTAATTACTGCTAGCTATTTATTTTTGATGATGACTTGTTTTCAAGCATATGTTGAAACATTAATGTTATCCAAGCACGTATCTGTTTGCCTGCTTTATACGCTACTTTATGAATGATATCAAGTTGTTCCTGTGTATTTGTGAATTTGAATTTCCCCCAAGTTCCCTTGTTATGTTTTTGCATTGATTCTATTTAGTTTGTCCTCAGTCAGTTACACGCTTGGAAAATATTTTTGGGTCTTTTATAGATGTGGCAGTCTTTATTGTAGAAGTTTTTTTCTAATCTTCTATGGGATGTGAGAACTTTCTCTCGAAACACTTACTCACACATTCACAAAGCAAGATGAAGACAAGTGATAGCTCATTCCTCTCCTTATTTGGATACGTTAGCATAAAGTGTGCGCTTGCTCGTGGTATTTATTTAAAACATGAGTTAAAAAGGATTAGTCAGGGATAAACTGTCAAACAGTAGCTTTCATAGGCGCTGAGAACATTTTTTTCAAGTGAAGCGAAATAAGCAGCAAATATTTCTACATGCACATGTCGTTGAGGTGATGCTCGTCTTAATTTCCTCTGCAGTGCTGCAGGCTACATACCCCTTTGTGTTTCTAATCCATGTCAGCCATCAGCAACAATTCCCCAGGACACGTCCCTCGCTGATGACATCATCTCTCAGCGTGGGAAGTTGATGGATCCCTCACCATTTTGGTGCCTGTGGTTTTGATGAAGTGGTGAGCAGGTAGCTGAGGGGGGAGGTGAGTGGAGGACGACTGCCAAAAACACCCACAGCGCTTTGTCAACGTCAGGGAGGTGCACTCAGGGTCCCCATGCAGTCCAGACAGAGATTAAGAGCAGCAAGGATAGATGAAGTGGTGTGTGTGTGTGTGTGTGTATGTTATTACATGTGATTGCACTTGCACCGTCATCAGATATATCAGGTTATCTCACTACACCTCCATCTATTATATAGTGAAATATCTTCTTATGACTCACTCCACCAGCGAAGTCACACACCCCCTCCATCCTGCGATTCCATCCCCTTATTGAACCTTCAGCCTGTGACCGAGCCCAAGATAAAGAGTCACAAGGCGAAGTCAAGTGAAGAGACAAAAGGAGGGAGGATGGATGGGGCGTGCAAAGTCTCTGTTCTTCAAACAGCTTCGTCTCCCTTTGGTTTGGAGCTGTAACGGGCCAGCAGGGGGCCTCGCAGCGAGGAAGCTCCCTTTGAGCTCATACAGTTAAAATGTAATTCAACTGCGTGAGATGATATTTGTAGGCCTATGTGTGCGTGTGTAAATATGACGGCGTCTATACTGTAACACAAGGACGTGGGGAGCTGCAAGGCCTGCAGCCGCGTTTCTGTCAAGGGCAAATCTGACCTGTCAGAAAGCATCAAGCCGTGCTGCCATGGCAACGACGTTAGCACCCGCGAAGGTCACAAGATGGAGTGTGTGCTCCCCTCCTGCTGGGAGGCTGTCACAAATGACACACAACTAAATAAACACACACACACTCACAAATTCATTCTGTATTAATAACAAACTGCTGCACTGAATATTGTTTGTCACCAACTGTTTTTTGTTGTTTTTTTTTTTTCTTTTCCCTTCGGATGGTTTGGCAGGAAGAAGGAAAGAGTTTGTTACCAAGGGAGACAGCTGCTGTTGTGGTTCAATCAAAGTTGATTTCATTTTGTATTTATATTTAGGGAATGTGAAGAGCTGCATTCTCAAACCATAAGAGATATATCACTCTAAAACTGCTCTATTTTGTTGAGTGTTGGAATACGAATCAGAATTTTGAAAGCAAAGAGCTGTGCATGAATCCAAGTACACACACACACACACAAACACACATGCACATACCCTCTCACATCCACATCCACATACGCACACTTCTTCTCAGCAGGTTCACAGGCTCATTAGAGTTTTCCCAGCTGTCTGGAGAGGATCTGTGGGATGTCGCCATCACTTACCTCAACTACATAGGGATCTAACACCATCAACTACACACACACACACACGCACACACACAAAATGTGACTTCAGAGCAATGTGGATTGTCTTTTCCACAGGGCCGGCTACTGGCTAGATGATGAATGTGCTGCTCGGATGTGTGTCCTTTTTGTTAATGGAGTGATAGAGCCACAGTGGCACCGTGTGCTTGCCACCCTCCTTTTAGCTGCACCCAAGAAGAGGTCGTAAATAGGCACGCAAAGCTCGAGCCATCTGGGTAGTTGTCAGAGAGGCTGTATAGTTTTTCCCCAATACAAAGTTTTATTTGCATCTGTGCTTGTGCCGTCCTCGAGCCCTGCCTTACAGCAAAACTTAGGACAACCTCAGTAGCACCCTGCATCTACAAATTGTTGTTTCAGGACGTGCCATAGTCTGGCTGCTGCTAAGTCCAGTAAACTGTACAACAAGAAGCTCGGATCTAGAAGCTCGCAGCTCGCGTATAGAAAACATAAGAAAGTAGTAGCAAGCAGCAAGCGCAAAATCGTCATTGCAGGACAAACCAGCACTCACACTGTCAACTCATGTGAAGTCAGTATTCGGTTAAGCCGATTAATCCAAATGATCTGATCACACACACTCCTTGTCTGCTAAAATATTTGCGCTTGGAGGGAGTGTCTGCCATAATGTCTGTACTGAAAAAAAAAAAAAAACCACACTACCTTCTTCACATTTCTATTCGTTGTGAATGTATTGTTCCCTACCTGACGGAGATTGTACCCGCTCAACTAAAGTTACCTAAAGTAAGAGCAGGTGATTGGGGCTCTTGTGTCGGAATGACAGAGGCACAATTCTTTCTGTTACTAAACAGTGTACCATAGTAACTTGCTTTAATGTGAGACTCCTAAAAAAAAAAAAAAAAAATGGTGATTCTATTGTTTTATCAGTGGTGTGATGTCATGGTTGTTTCTGTTCAAACTTCACATATGTGACCTTACAGGAAAAACTTTTAAAGATTAAACATTATGCCTCCAGGCAGAAAGTATAACTCTACTCCTCCCTCTTTCTCCTCAATTGGTCAAGTTCGCACTTGAGCACCTGTCACTCATCTTGACGAGTTGTCTGCTTTGAAGAACTAGTTAGCCTAAGGCTGAGAGATCCAGCATCACTCAAATTTACAACAGACACTGTGTTTTCAAATGGTTCTTGGCTCCTAAAAAACATTTGGCTTTACCAGACAGAAAGCGGGTCTAGTTCCAACAGAAGAGATACACAAAAACACAATGTGTAGAAAAATGATTCACCAGTCTTTTTAAGTGATCACGAATTGTCCATTGAGATTTGTTCAAATAAAGTCACTGCTTTTTTTTTTTTTTCTTTTTCATTAACTCAAGCGTAAAAGGTGGAAACATGATATATCTCAAAGTGCATTAGTTTAAACATGAAAGAAGAAAGCAAACAGCGTTTCTGTGAGAGACATAATTACAGTACTCAATGCCAATGCTTTTAGCAGGCCTCATTCAAAGCTGTATACGAGGCATGTGTGCGCAACACATGTTGACTCAAAACCTGCACTCCACATGGTGGTTACATATAAAACAGACCACAATTTACCCCACTAACATCTGAACGGTCATTAAAGACGTGCAAAAATATTGTAAGGAACTGATGACAAAGTTTTATCAACACCAAAATCATTCCGGCTGGTTCTGAAAAAGTGCAGAACTGTTTTTTATCTGTGCACATTATTTAGTAATGGGGCTCAGTATATGCAAAAAATTTAACAGAGCACTTCTGCAAAAATATAAACCAGCATATGAACCATATGAGAAGACTGCAGCTGAGCATCGTCCCTCTGTGTACATCATCAGAAGATTCAACTCTCCCATTAGTTTTCACTTTTCCTTTCTGACTGCCAGCAATGAAAAAACATGTAAGAGCTGACAAAAGCGGGTCATGGCACTGCCCTGTACCAACTTCTCTCTCGGACTGAGGAGCCCACGGAGATCCGGACCAGAGAGTGTGGACATCCCGTTAGCTCAGACAACCACTTTCACTGTGCAGCTCCAGGTCCCACATTCAGCGATGAAATTGTCCAGCTGAGCAAACAGCTGGAGTAGCTCAAACTGTGCTTTAATCCACAGTGATTTGCAGCCTCTCGCAGTGACATTCACTTCTCTGTAAATATGTCTTGCAGGCGGAGGGTGTATAATGACATCTTTACTGGAAATGTGCTGCTTAGCTAGTTAGTTTACATGCTAAGTAGCAGACAATGAGTTACAAACACTAAGTCAGCGGGATACCACATGTTCACAGTTCTGAGGATTGAAGGGCTGAAGTTAGAGCTTCTTCAACTCTTGCGCTCAATATAAACTTACAACGAATGGTAAAATAATAGTAATCTGGAGCTAAACTACACAGGCACTCCTTTTTTTGATGCAGGCTCCTGCTCAACCAAAAAAAAAAAAAATTTTTAAAAAGAAAGAAATTTCATTTGAAGACCTGAAAAATAAAACTATTGAACTGTAATGAATAAAATTTTAAAGCACGCCCTCGGGTTAAATAGGGCCTCTTATAATCTTATGTTTTCTGCTGACCTATCATTGAACTGAGCTGCCAAATAAAAGGCATTATCCGAAGGGACTCATCTATGCATCTGCGAGGCGGTGAGACACATGCAACATCTAGACTGTTTACGGCACAATTACCCAAAAAAAAAAAAAAAGCAAAGCAAAGCAGCCGCCAGTGTTTCACATTGGAGAAATTGGAGAACACACCTGCACGATGCATGCCAAATGGAGCAGTGGAGGCAACAGGAACGAGTGACGCATCTGATCATCATCTGATGGCCTGGTAATAAAGGCCATCACTGATCCCTGGCTGATGCTCATATAAAATAATATGCAGTCCATTGCGTTACATGTGTTCACTATGCTCCAGTAGCAATCTCTGTTCTGCTCACCATTGTGCTGCCATACCTGCCCTCTGCTATGCTGCTATTCATACAGCGTCCCTCATATAGCACCTCCAACGCAGCATCTGCCTGTAGTCTATAGTTGTTCTCCTCTGTGCTTGTGTTCTTGCACACTTGTGTAATGTCATCAGTCATGGATGCGACCACATATTCAGATGTGTTCTGACTTACATGCACGTCAACCAGCCACCAGCCAGTCATGTTAGTTTAGCAAAGGAAGGACTTTTTCCCAGTTTATGGATGTAAAATATACGTTAAAATCCAGTGCCAACCCATCGTGACGTCACTCATTTGTTTTTGAACTGCAATTGTGAAACCTCGAGTTTAGCTATAGATTAGCCAACCTTTTTGTTGTTGTTTTTGTTAAACCAGAATAAACCATATTTAGAGGAGAAGGGCGAGCTGCTGAGGAGTGAGGGCTGGATTTGCGGACTGTGCGGTGCAGTCTGTCAATCACACAGTAGCCACACCCCCTATTGCCTACTTTGGTCTGTGGTCTATTTTCTTCTAAATGGGGCAATCATTTGAAAAATGTATCATGTTGAAGACCTGAAACTAGAGGCTGAGACCATAAACCCATTAAGAAAATGCGTATTGAGACAGTAAATCAAGTGAAAAATCAAGGCTTCCTTTTACAACAAGTGCACTCACCTCTCGATGGTAATTTAATAGAATGCAGATTTAAGGCTGTTCAGCACCGGCTCCACTTTACAGCCCCAGAGTCAATATGGCACCCTGTCTAACACACCCAGTTGTGTCTTAATGTGCATCAATGCTGAATAATGCAGCCTTAATTAACAATTAAAAAAAATATCAGAACAACATGGATCTTTTCTTTGTTGTTTAATACAAGTACCTCAGAATGTTTCACTTTTGTCAGCAGGCCTGACTTTAACAACTTTGTGACCATCCTAATGCAACAGAGCTGCGTTACGTTTTTTTGTTAGTGTAACTGCAAAAATGATATCTTGTTTTGAAAGTGAACATGCAATATGAGTGTTTGTGAAAGTTTATTGCTCTTTTCATTTGAACACCCTGTTTTGCAATGAGCGACAGTAAAAGCTTATTTTGGGGTGACATCAGCAAACCAGTGACAACAACAAAAGCGACACAGAGCAGAATACACTAGGATTTGCACGGTGCGGAGTTTTATGTGGTGCAATCTGTTTTTGTTTTCTGTCTGTTTATATGTAGCGTGCAAAGCGTAGCCCAGGAGTGTTTTTCACGAGAACATTTATACCTTTGCAAACTTTTTGGTGGCTCCGTGGGAACGTACTTAACTTGATCAAAGAACACGTTTGCCAAGGACTCAGCTCATACATTAGCTGTAGCATAAACTGTATTGCCTGGCTGAGGGATTAAAGGGAAATGTCAACACTCATATTTCTATGTTTTCAAATCACATTATACTGCCAACGATGTCAGCATGGTGCTTTTCTTTAGAAGCTGAATAGTCAGTTATGATCTTTTATCACTGCGGGTGCCATGCTGTGTGTGACACACTTTCATCATGATGGAGTTTAACTGTGTTCCCTGTTGAACAAAACAAACCTCCTCAGCCTCAGGGGTTTCTCATGTCTATACATAGACCTGAGAGGATCATTCTGATTGACTGCAGTGTTCCCAGGGTAGTGCCTCACCTCCAGTTGTGTATTACTGTAAATTTAGAGTCTGTGAGCCTGGCCATCCATTTAAGCGGAGAATCCCAGCAATAATGTGGGACATTTCAATATGAATAAGGGTCCTATTCACCTTTTCTTTTACACTTGCTGTTGTGGAAACTGATATGTGGGGTGTTTCTCTTCAGTGTTTGCAAAGATAACCCCTTGGAGTGTACAGGCATTAATGAATTTGATGTTTCTCTGGAAGCAGCAGGTTTGTTTGTTTAGATTAGATAGCAGAACTGGGCACACACCATCAAAGGCCTCTCTGGCTAAACACACAAACATCAGTACCTGCCTCGGTATTCCAGCTACTCCAACAGTTGTGAAAAGTGTGAATGTCCTTCCAGGATAAAGAAGGGTTGAAACTGAACTGAAGAGCCGACTTAAGTGTTTATTATGGGCTGATATTGTATATTTCATGTCTAAGATGTTGAAGTTGTTGTTAATACTTCAAGAGTTATTTGTATTAGACCCAAAAATGTTTAAACTGGACGAAGAGACAAGGGAAATCCTGGTGTGACACACCTGTTCTGTGTTTCCATCCACTTAAATCACAACCTCGCAGTTTACATCCACAGCTTTGGTTCAGGTTTATAATTAAGGAAGAAGTAGTTACCCCTTGGAGTAGGTAGCAAAGATGTGAGTGTGGAAGTTGAGGTTGTAGATGAGGCAGACTTCCATGCATGAGTTTGCCTCTCCAACTTGACTGCAATCTTTCCGAGCCATAACCAACATTCATACCTGCCTAAAAAACACAAATTTTAGATTATTTTCCATGCCAACTATCCTGAATCTATTTCCAGTGTGCAAAAGAGGTGAGGATTATGACTCATTTTGCCGATTCCAAGCATTTTGTCCATTTCAGTGGAGAATTTGTAGTGTCTGCGGAGTAACAAGAGGCTAAAGTTAGTTGAGCTTTCACAAAATCCTGCATTAGTTTGCCTTCAGTTCAGCGGTGAGTTCAGGCTGTTGCTGGTTAAAAATGCATCTATTCAGCTAGATATAACAATAAATTACAGTGTATCAGTCAGCAGCAAAACAGATGAAGGCTTTCTGTGCTTCTAGTGGTCGGAGCGTGTTAGTTGTCAGTTCACTGTTGTCACCAAAAAGATGACTGAACACCTACTGAAGTGGAAGCTAATTAGCATAGCTTGTTTTTGATGAGGGTTCCTGCTGGATGCTAATGACTGTATATTAAACTGTGATAGTAAATAAATTAAACTAATATTACAACTAACCATATTATTTATATAGTTTATATATATGTATGTATGCTATTCATAACATTAAGACAGTAGAACCATTTTGAACTGAAGCAATAATTAATTAATAATTAAAACAAATTGCATAATAATAAATACACACATTTCAAAATACCAATAGATATTGATCTAGTCAGTTTACCAAGATAAATTTTCCTCCCATCTGTTAGGGAATACTCATTTAGTGAGTGCTATTACTGCAGAGAAATAAATTAAACAAACCTTATAATAATTAGGTTTGTATATTAATTTCCCGATGAAAATGAATCTTGATGAATTAAAATTGACTTAGGATGGTTCTAATGTCAATGCTCCAGGCATATGTTTGCAGCAAATCTATTATTACACCGCTGTACAGAATATATCATGACTGCATAATTCAGACATAAATGTCTGTAGATATAAAGTTCAAGTTTGTTAATTGTAGTCCCTTTACTCGTGGTGGCAGAGACTCCTTAGCCTGTGGTTTTGTCCACTGCTGTCTGTCCAGTGATGTCAAAGTAACTTTTTGGCATTGGTCAAGTGGTCGTTGGGCAGAGCATGGAAAAACACCACAGACATACTAATTTAGCACTGAGGCCAGATTCAAAATTCAACAAAAACACAGATTACCACTTCAAAACCTTACAGCTGGAAACCTGCAGCATCCTAAGAATCCTTTCAGATCAAGCGTCCGTTGGATTTGCTCCAACAGGCCTTTGTTGACATTCTGGTTTTTGTCTCATGGCTCTGCTGGGAGTAAAAGAAGATATAGGGTAAGACATCTAGCTGGGCGAACAATAAAACAACAACAACAAAAAAAGCACCAGGAGAGCAGTGAAGCTTTTTGTGGGGATCACGAGTTGTGTGTGGTTTTTGAATTGTATGCAGCCTATACAGTTGGCTTTAAGTTCTAAAACAGCAACGCCAGAGAAACACACTGACAACAAGGAAGCGAACGGGGAGAGAGAAGAGCTATTGAAAGTTGTGATGTCTGACCTAGAAAAATACGCACAAATCCTCTTTGAATTAATGTTTGGAATTAGGAGTGGCAGGAGAATAGTCAGGTTCCAATATTCAGGGTCAGACTTCAACTTTATTTGTTCAAGGTGCTACACCGTTGTCTTTGGTATTTGGTTCATTCTAATTAATGGCAGGGGAGGATGTTTGAACAGCTCATTGATGTTTATCGGCTTTGATGAGAGGAAACTGCCACCATCATGGCCCCTGATTATAGCTGTATTCATCTAACACTGAGTCTCTGGAAACGATCCCAGCACCCATACACACAGAGCCACACACACACAAAATCAACATACAAACACATGCACAGGAGAAAATAAACTGCAGGAATTTACTATACCACAGAAACTCCCATATTGCAAAGTGTAAAAAAGCCACAGGCACAAAAACACCATCGCACAAAGTGATGACTGATAAAATGATCAAATGACAGCGGATTGCTGATTACAAGGAGTGATTCACCATCAACAGATGTTGTGTGATCATAAACTAGAGGATTTTTGTCAGAGCCATGAATCAAGCAGCTCGCCCTGATACTGCTGTGTGTGGCACGCAGCCTCATCAAGGTGCTATTATTATTCCAGGCAAACTTGAATCCCAACTCTGTGGAGAGAGCAAGTGGCTAAACTAAAGCTCAGGTTGATTCACCGTGTCTCTTTGATCACAAGCAAGAGATTCAAAGTTTCTTCAAGGTCTTAAACTTTGAGTCCAGCAGCATTCCTCATCTGTCTTCTTTATCTTGCTTCTGCTTGCTGTTAGCATTAGACCTAAGACCAGTGCTGTCCTTATATTCATCAATGTGATCTCAACACGGGGCCTGAACGGTTTATGTAATAAACTGAGGTCCAATTTAATCAAGGCTTTGTACTGTGTATGCCACTCTGTGCAAAACTACTTTGCCCAATCTGTGTATGATATTTGAGAAAATATTCAAGGCTCATTGCAGCTCACTTCATTACACACTTGTGTGATTTGCCCAATGGTTGAGAATTACTCATGTACCTCAGGGTGCGTTCGTCTTCTTATATGTGCTTTACAAAAAAGTAAATCTCAAGTGTTCAATATTTGCACAAAGAAAAAGACCCCCCCCCCCGAAATAAAGAAGCTTTATATGATTCCATAGATATTAAGTGATGGTGTCTATGACAGTGATATGTCCGTGCTATATCCAGAGACAAAACGAAAACTGTGGAGGTGCCTGTGTGGGATAAACACCAGGACAGAAAATTAATATCAAGTAAAGGTAATGAACATAACTTGAAAACAACACTTCCGTTTACAGGAAATGAGAGTTATGATTGGCTTTTACTTTGACATGAGTTTTACATGAGTATGTTGTTCTCTCCACATCACGCCAGGTTTGAAAGACTTTGCAGACACAGAAAGAGTGCATTGCTTAAAAACATGTTCAAAAAGTAAACAAAGTTGGGTAGAAAGTGTCTAAGTTTTTGTCTGTATGCAAATGAGGCTAAGTATTGATTTATAAAAGAAAACAGAGGCGCAGAAAAAAGGTGATGCAGCAGGAAGTTTGGAAATTCAGTTATTACATTTGTGGATAATCTTATCTTGAATGACGCTCCATCAATTTTCCAAGTGTGGAAATATAGAATTTATGAAAACAAAGCGCATGCTCTCATGATGGGTTTGCATTTTCCGAGCTTTCTACAGTTAATATCTGTACGCTGCACTCAGACTGCACAATCAGCCCATTTTGCTCAAACAAAATGAGGTGGAAATTTATTATGTCAGAACCAATCGGCCATCAAGATGGAAAAACTGCAGTTTCTTGAATGGCAACGTCAGGGAAAACCAAAAACGAGTCAATCTCTGTAAAGCCCCATGTTAAAATGCCCAGATTTACAGCAGATGTAAACATGTCAGCAGACTGGTACAAGTAAACGTGCGGAGGGAGGGGACTTTGATGGAGTCGGGCCCTGCCGGCGACAGAAGAGCAGCCCGCTCTGAGCTTCAGAAACATCACAGACTACACTCATCTTCACTTACAGTCTACAGCCACGACATGTGTTTTGGCTAATCCAGCTCTGAACGCGATTTAGTCATTTTATCATTCAATCCGATATTAACATGATCTGAGAAGTCGGCTTCTGCTTGTAGATGTATTTCAAAACTGTTATTTTACACACACACACATATATATTTAAACACTGGGATACAGTCCATCAGCTTATCCATATGTGGGGTGCTGTATTCAGGACGAAGAGAGCTGCCTGCTCTTTTGTGCATGTAAAGTAAGTCAGACTGTGGACCGCCTCATTACGGTGTTAATTGGGTTGGTTACCTGCACCGTCCCTCACTGCCGTGGGCGGTGTATGTGTGTGTGTGAGCAAACCTGCATACCTGTGTGTATTCAAGTGTATGCACTGGTAAGGTAAGAATGAATGTTTGAAAAAAAAAAAAAAAAATAGATATATAAGCAGAAGCCCAGAGAGGTGTGAGGTGATGAAGAAGGGATCTTGGGAGTGAAACGATTCTCCTGGGGAAAAGGGGGAATCAAAAACAGACGTGCGTTTTGATGAGATGTTATTTGATTTCTGATTGATACAAGGCCCCCTCTAATTGGTCTGTGCTGCGAGAGCAATGGCTCCCAGGCACAGCTGTCACTGAATCAGATGTATGCTGATGTGCCCCTGCATCATCAATGACCTTTTTGAACATGAAGGCCCACGTTGCAGAAAGCTGTCATGTTGAACAGAACAAGAGATGATGGGTAGGTTACAGAAATCAAGTTACCAACCTGATTCCACTTGTCACAATGTATTTTCCAGGACAGGTTGATTCTTGATTCTTGAAGGAATACAGCCCTGCGCAGTAATTGTAAACATCCACTTTAGTATACATTTCATTATCTATTCACATTTACATACATCTTTTAAAGGCTCTCAGAATGTGGTTTTATTGGTGATGTTACTGAACCGAACTAATTTGGTTGAACTGCTGACATGTTATCGTTTTATTATTCAATGTTCATGTTAATGGTTTCTGGCATCTGAGTAGAAGGGTTATCTCACTCCAAACAGCCAGTGATGACTGTTGTGTCTGTTTGACCAAGGTCACTTTGTGTTGACATGTGAACATCATCATTGAAACATCAGTAAAGGTTGCTGGTTACTTTAACGTTATGTTGATCGCTTTTTGCTTTGTATTGACTTTCCATTTGGATCTTGTCCAAGTCCAAAAATAAAAAATCTGCCAACCGGCAGATATTAAAAGGTAAACTATTCCACAGAATGTGTAGCTCAAAAAGTTATGTGACTTGCGCTGACCCCTTGGGGGCAAAAAAACTGGGTAAAAGATGGCGGCTAACACTGGAAACGCCTGAGAGAGACAACTTAAACCTGTCAATTTCCAAACCACAAATGTTTAGATCATATCTTTGAAGAAGAAAACACAAGATATAAGATTAAACTGCAAGTTTCTGGGCACCTGCGGCCCATACGCGCCACTTGCCGGACCCCCAATTCGGCGATGTTTACATTTATCTTGTAGAGAATCGCTCAGTTCTAAGGATTTTCAATCTGGATGGGTCAATGATGCTGCCGTTTGGGAGGTGAAGAAACCCTTCATTGCCAAAGCAAAGTTGAGTGCTAGCTTTAGCGTTAGTTGATATGGTTCGTTTGTGTCAGTTCACGCCTTCAGTCAGCATTCTACGGCAGTAGTGACAACGCATGGATATTTTGGGTCGGTTGACCAATCAACACCATTCCTACAGTATAAATGGCTCACAGCTGACAGCTTGGGTTGCTGTGGAGAAAGAGGCCACTGCACGTGTATGGCAGGTTTGGGGGAAGTGTGTTCACATGTAGGCGTATTACTCCACGCTTTGCTAGCAGCTGTGAACAAACCTTACCTTTGATGAAACGTTCGCTGCAAAGACGTGCGCACTTCGATGATCGCCATTCAGGTAGCGTCTTTTGCCCTCCAGGGGGGGCGTTCCCACAATGACGTGACGTCACGTGAAAATTATGAATTACAGTAGACCTGAGGGCGAATAATGCATAAATTAAATGGCTTAGTATCTAAATATTACATGAGAAAGAGAGATATATGCAACAGAGTAAATTAATGAACATTTTTATGAGAATATAAAATATTATGTCAGTTGTTGTTGCAGTCATAATGGCTGCAACAACTGAGGTTTTATATTCAAACATAAAACAATAAATGAATAGATAGCTATTTAAATGACATCATTAATTCTGTTGTCATCAACTTTAATTTATTTTACTTCCCAACAGCAAGGTCCAAAGAGCAAAAAAAATGCATATTTGTGTACATGGTCTAAAGATATTGGACATTACCCTGCAACTGCGAGCTTTTATTTGCACAATATAAGGATTCACACAGACTGTAAATGAGGACAATGACCTCAATGTCGTAGTGATGACTACCATCCTGGACACACTTCTCAGCAACATTTGTACCAGCTGTGTGAAGTTGGGTCAAGTCGGGCCCTAAGCCCGTTCAAACTGAAATGTCAAGTTTGGCCTTAGGTGAAAATGTCAGTGCCTACTCCATGCCATCCAGCAGCCTCGACAGATGCGACTAGCTCACTCGCCAAATCTATTGATTTTCCCAAGACCAATTACCCCGGCGTCAGAGATCTCACTCACAAGTTCCGGACGGCAGGGGGATTCTCTGACTTTAATCACACATCAATGCTAGCCCCTCAGAGCAATCTCCACTGTTTATTCCTAGCCCCAGCCCTCTGCCAACTCTGTATTGATTACTGCCCAGCTTTAACCCTGCGCTGCGATTCGTTGCTATCTGCGTCCAGCCGTCCCTCTCGCTCACTCTCCTCATGGTGGCGGGAAAACAGCCAGAGGGGGCTTAAGCAGAGGAGAACAGAACGAGTGATGATTTCCTCATGAAACTGCCATTGATTTTGTGACACGCTGATGCCATCTCTTTGTCTGTCAGGGGAGAGAGTGAGAGAATTATCTGGTCTTTACAGAGTACCGTTGGTGGTTGTGGAAAATTGCAAATGCTTGCGCAGAGTGGGGTGAGGCACAGGTGGTTGATTCACATCCAGCGAGACGTCACGTGTTGATTTACCCGCTTTATGTTGTATTTCTTTACTCAGTGTGGAGGTGCAGAGCCGTGGAGTTTGTCTGGTAAAATGAGTCTGCGTGAGGTGGAATTTATGACAGTCGCTTCACTCTCAGGGTTGCGCACTGTGCATACAGGCCCACTGGCATTGTCTTAACATGGAGCAGACCTTTCAATTAATGCTACTTGTACAAACCTCTAATGCTCCTGCAATAACAAGTCAAAATATTCACTCCCAGTTTTTCTCAAGGCTATATTTTTTAACTGTTTTATACTAATACATCTATAGAGACACATCATTTTTAATCCACCACTGCATTATTCAATAGCTACAGTGATTCATTTCTTAGCAAATTAAAATTGTACCACCACAGTCCATTATTATAACTGTATATAAAACAACTAAATTGGACTCTAACTTAGGGGATAGTTCTCTGTATTACAATTTCTTTTAATTTAATTGGATTTTTATGGCAAATATTTCAGCACCATGACTTAATGTCGTAGTAGCTAATGGCAACATGGGAGCGCTAGACGTCAGTAAGCCAATTCATTTCCACATCCAGCGGTGGAGGAAGAACAATACCATTCATCTGGAGTTCAGTATTTCCGTCCACCATAGTTGCACTCTTCTAGCCCCATATTCGAGTACCAACAACTTCCGAGGCAAGTATCTGGCTCTTAAGCTGCTAAATGCTCCTCTTTGGTCAACTGGTTGCCCCAAACTGTGTGTGTCTGCTGTGCGCTGCAGAGCTGCTAAACTACACTGTGGCTGCAGAATAGGCTGATAACCACAGTCACTTTTCATGTTGTTGGGTTTCATGTCGTCAGGTTTTTACTTGTAAAGGAGTACTCTTATTGTTAACTTGAAACGCCAGAGGGTAAAGAATTGAATAAGAATGCTTATAGAAACTGAATTTTCTTGACCTCTTGTTGAACAGGAGCTGGTAGCTACTGTTAGAAACCTCAAAGTAGATATGTAATTGAGTCTGCTCATGTCCTGATGAACCTTGTTCAAACACCTGGATCTTGCTGTGGATCAGAGGCCTCTGAATACACATCTGGTCTGAATTAGCGTCATTGTTATCTCAGGTGGACCTCTGAACATTGTGCGTTTAAGGTCAAGGGACGTGATTGAGGACACTGTCAGGAAACTGCTCCAATGTTCTTGGTGAAGGTTACATGAAAGGGTGTGCTTTTTTTTTTTTTTTTTTTTTTTTTGAAGCAATGCTAACTGCTTTGCAAGCATTCATTTTAGTACGTGGACGTAAAGTCATGTATAGTCATGTGACCTCTATCTCGGCCCTTAAAATTGTCCCCCAGGAGTCAGAGACACTCATATGACTGGTTTTCCCACAGAGCAAGAAGTTGACACACAGAGCAGCACCGGAAGGCATATTTGTTATTTTCAGCTTGTGGTCTCAGTCCCCTTGATCACAGGCATGTCCCTGAATATGTGTGTTATGTCTTTAAAGCAAATGACTCAGTCTAGTGATTATTCCTGCTGCCTTTTATATTTTGACTATATCTTCAGCATTCATCTTAATCACAATAGCATTTTATTAGCAGAGTCCTGATAACATGGAGATGGATGTGAGGTAGTTCAGCTCTAACTGCGGTTTGATCATAATTTGGCTCAGTGGTGTCACTCTGGACCGTTAGACAGCCAAAGTACTTGATGTGTCTGTTTGCATGTGAATTTGTGGCTTTGAGAATAAATGTATTTAACTGCGTTTGTGTGCATATGAGTTTGGCATGATATTTTTGGAATGTGTGGGTTCCAGCAGAAGTGTGTGTGCATATGTGTGTGTTTGTGTGTGTTTTGGCTGAGTCACGGTGGCTCTGGCAGGGTCGAGGCAGGCTGGGCTGCGATGGGCTGCGTTCGGATGAGGTGGAGGAGCGCACGTGGGTACCCTCTCTCCTGTTCTCCCATCTGTTCTGCTTGGTGGAGGAGCAAGAGGTGATGAGCGTGGTTCGTGTGTATGTGTGTGGGCTTGTTTTACAATATTTATGGGGCCCAAGATCTGGGATCCCAGGATACTCACATTGTTTTGAGAGCCAAAATGTTGGCTCCTACCGCAGGGTTAAGACACTGCTGTAGGGTTAATTAAGGGTGGAATTAATTCAGGGTCACGGTTATGCATTCAGGGTGAAAGGAGCAATAGAAAACAACGCTGAAAACACCCAGCTGTAATCGAATATAAAGCTAAACACACACGTATGCATTATATGCATAATTTCGTACACACACAGACTTGCAACAATTTGGAGTAGAAAACGCACAAATGCAAATGTGAAAATGCATCAGCCACTTACAGAAACCACAAAAAGGACCTCCCTTTCATGTGAACACTACACACATTCCTGCACACACCTCTCAGCCACAGATGGTGGAGTGAAGGGGTTAGGGCTTCCTGAGGTCTGTGCCTAAGTATCCTGTGGGTAATATCTCTAGAGCCAAATTTTATTTTCCTCCTCCTCTCCACCTCCTCCTCATATACTCCCTCCTGACATGACACTCATTCATCACCTGCAGGCAGGGATTCTGCTTTATAGCCATTAGGATGCAGGTGGTGTATCAGTCTAACCTTGGCCGAAGGTCTGACTCCTTCAGTGGTACTTTCAGGTTCTGGCCTGGCAGAGTGTCAGCCTTTTTCTGCCACTCGCTCATTTACGCTCTTTATTTTGGCTAGAGAGAGGGCAAAGGGGAACAGCGGAAAATAAATTTCAGTGTTGTCTTGTAGGTTTTGTTGTCTCCTTTGAAGTTTTGGCCACTGTCCATCAGCCATGGTAACTTTTAGCCCGTTTAACTGCTTAGATCTAACAGGGCAAAAACATGAGTCAGGTGATCAGACAGGTTGTGAACAACTCAGCAGTTCAGACAGATTATCTGAAATCATGAGTTTAACTGCATGGACATAACGGGCACAAGGCCAGGGGCCCAGTGGCGTAGGGGGGGGGGCAAATCAGAGCTTCTTTTAAATTGGCTGTAAATGAACCTGTTGGCAAGTAAAGCAGCGATCAAACACTTCTGTAAGTATGACTGTTAGGTAATATGAGTTATTTAATATTGAGCAGCTGCAAACACATTGGCTACTATGCCAAGTCAACTTTATACCACATTTAAAAAAACAACATAATTTGCCCAATTGTGGTACAATCACAAGGATAAAACTGCATAATCATACACACCTCTATTGAAATTTGTAAAGCAATTTAAATATGTTCCTTAGATTTTGTGGCTTCCTATAATCTTTCTCTGCTGGAATATAGTAATACTAGTAACATTTTGAAATTAAAATATTTTCCTTAAGTAGAAGATTTGAGTGCTTCTTCTACCGCACAGGCTGTACATTTTTGGACAATTGCACATTTTTTGTTCTTCAGGCTCTGTGTTTCAGCACATTTGAAATATAATAATGCTATGACATCACATTAAAGTACCATGTCTCAGCTTTAACAAAGTGGCAAAATTGCAAAGGTTCAAAAGCATTGGAATCTTGGCTGCTGAATGTTTTTAATAGTTCACTAAAAAAGCTCATGTCTGGTTCCAATTCTGTCTGCCAATGTGAGGAGCAAAGCGGCGCTTTCTAAGATAGATTAATGGCAATTCATCCGGCAGCCCGAATAGCAAAGGTCCTGTGTAAGAATGGAAAATCATCAGCAAGTTGCTACTGCAAAGCAAATCACTAATGTTCAACAGGAGTGTTGATGTTCATGTTTATCAACGGTCAACAGAAAACTTCATGACCAGCAGCTCAGAAGATGAAAACCCTTGGTAAATCCAAAATGCCAGGTTGCAGTTTACACAGATGTTTATCAACAATGGACGCAAAAGGGCAACTGAGGACGCCTAGAGGAGCGTCCTGTGCTCTGATTTAGTTGATTAAGATCATTGGACAACATTTCATCATTCAGGAGGACAGTGATCCTAAACACGTCCAAAACTATCAAAGGGGTGGAATATCTTCGAGTGGCCAGGTCAGTTCCCTGAGCTCCACTCCACCTGCTGAGGACCAGACTAAAGGTAGAGCCCCCCCCCCCCTCAACAAGCAAGAGGAGACTGCAGAGACATCTGGGAGAGCATCAGCAGCAAACATACTAAATATCTGAGGATGTCTGTGAGTCGAAGACTTCAGGTGCTAATTGACTGCAAAGGGCACACTTTTGGCCCTTTAAGATAGCATCCATCATTTGTTATTTATTTTAAAAGCAGTGGATTACAATGTAATGGAAAGTCTTTTCAAATTCAAACACACCCTGCTCTGGGTAAATTGGGTAAATATGATATTAATATTTGCTTGTGTTATCTCATAGCATTTCATCCATTTGCTTTATACATTAAATAAAATGTAACTCATCATGATCTTCTCAGAACAAAGAGTAGTTACGGCTGCGAACCACTGGGTATGTTATAATCCAGATGATTACAGATGACTCCAACAAAATTATACAGAAGTGGGCATTTTTAAAATTGAGGGAGGCTTCCGCTTCTTTATGCTGACTACACACACATTTATGGGTTGACAGATGCAGGAGAACATAATCATATTTACTACGCATGAATAAATTTGTGACTAGCTAGGATGAATGAACACATGTTGTTTTGAGAATTCACCTTCATACCCCCCCCCCACTAATCCCACCTCCCCCTCCTGGTGACAGGCGACATCCTGTGCTGTTTCTGCTTTGAAATAATCTCATACAACAGATGGGTCCTTTTCCCCCAAGCCTGCCAGGCAGCCCCATATTGCACCGCGGGCACTTGTGGTGGTGAAAATATGAAGGCTACCCACGCCAGGAGAGTGGTCCAATTCTCACCGGAGTGCCCACAATCACCACCGCCGCCGCTGCTAGCACCACATAAGCCACTCCACCGGCACAGGTTTCTTTCTGGAAATACCAGAGAGTGTTAGTATCACTTCCTGCACTCCTTCCTTCGGGCTGAGTGTGTCCGCACATGTGTGTGTGTGTGTGTGTTTTTTTTTTTTTTTTTTTTGCCAGTTTGGACTGGTCAGTGAAACCTACGAGAATAGGCACCGTAGGCAGCACGATCTAGAAAAATGCCGGCAGAGATCAACAGACAAAAGGAAGGAAATCACTTTTGTGTGAAAAGCAGGTATGTCACTTCAGCGCTGCTTAATTCATTCATCCCTTTTGCCTGATCAGATAATCTCCAATCTGCCCTCAACACAATAAGGCCAAGGTAATGAGGAAACTGAGACACACCGACAGGGAAATAGATGCATGAAAGTGGGTTCAGATGTCAAATTTAACGATTAATAGCAGCTACAATTAGGAAACAACAGGGTTTCTGTCTGTTCGATCCATGTTGATTATTGGATGACTTTTTCAAAACACTCCTTTCTTACTGACTTTGGTGATCCCAGTCCTATAATCATGTAACCATCATTGTTTATCCATTTTTGGTTCAGCCAAATCTTGAATCTCGTTTCCTCAGTCTTTCATTCAGAATTGACTTGAATTGCCTTTAGTAGCTTGTAGTTAGTTTTTACCTGCAGGGCTGCTAATTTAGACTTTAGAGAGCAGACTGTCATCCCCGGGTTGTTGCTGCTGTGTCATTGCCTCCATAGGAGACGCTTCGGATAGTGATTGCGCGTTTTTGAAACTTATTTCAGCAGCTCTAGCACCACGCAGAGCTTAAAGTGTCAGCTTTTTAATAAAACGTCCTTGCAGCCTCTATGTGGTTTGCTGTGAAATTCGATGACAGTCATACATGGTCTCCAGAGGGTGGTGATACCCTGAGATTTTATCTAGGGCAGGTAAGAGTTCAATATTTAATCATCATGTACGAACTCTCACAAAGTACCTTTCCAATACTTACACATGTGCACGTTCTTCAAACTGATTTCATTTTTGCATCTTGACTTCTAGTTTGAACTATTCCTCTATGAGGAGCCTGAACTTTTCTTTATGTCACGTTGACACCAGCTGTGAGAGGCCATTTCTTACAACTGCAATGTCTGCTCAGACTCTGATATGCGCGTTTGTGTGGTTGTACGTGTGTGTGTCTGTGTGCGTGTGTGTGCGTGTGTGTGCGTGTGTGTTCGCGTGCTGGCCCAAAGGAAACTTCACTGCATCCTAAATTAATCACGCCACTTTAACATCTATGTGTTCTCTGCTGAGCCAGCTTTAAAGTTGGACTGAGTGTGAGAGAGAACGAATGCTAAGCAGCTTCCCAAACTCTTCAGCGTTGCAAGGCAAACTGGGCACTGTTAACAAAACACTCCCCCTTGTGCTCTTCTCTTTTTATAGCCCTCCTCCTCCTCTCCACCTGCCTCACTTCCTCATGTCACCAGCTTCCGTGTTTCCCCATCAATCGTCTGTCCTCCTCCTCCTCCTCATGCTCCTGTTCCCTCATCAATATCACCTCTTATCTTGCCTCCTTTCAATCGCCCACCTTATACTTTTCTTACTCCCCTCTCCTCCATCCCTTTCTTGCGTCCTCCCCTCTCTGTGCCCTCTGAGCACTGTTCTGTTACAGCTCAGCTGGTGATGGCGTGCCAGGAGACTGCTCCTTTTGTGGCCTGCTGAAAAGGACTCATAGCCTGTGTGTCTGTTTGTGTGTGTGTGTGTGTGTGCGTGCATGAGTGTGAGAGAAGAGAAAGGGGGTGGGGGGGTCAGAACAGAAAGACTGACATGGGCATCTATCAACAGCGAGTGTGTGGCCTGCCTATCGCTGTCACAGAGATTTCACTGGAGCTTGTCCGCATCAACGCATCAATTATCTGTTGTAGATAACTGGGACAAAACTGCACACACACACACACACACACACACAAACCTACTACTACCTCCTTCCCACACCAAATACCACCTACTCCTGGTGCTGTAACTTTCCTAAAATTTTATTGATGTTACCCGCGCCCCCCCCCCCCCCCCCCCCCCCCCCCACACAACTCATCTCTCTTTCAGCACCAGCCGTAATAAAAACACAAAAGAGGAGTGCGTGTTTTGAAGCCCAGTAGAGCATGACACTGAAGTGAAGAAGTATTCTTGTTAAAAGCTGGAGCTGCTCTGTCTTCTTCTGTGTTTCCCTCTAATGGATGGGTAAATTTATAAATATAGTCAGAAGAGAAGAAAGGAGAGCGAGAGAGGAATTTTTTTCAGCGCGAGAAATATTTTTCTTTCTTTCTTTTTAATTTTGATTAATACAATGAAAAAGAAGCACAAAAAGAGAACAACACGTCCAAAGTGTTTCATCTAGATTTTTTTTTGTTTTTTTTAATTTAAAAAATCAGCACAACTTTTCTCAACAATATGTCAACTGAAAAGAATACATGTAGCAGGTTAAAGACCACATGACTTGTCGGTTTGCCATAAAGTACGACAGGATGAAAGTGAGAAATGAAGGACCTGTGGGGGATGATATCATCATAATGATATTCATCCTAATGCACCATCTGGAGTAATGACTTTTGGATGGTCTTTTGACCGACCCCCGGAGCGACACAGATTTAATGATTTATTGACAGCCACGCGCTTTCTCACAATATGATAAAAGCTTAAGAAGGCGACAGTAAAATCATAATTTTATACACAAAATATGCTCACTAAGCTCTTTTTTTTTTTAGGAACACCCTTTGACTCAGTTCTTCATGGCTATGGATTCCACAAGATGTTGGAAACCTTCCTCTGAGATTTGGCTCCTTGTTGACTGTACATTTTTCAGCTGCACATGCGTGCTGCCTCTTCGTGTTCTGGGGACGTCACTGAAGCTCACTCAACTCCAATAAACCAGTTTGAGACCACTTTTCCTTTGTGACCCGGCGCATTAATCATGCTAGAAGTAAGTATGAGAAAAAAGCACTGAGATAGGCCGCAGGATTCAAACAATTATTGACTGCCATTAAGAGGCTCAAAATGTGCCAAGAAAACATCCCCACGCCATTACACCGCCACTATCATCCGGTCCTGCTCACTGTTGAAACAAGAGTCTGACTCACCTGCTGCATTAGCAGAAACCCACGTTCATCAGAGCAAGTTGAATTTTGATATTTCATCTGTCCAATTTTGTTGATCCTGTGACCACTGCAGCCTCAGATTTCTGTCCTCGCCTGACAGGAAGTGAAAGCTGACCCGTCCCCAGCTGCTGTAGTCCACACACCTCAAGGTTGGGTGTGCTTTGTGTTCAGAAATGGCTCTCTGCTTTCAAAGAGTGGCTACCTCAGTTACCATAATCAGGTCCAACCAGTCATCAAGAAGCTGCTGCCATCCACAAACCTGCTGCTCACTGGCTATTTTCAGTTGTTGGTACCATTCAAAGTAAACTCTAGAGGCTGTAATACAGGAACGTCCCCGGAGATAGAAGCATTCAAACCAATCAGCCAAAGCCACTGAATCCCATTTTGCCCCTATTCAGACTTTGATATGATTTGATGTGATGATTAGCTGAGGCTCTGGGCCGGTATCTGCAGGATTTGATGCATCGCAGCCACATGACGGGCTGATTGGACAACAGCGTGAACGAGCTTGTGCACAGACTTTTCTAAAAGCTTTACCCGAAACCAGCAAGCCTGGCACCACCAAAGATCACTAATTAGAAAGTAATATGAGATAAATAATAACCCCCAACCTCTCAATTCGTGGGTTCAATTCTGGGGCCATTCGATTTTGCACGTTCTCCCCGTGCTTACATGGGTTTCCTGCAACCGGCCAAAGACTAAGGCTGTTGAAGTTGGGAAGACGATTGCCTTCCCTCTGGCAAATTAGAAAAATTTTGGAAGTTTTTTATTTCTGGTGACAACTTTGATGAACCAATGACTCAATGCTGCAGAGTTTAATACAACAGAACTTGTTGAATCACATCCATACAGCAATCCAAGGTTTGGAGGTGTGGGCTCACAAAGGCAACATAGAGGTTTGGACTGGTTGGAAAAAAAAAAATAATTCATTCATTTTCTGCTCCTTGAGCAGCCACCATACAAAAACCCTGAACAAAGCATCTGTGCAAAGAGCCGCTCCAGATGAGTGGCTCTGTGTCCACGGGGGCTGTAACAGCTCCCAGGTGAGGCCGGCTCTGCTTCTTAGAAAGGACAGCGCTGAGAGAGAGCAGGCCAGTGTCATCAATCTGTTGCTGATTAATAAAGTGCAATTTTGGCGTTGGGGACATTTTCCTCGCTTTCCTTGAAATCTAAAACAACAAAGCGTGACCCAAAGCCAAAATATGTCACATCTGTGGAAAAAGGTGAACGTGGCATGTTTCGATTCATTCCCAATGAAGCGTTTCAGCATGATTGTTCTGGTTTCAGCGACGACCTGCGCACACGTCTCCTGCCTGCCATAAGACACTCCGGCACAAAGACACACGCCACAGCCATGCAAACAGGATTTTTACACTCCCAGACAAAATGAGATTATTTTTTGCCATTGAGAGTATTCCAGGCAAGCGTTTGTGTTGTGTCTCAGCCCCGCTTGAGCGTGTGTTGCACTTCTGTTCATCCAAAATAGATAAATAAATAAATAGAGGGATAATGTAATAAGAAGAGGAGTCAATTGACGGGGCTTCACCTACAGGGCTGAGCGGGCTTGGCCAGGGCTCATTATTCACATCACTCATTCTCCCCCTGAAAATGTTTTTTTGTGCGAGGAGAAATGAATTGTCTGCTGGGCTGCATTTTAAAATAAACATGTGGCATTTGCAATCCATTTCTAAGTCGGGGATGGTAAGCCTTGGCAATGGGCACTTTAGCCTGTGGTTGATAAGTGGTTATTATGGGCAGGGAATGATACTGCGATGGCGAGTGAGTGACTGCAGACAACATCCCATCCTCCCATCCCCATCATAAGCGCAATACTTTATCTCCTTAATGCTCCTACAGGTGAATATGAACAAATTAACCACCGACTGTGGGCTGCTCCAACTTTGTTCACCGTTATTATTGTCTTTCAGGCGCAGATTACATCTCAGACAATCTGCAATTTAATTCTTGAGATGTATGAAGACCTGCGACAAAGCACAGGGATGGAAATACATATTCTTTTCTTCTTCTTCTTCTTCTTCTTCTTCTTTTTAAATTGGGGTATCAAATTTTGGAGTGCCATTTGTCACCGTTATTATTCTTTCAGATTCCCTCGTCTAGCCTTTTTCCAGGTCTGAAAGCAAAGTATATAATTTTGAAATCTTTGATCTGCAGTTTCTGTGGGCTGCACTAATTAAAAGATGAACATCTAACAGGTATGCCTGGTGTAGGCAGCAGCACAGACACTGTAGTAGTTAATTTCCCATACTACTCCTGTGTGGCTTCAAATTGCAGCAATTGGATTTTAATCTGTGTACCACTGATTAGTCATTTGGCTCCCCAGCCGCCGTGTAATTTGTTCCACAACAGAGAGCGGAACAGGCACATGCAGACACACATACAGTAGACACAGTTAACAGCGTCACACACACACACACAAGGGTGCAGACACACACTCCTATATAAGAATAAAAGGTAAAGCGAAGGACTGAAAGGGGCGAGGGGGAAAAACTAGAGAAAGGAAGACAAATGAAGAGGGCAAGCTCAGACAAATAGTGAAGTGAAGAAGAGCAGGAGCAAACAATCATTTGTTCCGGGAGATTCAAGAGTATCTCAGCACCCTCTCATGGCGACTGAGGGGCACGACACGTGCACTTAAAACCCTAGATTGATTGTCCATGCTGACTGAGTGTACAGATGTCCAGAGGGGATGGACAAGGTCGCCCGCACGAGTCAATCCGTTTGGGCTGTCACAGAAAAGTGGCCGGGTGTCCTCGAGGCAGAGGTCAAGAACCTAGCAGGGAGCCACAAAGGAGAAGAGGAGAATCATTTCACCTGACAGACAAGGGCGTGTGTGTGTGTGTGTGATTGAGCGTAAGTGAATACAGCTTATGACTCTTTATCCTTTCCATTGGGCCAGCTGTCCAACTTTGAAGTTGACACCTTCAAACGGCGGTAGAAATTATTCTTTAAAGCCGCAGCTGTCAGTTAAGTTTCCTTGTCACCTGGGGCTGTATGATGAATGCAGATACGCTGTGGCTGTATTATGAACGCTTCAATTTCTCAAGTTTCCAAAACTAAGCGAGAGACGTTCTTTCAGTATTCTGTTTGGGACTCTTTGTTAGTAATTTATGTGAAAATGGGCGTCTCAGTGATCGACTACTTTCCCAGATCAAAACTAAAAAGCACCAAGCTGATGTCCCTCTGCGAGAGATTCTAATCACTCTTTTATCTAATTGCTTTCCAATGGTTCTGTCAGCATTCGGCAAAAATGCTGTATTCTCTGTAGCACCCAAATTGAAAGAAGGAACTTGTGTCACAAACTATATTCGGTTCACAATTCAAAGCTCATAATTACAGGCATATTGATGAGGTATGTCGGTCCACGTGGCTGCAGAAATACCAATGGATAAAAGCCAATGGATAAAAACGGAAACAGTGAGGTTGGAGAAGAGAAGGGCAACAATGGTAATACATTCTTGCACTTGATGGTCCCATATTAGAGGGGGCATTGTGTACTGCTGTCCACTAGATGGCAACACTAACCAGTACACTTATTACTCTGGCTGCTGAACCCAGTCCTCAGAAGGTCTCCAGCATATGGGACGCTGGTCTTGTGCATGTTGTTCTCTTAAAAGGAATGCAGCTTAATGCAATCCTCTGGTCTTGTGATATCTCATCATATTCATAACGTATAATTATAAATGCATGAATGATAAAATGCTTCAACATATGTCACAGACCATATCGCAGTGTTGTGACATATTTTGCTGAATCTGTGTTCATTGATTTTTTCTTTTTCCTGCCACTTGGATACCGTAGAAACAAACTAAATTTATTCATCGTCATTTTATAAGACAGAGCTTGATTAATTAACCAACTTATTAGTAAACAGCAGCTACTATTAGGATTAATTGGAGGCTATGTTTTTATGCAAATTTAGCTTCTTGTCGACTCACACATAACTCAGTTCGGATGCCCTGCCACAGTGAGAGCAGTGGAGCTTCTCTTTAGCTGCACTCAATTGGTTTTATCAGAGAAACTAACTAATTATCTGACAAACATGAGATTGCAAGGTACGTGGCAGGAGAGGTCCCCCCGTTTGTTTGTTTTGTTGAAGGACTTCAAACACGCTGCTGGTGAAGGGGAACATCCCCGATAGAAGTGATGAGCTTATCAGGAATCAAAGCTGTCTAATTATTCATTTCCAGCGAGATTAAAGCTAATCACTGGCTTCTGCTGTGGTTACATGATCCAAACTGAAGCACTGACACGCCACTGGAATAACAACCACCATCGTACAGATTATGTACAAACTGTACTTATCAACCAGTTGTTGCCACTGATAACACGGAATGTCTCATACTGTCAGTCTTAAGTATCACATTCGACTTTATGTTTTTGACTTTTTGTTGTGTTGTGTCATTAATGTGCCTGCCTGGAGGTAACAATGACATTTTAAGTCTCTCAGTTTGGTGGAAAAAAAGAAAGCAGCTCTCAAACATGTATGTTTAGACCTTTCATTTTCGTACAGTGGCATTTTAAAATGCTTGAGCGCAGCGCATAGGCTGCATTGCTGGGGGTAAAATGCAGAGATGCCTTGACTGATTGTTGAGTGTTATCACAATCAGTCAAAGTACTGACTTTCACTCCTCTAATTAAGCCTTAGATCACACCAGTGGGGTCCCTCCTCCCTCATCTCAGATACAGTACAGGCCAAAGGTTTGGACACACTTTCGCGCTCATTTGAATGAGAAGGCTTGTCCAAACTTTTGGCCTGTACTGTGTGACCCTGACTCACAGGTCTTAACCAATGCCTTGGCTCCCCTCATGAGTCACGTCTCAACACTTTTTTTTGTTATCATGACCAATAAAACAATCACTAATAAAAGTAAATGTTCTGGTCGTGCTCTATTGAAACAACTGAACGTACTGTTTACTGTATAACTTTTATAAAGTTTAGTTAATGCACTGACAGGCAGAGTGGAGGAAGCCGAAGAAACCTCCTGAGAGAAGACTTGTCTTACCACTGTGAAATAAAAAAAAAAAAAAAAAAAACTGTTCTCCACTGCATTTGTCTCAATATTATGTGGTTTCATTTCATCATTTTTATAATACACTATTAAAGTCTGATTTTATATTTGTGAGATATGATAGATGTCTTCTGCCTTGTTAATTTTTATTCATTCATCAACTTCCTGGCTCTGTGCAGACCAGTTAGCCAATCCTATTACTTTCCAATAGCTGCTCATTGCAGTTTCCCATCTGTCCAGAAGATGCAACTCTACTGAAACGGTGTGTTTGAGCCTGTTGTCTTGCAAACACAATGACGACCCACACTTTTGTCAAACGACAATCACAGCCAGCAAGAAACCACATTCAGTGGCAGAGAAATCTTGAAAATAAGTCTTTTGGTGTACAGACACAAGTATCAAGTATCTGTCTTTTCAAATTCCTGAAATTTGTAAATGAATTTTCAGAATTGAACTTTGGTGAGACAGGTTCATTCACATTTATCATAATGGCCTCCAATTCCCCCATTGTTCCATTTTTTTATGCCTGTACTCACTCTTGTCTCCACAATGATTCCAAAATTAATATACGGCTCCATCAGAGAGTACAGATAAGAACTACAAAGACTGTAAATCATCCCCCCAACCTTTTTTATCATTCATTAAATTATATTATATTAAATCAATGATTGTGTTATTATTGTGTAAAGTCTTTTTACTCCATGTGTACTCTCCCATTCTAACAACACTCTATGCTCTCTTCTAAATAAAACCGCTCCCGAAATATAACTTTTTATTTTTATTTTTATCTTGTGTTATGTGTTATTTGCTTTTCATATCTAAATCCACAGGTTTTGGGACATTTCAAAAGCCTTCCCTCCAGTCACACATAATCTCTCACTCACTCTCACTCACACAGAGGCAAAAATGTTAAATCCGGATATAATGAAGCTCAAAAGCTCCATTGACACACTCCTGACTATGTGAGCCAATCAAAAGCTTTGTTTTCTCTCTCAATGTCAAAAGATGTTAATTAGGCAGGCAGTTGAGGTGGGTACCTAAAAATAGTGCTGACACGGTAACACCATTGCCAAAATGTGCTGGCCCCACATCTGGGTTTCTTCAGGGAGAGAGGCCTTGGGAGAAAAGAAGATAGAAATAGCACTTGTGGCTGGAACATGAACTGCATTAAAGGGTACAATCACACAGGCACACATTTCTATCACCAGTAATAGTGTTTTTCAGCCCTTCAGAATCAGACTCCTATGAGCTCTTTCTCATCATAATCACTTGTTATCTTGTTCAATCCAGTTTCTGTCCATCTTTTATCTGTGCCATTTCCTTTGAGATTCGATGTTGTCTTCACCTTCAGCTCAGCGTCTCTCCTCTCTGAAGCATCCTCTTAGATCTATTTGAGATAACAAGCCCGCCGATTGAGTGTCAAACTGCAAGCTTGTGTTTTAGTCAGGTAAACAGCGAGGGGCTGCACAGGAGCAATAAACTTTTCCCTCTCCATTTTCAATGTCACTCTGATGTCACCTGACTGAGGAGTACTGTTTATGTTAAAGTAAATGAAATATTCTTTCATGTTTGGACACATTTCCTCTGACCTAACCCTGGCGTAAAAGCAGCTGACCATATCACAGGAGGGTTACCATGACAGCCTTAAAAACACAATCAGCGCTTAAATCCATCTTCAGAGGTCTCTGACCAGACTCCTGAGCCGCCCCTGTCCTCCTCATCACAGATGCGTCTCCAACTTCACCTCTCCCCACCTTCATCCCTGCATCCCCATCATACGTCCCACCCCCAGTGTTGCCAGGTAACAGTGATTCCTTGAAACCGTGTGGGTGGAGGGTTGTGTAAAATGGAGGGGCAGATAGAGACTGAAGAGCAAGGTAGGGGCAGATGAAGAGCTTCTAGCACTCTGCTGTTTACTTAGCTTTCATTCTCCCTGGCCCCCCTGCCACATGAGCCCAATTATATCTGCACTTCCTTTCTGACCATGAGAGCCGGCGTGTGTCCATTTTTAATTAGGTGCTGGTGCTGACTATACTATTGTTCTTCATACCTATCCATGGAATGTAGAGAAGATCAGATCAGATCAGGTCAGTTAGTTGGAGTAAATTCGAAGGGTTCATGTTTTGCAGGGTAATTTTTTTTTTTTTTTTTTATATGAAACCCAGTCCTTCTCCATTTTGAGAATTTTAAGGAGGTTTAGCCATGAACCGCCAACCACGAGGGCTTAAACAGGGTTAAATGCTAATCCACTGGCTCTTTATGGATGAATAAAATTTAAATGAGACCTCCATTGTATTACACTGTTTGCTGAGTTGATATATCCACATTACAGCACTTTTCAGAATCATCCAAATTAAATCAGCATCAGATAAATCTTTTCCCATCTTGTAAAAAATTAAGCTGTCAAACTTTAACCGGGTCTAATCAATCTAATTTTATAGAAATGAATCTAAGTCATACCCAAGTATGTTTAGATTGCAAACTTCAGTGTGTGAATTGAGGGTATAGTTGAATTGTGGAATTGCTATGAACACTAATTATCACATTCATTCAACATGATTACATTGCATATAGTGGAACAAGTTGTAACGGTGACTGAAAATGGTATGTTAAGACTATAAACTAACCTGTTTGCATCTATCATTTAGCTTATGCTTATGCATATGTGCATTTGTGCAAGTTTGAAGACAGAATACGATTTCAGGGGTAGAGAGGCTCTTTTTAGGAATAGCTCAGCAGGTAGGAGGACCCTTGTCCTTCTATCAGCCAGGAGGAAGAAAGGTGAAGTTGTCCAGGCAGGGTGTCGGCTGCTCAGCCCTTCCTGCATGTCAGTAAAAGTCACTACACACCACAGGATTGTAAAATGATAACTATAATAATAACATTAGAAATGACACAATTGCTCCCGGACAGCATGGCAGCATACTGTTACCCCACAACAAGAAGGTCGTGGGTTCAGTTCTTTGGGCAGTTTGCATGTTCTCCCTGTGCCTGCTTGGGTTTCCTCCCACCGTCCAAAGACATCATGTTTGGGTTAACTGGTGACTCTGAACTGTCTGTAGGTCTGAGTGTGAGTGGGATTGGCTCCAGAACCCCCACGACCTGGAAACTGATAAGTGGTTGAAGATGAATGAAAGAATGAACAATTACTGTCTTATTGTATCTTTCTTATGTCTATCTTATTGTATTGTATCTCACACAGTGCAGAACCTCCGCTTAGAAACAAATCCCTGTTCCTACTGACTGAACTGAGAAGACGGAGATTTGTTGCTGGATTTGTTGCTACTTGTTTTAAAAAAAGAAATTAAAAAAAAACAAACTGAATCTCTCTTCAACTGAATCTCAAGTGTCTTTCAAATCAAATATTTTTGTCTGTTACTTTTACTGCTTTAGTGCACTGCCAATCAGTGATGTTTGTTTGTTTTCCATGTTGACACAGCAGGCAGATGTTTTCAGCTGACATTTTAAATAGCAACTGGACCAAAAGCCCAGCTAAGACATATCAGAACTACACAGCTTGTGAGACATTTTTCAATCAGCTTTATCCCATTTTCTACTACTGACGCCATCGGTAAAGCTTCCCCATGAACCCCTCTGTTTACCGTGCCGTAAATCAACCAAACAACACCAAGCTGTTCGGCCATTATTTTTTATAATTCCTCTTTTTGAGTTGCCATGATGACAATGAAGCACCATGTGCATGTGGTGTGTACTTCTGCCCTGGTACCCTGAAGTACCCTGTATTTTATAGAGTGAGATTTTCATGTCTTTTTAGATCAAAAAGCAGGTCTGTGTTCATGGTTGGTCCTCCTCCGTTCAGGAAGAACTGAAACTGGGACTTAAAACCAGCTGTCATGACGTATGCAATTTTGTGATGTCACAAAAAGATAAAATAAAATTGTCACCAGCAATACCCCATCATAGCCCACCCAAGTCCACCATCCAACCTTGCAGGATTTGGTTAATCTGTAATCAAAGACCTTTAATTACACACCCTTATGACTGTTTCATTGCCCTCTCTAATGATCTTTACAGCTCTATATCTTTTAACTACCAATTGTCGTTAGCTTTTATCACTCATTTCTCATTTAATCAGTTGTGTTGTTTTAATGGGTTAAACTTGAGCTGAATTCCAGCCATGTGTGTGCATATGTGCTTGCTTGTTCCCAGTTAAGGGATGATGTTCACTGTGAAGAGTCAGACTTATCGGTGCACATTCTCATTCATCCAGGTCATAGTTGAATCGAACGCAACTGTTGTTGTCCAGACATGTGTTTGAGGGTTCAGTCTTTGTTTCTTTTTCCCTGGTAAGAATGGGTCTTAATGTGCAGTTTTCCACTCATTCCACTGATAGTGCCATAGATAGCCCAGCATTGGACCTTGACACTGAAAAAACAACAGCTGTCTCCACTTCATCAGATTATCCAGGGGTTTGCACTGTAACCTGGCTCCAGGCTGCAGGCTCCAGTCTACAGCCCCGCACCAAACCAAGCTGAGCATTTCAGCCCAAATTGGAGCAACTATTTGGCTATTGGCCACGCTGGCTGACCACTGGCATTTGTATTTACTGTGTGTTCAAGCGAACTTCACTTGTAAGCTCCAAGACAGTGAAGAGGAAATACGTCAGTTTTTATAGATGAGAGTAAACTGCAATGCCATGTCCTCTGCTAGTGTTTGCATGTTAAGGTAGCTGACATACCCTTCTAAATCATGTCTGCCTCTTCCCTTCCATGGCACAAACACAGCCATAAAGGAATGACGATAAAAGGCAAAACACAAGCTGTCATAAATTCATAACTTCAGCTCTCTCCCCTATTGCAATATCAGTCCAATACTATGGAACCCTTGGTCCCTGAGAAGGTCTATTACAGCGCTTGTGGCTTGCTGCTAAGATGCTGCAAAGACAGCACAATCACAGAGGCTGGGAAGGGGAACATGAATCGCTTTCATTCCAGCTGGATGCCATGGCAGTTGTGTTGATCGTGATATTTGGTTGGTTAGATAGCATATGTAAAGTTAATAACGCAGCTCTGCACTGTAATTGATTTGTTAGCGTTTAATTAGTTGTTTATCATTCAGAAAAAGCTCGCTTCAGCTGCTGTTATCGCTGCCACTCAGCTGATGTTTCTAGACCAAATGAGAAAAACTCTAGAAGGAGTTTAAAACGCAGAAGAGCTTTCTCTCGAAACTGAGAGGGTTTCTGTTTCTGTTTCTGTGCCTTTGGTTCTATCCAACCCACAAGCACACGGTGTATCAATGGCTTGGCAGGCTTGGTTTAATGTATCCCAACAACAAAAGACATCATACTTTCTCTTTTAATAGTGATTATGAAACAGCTAACATCGACACATGTTCATAAAGTCCTGCTCAACAACTCTTCTTCCTCCAGGCCGCGAGTCTAACAACAAGCTCATTTGTGTATGACATCAAAGGGGTGTTAAGGGACCACTCTTCTCCCTTTCACATTATCCCATCTGTCGGAAGTCGCTGTGAGGCTTGTTGCTGACCCACACCAGATTGCTGCACAAGCTTTACTTGCACAGACTGACATATCACTGCTGAAACCGTTCCTCTGAAACTTAGCAGAGGAAACCTAATAAACATTTAATTGTTACTCTCAGGACAATGTGGGAGCAGTTTAGTTTCTCTACATTGCTGCGAGTTAATGACCGTAATGACTATCAACGATATTTTTACATCAATCTGTGAGGTAGCTGTTTAGAAATTTCAGAGGGGAAAGGAAAAAAAAAAATCATGAAAATCCATATTTGTAAGACTTTTTTTTTTTTTTTTTTTTTTTCGGCAAAGGTCATCACCCAGAGCCCTTTGTGTCGATGAAAATAAACAACACATGGAGGCTGTGAGGTGCAACAGTTTCATATTGCCATAAAAATATGATATATTGATTCCTTTTGTTTGTCAAAATTGGATTAACTCAGTGCAATCATTTCAGTTTAGCTATAAGCCATATGAAATACACCAGTGCAGCTGCAAGTGCGGACTGGTGCTACTGTGAGGCAAATCAGTCACTTGTGTTTCTCATTTCGTTAATGGCTTCATTGGGGTCCCTTTAGTGACACTGACATTAGCTAGTCCTTGATACACAGGGACATCTTCATGGAAATACATCCACAAATATACACAAAGCAAAGAGCTCTCAGATACATGCCATCCTCCAATAGTATGTGCACATATAGACGAAAAAAGGTGAGCATACAAGCACACACACACACACACACACCATGGTGAATCCATGGTGGGAGTGGTGGAGGAGTGGTGTGAAATGTTGAGACAATTGTTAATATTCATGTATTCCAAAGAGTTGCTATTTATCCCCCTCATCTCCTTCAATAGTTATCGTCCATTCAATCCTTTCAACCAGCCATCCTTATAACTGCATTGCATGCAACAAGATAGCACCTTTCTCCACCTCTCAACCACTGTGGTGTACTTTGACAGCCAGGTCTGACCACAATCCACCTGTCAAAGGTGAAACTAAAGATATATATGCTCTCATCATGTCATTAATAGAAACTGAGTGTTGGCAGGATGGGTGTCAATAAAAGCTTTGCTGGTATTTGATTGAGAGATAATATTGCTGAACCACAACAAAGTGTGAATTACCAATAGATGGACAAGTGTGCAATGGGAGCGCAGTGATGGCCTGCTTCCCCAGCGGGGGTGCCATGGCGAGATGAAATGTTGGAACAGTATAGAGTCGACCTAATTGCTGGGGAGGGTGGTACAACATGGGCGGGAAAAACTGTATGACACATCAAAGGGGCAGCCACTGGAAATAGCCATGGCAACCAGTCTGGCTCACCGTGACATCGCCTCAGAGGGCAAAAACACTGTGTGAGGTCTTGTGGGATGTTGTATAATATGTCTGTTTCACAGGGAACAGAGGAAAGATCAGAAAAAGAGGGAGGAACGTTCAGGCACACAACACTTTGAACTCAGAGTGACCGCATATTTAAAATGTACTATAGTCTCCAAAATACGTTTTCCTCATAATGCTGATTTAGCAAAGTCTTCGCAATAATTCAGATGTATCATGTAATGTTTCTTGTGTGAACTTGGCATGCGAAAAAAGGCATGATGACGAGACTCCCCTTTTCAAATGTTCTTCAAGTAGAGGAGCTGCTGTCTTCGAGCAGCTGCCTTGCTCAAGTGCAAAGATGCAATGATTTGTGTAATATTAGAAGGAAGATGCTTAGAGTCAAGCAGCACGGACAATCTCACACTTCAGGCTCAGGTGTTGATGAAATACCAAAGCACAACACAAAGGCATCAAAAAGGAAATACTACTTCTTTTTTTTTTTTCAACTGCAGAACAACATAATAAATATGTAACTGTTTCCAATAACTCACTGTATTACAGTAACTCTGGATCTGAAGTAAAATCCTGGGAAATGAATTCTTTTTTGTTTTTGTTAATGGGGTAAAATGGACAAAACCCAAAGCCTTTGAATACTGCGCAGTAGTGTGACAGGAACTCACACATATCAATATAAAACCCTTCTGGTCTCCCACTGCTGTAGCAATCACTGACTGAATCATCTGCACCATGAAATTGCTTCATTATATGCTGATAAGCATGGAGTTCCACAAAGGACACATTTGTCAATAACAGAGCCACATGTTGATCTGCCATTTGTTGGCACCCGCTGAAAAATCGCTAAAACCCAAAACTTAGAATCCCAATTGTTTTCTTTAATGGTAACTATGAACAGCTTAGAATGGTGTGGGACCGGAAAGCAGTGACACCCCATAAAGGAAAACATAAGTATATAAGTATTCTCAGTACATGCATGATGCTGAATCCTTCGTTCTGTTACGGCCAAACTCACGAGTAGCTCCAACACACATGAAAACAGGCTGATGCTGCCAGCATCTCACTGTTTTGTTTTGCTTTGTTTATTTTTAAATGGCCGGCTCACAGCAAACCTTACAGGTCCTATTTGAGATAATCACAGGGTCAGCGAAATGAATGCATCTGTTCCACGCTGCAGAATTTATATTGAGATGAATCAAACCCTTCAGCAGAAGCAAGAGACATTATACCAGTCAGGGTGACTGTGAAGGCCACGTCTGTGGCCACACGACTGGTTTAGATTGCAGAGGGTGCTGCTGCTGATGTTGTTTCCGAGGGACATTCTGTCAGACACATTAACTCATGTTATATTGAGTTTGTATTCCCTGAGTTAAGTTCTGTTAGGTTGACCTCTCTTATGGGTCCAAACCTTTGTTTTATCCTTTGTCAAACTTTTTTCTTTTCCATTTTTTTGGGTAGATAAAACCCCTTTTTGGAAGAACCACCTGTGTTCCTGTAACTCGCTGGCTTGGTCCCATACAGCAGTGCTTCTCAAACAGCGGGGCGCGCCCCCCTGCGATGCCAGGGGGTGTGTGACCCCCGAGGAACATGCTTTTTTTTTTGCCGTACTAGAATAAAGTGTGATCTATATTCCTTTCTTTTTTTCTTTTATTTTGTTTTCTTTAATGATAATAAGAATACAATGTTTTCTTCTTCCTAGGGGGGCGTTACAGAAAATAATTGAGAAGCACTGCTTTAAAGTGACAAACCACAAATCAAATCAAATCAAAACAGTAGATGATAAATTATTTCGTCCACTTGAAACACAGGGTAGAATGAAAGGACAAGGTCTCTCTACTCTACCTTTGCTATTACGGCTCCTCTGTGTCTGCGGCTGATCACTCCTCAAATGGAGCAGGCTCATTATTCCTCCCTTACCAATTACAGTGTATTTAAGAGGCTACAGTCTTTGCTGGCCTGGACTGTGAAGTGCTGCAGTGCTACCCCTCCTTGTGTTTCACAAAAGACAGGAAAAACCTGAGAGCATCAAAGGCAGAGGAGATAAAGGCCCTCCACATCCTCACAACACCCAAACTTGTGTACAGTCACACACATATATTACCTCAAAGAAAACCTCTCATGGATACGCAGACGCACATAAATATTTAAAGATATGCACAGAAGCGTGTCTTAATGCTTTTCTCCACAGAGACACGCACATAGAAAGCCACCACAGAGGAAAAAGCTGCTAATTGGCCCAAAACTAATCCCTGCTCTGTGTGACTGCTGATACAGCTCCTGTGTAATAGAGACGGAGCTCTTGGTTCAACACAGTGGCCTTGATACCAAAGTCTGAGTCTTTTCAAGAAAAACATATTTTTTACATGAGAGAGGAAGAAAATGAAGGAAACAATTAAAGTCGTCATCTAGTACTGCGGCTCCAGATGATGGCTTTAATAATTTCAAATAACATCTGGGTGTTGTCAGATGTGTTTGAGCAAATGTTATTCAAACTGAAAAAAAAACAAAAACAAAAACAAAAACAAACATGTGGCAAAGGATGTGTTGACAGCAGGGCAGTGACAGAGGTTACAAACAACAATGGAAGTCTATTATGGAGTGTTTAATGTTAAATAATTCATCCTTCTATCTGTCAGTCAAGATAATCAGGTCAGAGCCAGGACTTGGTAATTTGGACGGTTGTTTATGCAGAAAACAGAGACATCGCATTACATAATCGCCCTGCCCTATTTGACAGTGACAGTGCAATTGAAAGTGTAGTTATATAATAAAATTTGCATTGTTCAATGAAATCAGAAACTGACTTTTTTTTTTCATATGCTTTGCTTCGTGTTGCATATTTAACTTTGTTTAAATCACAGGAGAGTACTAGACTGGTTATATAAGATATGGACACAGCATTATACCCGCCTATGGAGTCTACCACAGTCTGTGTATTCTTTTTGTGTACCATAAGAATATAGAATATCAGAGACAGACAGAGAGAGACAAAGGTGAATTTTAGACACACACATGCACACAAACACACGTCTGTATATCCTGACAAATAAATGTAAAAAAAATTCTCTGGAACAGCCGGTTGATAGAATATTGACTGTCAGATCTGTACGATCATTGTATGCTTCTTTGCACTTTACTATTGTTTATATACAGCACTTTATAACCTAGTTTTAGTTACTATGGTTACACCATGCTTGGTGGATACATGTCTCTTTATCAGATTGAGAGAGAGGGAGAGATGTGAGCTGTGAATGTATTTGCCAAAACTCGTTTGAATCTTGTGATTTAGTTCGAGCAGAAGGAGATTTTCATTTGCTTTGTTGTTCACTTCAAAGAAAAGCGAAAATCAATGCACACTGACAGAGCACAAAGTGATAAGACCATCCGCAAGCAGCGATGCGCCATACATAATACTGCATTATTTCATACATCTTTGACAAAAAGGGTGAACAACTGCCCTCCAACAGCCTGTGTTCAGTGTATGCAGCTGGACTTGCAGAGGGCAGCGTGAGACAAACACATTTACAGACAGAATTCTCTGACAACACTTTTTCCAGTTATTTTGTCTCTTTGGACCACAGGTTGTTAGTCCAGTAAGAACAGTTCGTGATTCTAAATGCAACAATGTCATTTTAAATACACGGGCTCCTCAGAGCTGTGTCTTACACTCTTCTTTTTTCATCTACGCAAAACAACAGAATTTGTTCCTGATTAACGAACACACCTAAAACAACCCCTGCATTCAAATACAAGTTTGTAGTGTTGTTTCAGGACTGTTTAGAGCCCCATATCAAAGGTTTCAGAGTGACTCATGAGTTATTGCAGAAGCCTCTGTGAGAAACTGTCATCACTCCAATTGCTTTGAATACTATTATGACCCACACAAGTTTTACTGAAGTTCAGTGTTCTGTAACAAATGTGTGCTTGTCAGATGATGTTGCATTGCACTCCAGCAAAAGTTTGGCCAAGTTCAGCTTTTATCAGATTGACCTTTCCTTTTTCTGCTGGCGTCCTGGTGGCCCCACTGCACTGATGGTGTTCTTTCACGCAGGGTTGGCTTAAAAATCAACGCAACATCTGTTGATGCCGCCCACTCACACACTAAACTTGTGTTACTCAAAGGTTGTAAAGCGGAGGATGCTCTTAGTTGAAGTAGGTAGACTCCTCTTTGCTAGAAAAAGTCATTTAAATGTAACCCTCATCACAAAGTCTCTTTTACACTGTCTTCGTTATTCAGTCAGGGACTGTGTGCACAATGTTTTTTTTTTTCTCTTTATTTTGTGGTCTGTGTTAAGCTTTACTGCGAGTCAAAGCAAACACAAAAAAAATGATCTGAATGTCATCAGGGTTTTAATTATGATATGCTGTTCAAATAAGAGGTAACAATAGTCCACCGAGGGGTAAGACAGTTGTGCTGAAGGTCAGGGTTTTTCCTTTGTGGTTTATATTGTTATGATCAAAAAGTTTAATAAGGCCTGCTCACTCTACAGGGAGGTCAAAGGTTAGGATCAGCTACAGATCAACTACCCTGAAGCTGCTGGAGATCCAGTGTCTTGCCCAAGGAGGATTTATCAGTGTGGATGCTTGTGGACCCAAGAGCTTGTGTGAATGTGTGTATGTGTATAAATGATTAGAGAACTACCTTAATGATGCCGCCTGTAAACCCGGGCAAAATGAGGTGGAGTGCCCACTTACAGATTTTAGAGGCTGATGACAAAACGCTGTGACCTTGGCAGACTGCATGTTAATGGTGGAGTCGGTAGTGCAGCTGCAACAGTGTCATTAGATCACCTAAGAAAAAAGGCTGGGCTCACACACGTCAAGGTCATTATTCAAATGTACTGTGATTTAAAAGAGTACTTTATTATTGGGTTCGACCAGGTCTGTAAGTGTGCTCACAACACATTTTAACACTCATGAATACTTATACCCGGTGCATTTCCATGGAAACAGATCTCTGGATATCAGAAGATGAAGACATTCTTTAGCATCCTATATAAATTCATATATCATATGGTTCCTCTCAAAGATTCAGGTTTCCGTATGATTCAACTAATTAATTCTTGTGTTTAAGTTATTTCAATTTATGAAATAAACATTTTTAAGGACAAATATTGTTTTCTTATTCAGAATAGAAAAGAATTGTGTTATTATAAAATTAATATTATATAATACTAACAATTATTCTAACTGGATATGCGACTAAAACACGATTTAGGGGTTTCAGTTTGCTTTTTGGTGAATTTGTAAGAGGACTTGAAGAGCACAAATTTAGCACCACAATCTGTTTCCTTGTCAAAAAAAGTCATCAGCGATCACCTGAGTCTCAGGTGTTTGAATGTGTGTGAATGTAGCCTTTATATGCTAGCCTCAGGCGGAGCTGAGGAATGGCTTGTAGCGGTCTGGTGAATCTGTGGCTCAGATCCCCTTCTCTGATTGATTGACTGACCTGTTGTTATTAGAATTCCAGTGAGAGGTCTGAGAGAGATGTAAAACTACGCTGAGATGGCTTTGGTTCTCAAAACCACAAATATATCTACATATATGGCTATAACAAGCGTAAAGTATAAAGTATAAAACAATGTAAATATCCCTTAACACTTTTATTTAAAATTTTCTCTGCTGACTTGTTTTTCATAATGTACAAACAAAATACAGATTTCAAATTTTAATCTTTCATTTGTAAGAAAGGACTCATTTAACATTTTTGCGAAATGCCCTGTTCTGATTTTTTTAGGCAAGAAGATTGATCCCAGTGTCATATTTGAGGAGTGGTTCCAATCTTCTTATCTGTGAGTCCTCTCTTACCTGTTAAACATAAGAACAGGCCAGTATGATGTGGAGAAAATTGCACACTGCTCCATTGCCAGGGCCCATTTTCCATAGCAAAGGGAAGGCTGTGGACCAACCAGAGCCACGTATTAACTGAAAGCTCTGCAAAGAAAGAAGCAGCTACTGTAGGCGACCATCAAAGCCACATATTCATCCAAGACTGATGTATGTGTGTACGCATAAATGAACGACATGATTGTAGATTCAGACATTTGCATGAATGCTCAGTTTATGACCGAAATCAAAGGCAGATATCCACAAACGTTAAAATCAAATTTATTTCTATAGCTCAAAATTATAACAAAGTTACATCAAAGCACTTTACACATAGAGCAGCTCGAGACCAAACTCTTTATGAAGTTGTTAAAGAGGCCCAACATATACCTCGGGACTTGGTAGAGGGGTGGAGAAAGAACAAGAGCAAGAGGAGAGAAGATGCCACGCAAAATTCAAACAAAGCATACAGAAAACACACAGCGATTGCAACCTGGCAGTTCTAAGTGTGCACTAGTAAATATTAGCAGCTGGGGAGAAGAAGAGGTGACAATGGGAAGTGAATAGTAGTGTGTAATGAGAACTAAAGGTACCTCTTGCAGCAGCAGGTACTGAGCGGGAACATGGAGCAGAGATGATACAACAGCTGTAGGACGGGGACAGGCAGAGAGGGGACAGGAGGGACACAACACAGACTACAGGAGGAAACAAAGTTAGAGACATGGAATGATGTACATGCACGGAAGAGCGGGAGAGATAGAGAAACATAGAGACAGGAGAGAGGGAGAGAGGGATGGTGAGAGAGAAAGAGGTGCTCGGTGCAAACCCCACCAGTCCAGGCCTATAGCAGGACAACTAAAAGGAAAAGTGTTTGTATGCTGAGTCCTGTTGTTCAGGTCTCTTTCAGTCAATAGATGTCTATTGAAACAAGTCATGAACGATTAATGAAACGTTTCAGCTCCAACTGTAAGGAACTGACCTCATATCTGCAGGGAACATTGAATGAATGGGATGTTCAATACCTGCGTTATGAATTTTATGATTAACAAAGCCACCACTGCTCCGTAATAGCTGGAGCTTCATGAAATAAGAACAGACTTGCAAATTAACCTCATCTTTATATGTATACAGACAGCTTCCAGCAATTCTTGGCTACAAAGATCTAGGATATAAAAGCAGGAGAACTGTAAGTAAAATGAAACTAAGGTCTTCATTTGCACACCATTGTTTCCTCTGGCGCTGTGTGGGAAGTTACACAACAGAAGAGCAGCAACTTTTTGTATTATAGCTGACAACAAGACAAACTATATTTAATAATTCTTATTATACTCTACTCTTAAAGCTCTACCACACTACACTATTCCTATGTGTCTGCTTTGTACTATACTATGCTATATTAGATCACGGCAACATGACAGAAGGAGAGTATGGTACAAAATAAAACCCTTAATTGCTGAGTTATATACACATAAGAAACGTTTATTAACCCTTAAGGTCTGTTAAAACTTGAATTTATGACCCTTTACTTTCAATATCATGCACACCTGGTTGTTTTTTCTGGTCTTCATCAGCCACATGTGAGTGCAGAAGCACCACTCCAGTCAACACTAATCTCCAAATAATTGCCTGTGAAATATCAATACTTTGCTGTGTGGTATGGATTTCACCCAGTCTATAAAATCAGTCACAAGGAGGCTGCAATCAGACTGCAACTCATGCACAAAGTACACAATCAGGTTGTTTGTTTACTTTCACTGTGATATGGGGTGTTTTGTGCATTTATCAATTGCTCCTTAATGCAATCGCAAGAATAACTCCTTCTAACTTGCACTGGTTTCAATATAAGTATAATAAAATAGCCCCGAGTTATTACCTTTATTCACCTTTCCGTCATTCTCAATTTCATAAGCTTATGTCTGAGAAAGAATTGACAAACCCTGTCTGGCGTGCAATAAGCAAGTTGTTTATTACAAATCAGATCATGAACATGATTTTTGCTTTTTTGGATCCATTCATTCTGCTCCTACTAACTTGCCTCAATGAATAGATGTGAAACGTGTTCTCATTTATTTTTCACGTTGATATTATCATTTGTAAAAAGGGGACTCTCCTGCAGAAGAAATTATTGTTTACAAAGCATTTTTTTTTCAAAGCCCTACATAATGAAGAACAATCTGACTGCTCGATACAGTGACTTTAAACTGTCTGCTTGAATATATTATCACTTCAGAAAGCTTTTCCTGATAACCCTGTATTGCTGGAGCCCAGAACCAGGACGATAACTGGGAACAACCCAAGCTGACGAGCAGCCAAAGCCGAATGGTTGTTACGTTGCACTGTGTCCAAATAGAGCATAGAGAAAATCACTTCTACCAATCAACCTGCCATCTGATAGTGATGTTAGCTAATGTCAATTTAAGGGAAAAACCTAATGATCATATTCACTACTACACAAAATGATCATTTTTACCGATGGAGCAGCAGTTAATGAGAGTACTTCTGAAAATGCTCCCATCTGTTTTTTTTTTTTTTTTTTTAATCTATTATTATTTCAAATTCATTTTAATTGCGACATTTAAGTGGCTGAATATATTGCTTAATTCAAAGTCGTGCTTTACTAAGCGCTCAAATTCCTTAATTTGTTTTAATGCATCAAGCATTAGCAACTTTCAGTGATGCACGACTTCTAAGACACATTAAAATCCGGTAATCTTTTCTGGGCTTTAGTTAAGGACAAAATCTACATGACTGGTTCAGAGAGGACCGTTTTGTTTGCTCTGAGCAATTTAAAGTAGCTTTTACAGTTTTTTTTTTTTTTTAGCAATCTAAGTACTTTCCTTTAAAACCGCAGGGAAGTGAGACCTCAGGCTCTGTCCATGGTGCTGAAATGGCCCTGCACGCGTCATCGTCATGTTAAACTCTCAGTATTACAGAAATAGCTTTTTGTTGTCCCTGTGATCCTGAATAATTTATATCCAGCCGTCATTCCGTTGTGACATTTGCTCACATCGTCCCCGGGTAAGCATAGGCAGGAGCATGAATCCCTCATCAGAGCTCGGAAAGGTCAAGTGATATTGATCTCGCTATGCAAACGCGCGCAACATTGTCAGAATCCAGCCTCCGAAGTTAGGGTCAGATCGAACATATTTCTGGAGTCATTATCAGGATAGGCCCTTATGCTGCCTTTTTACAAGCTGAAAGGGGGAATTAGTGGACATGTCAAGGTAGACCTCGCGTGCTGGGGGGGGGGAGTGGAGAGGCTGTAAAATTCACTGTTATTGTGTTGGTCAATTCTCGGTGCGTAAAACGCGCGCTCTGGGGTGGAGACTTCTTTGGAGAGGCAGGATCGCAGCGCAACAAAGGCACGACTCTCTGCATCCACAGGTTGCTGTTCGCGTCTCTCCTCTCCTCTGAACATCTTGCCAGGAATACAGCCGATGGAGCCCGATTGAACGGGTTGGACTTTCGCTCGCGCAGGTGCTCATGAGCAAAATGTCAAATCCACAGCTTTAAGTGGTTAGTTCGTTGGCTGTCTATTTCTATTACGCGGGGCTTTTCTTTAAAAAAATAATAATAATACAACAACCACAAAACCAAAAAAAAAAACTAACAAACAAACAAATAACAACAACAAACATCTTGTTCAGGTTTCTCCCGAGGACGTTGCCTTTTATTCGGGAGCACCATGACACAAGCCCCCCGCTGCAAATGCGCCGCGGTGACAACAGCAACATAATGGCATGCAGGAGCGGCTGCTGCTGCAGCTCCGGTCCCATCAACGACGATAACGCGAGGTTCCTGCTGCTGGCGTTGTTCATCGTCGTCTATCTGTTCTGCGGGGCCGCGGTGTTCTCCGCCCTGGAGCAGCCCAAGGAGCGAGAGGCGAAGGAGCGCTGGGTGCAGAGGTTCGAGTATTTCAGCCAGAAGTACAACCTGAGCAAGAGGGACCTCAACAACTTCCTCAGGAACTACGAGGAGGCGAACGTGGCCGGCATCCGCGTGGACACGATCAGACCTCGGTGGGACTTCACCGGCGCGTTTTACTTCGTTGGAACTGTGGTGTCAACCATTGGTGAGATGGAAGGAGACGTGCGCTTAAGAACTATTCGGCTCTCTCTCTGTGTCATTCACTTGCTCATAAATCTTTCTCTCGGTCAAAAAAAAAAAAAAAAAAAAGTGCATTTAACAGTTTGCACATTCTCTCACTGGCATGTCATGGCTATGAGTTAGTCACTTTTTCTGATTGTGTAGTTCAAGAAGCAAGCTAGGTTTCAAACTTTAGCGCAAGACAGATGGATGCTCGGCCACCAACAGAGATGTATTGAGTGCAATGGACTTTTTCATTTGAAACTTATTTGTGCAGGCTTTGGTCAAGCACAGGCAAGACCCGGATGAATGTAATCAGTCAGACTCATGTTTGATGAGTCTGTGGATATGTTTAACTATGAAGCTTCAGCTCCTGCAGTCTGTTCCTTTAGCCAGGGGGTAGGAAAAAAAATATCCCTTCTTCAGAGCAGGATTTGTCCCTGACAGTCTGTTTCTCGATTTCAGGCCTGACTGTGTCTGGAGCATTACAGGTGTCAGTGTCAGTAAGACAGACAGCCGTCACTCTACAGGGAATAAGGGCCGCTGTTACACAGAGTCTCAATAAGCCCGCTGCTCTTTCACTGTGAATACCGCTGATTTGTCCTGACACATTCAGGTGCTCACTCCCATATACATCATAGGTTGGTGCTAACGTATTTGATGGGACAGTTTGACAGGCCGTCTGATCGCTTCAGCAACCATCAGCATTGAAACCAGAGAGATAGTAGACCGGGAGTTTGTCAAGCCAGTTCGCTATCTGCTCTGATTTTATGCAACATTACTGTTGTCGCTCTCAGATTGTTTTCTTTACCTTGATTCATCAGATCGATAGTAGCCTGCAACAACAGGTCACTGCGATGACCTCTAATTATTCCTGAGGCATCTGACAATACCCACAACACATTTCTTCAAGTGTATAAGCAGAATTGCACTTTCCTTTGAAACATCTAAGTAGCGAGCACGGTGTCCTGATTTTTTTAAACACAAACTTCATTGCATCTTTCATTCAACACCCCCCCCAACCCCCCCCCCCCACCCCATCCTGAGAGGGAGCATTGTTTTACAGTATATGAATGCAATCGGTTTCAAATTGCGTAACACAATACACAATCACAGAGTGTACTATTACAAGTTTGAGTCGATGACCACATCAGTGCAAGTAGGAGGTATTGTCATCATTGCTGCAAACTCACCGCGGTGAGCTTATTACTCTGAATCCAGCAGTTTGATGACGGCGAGAGAGATTTCTACTGTTTTATTTAGTGTCCTGAATCTGAGCAATCGCTCGCCTGTTCATCTCGTTTTTGTGTGTGTGTTTTTTGTTTTTTTAATCTAACACTCATCTCTTGGTTTTTATAAGTGATGCCATTTTCATACACATGATGATTTTGAATCCTCTAGGAGAGTAATGTTTTGGAAGATCTTGGATGAAGCTCAGAGAGGAGTACATGATTGTTGGATTCTTTCAATATCTTAACTGTGTGTATAGTATAATGATAATAAAACTTAATTTGGTTAAATTACTTCATTAAAATACTGCCTATGACCAAAAAATAAAATAAAATAAAGAAATTACTGATTGGTTTACTGTCAAATTAGACGAGAAGATTTGATACCACCCCACCACACATTTGTTGGAGCATTTCTGCAGGTTGGATGGGCATGAAAGAGTCCAGTCTGAATCATCAGTCCAAAAGAAAATTGACCTCCACTGATAAAGAGTCCAAATTACAACAAGTTAATCTTGCTACCCAGGGTGCATTTTGGCAAGAAATATCAAGTAGCTTAACTTCAAAATCCTTTTCAAATCTTCTTCTTCTTCTTTTTTTTTTTACAATATGCAGTTCTGTTTCCTTTAAGATTCTAAATGAACTTTTCATGTATGGTGTTATGTTTTGAGATCACTAATTTGTTGACCTATAAATCAAACTTGCCGTTGAGTCTTTCTGTGCAGCTTTCTTCCTGACACAATGCAAACACAAGCAGGTTTAGTTTAATTGGTGACTTTGAAATGTGAGTTTTTGAGGGCGATGACTGTTAGCCTGTGTACGTCAGCCCTGCCATACGCTGCTGACGTGTCCAGGGCGTGTCATTTCCTCCGCCCAGTGTCAGATGGGATTGGCCACAGCCTTACCAGGACCTTAGAAGGACAAACAGAAATGAAGGAACTAACAGCTTCCTCACCATGGCCATGGCTCATTAGCTATCAACTATTTGGACACATCCGCTGTGCCAAACTGGCCATTAAAATTGTGATTTCCCAGAAACAACGCTGATATAAAAAATGGTGGTAATAGCAGGACAGTCAACTGTTTCTACGTTAGTAATATTGTTTGAAGAAAAAAAACTGTAAAAGGAATACATAATGGGGAGAAAAGGTAATGAGCTGGAAGCACCTCTTCTTGGCAACCATTCAAGGCTTCGACCAGCAGCCAGTGAGGTTAGCTTAACACAAGCAGAGGTTAATGTAGACTAAGATGTGCCAATTATAAGGATCAATGGCAGTGGAAGGTGGATTTTGTAACTTTGGACATGTGCAAGCTAGCTGTTTCCCTGTTTTCCAGACTTTGCACTAAGGTGAGCTTCACCATACAGGCATGAGAGTGGCATCGCTGTCTTTGTAGAAAGCAAATTGGCAAACTTCCCTGATACTGTACTATGTAGCACAGCATCAAATAACACCCACTAAGTTTGCAGATTTTCGTTCACAGCCATGTTGACACTGATGGCTCACTGACAGTGTCGTACACTGTTTTCACCCCTTTGTTTTATGGGCTGTATATTTTATTAAACGGGTTAAAGGACTCATCAACATTACATTTAACTGGGCTGAACAAAACAAAGAGGAAGGAAAAACACATCTATAAAATTGGGCTCATTTGACTTTATCGCTGTATTTGGAAGAAAACTCCAAATTAGCACCTCGAGAACCAATTCAAATGTGGAGGCAATCAAATCCTCTACAAGAAGCCCGCCTGTGGCCCCGTGGTAATTAGTCTTGCTGCAGAGTATGGTTTTCATGACACAAGACACAGCAGCATTCAGTCTTTGTTTTCCTACAGCAAAGTGCTCTCGTGTTTTAAGAATTTACAGCTGCTATACCTATAAACAGTCAATTCGTTATGCGGCACAGGTAATTGCAGTTTCCATGAGGATTCTAAGTGTTTAAACGTTCAACCAGGTTGTGAAGGTAGTAAATTGAAAAGGGAGAGGCAGACAGACGGTACTTTAATGAGCTTTCAGCGTTGAGTGAGGGAAAAAGAAAGATACACCACGGTGCAGTCGATTGGAAGGCCTCTCGCGTTCCCCGCTATTTTCTTCATCTGCCAGTTCTCACGCGAACTGGCAAATGAGCCACGTTTCAGTACCCCTCAGGGTAAAACTTGGGCAAATGGAATGGAATTTTTGAGACATTTTAGAAAGCGATCAAACTGTAAAGTTAAAGGGCTCAAAATGAGCCATTTTCAGTTACCAAATAAGTGTGCGGAATAGAGCGATATGTTCAACAACCCGATTGTAGCCATGTGATCCTTAGACTGAAAACACCTCAGCTCTTAAAGTGAAGGACAGAAAGCACAAGAGGGAGAGAGAGGAGAGGGAGCACCATCACCAATGGCAACCCAGAGGAGTGAAGCTGTTGTGTGAGTATAGTATTCACTCAAGACAGGCAGATCAGTAATTAGACATCTTTTCTGATGACAGAGGGGATGTGGGTTTGGTTTTAAAGGTGAGTTGAAGCAGCTGCAGGCACTGACCACTGTCGTCTCTTCAACGAAAAATACCTCCATTTACTCAGAGCACTTGAGTGCGAGCATGAAAAACTGAGGCTAAATACTTGTTAGAGTGAAAGTAATGCACGTATGCATAGTATTTTTTTGATCAAGTTCAGCTTCTCTGTATTTTTCATTTTATCTTATCACGAAAAAGATTCTAAACTGTACAGTTTTCTGTGTTTTCTTTCTTTTTTGTGTATATCCCAGGGTTCGGGATGACCACTCCTGCCACCATTGGAGGGAAAATCTTCCTGATGTTTTATGGCCTCCTTGGCTGTGCAGCCACCATCCTCTTCTTCAACCTCTTTCTGGAGCGTGTCATCACCGTCATTGCCGTTGTCCTCAAGTCCTGTCACGAACGACGCCACAACAAAGCTGTGCTCCCGCAAAACGGCCGGGAAGTCCCAGAAGGAAGCAGAGCAGGTGGCGCGGCAGGAAGCGGAAGCGGAAAAGTGGAAGATCTGGCGGGCTGGAAGCCTTCGGTCTACTGTGTGATGCTCATTCTAGGAGTTGCAGCCATCTTGGTCTCTTGCTGCGCTTCGCTCATGTACTCTGCGGCTGAGGGCTGGGGCTACCTGGACTCGCTGTACTTCTGTTTTGTGGCTTTTAGCACCATTGGCTTTGGAGATATGGTGAGCAGCCAGCGGGTCATCTATGAAGGCCACGCAACAGCTGCCTATCGCTTGGGCAACTTCTTCTTCATCCTCACCGGCGTCTGCTGCATCTACTCTCTCTTCAACGTCATCTCCATCGTCATCAAGCAGGTCCTCAACTGGCTGCTGAGGAGGCTGGAAGCCCCCTGCCGATGCTGTTTCCCCAAGAGGGGTCACCACCCTCACCGGCACCCCCGTAGGAACGTGGTTGCCCCGGGTCACCTGCGTACCCGCAGAGACCCCTCAATTGAGACAGACGCCATCAACGAGAGCGAGACTGACACTGGGCGCAGGATGTCTGGGGAGATGATCTCCATGAGGGATTTCTTAGCAGCCAACAAGGTGAGAAATACAGGCGTCAGGCCTGGTTGTGTCTTAGAGCTTGTGGGAAATGTCACGTTTTCTACGGCCGCACGTGCTGCTAAAAACACAAAATATGAAACTGCTCACATGAGCAGCAGACAGAACATTTAGTTAGTGTGTTTTGTTTTGTTTTTTTTTTTGTTTCCCCATAGCCGTGCCTACTACACTCATTAATACTTTTCACCCTGCCTCCATCAGCAGAAATTCTGTTGAATTTTTAATGGCGAAATACTGCGCAGGTGTCCGGGGTTCCTCACGAGGCGTAGCATACACACGCACGCTTATTATCATTCAAAATCATATTAAAGTATTTGTTTTAATCGTCTTCATAGAATATAGTCAATGACTTCACAACACTTAAACGGCTGTGCAGTTTTGCTGCTCTTTTCTAGGCTGCATAAAATTCACGTGTACCTTTTCGGAATTCTCTATATATGCTCAGAAATGGTTTCAGAGATAAGAGAAATGAGCAGTTCAATGTCAAAGCCAAAGATTACTCTTGACTCTAAAAAGCTCTATTTCCATATCTGATGATCATTCTGATTCAAGAGCCTGAGGGTTTTGATTGAGGCTGCAGTGAGTATGTGATAAAACTGACATCAAAGCCATTAAGACAGTAACTTAACAAACGTACTGACACAGTTATGGAGCACTCATTTGCATTTGTTTGTACACCTCCAGAGGTGAGAGTGTGTGCTGCCTCCAGGGAAATTAGCTAATGCTCATAAGAGCTATAACAGAAGCACCCACCTTCACCTCTTTCATCCACTTGCTTTGTATGCTGCCAAACTTACTGCCATCTTTTTGGATGAAAGCAAGACAACCATAGCATATGATTTAGCTGATTTTCGCACAAAAGAAACTGAAATCAGAAATCAGAAAACCTTTATTCGTCTATTGCACAGCACTGGGAATTCATCTTTGACGTGGCTCTCAGATGTACAAAAAATAAAAGAAAATAAAACTCAGTTGAAGATAAAGCACGGTGAAAACACGAAAACACAGACTGTCAGAACATAGAACACAGATTGAAAAATAAATACATAAAAATGTCATCATTGCACCTGTTAACAATGCTGATGGCAGTCGATATAAAAGATTTTTTCATCATAGTTGTCCTTGCTAGTGGAACTTTCTAACGTCAGCCCGAGGGGAGGAGTTGAAATGAATTGTAGAGCAGATGAGAAGGGTCGTGAAGGATAGTGGTGGCTTTCTGTCTGACTGCCTCAGTGTGGAGGTCTAAAAGTGTATTTTAGTGGTGTGCTTGATGACCCGTGCCGTACTTGAATTTGTCTTTAGCGGAAAGGAAGCTGTACCATGATGCAATGTTGTAGGCGAGAACTGACTCAATGAGGTATTTGTAAACAACAGTGAAAATACCTTTGCTTATATAAAAACTCATCTTTTTCCAGCAGAAAAAGACGCTGCTGTGCATTTTTATAGATGGATTCGGCACAGACAGAGAAGCTACCCGGCTATCCGAAGGCCTCTACCTCCACCTCCTGCCCTCCGGTCGGACACATTTTACATTCAGCAAATTTAAAAAAAGTTGACGGACGAGCTCTTTCTGCATAAAAACACAGCCAAGACACCAATCCAAGTGGAAATTAAACCACAGGCGAACCAGCGGGTTTGCTGAAAAACAGTAGATAATGGCTGTGGAAAAATAACCACTTCTGAGTATTCTGCAGATGTGATGGAAATCACTTACCACCCCGGTTGGAGAGAGAATTCCAAATCTCACTTGCAATCTAATTTGTTGATCAACAGTAAATTTGCTTTGCCCACATCAGTTTGTGGAAATATGTGACTCCAGACCTGTAAACTCCTGTTTATTGATTCATTCAGCGCTTCTTACACTATATAATCATGTCTGAATGAATGAAGTGAATCCAAGGCTCAGCCTATATCATCCTAGTCTCTCGCACCAAATAGATCAATGTAATGTCTGGCTGTGTAGTATTGTACTTAAAAAGACAAGAATAGGAGAGAGAGGAGAGAAGGAGGGCAGGAGACAAGACATTTCACAGACTTCTACAAATTTGAAAGTAGCAGCTGCACAAGTTATCGCGCTGACCTTTACGATTTCACTCAGGGACAGAAGTAGGTCAGTGACATCAAGGTGGAATTCACATAAACTTCAAATTCATAATAGCCTTTAGAGTTCAGTTGATATTAATGGAATGCATTTTTTATTTTAAATTAGCCTCTCCAGCTGCTTAACCTCTTAAAAATTCTTAGAAACAGATCTATAAACGCTTCGTCCAAATACTGAAGATGAACAATTCAGAGCCCCATCAAAAAAACATCCATTGGAGTTTGGCCACAATGATCCTACATCTTTTTGAAGCAAAAATTACTCTGTAGTCATCTCCAGTTGAACTGACCACCATAAAATCTCTTCGATTTTACAAAAGATAGACTTTGATCTCTTCTGACAAAGAATCTTTAGCTATGCCAGCAGCTCTAAGTGATTATACTTATTCACAGTGTTGCTCTGGGCTAAATGCAAAATGGCAACATGATGATCTGCTCACAGTGACACCAATGTTTACTATGTTCAGTCTGATAGTTTAGTGTGCCAGCATTCAACCATTTGCCGATCATCTTTAAAGATGAAGTATAGCTGCAGTTAATAAGAGGGTTGTTTGAGCTTACACTAAAGTACAGGCCACATTTACAGTTTGTTACATTATTACAATTCCATGCTGTCCATCCTGAGGGGAACATGAAGGACTAACGTACGGGGCACAATAGTCCCATGGCCCTATCCTCTGAACATCCGCATAGTATTTCATGGGACTCCATATAGTTTTGATATTTCACTCTGGGCCAAAGTTAAGCTAAAAACACATCGTTGTGTGTAAATAAAACAGCTCTGACTCATTTGCTTGAATGCTGACCAAAGACTGAGCAAATGTTAAAGACATCAGTTATGTAAGTTAGCCACATTTTGCTTTCTAGATCAAAAAAATGAAAGGGATGGGGCGGTGGATGGGAGTTTGAATATCTGCTTTCCTTCAGTATTTCCTTAAATCACACTGCAAAAGAGAGGAAAATACACCATGCGCTGCCCTTACGTCACACCTGAGCGCTCTGCTGCCGACACACTGTGCTTTAAATGTGGCACAAACACAGTAAGCAAATATTTTTCTCGCCTGCTGAATTCTCTGTCTCTTTCCCTCCCCATAGGTGAATCTGGCTATTATGCAAAAACAGCTCTCAGAGATGGCCATTGGGCACCCGCGCCAATCCAGCTCCAGTTCACGTCAAAATGGATTCTCAGGAGGAGTGGGAGCCCTTGGCATCATGAACAACCGGCTGGCAGAGACTAGTGTGGACAGATAAGGGGATATAGTGTGAAATATTTTTTTTTGCTTGTTTGTTTGTTCAAAGGGTAGACGAGGTCTACGGGGTGAGTACACACAGATGCTGAGGATTGCCTTCTCGAAGAAGAAACAAGAGTTATATCCAAGACTGAATTCATGACTACATAATACATCCTGACCCCCAGCAGCTGCAGCCTAGATTCAAACCCTCTTAAACCACCCACCTGTCAAGAACCTCGCTACATGAATGATGCACGACAGCTCGCCGGCGTCTCACATCTGGACCTGGCTCAGAGTGCTGGAATGCTCCCCTGCAAGGAACAGTTTCCATGGTGATAACAAAAAAGCCTGGCTCGAGCCTTTCTATGTACGCTCTAAAGACCTCACACACACTACACTGCTACTTCATACCAAACCACAACTTCCACTCATCCGTGGTTCTTCTTACAATAGCCACCATAACTCTACCCACACTCATAATGTATCAGTCTCTGTAAAGGACCCAAATGAGAGAAAAATAGCTTTAATAAAATGGGTGATTCTTGGTTTTGTGTCTAACAGTAGTTATTGCCTAAAACGCAGTGTCATGTAGAAAATGAAAAAGAGGCCTAATTCATTGGGGAATGAATGTTTACCTTCAATGCAAAACACATCATTTAGGGATAATCAATAGCGTTCTTCAATCACGTAATCCATGTTTCAGACAAATGCTTTACAGTCATATCGCATCCTGTTCAATGGCTTTTGTCTTAGGCGCTGTACTCATTCATTATTGCAACAAATAGGAGACAAAACCTCTGAGAGGAACCAAACAGACCTATCTGGAGCTGAATGAATACTATTCTGAGTCTGAGATTAAACCTATTATGTGAGACTGCTGTTTGCTTTCAGCTTTGCTGCACATTATCTAAGCACAGATGCAGACATGGGGACACATTCTCACCCTGAAGCTGTCTCAGCCTGTAGGTGGTTGGTATTGATGTAAATGTGAAAAAAAGTGAAACAAATAGTCCCAGGGTTCATTGTTTGATTTTTGCTCAGCAGTGCCAGGTTTATGGTTTTCCTGATGTCTGGTTTAACAGCCGACACAGCAAATAGAAAGGACAAAAGATAGATGAGATTGTTAATAGAACGCCTGCGGAGAGATTAACTTTGGTGAATCCTGCAAACATCCAAGAGCAAGAAGGAGCCATGAACAGTACATTATGCTCAATTTAAGCAGATTGAATAGTCATTTTCACTCCTGCAGCAAAAGCATCTGAGACGATGCTGAAATTACAGGGTGAGAATCCTTTAGGCTCCACCTCTCATTTCAGCCGCTCAGCTTTTGTATATCTGATTTAAGTGAGTCTGATTCACAGACAGCGGGAGCAGAGAGGCAACCTTATTTGGGTTTGGTTTGACAAAGTGAAAATCTAGCAAAACTGCAAAGAAAGAATGTGCTGTGATATTTTTTTTTATATAGGCACCCGGATAAACTGTAAATAATGAAGAGGTGAGATCAAGACAGCACCCAATAGTGATTGATGATACATATTTGGGAAAAAAGCAAAAAAGCAAAAAAGCAAACCTGTCAAGACATTGAAGCAGCTCAAATTCTCATGCATCATTAGCCAGAACTCTGGTCACCACCACGCAGCAGCCAATCCCTAATGATGAGAGATAGCAACTAATTGGTTTCTCCATATAAAGACAGACCCATATATGCTCCATGGTCAGGAATGAGAAGAAATTCAACTTTTAATTTTTCAGCTTGAAATGAAGGCATGAATGACACTGAGTGAGCGGATGGTATACCCTGTACAATCTTTACTGATGTTTTGAATTGCCTGAGGATTGGGGTTGAAGCCAGCCAGTCCTTTGATCCTGTTTTCTTTGTCTGAGCTCCATTTAGATGAGGCCAGTTTCTTTGTTAAAAGTCAATTTCACATGAAAGATGGAGGTATTCATTCTTTGCTTTGTAATTCATCCATTACTTTATTATATCTGTTGGTATATAATCAGTCCTATTTACACAACCTTTACTGAACAGCGTGTTCTGTGCTCAAATTTGTAAAGCCATCACTAGCATGTCTGCTAAACTAACTTACTAACCAGGGTAGTAGTAGTAGTAGTAGTAGTAGTAGTAGAGTGCAATATGTGTGACGTCAAGAATCAAGTTTTACTCCTTTTCCATGCTGACTGCCAGGCTGGACCTGCACCCTCTGGACACGCAATTTGATCGGTTAGTGCCTTGGCCAAAGTATTTGCATAAACTTGACCTCAACTTCTACCCCAAGTAATGTGAAACAATGGATGTGAAATGCAGTTAAATGACTCGACACCACACCTTTGAAAGGGAATGAGAAGCCTCCAACTTGTACATGTGAGAGCTGCACAACTCCCCATTATTGCTGAAGCCAAAGAGCACATCATTAGCATCCACTAGCACAGGCCCCTCCACTATGCAGCATTTCCTCATTGTATTGAAGCCATTCCCGGATGCTGCCTGAGTCGAAGCTAACATCATCAGCAGTAATTCAGCTGAAGCTTCAGTTTATCAGCACATGCATGATCGCCTGTACCCATGAAGTAAAATGGTGAGCAGGATCTTAATTTTCATCTTCTGCTGGAACCTTAAAGAAGTCAGGTGGAGATGGCATTTTCAGATAAGTAGCCCTCACACTAATTTAGTTGTCTAGGTAACAACAGCTGAACTACAGCTAAAATTTGCTGCCAAGAGCTGTGGGTTTTTGTTTTCTTTTTTCTGGCCAAATAGATAGTCACCAGGCAAAGATGGGAAGCTTACTTTTATATGACTCTAAGAAACATCAACTAAGGGTGGTTGAGCTTAGAGAACAGTCAATAACAGCAACTTTAATTTGTCCATTCATTGTCCATTCCAAGTGTATTTAATATTTCAATTCTTTCAAGGTGAAGAGGATTACATGGCATTTGTTACTTTAGCTGATGATGTACCTACCTTACTCGTAATTTAAATCATGAGGTTATGACCTCATTAAGTCCTCATTAAGTCCACCTACATTACCAGTTAGTGAGATCATTTACAACAGAGAAGGAGAAAATAACACCGACATGAACAAGTCCCTGAATAATAATAAAACAGATAAAAATAACTTGAATCTAACAGCCTCCACTCTTTGCTATGGAGACAATATCACCCGCAGAAAGATAATCTGATGCACAAACTAAAAAAACCTGCCAATGCTGATGGACATGCATTCTGTATACACACACACACACACACTGATGGGCACACGCAAAATAATGCAGCTGAGTATAATATATCTATTATATATCTAGATATATATCAAGAAAGGCTGTACCTACACATTTAAAAATAGTTTTGAATAAATGGTTCTTTGTGTTTCTTTTTGAATCTCAATGTACACAAATACATGTGTTAGAGCTGAGTATAGATGCAGACATACAAAAGAATTAATAAATAAATTGTTGAAGCTCTTTCCTGAGTCAAGATAACTGCCAGAACACTGGTTTAGAGGCAATTTGAAAGTCACACTAATAGAAGAATCATGTGATATTTTGAGAATAAGTGAAATAATTGGAAGTAGTTTTCATTTTCATTTTGACAATTTGAAGTTGCAAAATGTACTTGTAGGAAGGACGGGGTGGTGGTGGGGAATTAGCTGCGCAAACATTGGCAGCAATAAGCAAATTACCCAAATGATTTGATTAGCTGAAATGCATTTCCACGGTCATGCACATCGTTATTGATTTATTTTGGGCATGACTGTGACAGGGTAAAAAGAAAGCAAGCCAAGCACAAGTGGTACATGGTGATGATTAAACATATAATAAAGACAGTGTAATTACTCCAGATTTGTTTCATCTACTTCTGCGTTTCGCACCATTGTCAAGACCCTACACACATTGTTGAGTTTGTGCTTTTCAGAAAACTTCCATGCTATGACATACTGTGCAATAAAACTCACTTTTTTGTCATGAAAATACAAGATGCTGGCTGTCATCATCCATATGGTTAGTAATCAGCTGCAATAATGTCCAGTAAAATAAGACCATGTATATACAGGTGTTGTTATTTAAAAAGTGTTCAGCAAATTTTAAAGGAAATAGGATATATTATATATATTATATAAAAATATTATATTATATCAAATATTATATTATCATTATAATTTACATTGAGTCTGTCAATAAAACCGTCATGTATGCAGTAGTGATGCATTAGAGGTTGTTCCATTATTTACTAATTTCAGGAATTAGTATTTGCATCAAATGATACATATTGGACCTTTTAATTAGAACTGTTTCAATACAAAAATTAAAGAAAAACAAAATTGTAGCCTGATGTGTAGACAACAGACCTCACTGCTGCTCCAGCGGCAAATGTTGGTTGTATTTTTTACTTCTCGATATTTTGGTTGTTCAGGCTTGCCGTAGTATCTAACGTCATCACAGAGCGACAACTAACAATGGTAAGTGAGCAAGCAATTTTCTCTGTGGCTCGTACATCTAATATGCCAAAACGTATTGTTACACTGGATAACATTCCCCACGGTGGCGGAAGCATAAACATGAATTCGAATTTTGTAGTGATACAACGTTTTTATGTTTTGTTTGTGAAGTAAAAGCTCAATTAAAAGTAGGTTACAGCATACAAGCCGAGGGCTAGCGGTATTAGCTTTTCTGTCGGTTAGCAGTAGTCGTTAAATTGTCTCTGAGTTGCGAAGTCGCCAATAGAGTGGAAACAGCATCTCTTTCTGCTACTTTCAGTGATAATTCTTCATGGGTGACTGTCCCCAACACAATTCCCCATTCTCCTATAAGAAGTTAACTCGCTAAGTTTTGCCAGCAAAGTAGCTAGCGGCTACATGAGCGTACCTTGTTGTGAACAACAAAGCTAAAGAGCTGTGGAGAAAAGGAAATTGCTATTGAAACAAGTGTATACTTTCAGAGTTATCATAAATATTAAATATTTCCAGGGTCAAAGCCAGAGTGGAGGCCACGGTCCAGGGGGAGGCAAGAAGGATGACAAGGTGAGACTGACACAGCTTCTACTAGCTTAACCTCTCAATTTGCATGTTTGGGTAGCCAAACATTGGTCTTTTCGAATAATTCACAATTTATACACTTGTACACAGGTATGTTTATGTTTAAATGATTTAACTGATTAGTAAGTGGATTTATTCGACAGAGATACCGTGAAGATGAACTATAATTTCGAATAATTAAAATATTATTCAGCTACCTTTGGTCTTCTCATAGGCTGAGAAGCCAGTCATAGATATTAAAAAGAGAAACACATTGGTCCTATATGTAAACACTGATGTTGTTGGGCTGCTTGTGTGAAGATAAACAACAAGGAAATATTTGGGAAATGTGTCTCACACTGATAATAAATGTTTTTGTTAAATATCCATTATAGGCAAATAATTGATGTGTCTCTCATCTGTCCTTTTATTGTGTGCAAATTAAAGGATAAGAAAAAGAAGTATGAACCTCCCATTCCTACCAGAGTTGGTAAGAAAAAGAAGAAGACCAAAGGACCGGATGCTGCCAGCAAACTACCATTAGGTAAGACATTGAAAAGACAAGGAATGTAAAGGAAATTCTAAGTCTGGGTATCTGTCTGTTTTAGTGTCAGCTGGTGCTGTTGAGTTTATTAATGAAATATCCATGTGTCACTGTTGAAACATCTTTTGTATCATTACCTGTGACACAAAGCAATTACTACTCTTACGACTACTCTCTGAACTGGTGTTTATAGAATTTCCAAATATGAAGTTTACACATGCTGGCATTTGTCTTGCTTTCAGTAACCCCTCATACTCAATGCCGCTTGAAACTGCTGAAGCAGGAGAGGATCAAAGACTATCTGTTGATGGAGGAAGAGTTTATCAGAAACCAGGAGCAGATGAAACCCCTGGAAGAGAAACAGGAGGTCAGCCTTGTTGGCCTTCATACCATGTATCCATGATGCAAATTTGTTTAAAATATGGAAGGAATCTATGGCTTCAGGTTTTTTGTTTGTTTTTGTTTTTTTTTTACAGGAGGAGAGGTCAAAGGTGGATGACCTGAGAGGGACCCCCATGTCTGTGGGAACCCTGGAGGAAATCATTGATGACAACCATGCCATCGTTTCCACCTCCGTGGGATCAGAGCACTATGTCAGCATTCTGTCTTTTGTGGATAAAGATCTGCTAGAGCCAGGCTGCTCTGTCCTACTAAACCACAAGGTACCATTCAGTCATAATGCTTATGTTAGGCTTACGCTTGCTGCCTATCATCCAAGACGTGTAACCTGAAATAACTGGGGTTTTGTGAAAGCTTAATATTTTTGACTTTTCCTTTTATAATGCTATTTGCAGTATTTTCTTAGTTGATCAAGCTGGTCAATATTCCACCATTCCTTGATGCATTTTACAGCTTAAGCACTTAGGAAATTATGTTCCTAATTGATGTAAAAATTATTCTCAAATATTCTGTGTGTCCTTTTTAGGTTCATGCTGTCATTGGGGTGCTGATGGATGACACTGATCCCTTGGTGACGGTGATGAAGGTGGAGAAGGCCCCACAAGAAACTTACGCTGACATTGGAGGACTGGACAATCAGATACAGGAGATCAAGGTACAGTATGACCTGTCTGCACTTTGACTCACAATGTTGTCACTGGAAAAAATTGTGAACCTAAAATCTAATGTGATATCCAACAAAGAGAAGCAAAAAAGTTTGACCAACCATTCAATACTCAGAGATAGTGTACAATGCGGGCTCCACTGTGACACTAAACCATTTCTTTATCCATGATGTAGGAAAGATCCAGGTCTTTAAAATGAAAGTTATTTGCTTAAACAATTGAGCACCTTTTAGATGAATTATTTGACAATTGCACACTAGTGTGTGCACATTCTGCAGAATTTCTGATAACACTAAAGCATCGTAATTCTTTGTTCTCATTGTGTTTGCATCAACACAAATATGGACCCAATACACTTAAAATATTGTGTATATTTGCAGTTTAAATGACCCATGTAATCATGTGAAACTACATTTGTGAAGGAGCCATCATGTAAGGTTCTGAATAATGTTTACTTGTATTACTTTAACATTGTGAAATCATGCCTGGGTTGATTCTTGTTGTTCTTAACAGGAGTCGGTGGAGCTGCCTCTAACACATCCAGAATATTATGAGGAGATGGGCATTAAACCTCCCAAAGGTGTTATTCTGTATGGGCCACCTGGCACAGGTAAGTTCCCTCATCAAACGTGTTACTAACAGTGGATCTCAAATGCATAAAATAGAAAGTAGATCAAGGACAGTTTTCAGAAGTTAATATCCTTCCTACCTGTAACATCCATTATTATACAATTAGTACTGCTTCTGCGACCTGAAATCACCCCACAACCAATCACTGACACTAATATAAGAGAAATACAGCTTAATTTCTACTCAAAGGCAAAGGGAAGATACATTTGTGAATGTTTAAACCTTTCAGATGTCAATGGCTACATGTTCACTTGATTTACAAAAAGAACCAAGAAAACGTGTCTGTCAGAAAATGGGGAGAGTTGTGAGAATTTTTTCAGACGTTGTGACTTCCTTTTAGAAGGCAGAATATAATAGAATAGCTATTGTAAGACTTGTAGCAATCTGTCCTGACAGTGAGCAAATTAAAAAATGGGGGAAAAAAACCTTTGAGATAAAACTGCGCATCCTCAGACAAAGTAATTGGAATGGAGTAACTGACACTGGTGGGTTTGACCATCGCCCATTAGGCTGTGTTGATCAGGGAACCGGGTCAATGTGAGTCATTTCAGAAACAAGTCTTCCAGACAGATAAAATTAAAATTGACCTCTTAAACCAGTCATGTATTTCGAGAGAAAAAGTGCAACATATGATGAGGAGAATCAATTCTGCTTTGTGGCTGAGTAGAAGCCAGCGGGAAAATAAACTTAACAGGTCTCACTAAATGTGAGATGATTCTGGATGGAATCGTCTTTGTCATCCAACAAAGTGGAAACTGAAAAAAGGTTTCTGGATAGTTGTACAATCCGTCTGGGCCTGAATTTATATTTCTCAGTCACAAAGAAGTGGATTAACATTTCCCTGAAGACTAATTTTAACATCTGTGTACTGCACGGGGTTGCATTTACTTCCTTTTACTTTAAGGCCTGCTGCTCCCTTATCCTCATGAGTTCCATACTACAGCTCATCTCCATGAACTTCTACCACCCACACCCCAAGTGCTTGCTCATGGGGGGACAAATGCCATTTTCCCACAACAGTGTTCTATCAGTTTTTACACTTTGTTCCATTGCATGGGATCTGTTCTTTGATGATTAAAGGTTTTCAGGAACTAAAAAAAATCAAACTCGCTCAGGGCTGGTCAAGCTTTTGCACACAATAGTCAGTGAAATGAGAAACATTTGGAATAAATACTACTTTAAGCCTTTATAATTTAACCAAAAGCATATTATCTTTTTCCACAATTGTTACATAAATTAACATTCTATTTCTATTTATGACAATTAGTGCAAAGAAAAAGCTCAAATAATCTTCAGAATGTTTTTAAACTTGGTTACCACATTGTCATGAAAGGAAATGTCACAGGAAACTGCCAAAGCCCCTGACTCTTTTACTGAAAATGGTCACAAGATCATTTAAATGAAACAAATAGGTAGTAGTATTTTTATTCTAACCTCATAATAATTAATGATATTCATAAAAGATTAAAAAAAAAAACGGTAGTGTCTAACGGATGAAGATGTTTGTACTGTGTTGTGATGTTTGTTCTAAATGTATTTAAAATCTGGAACTGTATTTACTAAACTTGTGTCTGTTGTGCATCTGCTAGGCAAAACGCTGCTTGCCAAGGCTGTAGCCAATCAGACATCAGCCACCTTCCTGCGTGTGGTGGGCTCAGAGCTTATCCAGAAGTACCTGGGAGATGGGCCTAAGCTCGTCCGAGAGCTGTTCAGGGTGGCAGAGGAGCATGCGCCTTCCATCGTCTTCATTGACGAGATTGACGCCATCGGCACTAAAAGGTACAGAAAGGTCTTGTTCGAGCTGCTGCAGAGTAAGAGCATCAGAACAGTGATGATGTTGCATGGTGTTGAGGAGCCAGGGGTGGATGATAAGGTGTTGGATTAGTGAGTGTGAAAACCTGCTGTGTCTTAATATATAAGAAGGTTATTTTTATTCAGTAGCTGACAGCACATTAACAGTTCAGGCTGCGGTTTTTTCTTCACCATTCAGAGTGTGTTTCTGTCTGTTAATTCTAAAATGTGTTTTAATGTGGGTGTGAACTCATACAGTAGCTGCAAAAACTGAGTTACAGGACCAAAGAAATTGGAAGAGTTGATCCTGATCAGTGCAAGCAAAAACAGGGACACACAAATGTATTAAACTTAAAATATAGTAAAATTTTAAAATATTTTATTAGTAAACATAAGTAAAGTGTGGCACAGTGTAAGAAATACAAAATCAAAAGCTTTGTCTGCCTGTTTTCATACCTGTCAGAAGCAAAGACCTTACTTTGTTCACTGGCATATTGGCCGATGTAAACAAATGAGCCTGTGCATGACTTTGGTCGGGTATTGACTGGCTTCAATAATGAATGAGCTTGTCCTGGTTTTTACCTCAGGTCAGTAAAACAAGTTGGTGATAACAAGACGATGTGATGAACAAGCTGGACCCTGAAGATATAGAGTGATGTAATGCGGTTTTATATGTTTGTGTGTGTTGTGTAGGTATGACTCAAACTCTGGAGGTGAGAGAGAGATCCAGAGGACAATGCTGGAGCTGCTCAACCAGCTGGATGGCTTCGACTCACGGGGAGATGTGAAAGTTATCATGGCCACCAATCGGATAGAAACCCTGGACCCAGCCCTCATCAGACCTGGTAAGTAGGAGTCTGACTGGCTCTGACAGGCATAGATGGCTGCTGACTCACGCACAGTTGAACAGTATTTTGCTGAGTCATGGGAGGAAGCAGAAATTATTTTAGTTTTTCCAGCTCTTTGATCAATTTGAACTTTTCTTTAAAACACTGGTTGATAAAGTTGCTCAGCTGTGTACAAGATATGAATTTATCTCCACAACAGTCTCCCTCGTTAGTATTCCCAAAAGCCTCTAAGGAATAATTAGCATTTCTTTATTTTTAATGAAAAATGTGTTTTGCTCATTTGAAATTCTTATGTACTTTTACCTCAGTACATTTTCAGTTATTCATTTATTCATTCACTTGCATTTAACTGTCATCAGATGAACACTGATCAGTCCTGTTATTAAAATGCTTTGCTGTATGCAAAATTAGGGTCACCATAGGCCAAAGATGAATATTTAATGAATTACAAAATATAAATATTGTTTGAGATGGTACAGAACCATGGTAATTTGTCAAGCTGACTGTTACTGATGGTAGTTACTAATTAAATGTCAAACTACATTCGGTGAAAACCTCCTTATGGAAACAGTTTGTCACGTTTTGCTGCCTTTGCTCCACCTTCTCAGGGAGAATCGACCGCAAGATCGAGTTTCCTCTGCCAGATGAGAAGACCAAGAGGAGGATCTTCCAGATCCACACCAGCCGCATGACAGTAGCAGATGATGTCACCCTTGATGACCTCATCCTGGCTAAGGACGACTTATCAGGAGCAGACATAAAGGTGAGAGCGACTGGGTAATGGTAAATTCCTAAAACTCCAAGTATGTCTCACTTTCTGACCCAAAACTTTGATCTTTACAAACTGTATAAACTGTATGCTGCCCTCCACTCAAAAGAATCATTAGTGTTTTCAGTATGCGTGGATCTTCACCTCATTGACCCAACTCTGCTGCCCTCATGTGGGATGATAAAGAACGACACTTATAGGGTCTGCAATACACTGATGCCTCAATGATTATTTATATAGTTGATTTAGTTTGTTTAAAATGAAATTGTTCTTTTACAAAATAAGAATCAGACAAACTTCAAGGAGCAGAGCAATTGTTTGGATAGTTAGATAGTTCTAAATGTACAAAACACAGAAGAAAGGAGGAAGCAAACCACGAAAAAAAGAACAACCCAATAATAGAATCGCTGTGATAAGGATATAAATACTGTCAATATGTTAATGTGAATGCACAAAATGTAATGTTGTTTTAAAAAGAGTAAGAGGTAGATAAAAGATGCCACTTAATACCATTGTAAACGAAATACAATCTACTCTTAAAAGAGTAATGTTTCTCTGTCTTCTACAAATCAATTGTCTCTCCATTTTATTAGTTCACTCTGTTCAGCAAGAGAACAAAACTAATTTGGACTAAATACCATTCAAATGCCTATTTTTTTTTTCCTCTGTGGTTTAGTAGAATGGGCTTCCTCTATCGCAACTGCATTATTTAGTTTGACAAAAACATCCATTCAAGCCTCAATCCAGCCTGACTCCAGCCCCTCTACTCTCAATGTGTCCTCCAGGCCATCTGCACAGAGGCCGGCCTCATGGCTTTGCGAGAGCGCCGTATGAAAGTCACCAATGAAGACTTCAAGAAGTCCAAGGAAAACGTCTTGTACAAGAAGCAGGAGGGCACACCAGAGGGGCTTTACCTTTAACCTCCAAACTTTATGTCTCCCACACCCCATTGTCCACCCCCCACCTTTATCTATCGCTGTGTGAAAGAGAGGAGGCAGTTAAGTTGTATGTCTCCCCCAGAGAGAGTTTTGATATATTTTGTGCATGTCATGTCTGGCTTATCCCACTCTCCAGTTACCGTTATGTGTTAAGACAGTAAATAAAATGACAATAGAAAATCTATCTGGTGATAGTGTGTTTATCTGTTTTCTCTTTTGTATTGCTAGCAGCTCCCTTCTGAAGTCTTGTTTGCAAAGAAGCTGCATATGCTAATGTCTGCCCTTTATTAGATTCCTGTAGATTGACTTCATCTCTGTGCTGTAATATCTCCAGATAATTAATCGCATGAATTATTCAATTAGTTCCATCTCTGTTGTCCCCCTCAGTGTCACAAGCAGAATGTGTCCTATCAATATGCAAAGTCATGTTTGTTATATTAATGTGCTCTCTGCATTGCCTACTTCCTGACCATGACATACCTCTCTTTTTGAGGGCCCAGAGGCAAAGTAAAGGCCTAGAGGAATTGTCTTATTCCTCTCTGAAAAGAAATTCACTAATTACTGGAACGTTCCGTGTGACTCCCAACAAAACAGATGCATATTATTAAATCTACGGGGATGCAGGATGAGAGAAAGCTCCTAGACTGTTGCATTTTACTCTGACATTTTTTTTAGGAGTCACGTAATGTCAATGCACTAATGCCTCACTTTGTGTTTAAAGGGAAATGTTCTTCAGCAACAGAGAGAAGTCATAGAGTTTTGGTGCTTGTTTTTGTTTGTGCACATGAGTAGTGGGGATGAGTGTGGTCTGCAATTAGAATTAATTTTTTGCTGTCTCCATTCAAATCAGTCTTGTAGGTTATTATAGCATGATTAAGTAAATCCAGCTAAGCTGCCTTTGCTGCAGTGTGACATGTGGAGAGCAGCAGCGTTGATTTAATTCCACTTGATGTGGAGCCATGTGTAACTCAGTGCTCAGCAAAAAGTGGCCCCATGCAGCAAGCATTGAACCACTTCACAGGGCCGTCTCTTGGCTTGAGTGAGACCAGAGCTGCTGCTGCTGCGCTGCAGCTCCCTCTTCAGAATCACTCTCCTTATTAAATCAGTCACGCATTTCAACTGCAGCTCATACATCACAGTACATTCAGCAAATAGAAGAAAACACTACCGTCCCCTTGTTTAAATCAAGCACCTCTTGTTGGGCCAGCAAGGCCGAGGGAGGTTACAAGAGCAGGAGTGTGCGTTCTAAAGAGACATTTGCCCTGTCAGCTTAAGGCAAACTCTGGGTTGGGTATTTCCAAACAGCCCCCGTGAGCATGCAGACACTGATGGGGGATGATCAGCCGGGCTGACCATGAAATGTCACATCCACATTATTGTTCAGTCACACTGTGTACAGATTGTACTCTAGTTAATGTAGTTCTAGATAATAATAAAAATGTTTTGGAAGTAAAAATGGACCAACATTAATGGTGAAGACCCAATCAAGAAGCACCTTGTGCTCTTCACTGTAAGAAGCATGACTTTATTAGACACCTTAGGTCGTATTTTATTCAGCCTTTTAAAGCTGTTTAATATTGGACAAGAATAATTTGAAATCCTAATGTGGGGGGAAATTTAGTCCCAAGAATATGAACAACAATGCTCACCGTCTTACCTGTGTGTTGCTGTAAAAAGTGCAGAAACACAAAAAAAGAAATGTGCTTGTGTGATAAAGAGACAGACGCAAAGGAGCAAGAGAAAAGGATGCCTGCTTATGTAATAGCTAATTTTCTTGTTAAACAGGGTAGACGCACTTTACAAATTCAGGAAGAATTAGTTCCAGTAGATTAACAAACAAAACAGCTCAGTTTAAGTTAGTTTACTTAACCTGATGAAAAAACTGGAAAAACCCCTTCACCGTGACTGAACCACTTTTTTTTTTTTTTACTTAAAGAAAACTACAGTAAATGTAAAGACATTAACTTGCACATTAAAGAGCACAAGTTGTTAAAGTGCATCCCCATGAGGGGAATACATTATATTACATATGAACACAAATGAATGCGCCTAAAGCAGGTCATAATAATAGTAATAATAGAAAAATATGTGACATAATCATCAGTTCAGTCAACCAGAAATAACCTCGAATATTTACATAGCACAAGAGTTTGTGGGGAAAAGAAGAAGCTAAATTAGAACAAGTACAAAAATATGGGGTGCCGACACGTTTCGGTGATAAACACTAGTTCATGTGATGTTCAGGGCCCGCTCTATTTTAGACATCCTCTGTGCTCGCTGTGCAGCGCCTCTTCCTTCCGTGTTGCCGCCTGCTGTGAACGACCGTTCCTGACTGGAGGACCTGTACGTGTGTAGCTCATCACAACACGTCTAGTTTGCTAACCCCCTGGGCCGCCATAAGTTTGAGTTCAAATCGAAGGAGGTTTGGGGGGGTCTCATGTTAGCTATTAAAAAAAAAAAAAGCCCATTAAAAGCAACGTAGCGCTCACGCGGCAACACCGCCATGTTTTAATGTGTTTTGCACGTTGGCCTGCCAGACTGTGCAGCAGCCAATAGTAAGTCTGCGCACTTCCCATATGGAGCCTATCAAACATCTCACCCATCACCAATGGCAACCTGTCGCGTTTTTTCGCCCGTCGTCGCCAAATAAATGTGAACGATCGGGAATGACACGAAAGCGTAAGAAGCGCGGCGCCGAAAGCTGCGTTGATTTCTAAGCCTGCCGTATTTATATTTATTATATTTCCGTCAAGTGCCACTGCCTGGTGCAATGCAGGTCCCGTGGAGCCAATCGATGCGGCCGACACATGGAGTATAATATTGCAGGTCCGCAGCGGCCAATCAGAGACGACTTCACACGCCGCCACGGCAAATTCTCCAGCGTCAACCGGGCAGCTTCCTACACCAGAGGTATCCTTCCGCGGCGGTAAATTAGTGCTCTGTGTTGGGAGAATCCAACTGTCTTTCTGCAACAGTAAGAAGGCAGAGAGGTGGGGGAGTTCGGTGGCAGCTTCAAAATGCGTCAAAGGAGATTTTATTTGAGCCCATTTGATAGATGTACCCGCTGTAATTGTTACTTCTCATAATTAGCTACCTCAGTTTAAAGGCACAGTCCGTAATTCTCTCCCAAGTCTAAGACTCTCATCATGGAGGTCAATATTTTAACATATGGTGATAAATGACAAACAGATCCAGATTCAAGTGGGTTATTGTCATAGTAATATGAATTTAGGAGACTTGTAATCATACTAGATTAAATAATACCTAAAGCAAAAAGTTTTTTATGAGTTTTGGGTTTATATTTGTTATTATAATATGGCTTATATTACTGCTGGCTGATTACATTTGCCATAGTATGTGTGATCCTTGACATTCAAGCAGTAGGAAAATGAAGGGGAAATCACAGAAGCCCCCTCAGTCTGAATGGATGATCCAGTTGTTGGTGTGCACTGTCCATTTATGGCATCATCTCATTTTTGGCTGGAACAGTGTTGATGATGATAAGGCTGCTGAAGGCTCAGGTCAGATGAAGCCTACTGTTAAGCCATCTTTAACCACAGGCTTTATGACACTTTGGGCTTAACTTTAATATCCTGCATTATTGCTGCTTCATCTGACTTGGCCTGAAAGCTCCCGAGAGGCCAACCAAACAAACCCAATAAAATATTGCTTTGTTGCATGTTAAATTAGATTGCAGCATACAACGCACTAAAACAGATATTAAAAAATGTGGAGAATGTGGCCTCTAGTAGGTTAAGATGTGGATACATATCTATGAACATCTAGGATTTCCTGGAAAGACCTTAACCCAACAAGACTTATATTATTCTGGTCTTGCGTTATGCTTAAGGTTTACAATAATAGTATGTGCAAATTGCAACAACATACTAACTGCCGGAGGTGTATGCTCCCCAGTCCTATTAAACACGATATCCATTAACATGGTGATATTATATGGGCAGCAGTTTTAATGGCCATCGTGAATTATGGTCCTCATTCAACTGAACGTCCTCCTTGTCGTGCTGTTCAATATGTGTGTGGGGATGCTCTGTTTGCACTGCAGGCGTTTTAGCCCCGGTGATTGACACGTCTTCTGCTGGAGGCCCGGTCTGCTGCAACAGCGCTCAACTGAAATAAGGAAGTGAGTGATCAGTGCTAGTGTGGCGGAGGGATACAAAGGCAATCCCCATTCTGGCCACGGCCAATATACTCACTCCTAACCCGCCAGTGGAACTCCATCTAAGGAACGACCACACTCCTAGTCTGCCTCCACAGACCGACAAGCACACAACCTTCCGACATGGTATGTATTGTCATTCATTCTGGCTACATCGGGTGGGTGGGTGGGGGGGGGGAGGAAATGCGTTGTTTTAAATTGTAGGGCAGCCTAGTTACTACAAGTGTATGCTTGCGGTTTGGTGATTCCCCGCTGCCGTGTTTGTTCTTCATGTCATTCATTGCTGCCGATAGCCGCTCCGTTTGTGGAGGCGAGGTCGGAAAACGCCCGCAAAACCGCTTTTTTTTTCTTTTAAATGTGTCTTAGCGGATGCATGAAATAACGCCGATCCCTGCAGTGATGCGGCTTAATTCGCGGTAGTGTCTTACTTTGTCTGAAATGATCGTCAGTGGGGCCGTATTTCCCCATAACTGCGCAACTCATAGAGCGTTACTGGCTGTCAGGCTATATCGGGTCAAGTAGCTGCTTCATGGCCGCCCGGTGCAGCTAGTATTAATACTTAGACTAGATTTGGTGCTATCGGGATAACTAGCTAGCTATTCTGGGTTATTAAAGCACAATTCGATAAAGGGCATGTTAAAAATAGATAAATAAATTAATGCAATATGCGCGGTCACGTTGGGAAGTCCTGTTCAACGTTGTAAGGAACGCTGGAGAGACACGCGCCGACATGTCCCCGCGCCGGAGAGCGGAGAGGCGTTCACGGTCCTGCTCTCGGTGTGGACGCGGTGAGCTTGAGAATGGCGGCCGCCCCCTTTCGTCAAGAGGAAAGCGAGCTCGGTTTCCCCTTTTTTTCTAGGTTGCACCATCGTGCCGCAGCTCGAGCCGCGCCGTGCCGTGCCGCTGTGGGGTGGGGGGGTGAGGGGGATATGGGGCGGATGGGCGGGGGGGGGGGGGGGGGGTTGGCACAACTGGATCTCGCCAGTGTTCCGCAACGGAAACGGACCATTTTGTGTAATTACAAGGTTATGAGCGAAGTTGTGTGTGTGTGAGGGCTCCGGTAAGGCGACGTGAGGCGCAGTTCCGCCTTCACTGCGGGGTTTATCTCAGCCGGTGTTATCTTTGTGTGTTATGTCGCCTGATTTGGTTGCCACTTTGCAAATTTTCGATGTTACGCAAATGGAGCGCCAGCGTGAGTTGTCCAAGAAGCTCTTTCTGAAAAACGTCAACAGCTGAGAAGTTTTGATGGACCTTTACAAAAACCCGTCAAACACAAACATATCTGGAGATAGTTATGCTATATGACTGCCATCGCTGCTTCTATATTTTTAAATGTCATGTATGATCCTTGCAACAACGATGTTTCAATAGGCCTCAGTGACTTGCAATTTATGTTAACATTACCTGCTGTAACCAGATGTTGGAGTGCATGTGTCCACATGCACTTTGACATCTGCGGGTAGCTAATCAGAGTCCTCCACCTGCTACATCATAGAAGGAAACTGTACAAAGGCCTTCGGGCTAATCCATTGATTATAATGCTTGATAGATCATTAATAGCCCGAGGAACTCAAGAAAGCAGTGGACCCCCCCACAGCCCCTACCCCTGCCAACCCATGCACCCACCCACTCTTTGCTGTGATCAAATATCCCATATACGGTATTGAGCTCCGATGCAGTTTCACGTTGCAACATGGTGCAGTAATTGGAGTGTAAAGTGGAATTGTTATGCTGTTAGCCTGCGTATCAGCATCTCTCAAAAGTTTAATCCACAGGCGTAAGCCCCTTGTTTGCATCAATACACCCATTGAAGTGGAAACAGCCTCCCCCATTGAGGTGGAAGTATCGAATAAGTAGTTGGACCATGCTTAGGCCCTATCCTGTTCCTGTTACACTCTTGTTTGCTGATGCATGTTTAGTAACTTGAAGGATATCTGATCCACTGCAGTGAATAATTTATATGTTTGGTGGCAACACCTAGCCCTGTTCCATGTTTCCCAGAGTCTAGGAGCAATGAAGTGCTCTCTGTTGTGTGGAGGAGTACCCAGCCACCTACCACCACCAGGCCATATGGTGGACCGGCCTTGTCTGCAGGGTGTAGGGAGGCTGGTGTTGTTTACACCCCATCCTTTCTCCCTCCTCCCCTCTAGACAAATTCTGGGCCCGAGGCCTCACTGCCTTTTGTTCAGCCCCAAAGAGAAGAGGCATTGAGCGCTTTGTGAAGCTCAATGCTTCTATAGAAAGGGAGTGTGTGTCACACCAACCCTTTATGTTTGTGCTTGTGTTATGTGGAATGAAAGTGTATGAGATGGTGTGTGTGTCACACCCATCTGTCAGAGTGACGGTTGGTTTTTGCACAGAGAAGCTACTTAATGAATTACCAAGGCACCCTGGCACCTCAAAAAACCTGGCAAACGTTGGTTAATGGCTGCAAATTAAAAGTGATAAGAATTGGTGTTTTCAAACAAAATTTTGCATCTCCCGTTAAATTCAACCCAGTATGAACAAGGAATGATGCACTGTGTTTGTACAAAGGTGATATGGCATCAAGTAAGAGTAAAAGATAATACTGGCCCAGTGAACTGCCTTCTGCCTCTCACTGTCCTGTTTGGAGCACATTGCTGAGGCCGGCTGCCCAGGCAACAGTGGGAGCGTTTGACCGACACATGCCAACAGACCTCTGCCAGCAGAGCACCACCCGTCCTCTAACACACACACTTTCTCCATCCTCTACAAGCTGTTATTAAGAGTTGAAGCCTGGCAGTGAGCATCCCTGTCCACAAGACACCGTGGACGGTGAAACACGGGGAGTTTCCTCTTAACTGTATGCCACATGATGATGAGAGGAGAGGCACAAAGAGGGGAAAGGTCTTCAGGAGGAGTTGCGATTGGCAGAGGTACAAGTGCCAGGAGAAAAAAAAAAAGGGAAGAACAACGCAGAAAGGAAGGGATGGGCCGGTAGTGGGCCTGGTGGTGCAGCTATATTCTGAGCCCCCTAACAGCTTGGGCTAGAGCCAGGGGAGGATCCATAGCACTGAGTCACCATACCCCACACCCAGTCCAATGGGGAGACAGCAAGGATACATCAGGAGCGACACACCATGACAAACAGGGTGACTTAGGGAGGAGAGGAAGGGAGACTCATCAACAGGGAGCAAGTGAGAAATGAACACAAGGGCCTAACATAAGAGAATTGGTGGAAGATGTCATCAAAAAATAGACCAAAAGGGGCTTTTTTTTTTTTTTTGGTCTATTGGCATTTCAATTTCTCACAGATGGAAATGGAGACAGGAAGAGGGCACTGGGAGGGAGAAGAAAAGTGAGGGCTGTTGTGTAGGGAGCAGGTTATTGAATCATGCCAGCTAATTGTATGAGCGCTGCTGAAGTTATCCATGAGCCCCTCACTGGTTGGATCGATCCATCCTGTGGCTTCTGCTTGGGCTGTGAGGAGAGGCCTTTTATGTTTTTAAGAGCTAAAGGTCAGGGTGGAGTGTGTCATGCAGTGATCCGCTAAATCTTATCTGGTCTAACCAAATCAGGTCATTATACAACCAAATTGAGTTTACTGACATGAATTAAGAAGTTAAATATCCTCACATCCAAAATGGGGTGCAGGTTTGCACAGACATGCAATTTGAGGATGGCTTTGTCATTGGCTGTGGGCACGGCTGTATCCAAAGCTGGATTGCCCTTACAAGCACATAAACATGCTGACAGGCTGATGGAATTTGCTTTGAGGCAGAACTGGGTACTTTGACTAATTCACAGGAAACATGGAGATGGAAAGTATTGGTGTTGAGGAAAAATGCCATTAAGAGTGTGTGTATGTGCGCCTGTGCACTAGAGTAACGCCTGCATGTATGCTAGTGTGCAAGTAAGTGTGCACATCTGTGACTACTTGTGTTTTATGTGCTCTTCCTTTATTGCCAGGCACAGTGATGTCATAGTGGTCTGTTAACAATAATAATAAAACAAATTCCTTTTTCTCCCAAAGCAGGGGTGAGAGAAGGTACCTGTGGGAGTTATTTGCACCACAAACTTTGTATTCACACTTTACTGCTGTGGGTGTTAGTTTGAAATCAGTAGTGATGCTTTTACAAAGGAGCTGTATCCATCTATGTTTAAAAAAAAAAAAAAAGGCTTGGCAACGAATGCTTGCTTCCAAGCCATTTAAAGAATTTGTGAGTCACTATCAGCCATTTAAGAGCCTTGGCTTTTTGTAGGGAACAGGCTGAGGAGGGGTGAGACCAAGCCTCACTAAACCAGCATGCCTCTTTTCCTGTTAGTAGAACCATGGAAAACGCTCCCATGCTTATATGTCCTAAAACAACCCTGCCTAAACATTTCCTCCAGGTCTGGAGACAGCACCTCATCCGTGTTATTACACCATTTTGTTTCCCAGTGGTCCCCCTTATGAAGACTGCCATGGCATAACCTACTTTCTTACAGTCCCATCTGAGCCACTCATTGGCTGGTTTAACATCACACAGTGGTTTTGTAAAGCTCTCACTGCATGTCAGTTTTAGTGTGTGCAGCCTATCAAGAAAACACAACCTTTAAAGCCCATGCTATCCATGTGAGCTGATTTTCAGCTTGGGTATCAATTCTATGGCAAGCAAAATCAGACTAGAGTCAAGAATCCAATTGGCTCTGAGTCATTAAAGGGGCTGAATCAATTCGGCATGGTGAAATTCTGCCTAGAGAGGAAAATGCCATTTAGATAAGGAAAAAACTGAAACAAGTCCTCTGACTGTGGTTTGTGGTTAATTTGAGTTATTGTCATTGGTTAATCTTGGCAGCCGCAGGACTGGATTCCAGTTGAGGCCTCTGTTCGTGGCCTCGAGCTGAGGCGAGCAGACCCCTGAACACTGTGGCCAGTGTAAAGCTGTGTGCTGGGTGGTGGGTGGTGAGGCTGAGGAATGCACTGACGAATGCACTGACTGCACTGACTGGTCAGCATTGGGAATAATTGCCTTGTTGAGTAACTTGTTTGTTTTTAATACTCTCCCTCTCCTCTTTTTTTCCCCTGGATACACAGGCCGACCAACTAACAGAGGAGCAGATTGCAGGTAGGAACTGAGAGATTTTCTCATCATTACTTCCCCTCACAACCAAACCCACTCTTCACGCATTGCTAGTGACTGATGGGACAGTTCTGTCCTTTAATATTCAATAAAGTTCCTCTTCCTGTTTCTCTTGCTGTTGTAGTTGCTTCCATGTCACTTACAGACAATTTGACACACAACAGAAAATGGAAGAATGTGACACCAACTCTTCACTGGTAGACTATTAGCTTCTCAAAGTGAACAGGAACTACGGGAGAAGCTTAGTTATAGTATGTCATTAGTCAGGACTGAAACTCACAAAGATAGAGTGAATAGAAAGTTTTCAAGGCAAACTCATGAGTTGCTGCAATCAGTCAGGCACCTTGATATTCTTGATAAATAAATAATGTGGCGTCTGTACTAATACTGCAGGCTGTTCAGTTTCTTCTCAGTCCCCCTCTGTGGGTAATTATCTTGTCCTAATGCTCCAACAGTAATGCTCACTATTGCCTGCTCTTCCCTGGATGGGTCATTTTGGCCTCTTGCTTAAACAGCTGCTCATGTCAAGAAAAGAAAGATGCAAACATTGAAGTCCATATACTTGTCAAATCTTATGGCTTTCTTCAACTTCCAATTTTCTGCTTCACTCCATTTTCTCACAGTATAGGATTTTAGTATGGTTTTAGCACTCAGCACATTCACACCTGCAGTCCTATTCAAGCTCATGTGGACCAATGTACAGACAAGCATGAACCGAGTTAATTCAGTCCCTGTAGTCACATCGCTCACAAGAATTGATTGACCTTCTAGACCTGACTGCGATATCCCAGTGTAACCCATTTCTGGAACTGCACAGCAACAGTAATCTAACCTCTCACTCTTACCTCCAACCCCCCCCCCCCCCTCCCCCCCCACCCTGCAGAGTTCAAGGAGGCTTTCTCCTTATTCGACAAGGATGGTGACGGCACCATCACCACCAAAGAGCTTGGAACCGTCATGAGGTCGCTGGGTCAGAACCCCACAGAGGCCGAGCTGCAGGACATGATCAATGAGGTTGACGCTGATGGTCAGTATACCTCTGCTTGAGTTACTCATGGCCTTAATAGTAATGATAGTTGATAAGCAAGATGTTGGTCATACTGATATGCCAAATAAAGAAATAGACCTGACATATCCATCTCCTGATTAGTCCCAAATTTGTGAAGCTGAAAAATGTTTTATTTCTCTAAGGTTCACTGTGAACATCACCTACTACACATAGCATCTGTTGATGTCACAGGACATGCTGTAGTTGTTCGTTGCAGTTCTAGGAAAATATAACCATTATTCTTCATCTCTTTGTGTGACAAATGGATAAAGGCTTATATAGAACACGCGTTGCTGTCCCATTCTGAGAATACATCAGTGGTGTTGTTGTCCACCTTCTTCCCTCCTCTGCCAACTGTCAACCAACTGTCCAAGCCAACTGTCTGGGCCAACTGTCTGGCCAGCTTTATTTTCAGATGACGTGTCGCTCTGTGTCAGCAGTTTAGTCACTGTGTGTCCAGTTCCATAGTTGACATTGTTAGAGTTACAGATGTGCAGGAGGTGCTTTTAAGGGCTTGAAAGAAAAATGGACCAGTTGTGATAACATCCATATAGGTCCTCATGCTGGGTGCCATAATTCAGAGATTCTTCCTGGGTTTGCCACCTCTTCATTCTGCACTGCAGCATCTCTCCGAGGTACTGTGACTGAAAAAGAGTGATAAGCAAGAGAGGAATCAGAAGTTGGCTCAGTAGCTCCCAAGCTGGCTGTCCTTGGGTAAGAGAGTCGAGGATGTTAGCTGTCAGTGGGGCCTTTACCCCAGGGGTGCTCTGTCAGCTTATAGGATTTCGTAAAATGGGACTGCATTGATCTGGAGAAATCAATTGCACTGCAGCCTTGCTGCCCCTTTATTGAAACATCCTCCCACGAGTGCCCTCCCCCTCCCCCTCCCGCCGGTTACACCCAGGAGCAAGCACACACACACACACACACACACTACTAACATCCCCTTGTTCTGCCTCTGCCTCCCTTGGCTGATGCAATCTAGGTCAGACAGCAATGAAGCTAGTAATGGAAAATAAAGGTGGTTACATAAGGCCTCTCTGCGCTTCGCACATCTCGTACCCACATCGGCAGCCATGGGATGTCAGCTGGCCCATTGAAAATCAGCTTTATTTACCAAACAAGGATGCTGTGATAAAGAATGACAATGAATGGAAGAGAAGGTGAAGGGCCTAGCTAGACACAGCTGTGAAAAGAAATGGTCTCTTGGCCATTGTAAAAACCAAGCTGCAATTTATGAACAGTGGGGACTATAGTACGTGTAGAACGTGTTGTTTATCTTAAAACCACACACGTTTGGAATTAACCTCACCTATTTATAATGAGTTGCTTCTACATTAGACTCCCATAAGGTAAGATATGTAGATGAGGAGTGAGATGAGGAAAAATATATATATAAATACATGACTAAATACTAGCATTAGTCTTGACACATCGCTCGTCATCATTACACAATCCCAGCCCTCTTTTTTATATCAGGATCGGAAATTGGCTTTATGATGCAGGAAAAATGATGACCACACACACACACGTGCACTGAGATGCCTCAGTCTTCTATAGTTTGCGTCAGCACCTCTTATGTGTAATCGCACCATCTCCCACTCGGTTCACTCCTTATATTCTCTCCTCTTCACATTTCCCTCTCTACCGCCCACTCCCTCCCTCTCTCACATTTTTTTTTTTCCTCTCTCTTTCCCTCCCACCAATTTTTCTCTCTTCCCACCTGCAACCCGATTTCAGCTGTCCATCCATCCCTCCTCCCTCCTTCACAACAGCAGCTGGCCTGAGGTGCAGTTGGGACGATATCATGCAAGGGCTCCCTTGCTTCTAAAGTCATTGTTCTTTCAGGTGATGGTTTTCCAGCTCTACCCTGCTCTAAAACTGAGACCCTCACCCCACTCCTCTGTGGCCTCTCTCCCAAGCTCCCAGAGGCAGCATGTTTTCCCTTGGTGCTGCTGGCTGTCTCTCTGTGTTAGATAACAGGGCCTTAGATTGTTACCCCAGGTCACGAGTTCACCATCTGCCCCATTACATTACTGAATCTCTTTTTGTTCTTTATGCACACATTCCCTTACTCCTTCTCGAGCTCACTCTCTGAAGCGTGCTCCATCACTGGTTAATCTGTAGACTGCCCCTCCACCCCGCCCAATCCGTCCCACCCCAAGGCTAATCCTTCTGGGTACTTTGCCCTCATTGTCTTTGACCTTCACTTCAGTGTCATCAGAAATGCCTGTATTTTTCTTTTTTTTTTTTTTGGTCTCTTCATGATAATATACTTCCACACTCTTACTTTCTTATTTCACCTTAACATCTCCATAAAGCACCACCACCACCATCACCAGCATTAGATGAAGCCCCAACTCCCATCCTCTCTCCTGTTGCTGTAGTTGGTGAGCCGCTGAGCTCCTCATAGGTCCTCCCTCTGTCAGGAGGGTCTGATCCCCTGGTAATCCGGTCTTGACAACAGCAACATGGATATTGATCCCATTGCACGCATACATGGACCACCATTAGTTGGTGGTGTCGCTGGCAGACCCTACTGTCCATGTTATCAGATCCAAAAATACATGTTAACAGCCAGATATGTGGCGACAGTGGGAAAACTAGGATGGATAAAAGTGTGAAGGCTGGACATAGCAAATGGACTGAAGCAGCCCCTCCTCCTTGTCCTTCTATCCGGCTATCCTCAACTTCTGTCAGGGGCGCCACGAGAGAAGAGCTTTGATATGTTCAGGCCCCTTCAAGGCCAAGCTGCACAGTATGCTCTATGTCTATATAATGAATGAATGAGCATGTGTTGCCCCCGCCCTCCTTTATAATGCTGCTGTGCTGTGTATTACATATGCAACCTCCTGCTCAGCCTTACCCAAGTGAGAAAGAGAAACACACACAAACCCCCCTCCTCCTGTGTTTATCACAGGAAGGAAGGTATATACTGAAATGCTCTCAGTTCCTTCCCTCTCTGTGATTACTCAGACCCCAAGTTGCACTGTGACTGGAGAGAAGTCACATACAGCACACTTCCGCTGTATGCTACTGAACTCCAGCCCTACATAAATATTTTCAGCTGGGTGATCTTCATCAGCTAAATGCTTGGTTAAATGATCTCTACTCATCTGAGTTTGCTTTCAAGTAATTACAATTTTGTGCTGATTAAATGGGCCTCTTCGATCACCCATCTCAGGTAATGGAACCATTGACTTCCCGGAGTTTCTGACTATGATGGCCAGAAAAATGAAGGACACAGACAGTGAGGAGGAGATACGTGAGGCTTTCCGGGTATTTGACAAGGTAAATGCAGCTTGAAAGACTGCAACGATTTTGTAGCTTCTACACTTGGCAAACAGACCTTTTTATTCTCTTTAAATGTTTGATTTTCCTGTGGAGGCCAAGGAGACTTGCTTGCTTGGACAATCTGTTAAACTGAAGATTTAAGACTAAACCTCATTGCTTGTGTAGTACCTAATGCACCAGTTGTGTGTGTGTGTGTGTGTGTGTGTGTTTTTTTTTTTAAACATGTTCCACAAAGTTAATCCCTTGCTCTATGTTTTCCAGGATGGAAATGGCTACATCAGTGCTGCAGAGCTCCGTCACGTCATGACAAACCTGGGAGAGAAGCTAACAGATGAGGAAGTGGATGAGATGATCAGAGAAGCAGACATTGACGGAGACGGACAGGTCAACTACGAAGGTAAGAAATACTAAAATAAAATGATATAAATTAAGATGCCTAGAAAAGAAGGAGATACTAAAATGTCATGGTGCACAAATAGCTTTAGTTTCTAGGCCATGGTGTGAGTTTTTTATTAAACAGGGGGACCAGAGCACTTCATTTTCCAAGCTGTGTATTTCTCTGAGGGCAACTGCAAGATAAGCCAGCCACACATAATATTAGTTATTAGATAGGGGCTATAGATGGAGCCTGCTGAAACGGATGGGAGAAAGTCATCCTTCTGAATTATCATCAGTGTGCCAGGACCCCCACCCCCCCACCCCCAACGCTCCCTTGGCACATCACACGAGAGACTGCGCTCATTTTCTAGAAGGCTGTTGATATATTATGAACAGTCCATAAGTCTTGGCGGAAAAGTGCCCTACTTCTACACTGTCATCTTACCACAAAGAGAATATGTTCTCCAAGTCCCAACTGATCTCTCTCTCCTTTTTTTTTTTTGAAATAATTATTATTCTGTGTGCATATTTTCATCATGTTGCTCCAAAACTGTAAGCACAATGCAAGAGCTTTTTAATCAATTGGGTTTAATGAGATGAACGCAGAAGCCATTTGGAAAGGGGACACTAATTAGGATGCGTGTTCTGAACCTGCTCAAGTTGATTAAAAAAAATGAATAAAGCATTTAACAATTTAGCAGGTGACCGCTCTCACTGGCAACAGGCTGTGCCAAAGCCTGAAACCTCATGTCCTTATTGTCCTCTTTCTCTCTCTCTCTCTGCAGAGTTTGTACAGATGATGACTGCAAAGTGAAGCTTGCCCACCCTGCCCTGTCCTGTCCCCTCTTAGAAGAAAAAAAAAAAAAAAAAGGAAAAAAAAAATCAAAATGTTTTACTTACCTCTTGGAAAAATGTTCATTTATTCATACTGTTTCTGTATAGAAAATAATTGAATGTTGAAATAAAATATCCTTCTGTCCACACAGGAAAATATAAAAATATACAAAAAATATCTGCATGAAAATGATGGTTAGTGATCCTGTCCCCCTCCCCCCGGAGATCAGTTTAGCATCAATACTTATCAAGTAAAAATAATAACAACAAACCCTGTAACTACTACCTTCAGACTAAAGCAAAAGCATTTGGTGAACTGCTTCCAGTTCCATTTGCAAGTGGTAAATGTCTGGGCTGGCCATCTCTTCTTTCTCTCTGTTTTCTGTTCTTCATGCATGCAGCTTGAGACCGGAGCACTAACCCCCTGCCCCACATCCTTCCTCCGGGCTACCAGAGCGTGCTGATTCCACTATAAGCTGTCCTCTTGTTGGTTTGGTACAGTTTTTTTGTATTTGGAGAGGAACCCTGTACTGTTAAAATGAGAGAGAATTTACCAGGTTCTAACTCAAGCGTTAAAGTGGAATGGGACTTAATTGTATGCTAGATAAAAAGTGGGAAAAAAACCAATGTAAAAAAACAAAACAAAAAAAAAAAAAAACATTTTCAAACGTTTGGCATGTTTTGCTTTTGTTATGTTATTTGGACGGCCATCTTAGTTGTTGTGCGTCCTGCCCTTTTGTGAAGGAGGGGGGACTTAAAGAGTCTTATGGTGAGCTTTCTTTTCTTTCTTTCTTTTTTTTTTTTTTTTTTTTTTTTGCTGAGATGGAGTGTCTGTCCTCTTTTCTTGCAAGAGAGAATCACTGGCCTTCACTTTTCTTTTTCTTCTTCTGTTTCTCGACTCAGACAAGAGCGTTAGTAAGGGGCGTGCTGCTTTTGCAGTGCAGGCTGTTAAGAAGTGTCAGCGCACCAGTTTTCGCAACTGTTCATCTGAGTTCAGTTTACATTCATTCCAAGTTGTACATGCTAGTCTTTTTTTTTTTTTTTTTTTTTTTTTTTTTCAAATAAAAGACCATGAACTTTATCATGTCTTATGTCATTTTTCTTGACGCTTGATTGTGAAAATGATCTATAAAGACAGCGTAACCAGTCTGTATGTTGTTGACCAACTACACGTGTCAATAATAAATGATTATAAGCATCTTTCCCTTCATGTGCGGTGTCATTGGCTGGTGTCGAGCAGAGGCAGGATCCAGTGTGTGTTACTGTGGCCCATTACAGTGAGGGTGGTGCAGAGTGAGCTGCCCTCAGGGGAGGGAGAGGCAGGGCTGAGTGTTTGCTCCTGGCTGAGGATATACACACACAAATTATGACACCTCTCTCCACTCTCTCAAGATAAAGCGGGTTGCTAGGCAACAGCAACATGGTGTAACTGGGATGTTGGGGGTTTGTGAAAAGGCAAGTGGGAGTTTGAATAAACCCTGCTGCCTCTGCCACTGACTCCATGTTGGCTTGTCCTAGTAAGGCAAACCAGGCCACAACACACACAGAGGACAGGACGAGCAGACAGGAAGGCCACTGCTGCCTAAATGTCCAAAAGTCAAGTGAGTGTCAAACGGTTTTTACTACATATGGAGAGTGATTTGACCATGTTTGGAAAGGAGCTGAGACAGTTTTCCACCTACCTACACATACACCAGGCAAAAAAGCAAGAAACAAGCACTCCCCTTCATCAGACGCCTTTACATAGGCATACACACACCTTCTTTCCACAGAATAGGGCCATAGTTCTGCCTCCAAGGGGGAAAACCAGAGCATTCCTTGTGTTGCTCATACACTATTTCCTTTGATCTGGTGTAAATTAGACACCATTAAGCTAGTGACAATTGATCCTTCCTCATATTAATCAGATAAACTGGGGCTGAGTAAAGGAATGGGTGGCTAACAAGGCACCGGATAGGAAACCCTGCCCAAACACCGCTGCTTAATGTGTTTACCATTCCCTATTTACAGCCATGGTGTTTTATTTTGAAGAAACCCAGTTAGACTAATGCTCTGTGACTTCCATACTCACCCCTCCCTGCAGTACTAGACAAGCCAATAGGAGTGGCTCTGAAGTTGATTGACATCTGAGGCTGAGGCACTGCTCTTCTGGTCTACTTCAGGTGCTCAAAATTCCATTTACAAATTACAAATTACATGTAAAGATCTGAAGCGTTCCTGAGTGGGTTTCCTCCCACCGGCCAAAGACATCATGTTTGGTTTAATTGGTACCTCTAAATTGTCCGTAGCTCTGAGTGAGTGTGAGTGGTTGTTGGTCTCTGTGTTGGCCCTGCCATGGACTGAGACCTGTCCAGGGTGAACCCCGCCCTCACCCAGTGTGAGCTGGGATTGGCTGCAGAATCCCCTGTGACCTGGAAACTGAGAGGTAGAAAATGAATGAATGAATATATAAATAAATGAGCCTTATAAATGAAGTAAATAGAATAGTAATGGTTATGAATTATGACGCGCCGATCATTTTCAAGCCAAAAGTTAATTCAGATTTCACGGTAGCCATCACTTTTGTGCTGGTCCCGCTAACAGATGCTCACTAAATCTGATAGCACTTGCTTTGTTGGGCTAAGCTAACAGCAGTTACGGAGACGCCAGCAGCCATTAAATGCAAATTAAACAGCGTCAGTATCACCACCATTTAGTAAGCGTATTCTGAAGTACAATTGTTGACAGTAAAACAAATGCAAAAGCAAGATTAAAGCAAGCTGGAGCTTCTATTTCACTTTATGATTAAGATTTTTAATCTCATCCTGTAATGCTGGAATTCCTTCACACTGTTTTGCATAACACAAACCACTTTGTATGGAAGTTTAGACTGACATTGTGTGTTGTGAAAAAGGCCCATTTAGCAGGTACCAGTTTTCCCATCACACCAGATAATTTTCTGTAAACACTGAACGCCTCACAATTGCAGCGTTAAACAGTGAACACACACCGTGACGGGCATCTGCCCTACAAACACAGCACACGTACGCACACAACAGGTAGGATGCCAGAGTGCAGGGCCCACAGAGATACACCACCACTGGTGTGTACCAGCCGCCCAATGGGGAACAACCAAACCCACCCTGTCAACCAATCCCGGGCCACAGGGGGCGTGATCTCAGCTCTGGAGCTGCGGGCTTTCTGAAAAAGGCCTCCCCTCCTCTCAGGGGAGGAAGGGACACCTGAGCACCCTGGGGGTTAAATTAAGAACATCAATATTTCACATGTAAATGAAGCAGCACACTGCAGAGGCAGTAATGCGAGAAGCGGTATCACGTATCAGCGCCCCTGGAAAGAACAGGCACGTTTATCAGACAGCCCCGTAACATACAGCAGGAGTGTGTGTCTGTGAGAGAGTGTGTTTCCTATATGCATGTATACATACATATATATAGAAAATGTATATGCATATACGCATATGTATAGGGTGTGTGTGTGTGTGTGTGTGTGAAGGCAGGTGCAGACAAGGCTGTGTTTGGTGACATGGATCGCTTTTTGTTGGTTTAGTGTCCAGCTGTAATAGGAAGCTAAGGCAGCTTCTGGCACTTTCTACTACACACACACACACACACACACACAGAAGTGTGTTAGTGCTAACTTAATGGGTAAATGTTGAATATTGAACTGATCATCCACATTCTTCTTGCTGGTGGCTGTAAAGGTGGTAATATTTTGATTACTCCTCTTAAGGTAAAGGCAACAGAATCGGAATAATAAGGGCTGGCGCAGACGACCTTTTATATCAGGTGATCCTTACACTTGCGCGCTCACGCTGTGTGTGCGTGCACGTTTAAGGACACGCATAATACACGTCTCTGTGCATGTTTGCCCTTCATCTGAGGCTATACCACAGCCTCCCAGCCACTTCATTACTGTATTTTATTTTTTCCTTAAAAGTTGTCCTCTCTTTTATTTTCTGTGTTATTCATGCCCAAAAAGTGGTGACACCGCCAGTAATTGCCTTGTATGGATTTAGCCATAATGTTTTTGCAGCCTCACTGCTTATTATGGACCTTGGAGGGTCGTTTTCACCGTGTCGCGTTAATGACGACTGTAGAGGTGGTAGACCAAAGCACCGCAGGGGTTTTTGGCTGTTCTTGCCCCTTGTACTCTGCAATGCAGTGCCCCCCTCACCATCCCAGTAAACCCAGCTAAGCTCCCCTCTAAATCTGTCCCGGCGCATTTTCAATTACTGGGAGCAGCGTGGGTCTCTCAATAACTCTTCCTCCCATCCCTCTATTAGCCCCATCTCTTGCTTTTTTTATCCTCCTCACTCTGTCATCCCCTCCGTCTTGATTTCTCACTCTTTCTCCCTCTCCCTTTCCCCCTCATTTACCTGGCTCTCTCATCTCTGACTGCTCCATTTGTCTTACAGTGCATTTTCATTTTTATGGACTCCAATAACTTCCTTTTTTTTTCCTTCTTCTTCTTCCTCCTCCTCCTCCTTCACAGTGCGTCAGTGTACCCGTCACCATCTTTGGGTTTTTCCTCATCTGTGCTAGGCTCCCTCTATTTACCTAGAAGAATAGGCTCATCCATCTTTGATTGTTGTGAAATATTACGGTAGTGTCACGACAACCAAGCCTCGCTGAGCCTCATGCAATATTCAGAGGTGATAATATAAGATTCCTGCTAATGAAAAAAACAGCAGGCAGTACAAACAGGCCTTTAATAATGGCCTGGCAGAACAGCCTGCTCTCATTTGAGTTTCAAGAGCACAGTCGACTTGTTGTGGCCAAAAGTTGAGAGACACCGTGCATCTATCCTGGGCCCCTGAAGTGAAGGCACCTACACCCATGAGCACATTGGCTTCATGGGGCCCACTTGGAGTGAGGGGCTTATCTGCATAATAGTCCCCATTATCAGCATCGTAGGGACCTGTGGCATACAAGTCCATCTGTTGTGCAAACTAACCCTTTGCTGTGTTTGCTGCACAGGCAGGGGTAGGAGACAAAGTGATGGTGAGTCAACTGAGCTTTCACCACATGGACACACAACGCACAACACACAATACATTTAAAGGCCGAACAAGTGCACACATATTAAATGCAAATACACCCACTTGCATGTATGCACATGCACAGAGGGGGAGGGGGAGTGGATTGCATCACCAGCTCTTATGACAGGGATAAACCCCCCTCGGACTGGAAAAAAAAAAAAAGAAAAAAAAAAGAAAAAATGCAAAGATCAATGTAGCAAGCCCAATCCAAAGAGACAGGATACAGAAGAGTGAAGGAGGAAAGGGAAGGGGGGAGGGTGGGAGGAAAAATGAGGCTGAGGGATGGAAAGATGAGAAGGAGGAGGGTGGTATCAGGGAGAAAGCACTGAGCTGGGATCCTCCTGCTAGGGATTTCCTCTCTCTGATGTATTTCCCCCCATCATTTTTTTTTTAACCGCAACGTAATCATTGCTGGGTTCATTGCATATTCCCTGCCGATACTCAAACGCTGCACACTGCTACCCTGAGTCCAAACACGGGTGCCGCTGCAGATCTACTGAGCCGTGTCCTGCCTTGTCCTGCCCTGTCTGCAGGACTGCCGAGCCCCTGCAGATTGACACTGGCCCGCCTCTGGAGAGACGGCCATCAGGACAGGGGGTGAGATGAGAGGCAGATAGCGTGAAAGGCCAACTGAAGAGGGGTGTGGAAAGAAGGGAGAAGGGGGAGTGAATTGGTGTCCAGTCTTGCAGAGGCAATGCAGAGGCAATACGATGCAAATGCAACATAATGCAGTGGTGCTGGGGAGAGGCATTGCAGATGAGACAGGGCAAGGACGTCCAAGAGAAGGCTGTTACTCTGAGCCCCCTGTTGGGCACAGGGGATGATGCTTCTAACACACCCTTGACCTTGATGGACGTACTATGAATTACGTATCAGTGTGCAGTGGAAATGTGTAACACGAGCTGCAAATGAAAGAGAGAATGATCAGAGCTCGTCCTCTTCAGTCCCGGGCGAAAGATTTGTTTTACATCAAAACCAGCGTCTTTCCCCTCCATGCTCACTCGCACACACACACACACACAACAACTAATATGCACAGTCTCAATCCAGACACACGTGCCCAGCTGTTCAATTATTCATCACCAATATACGCACAGTCTGAACAAGACAACATTGGCTCCAGTATACCTTGTCACAAAAGGGGTCATTACACAAACAGACCAGGGTTTAGGTAACGCAGACACAGCAATCTGTGCTGACGCAGTTTGGAGTAATACAATTTTCAGAAGTAATCTTGTTTCAAGTCTTGTTACGGCTCATACAGTCAGAGTAACTACATCATTACCTCCTCTCCTACCGAACAAGTCTGGAGAATGTTCCCTTAAATGTTACTGTCCTCCTTTTTCTGATTTAATAATTCAATGAAGCTAAACCTAAAATGGTCTGCACTCTCTCAGGGCTGCCAGGAACAATTCAATTAGCCAGGCAACATGTTGTGACAGCCTGGTTTATGCTTAGATCCTTTATTTGTCCAGCCTGTCTGTATAACCCTCTCAGCCCCGGCCATTTCTCTGTCTACCTCTCCCTCCTCTCTTTCTGTCACTTCTTCCTGCATTGACAGTACTTCTAAGTGCCAAGAAGGCTGAGACAACTCGCCGACTCAGACCTTTTCTGTCTTGCTGTGATGGGCTGCAAGCCACATTTTGTGCTCTGGGGGTAGAAAGAAAAAGAAAAAACCCTGCTGTCAGGGGGTAGTTGGAGGAGACAGCAGGGAGAAATGTGATGGGAGTGGAGATGCTCTGCATTTTTATAATATTGTATGTGAAAGGTGCTGACAGGCGACAGTGTGGGAAGGGCACAGCATTTGTACCCAGAGTGGGTCGGTCAGCCAACCGTCAGCGCTGGCTAATCCAAGGCGGTGTTGATTGACAGAGAGCCAACTGTCAGCAAACGGAGAAGACTCGTTCTGAACACCAGACGGAGGCTTTTCTGCACAGCAGCATCGCCCTGCATGTCATAGGTCACCCTCTGGCCTGGCGAAGAAATAGGAGGTGACTATTTGCAGGTTAAGACCTCCGAAGATACCGCAGGCTGACTGCAATTCAGATAATGTTCCGAACAGTCAGCAGAACGTATTATATATAGAAGATATTTGGGATGCATAACATTATAATGACTTTGTCAGCCTCAACGTGTCCACCTGCATTGTCAGTCAACAGTAACTTAAATTGTAAAGTGTCCAAGCCTTAACCAGCATTAAATCCAGGATACCTCTCAGTCTTTGGTTTTGTTTGGTTAATTGTGAATCAAGTAACAGATCAGATTTCAAATCAAATCAAATCAGATTTATTTGTATAATGCGCCAAAACATAACAAAGTTACATCAAGGCACTTTACACATAGAGCAGGTCTAGACCAAACTCTTGGTCGGTTTAAATTATTTAAGGAGACCCAAGAGATCCCCCGATGAGCAAGCACTTGGCGACAGTGGCAAGGAAAAACAGCTGTGCAGATCTATCCGGATCTATCAGGAAGTCAAATGTAACACAAAATCAAGTGAACGCCTTCCACATTTGCAGCTTATTTCAATGCAAGGCAAGGCTTTTTGTTCTATAACTCAGCGGGTAACACAAAGAAGGAATTGGGTGTTAAAAAGACATTAACTCTAGAAGAAAGTTGCCCATTTTGATCCGCTCAGACTGCACAAATCTCACATAAGCTTTAGATAAACTGCAATACCTTATAGCACAGATGGAGGACTGTGGGTTTTGTCCTGCATCATTTCAATTCAAAACGCATTGTGAGGATTTTTCTTTTTTGTCTGTTTGTTTTTAAAGCTTATTATAGTCAGGAGAAATGATTACTGCAAGTAAAACCTGCTTCAGTGTCAATGTGGACACCTGACCAGTGTTCAAAGACAAATTTGCACCTGTAAGGAGAGGCAAACCAGACAAATGCTTGGGGGCCCCCGATGTCAAAGAGAATCCTGATGGACCTTCATACTGGCACATTTTATAATGACCACAATACATTTGCCTCTCGTACAAACGCAGCCCCCCTTCCCCAGATGTACTGAATAATAAGTACTGCAACGTCGATGTGAGAAATTATTTAAAGACAGAACTGCTAAATTGTTAACATATCCTGTTTGGCTTGCACAGATGCACCCTATAAGGTGGTGACTGTGAAGCAGTAGCTGCATGGACTGTAAAGATTATAGGTGAAGCAGAAGACAACAGCTGAGCCCAAGATGTAGAGAGAAAACACTGGCCAAAATGTCTGGCTAAGTAATAAATTCTTTTAACCCTGTTTCTAAATTCTACGCTCCAATTCAATACAGAAATTTGGCTGCAAATGCAAAATACAGCAGGAACCACAGGCCTGACCCCAACCCTATGGTTGTCACGGCAACTGAAACCATGCTTCCTAAAACGCAGGTCTACATGGAAATGTGGGCAAACATATGCTGAAAAACCAGAGACAATGTGTTCAACTGAGGAAGCCCAGCAAGTCCATTCATTTACCTCGCCCGGTGTGAAGCCGTATTAAGGCCGTTGGATCTGTCTGAACATGCAAACCTCAAAGACTATGCAGGAAAGCAGCAGTGTCCTCTCCACCGTGCCCACCCACACAGAGGCCTAGTCGCCAAGTGGGCGGCTGGCAGTCCACTCTAACTGGCCGCTCGGGCCGTCGGTCCGCTGGAAACAGCGAGAGCACGCTTTTCCCAGCCAAAAGATGATTTCCACCTCCTCATCTCTCCACACAAACGTAGCCCGCCCCTGCTGCGGAGATGAGCGCAGGCTGATTCAGAATAGAGAATTACCTTGATATAAATAGTTCTGCCATCATCATCCTCCTTTGATGAGCTTTCGCAGAGGATTTAAAGTGATGTTGGAGAACTTTGAGAAATGCATGTGAGTCATCGTGACTTGGGAAGCCTGTCAGAATCTAGCTCATTCTTTCATCACTCAAATGGATGCACAAGCAGTTAATGTAAATGGAACTCAATGGAGTTGAAAACAATCACACAAGGCTCCATTAAAACACTTCCATAAGTGGTTGACATCATATTAAACAAGTGCTCTGACAGAAAGTGATTAATCAGACACCTGCAACTCCACTTTGAAAACTTATCTACGTGGTTATATAAATTCTCTATGAAGCACTACACCGTAAATCTCTGCATTCATCCTCAGTTGGAATTTCAAAACTATAAAGACAATAATGATGTTATTTATATGTCACTTTTCAAAACAGAGTTACATTGCTGTGCATACATATGCACAAAATGAAGCACTGCAGATGGAGGCAAGTATAACAATAAGAATTATGAAAATGTACGGTTGTCATCAAGTAGGAAATTTGTCATTGAGACTCAAAGTGTTTTTGCACCAGCCTGTAAACATGTTTATTTAACATTCTGTCAATGGAAATTGACTCCCCAGCCTCAAGTAATCCTTCAAGGAGCTGAAAAAGGGAACAGTGCTGCTTTGAGTTTGAGAAAACTGCAGCAACATTGAGAAAGGTTGGTCACCTCAGACGGCGCCTGTCCAGGTTCAGGGGTTCACCATTGGTTTTAGCTGAGACTTTATGACAGATAGGGGAATTTGGCCCAAGCAGCTCAGGGTAGTCTTAGGGTGGCAACAGTTCTCAGATATAACAGGGTGCCAAACCAGACACAGCTTTAAAAGTAATTAAAAGTGTTTAAACACACACACACACACACACACACAAGCAGTCAATGCAGAGAAGCTCGAATGGCTGTTATAAGATCACATTTGAATGTAATGGCAGATTTTTGGGGAGAGATATGTTCATTGAATCAGCCAAAGATCTGGATTTGGAGACAGCTGATAGAAACATGATCCGACAGTCTTTTCGAGATGGCAGTCCAGTTTGAGACCAGAGTCATGATTTTCTGACAGATGGCTTTAGATTGGAAGGTAAATCTGAGCCCTGACATGGATAGAGTTTGCAATGGATCATCAACATTTTCTGTAGAAATGAGTTAGCATTTTTTTTCCACTGTTTAAATTTTAAAATGTTATACTGTTTGCAGGCTACTGAAGTGATCGTTCAAGGCCTTTCTGCTCCACTGACCAAGCCGTGCAGATATTCATGTCTCTTAGATTATTATTTTTTTATTTTTTAACGGAAGAATTGGCATATATCCTGTTCTTTATTGTTTATTTATTATTTAATGCTATGTGAAGAGGATTATTTCATATTCCCAGTCAAAAAGAGAAATAATATCTTCTATTTACTCACATGAATTCGATCAAAAGGGAGTGTCGGCGGAGGAGGGGGTCATAATTAGAGGCTGATGTACTGATGCTCAGTGCGGCGCCTCGTGCTGAGCAGTCACTCACTTTTTTTTTATCTCGTTCTTAGCTCTCTCTCTATCTCTTTGCTTTCTCCCTAATTACTGCCTGGCAAATTAATGAGGAGGATTCTTGGTTAAATACAAACAGGAGCAGGGTCCTTAATTAGCAGCCTCTCTGGCTTGTTTTTTTCAAAACACTGTGGCAGAAAGTGGAGCGTCTAATAAAGGCCTGGTCCTGGCTGACACTGAGACAAATAAAGGCCGTGCTGCTCAACATCAAAACGGTGGGTGGAGTTTGGGTGTTCATGCATGTGTTTATTTCTATGCGTTGTATGAGTGAGTGTTGCTCAATACATCTTACTTTGATGGAATGAGAGAGGACAGATAAGTGGCAAAGTCAATGTTGTTGACCTAATTGAATCATTAAAGGGGGATTTTTATTCTATGAGTATAAAAGCTGTTTACTTACCAGTTTTAGATGTGAACACTGTGTGTTCAAACTTCAGTTCTGAGCTGTCAACAGAGGTGGAAACAGCCTGTACTGATAGTCCGCTAACCAGTGACCCCAGGCCTGCGTCATCACTTTCCAATAGCAGCTCGCTGTAGTCTCAAATCTGTCTGCAGGGCATATTGTGACCTCATGTCCTGTAAATACAACAAGCTCTTGTCAAGCAACGGTCCCCATCACCTAATCACATTATGCAGCAGAGAAAATGTCCCATTACAGGAAGCCAATATATAACAACTTGGATTTTTATCATTTCAGCTCTATGTAATAATTAAATAATAATAAATTAAAATGTTGAGACCAGGAAAGCTGGCAGCACTGAAGCAAAAAGATCTGACATCTGAGACACTCTGAGAACTCTGATGGATCTTTACAAGATACAGTTTTGGTATTAAAGTCACTTCTCATCTTCAGTTTCAAATAATGGGTGGCAGACCAAGATGTAATTACACTACTGACAAATTGCATTAGTAAACACGTTGACATTAGCTTTCATTTCAAGTCTTATTTCTGTTCACCTGATAAATATACTGAAAAGTTTGCTTTGCCTTTGGTCTCCTCCACCTTTTCAAGGAATCATCTATTTTTGTTGAACATTGCACAATTTTCACTCAACTTCATGATTCTTCCATCAATTCCATTCTTCCATTCAAGAGAGGAAGGTCTGATAGAGTAAATGGAAAAATGTTGCCTGTCATTTTGAATCCATTAATACTTCTTGCAGATTAACAGGCCAGGTGACTCCGGGGTCATCCTCGTGTCAATGGCTGTCAAACAATGAGTTGAAAAAGGATACAATTTTTCAATAGCTAATGGAAACTGCAGATCTGGGTGATATCTGAAGGCTCTTTACTGTGAGAACTTCATCTCAATTTACACCATTTCATGAGGTCAGTTAGTGTAAAAATGTTAAATATTGCAGCTTTAAAGTCAGTGCATCCGTAATACTACTATGAGTCTCTACGTCTTCTTAACTCTGCCGCCGCAATCTCAGCGGTTAATTTGGTGAGTACAATGCCATTATTAGTGCTAGGCTACTCAAAATGAGACAAAAATTTGACCCAGAAAGAAGGAACATCCTTGAAACTTTCACCACAATAGATTTTTTCCAGATAGAAACCAATCCATATTATTCTTTGTCTGAGTCAATTGAGCCCGTGTAGTGCTAACCCTGGAAGGTCAGTTGCTAAGTGGGGAGCGGCTCAGCTTGTTTAACTCAAATTGTCATTTAGTTCAACATTCCTCTGGGTTACAGAGTTTAACTGAAAATGGACATTTCTTTTCTCTCATGTTCACAACAACCCCTGTTTGCTAAAAAGCGCTCAGCTTAGTTTCAGGCATATAGGGAAGGGGGGGATGGATTGGTGTGTGTGAGAGAGCAGTTTCCAAGGACACCCTCTGGGGGACCTGAAAGGTGAAAACTTGAGACGACGGCAGTGGCCCACTGAAACTCACCACCAAAGGCAAAGGCGTCTTCAGTTTCTACCGAAGCACCTGCGCTCTTCATCGAGGGCCAATCACATGAGCCCGGCGGGACAAGCTGGCAAATGACAGACAGGCCAAGGATCACTCGGTCAGGGGAGGGTAGTTGTCTGGCAGTCCACTGCAGTTAAAAAAAAAACAATATTTGAGGAAGCTGAATGGGCCACTAATGAGACATTGGATCCTAAATGATAATAGTGTTTATGAGAGGTGACCTGAGACGGCTGATGAATAATAGAGGAGCTGTAGACGGGTGAGGGCAGGTGAACTCACCTGGCTGAGCTCAGCGCGGGAGTATAGAGGCAGCCAAAGGCCAACATGTAGACTCACCATTGGCCACAGCTGAGGGGCAACAAGTGAAAGGGGCATATAAAGGCCAGTGGGTACAATACCCAGGCAAGCATGAGGCACTGAGCAGGATATGGATAATAATGGATAATGAGGCCTAATAGCATAATGAGAGCTTGTTTACTTATTCTTTCAGACGGGTGAAGAAAAAAAAACAAGGTGCTTTATTTAGTGCTAATTAAATTTTTGTATTGCTCTTTAGCAAACATGCAAACTCTTGGCAAACAAGCTCCACTGAAAGAGGCCCTGGTTTAAGGTTTGACTCTTGTTGGAAGAGACACACCTGCCAACACCATGCTGGGTTCTTGATCAGCGCCGTGACAGCAGGTATTCATTTAGGAAGATCAGCCCAGCTGCTGTTAGCGCTGACCCTGATGAAACATTAATGGCTGCAGATGTACTCTTGGTAACCCCACCGGAAAATCTAGCTCTCAACCTTTTTTTGGAGGAACTCACTCATATTATTATTATTATACAGTAATAACAAAGTTACATCAGACTGTGTACAGATATAATCGCCTCAGAAGCGGAGTAAATTTGTCACTATAAAAAGCCTATTGGAATTATTTGACTTGAAAATGATTGGATGATGGCAGATTCCATTAGTGCCTCCTCTCTCTTTTCTCTGGATCTCCCTGTTCATGTAGTCTCTCCCTCCCTCTCTAACCTATTAAGGATGCATCCATTTCACAATAAAAGCCCTTTCTTCCCCAGCACCCCACCCCTCGCATTAGTTCGCTGACAGATAAAGGGAACAGAACGTTTCCTCATAAAGAGACACAGACATATCAGCCTATTCAGTTCTGCTTTAAACATATATGTGGACTGATGGATGGGTCAGGTAGACGGGCAGAGGCTTTGCTCTGAGGGCACTTTGTCTTTATGTATGTTCCAAAGCGTAGTCTGCAGGACTTAGCACGCATCCCTGGGCATCACTGAAGCCAGCACATAAAGACAGAGTGAGCCTGCTCCTCTGCCTGCCCTCCTTATGAGGGTTACATAAGAATAGAAGATGCAGGCATACCGGCACTGTTGCAGCTGGAGGTGAAAGTAGGCCTGTTAAGCCGAAGGGGCGATAGGTGTGTGTGTGTGTGTGTGTGTGTGTGTGTTAGAAAGGACCATGGGCAGGAAAAAATAACTAGAAGCAGTGGGCTGGTTCTGAGGCAAATGGAGCCATTGCTGGACAGGAAATTCTCTTTACTTATTCATAAATAGAGAGCCCGAGGGCTGGTTTTCAAACATTCACAGAGAGAGAGAGACCGTGTGTCTGTTTTAATGTAAAGTAGAGACAATTCCTCATATAGACAGGCACATGAGAAATAAATCAGCTCGCAGGTAAAATGTTAATCACATAATCACCAGTGCTCATGTCTTCTCATGTCTCAAACTGATTTCAATGGATGGCCACAGGGACGCATACATGTATGTACAATGTAAAAGCCTCAGCGCAGCCCTGACTGACATGAGGATGAACCTGCAAGGAAACACACCAATCACCTGAGCAGTGTACACAAAGCTTTTGGCCCCGCCCTCCACCATATTAACACCACAGTGGCCTCCGTAGAACAGGCTTGAACCAAAGACAAGATGATCCACATGTATATCCATGTGACCAATATTCCCAGAGACACAACAGAATTTGCTGAGGCCAGCGGTAACTCCACTTAGTGCAAAAATAAAGGAAAAAAAAAAACCCCAACAACAAGAAGAAGAAGAAAAAAATAATTACACTCGTGCTGTACACTGTGTGTGCATGACGGTGTTTCTCTCCTTACTTCTCTATTTTCCTCTGACATCCTGGTCTGCCCACGCACATCCAAATCTGAAACACACACACACATGAACTTAGCCACCTACATCCTTTCATGCACTGAGGTCTGCATCTTCACTTTCCTTTCACAGGGGCCCTTAATTCAACAAATAGCAGCATTTTGTACTGTTGTTCTTCCGCATCTGCCCTTGGATGATAGATGCGTTAATGTTCAGCACAGTGAGTGGATTAGTTAGACAGCTGCTTCTTTATCTCACATTATGAACCTATCAGCCACACACATGCAAGAGGCGTAATGAGCTCGACCCCTGCGCAACCTAATGAATTGATTTGGAAAGGCACCACAACACTTGGACAATTTCACACAGTGTCCTCTCTTGTGCTTATGAGTCAGTGCTTCATCCCATGTCCTTGGATGGCTCCGCACCACGTGTTCTACACCTGCTTTTCGACTCACAAATGTTGACTTGCTACGGGAGTTTTGGACAGGACAGAGCCAGACTCTTGACAATAACTGGAGATGACAGTGGATCTCATGTCAGCTGTGGAGCACTGTAATGAGGCCAAGCCTATGGGCCCAGACATTGACAAGTGCCCCGGTATTACTGCTGCAGCCTGTGATCCCCTGGCAGCGTTGCTCAGCTCACAGCTGTGCATTTGATGTGGCGTTATGAAGAGTGTGCGTGACACAGGCACAGATCACCCCTGGATATCAGTCATGAAATGTGTGCAGCCTTTGAACTGGTGTCTCTGGAAGATATTTATGATGATACAGTTGAGAAGGAAATATGGCCTTCCTCTCAGTTTAGGGTAAGACTGATGATGCCTTTGCACTTGCTGGCCCAACATGTTTTCATCAGCGTCAGCAGCACTTTGCATCACTCCAAATAAACAGAGCAGAGCCAAAACAATTAGTTGATTAATCAGTGCCTATTAATCAACGGGATTTAGAGGCTGCAGCCATGTTAGCTGCTCTGTGAGGCTGGACGAAGGCACAGCAGGGCTTTCTCATCACGCTGTAACATGCTCCCAATGACAACGCCAACATTTAGGACTTTTAATGGAAAGTGTTGCGTCAGAGTCATTTCACCTAGGTGTGAATGTTCATTGCACACTTTGCCATCATTGACAAAAAGTTACTGTTAGCACTATTTTTTTTTTTCCTCCAATGGAAAACAGCCTTCAGTTTGGTGTGTTACTGTGCAAATACAACTGCTAGCGAAAAGCAATCATGACCTACTTTGATGTTTAATGTAGTTTTTAAAGCAAACACTCCTTTTGATGCTTTGCTAAGATTCCTATGGGATGATGAGTTGAATATTTGTGTTTTAGCCTGATGGTCAGACGGACACAACTTTACCTTGGACATCAGTAAACTGTGATAGACCCTTCTCTAGACTGCCTCCAGTTCCACTCTTTGCTTAGCCACTGACCTTCCAATTCTCTGACATCAATTCCTTAAAGTTAAAGAAAATGTTTGTATAAAGTCAAAGACATTGACGCATAAAGCTATCTGTTGGTGGTTCACACTTGACAACTGATGAAACGTGTTTCACTGTATTCGGATTGGATCGTCACCTGAACATTTCAAAATGCTAAACACGGGATGAGTTCAGCACACCGAACTTGGGTGATCCTCAGTCTCTCTCGTTGTTTCCTCTCAAAGCCATCTTTTCAGCCAGCGATTTATCTGCTAGAGTGGAAAGGACAGAAAACACCAATGAACTCTTTAAATCCATGAGTTGCCCTTTAATGTTACTGCTGACTTCTGAGTCATAAAATAAGTTGGAAATATAAAAGAGCAACTGAAATGAGGAGTGAAAGAGAGAGCGGGGAAGGACGGAGAAAGTGATGCAACATTAAAGAGGTAGTTTGAGACGAGGGAGCACAACGCTGTGTAAGGAGACAGAGACTGCATTTTAAAATGTGGGGTCCCCCGATGACTCTCAGATTCCTGTTTGTTTCCCCTTCCTGCACTTAGCCTTCACCTTTTAAACTCTCTTTCCTGTTAAAGGGAATTGAGGACACTTCAGTTCCACCCAAAGCAGAAGTCTCATCAGCCCCAATTATTAGGCTCCTATTCTCCCTGGAAGATTCCTTGAAAGAAGTATGCAGTTAAATCATGTCATAAGGTCAGTAATGTCATAGCAGACATGCAAAAACATTTGCAATTATTTTCATGATCCATCCAAGTTGTTTAAACAAATCTATTGTTTGTGCTGTAAATGAATGATTAATAACTTCACACTGAGCAGCAGCTCGGTGAGTTTTTATTTGGGCCCTATGCCGCTTTGAGCTAAATACCTACATCAACATGCTTACATACCATGCTGACCCTGATGCAACTTCGCCTTCCTAGTTATAATCCCAACCCACTGGCAAAACTTCTGAATGAAAACGAAATGGTTCAGCCCATTTTAAGCGGCCTGTACTAACACGAGGAGGATCTTATTTAGATGATTTGAAAGACTGGATCTAAAATCACAACAACAGCAGTTTGTTGTGTCGTATTGACTGCTGCTGATTCTCCTGAACTGTTGGACGATTTCTAAGATGACAGAACCAACTGCCAACCAGCATAGACTTCAGCAGAAGAAGTTAGGTGTTAGACAGGGAGCTTTGGGGTGCTGCTGGGCAGGTTTTGACACCTTTGGACAGAGCTTGGGAAGGTTGTGTCGCCGCCTCCAGTGTTTCTGCCAAGCCAAGCTAACAGACTGCTGGTTGTGGCTTCAAATTTAACAGACCGAAATTAGAGTATATCAATGTTCTAATCTCATTTAAATCACCACATTAAAGTAAATAAGTGGAGTTCCCTAAATGCCATACTGGCTAAGTTACATTGTAAAACCGCCCTGGCCCAGAGGGCATTTCCAATATCTATGGGTCTAGACTGAGACACGTGAGGATTCTGTGTTATTCTTTACCAGTATGGCTGACTGGATACATCACAATGACACCTCTGTAAGGCATACAACGTAGAACATAACTTCACATAAAGTGTAAAGAATAGGAAAATATACCTGAAGGGATCTCAGATTGAGTAAATGTATTTATGAATGAGTGGCAGATAGAGAAAGAGGTGCATTAAGTGATATCATTGTGATCCATCAAAGTGAAGTGTTGGATAAAAGCACCCTGAGGCGGCAATCTTTCTCGTCCTTTAGACATGGTTCATTTCAGACGCTGCATACGACCCCTCCCCCCTCTTCTCCTCACATCGCAGTACTCTTTGCTGTCCATCAAAAGCCCTGTGTGTGTGCGTGCATGTGTGCCTGTGTGTATCTCAGAGTGTCAAGTACGAGTTGTTCTCTTGGTTATCTCACCTCAGGATGTTTGTTTTAAATGCTAAACTCAGTTTGCAGTGGAGTCTAAATGCATGAAAGTCTGTTTCAACTACTTTAACATGACAGGAATTTCAGAACGCGTTTGGGTGAATGCTCATTTGGGTTTGTAAAAATGTATTGATGTGTGTGTGTTTTCATCTTTTTGCCCACCCGATACACGCAGGTGTCAAAGAGGTCACTAAAAAAAGTAAAGCGCCCAGGCCCAATGAGCAACAGTGAGCAGCCTCATTAAGGCTGGCCTCCTTCAGCTTCCCCATTCCCTTTTTCCTCCAGCCAAACACTTGAAAAACAACAAGCTCTATAAGCTGTCAAAGGTCGCTGTTTAGGGTTTTTCATGCCTGGAAATGAGTAGAGCAAGGAATTCCTCTGAGAAAATATTTCACAAATGCAGAAGATGAAACAGAGAGAAACCGAGCACCCGTCTGAGCGATGTGCTCTGTCAGCATCCTGTCAACAGCGCGCAGCCAATTAGGAGTGCGGCCAAATGGCTGGGTGAGCTTTCTGTTTCTCACTCCACTGACTCTGCATCCAGCATAAACACACACCAAAATGCGCATACACACGGCGCTGAGACAAACCGAAGTGCATGGTCAAACAAAACGCACACGTGTGCCCGTGTTTACGCATCCCTTTAGACGCACGGGTTTTTACAGTCAACAGGCAACAACCTGCATCCAGAAAGAAAGGAAGTCTGTATCTAAATGTTGGGGCAGGAGAATCTCCCTGACGACCAAGTCTCTGTATTCTCTTTTCCTGCCGCTGATGCCAATGGGCCATTTGACTACATTTCCATATTGAGCCTGGTTTGACCATGTGAGGCTGTGCCTGCAGGAGACGGATAAAGTGCATGTTGATCTGTATGGGGAGATGACACAAAACCTGATACCCCCTCCATGTAAAATCGTAGCAGCACTCCTGCCACTGACTTGGACGCCCGTGCACACACACAACTACAGAAAAAGGGCACAAACACACATTTTTACTATTTAAAGAACATAAAAACATTACCCCTGTATATCCCTGCTACGCCACAGCCATTCACGGGGCTACTTTGCATATCAGACCTGACATAATGAGGAGATACAGTATGGTGTCTGAGGACAGTGGGTGCGGAGGTGAAAGGTGATACCACCACCACTTCTGGTCAGCTAAATAACCCTGACACACATGGGGCCAACCAGCCTGTTGGAGCTGCTCAGTTTCAAACTATCAAGTCAAAAAGAGTTCTAACTCCTTAAATCAATTTTCACAGTACTTAAATAGGAGAGTGTCAGATAGGGCTCAAGTCATAACTTCGAAGTTTTAGGTCAAGGAAAAGTTCCTCGGCATGGCACAAGGATCTGCCTGCTTTACTGAAAACACTCTTCGTCAGAGCAGAAAAAGTGCAACAGAGTGCACATGATGTCAGAGCAAGCATACGAAGTACAGAAACTGCACCACCCCCCGTACGTAAACGAACTGTTCTGTTGCCTAAGAGGGCTTTCTCTGAAGGTAGTATCTCTCAAATCCCTTCCAGTTTGAGCAGTGCAGTTTGAGTGGTGCAAAAGGGCACACAACTTATTCACCCTTTTAGCTGTTGTCAGAGCAGACAGCAAATGCTGTCATGATGGATAGCAGTTTTAGAAGAGCCTGCCCAATAGAAATTGGCAATTTTCACCGAGGGGCAGAGGAGTGTACCACCGAACGAACCAGCTGCTTCAGTCAAATACAGCAGAGGGTGGTTAAAAATAAACTCTCTCCAAACCCCACATTACAAGAGGAGATCAGTGATGCATACACCTTAATAGTAGAATCTGGCAGACAGGAAAAGGAAGAACAGAACACAGTGGGAAGCTCTCTAGGTTTACCCCTTCTGAAAGCCCAGCCATTCTGCTGTGTTAACAGAAATGGCAGACTGCATTATGGACCTTTTCTCCATCACTGCTGGCCTCAATCTTACACTCCTCATCTCAAAATCCCGGCCCCTGACAGGTTGCTCCGAGATGAACACTGTGTCAGTCACACTGGCACAGTGAGTTTACATTAGCCAGAGCACCGGCATTGCATCATGAAGCTGTAGCTCAGTCTAAGAGGCTGATAGGTAGCTCTTCCTGTCTGACTCTCTGAATCTCTGACAGCTAAACATAAGTGGGTAGGGGGTATGACTTCAGCTTTGAGGAAGAGCAGTCAAAGCTGTTTCTGCTCTGCTGGGCTTGCATTCTTTGAAAGTTACCAAAGTTCCCGGTTCTGTCACTATCCCACTTGTTTAGAGAATAATGCCCAGCCAGACCTGAGATACTTCACTCCATTTTATTGCCTTCTATGGCAAAAGATTCTTGACCGAGATCTGGCTGCTGTTTCACGTGTGCTAAATCAAGCAAGGTTATTAACTCGGTGACAAAGAGGCTGTTCATCTGTTCATCTAGTCCCACGTTGCCCCGGCAGATAGCAGTCTTTGGACACCACATGATGAACGCCAGCAGTCAGGCTTAAATTGCAAATAACAACACCTAGAAGTAACAGCCAAATCCTTGTTTGCACTTTTTTGGGAAGGGAGTTCGACAATCAACAAACGGTGCTGGCAGATGTGTAGTTAGATAACAAAGCCACCCTCTGATAAATACTGAGGCTCTGTGTTTCTCATGGATTGAAATCTAACAGCATTTAAGCAAAATAGCGATGTCTGATAATCCAGACGTTTTGGTAATCTGGAGTCAGTTTGTGTTAGTCTTGCCAATTTTCAATCATGTGCACTTCCTTAATTTGAATAACGTGGCCTCACCCAAAACATGACTGTTCTGAAAGATGACTATTGGCTGACTGCATTGCTATGAAGGAACATGTATTTATGCTTGAGTTTCTTGCTTTAACTTCTTCAGAAATGGAGCAATTGTCTGGAAAACAAACATACTTATTCATAAGCAACATGTATGAAAGAAATTGGCAACTCACTTTCAGTAGCTATAGATATCTCATTGTGTGCTTGTTCTGCTGCAGCTCTGTCCCAAAGACACTTAGTCAGAACCATCTGACATGGCCAATCAAATTAAGCCGCATTTAAGAGTCAACAACTTGATGCAGGATGAGTCTAGACAGTAAAAGATGAATAGCTACTGAGTACTAATTGTGAATTCTAGGCCATCACCAGTGACAAACACAGAGAAGTGATAGCGGGTTCACCTAGAGCACAGGTTGCAAGGTGAAGCGCTATTTATTTCTCTTTCTTTCTCTTTCCTAGTGACGGGCAAGTTGCCTCAACCCGATTTGATGTTGACTTATGGATATATGCAGTTTACATTCTCTTACAGAATCAGCAAAGGTACACACCCACGCAGAGCCCTAGCTCACAGGACATGCATGCACAAAGAAATGCACACAAACAGCTTCACTCTCCTGAAAATACAACGCGCGCGCACACACACACACACACACACATTCACATCACAGAGGGGCAGGGATATAAGTAATTTAGCACAGTGTGACACTTTCACGGTCTAATTAGCCCCAGTGTTGCAGTAAACACGTCCCAATGACCCTCCAGTTCTGGTTACTCATTAAGTATAGATGGGGCTGAAGATGGCCAGCTCCTCTCATCCGTCAGGACCTGACTCATCACAGTAGTAACTCCCCAGAACCCTCTAGAACCTCAGCACACCACCACTTTCCAACCCTCATCATCACTGGCACACTTGGAAGACAAACAAGTTGCCCGTCTTCTTCTTCTTTGCTGTTGTGCGTCTGCATGCTGTGTCCACATTGGATCACATTCAGACCTGCGTTCATGTGCGCAGTCACAGGAAGAGATGCTGCACAGAGATGTGTACAGAGGCAGACAGCGCTGTTGCTTGTTTGCTTGCTGCTGCCGCCTTTGACGCGGTGATGGGGATTTTCCTCCTTCCCTCTCCCTCTCTCTCTCTCTGTTGCAGTAGCAGACGTGGCCAGCAAGCTGTGATCACACCGTCTTAATGCATCCTGTGCCTCTCTCTCTCGCTCTCTCTCTCTCTCTCTCTCTCTCTCATCAGCTGGAAGGCTTCAGTAGCAGGGTGCCCCACATTTACAGACCACCTCCCTCCGCCCATCCAGTGCAGAAGCTGCTGGCTCTTCACTGTGAAACCCTACTGACACCGTGTGGTCATAGAAAACATGCTATTCAAAGAGGGCACATTTGGATGCTTGATATATGGGTGTTTGATTGTGGGGGCACACACTTCTAAATGGACATCCCTTAGTGTGACATACAGTATGTTATAGCAAAGAATAAAACTCTTAAATATACATTTTCATTATAGCGTTGTCTCTAAAGGAACATTTTCATTAGAATTGATTCCTTTGAATTTCTGAATATTCCCCGAAAAAAAAAAAAAAAAAATCAATCAAAGGTTGCGGCAGTTCTTCGTGAAATATCTGCCCATGTCTGAGGGCTGGCAGATTGACAGCAAGGGGGCAAGAACGTATTACATCAGCACTGATCTTGAATCAATACAAATATGTGGTGTTAATCTAGACAGTGGCCGTCTGGCAGAAATAAGTGACTGAAAGGTTTAACAGCACAGCAGACCAAAGAGCCATTATCAAATAGGAACTAGCTCAGCATCTTTCTCCAAAATAAGCCACTTTTTGTGTTAAAAGGAGGGTAGATAGGGTTCAGCCAACCTTGGGAGGTGACTTTGGGTTGAGCACTGTCAGGGACTTTCTGCCTTTGTACACTGGAGTATTATATAAGATTTAATCCGGGCTCTTGTTGCTTGCTAGGCCATATTCAAAAGGACATTTAAGTTCAACGCAAAAATTCTGATATTTCTTCAACCAAAGCTCTTAAACCAATGAACAGAAAATGAACTTGACTCGATCTGAGCAGTCTTGGATGATACTGTAATTAACCAAAAGCACAGAGATGCTTTTTTTCCTGTGTGGAAAAGCATACTGGGGCCTTTAAAGTGGAGTAGAAACACAATTCTACTTAAATGTCGAGGCTTGTGTCGCAATTGATTGTCTGCAGGTTGGACTCTTCAAATGATAGAAAGGAAATCTTTAATCAGCTGTACATGCATTGGCACAATGTTGCAGTTTTTGTTTTTTCACTTCAGGTTTGGAAAAGGAATCATGATGGATTAAAAACAATGAAATTGAAGGAAATGAAAAAGCAGATCTTCAACTAGGTGGATGCCACATTAGGCTTCACGTACACTTTCTTCATAGTTATGATACAGTGTTGCAAGGACCTCTCTTTATAATACTTTTGGCAGGTAACACTTTGAATTATGTACGCGTTGCTGAAAAGTATAAAGCAGCACAAAGACAACACAAAGCAAGATCTCCTTCGTTGAACATAATTTACACCAGACAGGAAAAAAAATCCCTTAATCTTGCTTCTTCTTTGCACTGTTATATATTTTAGAGGAGACAAGAGGAGAGAAAGGGAACAGTAAATACTAGACTTTCTTTTTCTTTTTAAGATGTAACATTTACACTGCAGTGCTAAATAAATGATCCCTTCCGCAATGTCATTCATAGATGGAACAAATTAAGCAGAATACAGGAAAAGAAATTCTGCTGTGAGGCCACGGCAAAAAGAGAAGAAAATACAACTGAAACCTGTGGATTTGACCTTTCCTTGGAGCCTGCCTTAAAAGGAAACATCTGATATTTATTTCAAACTGGCATATTTCCCATCAACTTAGCCATGGGTTGCCAACTTTGGTGTCAGCTGCGTTTTACTGTTTTCAAGGCTTGAGCAAAACAAGGTACTATACATCGAGGTAAGCTGTATGAGCCTCCCACAGCTTTATAAGTAAATATGATTTTTTCCCAGACTCCAACTGAATGCGTATAGAGAAGTAGCCGCCTGCGGTGGGGCTTATGGCTGACTTCGTAGGCAGCCTAAATGGCCGCATGTATCGGAAACATGCCAGGCTGAAGTTGTGGATTCTAAGAGACACATGGCAACATGATATGAGACAGAGGGACGAATCACAGTGAGCTAAACACAAAATGCACCATCATCTCTATGTACAGGGAACCTGCCATTTCTTGCTTTTCCATTTAGCTTAGTGCACTGAGACTGGCCTCAGTCTGAACTCAAAAATGTAGTGCTGGTAAAATTACACAAAGACGTCAACACATCACAGGATCGTTTCTTACAGTGGATCCCCAAGTGGGTCGTGACAAAACCCTGGGGTGCTCTTGAAGAATAGTTTTATCTCATTATGTTCACAAGAATTGATTAATCATTTTTCATCTGCATTCTGTGTGCATTTTTTTCTTCATTAAATCAAACATTTTCTCAAACCCTGGGGATCCTAATACAGATTTACTGGGCTTTATGGAGCATGATATTCAAGTCTAACGGCATCCTCACCTGGATCAGGGTTTCTCACTCACGCATTTATTGACCCGCTTCAGTCCTTCTGTTGCTAAGACAGTACAGAATAAGGCTTCACTGCATTGATAGTTTAGGACTTTTTAAAGTTATCCGAGGCATCGTCTTGTCTCTGAAAGGCACGCGACTGAGCTTCACAGTTCGCTACTGCTCCGGTTTTTCTCCCTTGGGTTTTTTTTTTTTTTTTTCTTTTTTAGCAGCACGTTGCATTGATCTCCGTTCCAGAGAGAATGACACTTTGTGACCTTGTCAATATATCAACAGACATATACATATTTACAGAAAGACCATCTCCTGACATGACACTTGTTTGATTATGGACAGTTTGCTTTTTTTTACAGGAAGAGAAATAAAGTGTGTGGTTGTGCATTTTCCAGGATTAATAGTGAAAATCTGTTGAGGTGGTTACATTGTGACTGTGTGTGTGTACTGTACATATGGCAAGCAAGTGGAAAGACAACAAGGAAAGGTGGCAGAAATTATGGTCTTTGTTTTCTTTTTGTGTGAGCAGGGGTCAGTGATGTTTTATGAGTGCTTGATAGTGTATTTGCCTTTCTGCAGCTGGGAGATGTACAGCTTTGACTTTGTGCCATCTAGTCGCTTGAACCACACCTCATCGTTGTTGATTGTGGTGATGATCGCACTGCATGACAAACACAGACAGAACACTGTTGGTGCAACACAATCAGAGTTGAGAGTTTCTTGGGGGAAACAGAGGTAAAGGGTGAGGACTTAAAAATGTAATTAAAAGATGGAAGAAAATCTAAATATTTTCACAAACTCCAAAGATGTGCCTGCCAAATCACCTCATCTTGAGGACAAATAACACACTAAGATGGCACAAGAGGACCAATGATGCATAAACCATTTCCCCACACAAATCACACAAGCACCTCACAGAAACACTAATCGTGTGCTCAGAGCATTCATTTACATAATGTCACTGTGTTACATCATCGCATCAAGTCCCTTGATACAATGATATAAACTAAATCCTTCCTTCCTTCCTGACGTCTGACAATGATGATTGAGGTTTTAATTAAGTTAACAGGTACATATGATGAATGAATGACGCAGTGGTTATAAAACAGCCATGACTAAGTGTAATGACCGTATGTTATGATGTTGATTCTGACATTGTTGGAGAACAGAAGTGTTGAAATCCTGCTCAGTATCTACATCAATTTCAAGCTATGTACGAAAGCAGAGATGAGGCTCATGTTGGTCTGGCTGGTCTCACAGCGACACAAAGCCTTTCAAGTTTGACAGAAAGAGTATGTGTACACATTTCTGCGTGGACACTGTTTGAAGTACAGCTTAGGGAGGACGAGATGTCTACATGTCAGGCTCACATTAGTGCAACGTTACTTCCCTGAGGTGAAGCTCCTTATAGTAAAATTATAGGAGAAAACCAACAATGAGTTTTATTAAAAGGTGTGCCTCCAGGGCTGTAGGGCTCTGTAGCAAAGAGAACCGCTTTGTGCGGAAGCACCTTAATGTTTGTTTCAGTTATAGTAAAATGTCTGTGTGTCAGGAAACTTAATTTCTGACTATATTTTACATTTTTACCGTCTGATTACTGGCTGACTGGCGTTACATACAGATCCTGGTATCACTGTGAGTCATAATCTCCTGCTGAGTTTATTTTGCCCATCAGCGGTGCAGAGGTGTGGGGGCAGGGGCTGGAGATGTATTGTTAAAAAGTGACACCAATGCATTCCACTTTGTTCAGTGTGCATCCTTTCAGTGCAGGGCAGGGCGCACAGAGGGTAGGACTCATGCGCTCTCATTGTCCTTATTTAAATCCATTCATTATAATTTCCATTACACATAAACCTGCCATCGAACCGCACTCTTTTCAGGCTCAGTGAATCAGAAGAACAAATGCGGATGAGTACATACAGGTCATTAATCGTGCTCATGGTTTGAAAAACCCCACTTTTTTTTTTTTTTTTTTTAAATACCTATTCTTCAATGACAGATATTCAATGTTTGCTACCTAAACACACACACCTACCTAGTTGGGTACTCATCCTTCCTATTGATACAGATGGCCTGTCCCCTGCAGTACCACTGGTTGTCATAGAAAAGTCTACCGTCCTCAGAGCGTGCCACATGGTGATGTCTGTCAGGTTTTACTGCAGGAACTGGAGCAAGAACAAGAGAAGGAGAAAACAGGGTGAGGAAAAAAATGAGGGAGAATGAGGAGGAAACAAGTGAATAACGGTAGGGTGAGGTTAAAAAAAATAACAGTATAAAATATTGAAAAAGGAAGACATAGGGAGCAGGACAAAGATTTGTCTCCCTATCAATGAACTGGAACACTTTAGACAAAAGTATTGAATGGACTCCTCCTGTGAAACATTGGGTCGATTGCTGCACTCAGAAGGTTATTGACTGTAACTAAAGATGAGGAGACACTCACCATCCACCTTCACTCTGTGTGGCCCCAATGATGCCATCGCCTGTGGGCAGAGGAAACGGGCACAACTTGACAAATCAAAGGGCAAACTCAATATCAACATGGACGCATTGGACTGTCCATTAGAACGTCTGATACCTTTCTTATTGCAGTCCAGTCTTCAAGAATATCCAGATCCTGCAGCATGTAAACAATATAAGGTCGTAACAAGGAGTTAAGGATAAAGGAAAAACTGAAGAGCTGCAGCAAACTGTAACGCTAATCACTGAGGAATAAGTACAAAGGCAGGACCAAAAGGAAAAGGATATCGGAAACAACAACAGGTTTCTTTTTCTTGACAGGGCAAAATGGATCTTTCTTCTTGTTTTTCCGTGAGTGCAATCCATCATTCCACAATTCTAGAAAACAGAGATTACAAAGAATTGGGATTCTGTGCCATATCTTACACACATGCGCAAATGTTGTCAGTTAACATATTCTTGATTAAAATTTTAAATATTTAATAACTTCATTAACATCAGTAACTATGCTCTGTTGGTGTGTATGTACTGGTACTAAACAATTAATGAACAGGTTTGTCAACTGAGGGTCCCAACTTTGAATAAACTAACTGATTTCCTTTGACTGAAAATATCAACTGCAACTGTACAGTAACCCAAATACCCTGGGTTTTGCAAAAGTAAAGGGCTGTCAGATCTCACTAAAAGATGCGTAAACGGATCAAAATTAGTATCTGTGGAGTGGTGAGTGGTTTGTTGAAACCCTGGCTGGTACCTGAGGTAATGTCAATGCTGTGTCTGTCTTCTTCCAGACGTCTAATCTTTTCTTCCAGTTCACTCTGCACAGTATCAAACAGTAGCAGCTTCTCACTCTGGAAGGCAGAAAAAGAGGTGAGCAAAAACAGGATGTCATCACACTTCACAGCCAACAAAGGGTACTGGGGTTGAATCACATCCTGCGGCAAAAACCCAAACTTCCAACATCACTTTGTTTTTTCTTCTTTGTTTAAGGCAAACATCTATTTTAAATGTACTTCACATAAGCCCTGACTTAAATGTTGGCCTCTCACCTCCCAGTGCTGGCAAGCTGCCTGGATCTCACACTCATACTTATTCTTCACTGACTCCAAGCAGAGCTCCCTGTAGATCCCTGCAAAAACATGAGTGGCAAATCAATGTGAGGCAACTGAAAGGAATTTATTCAACTCTTATCCTTTTTCTTGGTTGTTAAATATCATTACATGCCAGTCCTGTGTGACAAGTGTGACTTGTTTCCTACAAGCATGTTTACATGAAAGGTTTACTGCAATGTGCGTGACCCTTGAAAAAAGTCAATGTAAATGCAACAGCAGCAAATGACTCAAAAGATTATTTGGACTCACCAGCCACTTTGGTCCTGATCTGCATGTTCTCCTGCAGGTTAGCTAAAGGTTCCAGGTACTCCTGAGCGCAGCCAGCCATTACCTCCTGCAGCTTGATGTCCACCTGGCTCAGACGCTCCTTGTACAACCTAAGTGGCAAAAAATACAGTAGCAAAGCAAATCAGTCCATAACGTCATATTGAGGCTGAAACTCCAGCATCACTGAGTCTCTAATAAAACCTGGCTACAGGTGATCACATTGCTCTCAAGTGTGCAGCAAAATCATGTATAAGCAACGAGACTCTTTGGTTTGGCAGGAGCATATTTTTGAGGTGTTCTCAAAAGTTATGGTTTATAGTCATTTTCAAGACTCCTCTAAGAGATATTATATGTAAAACTAGTAATCTGAAACTGTGTACAGACTATGATCAAGATCTGGGGTTTGAATCCAAGGGTGACATCAGTGTATGATCCATTTATTTGACTCTGAGCATGTGTTGGTTAAAGGATGGCATAGTGGTGACAATGATTAATGGGCTTAAGATAAGAGGACAAGTATCCTCGACTTTCTGATCCAGACCTGAGGCACAGGGATGATTCAGGCAGGTTTTATTTTTCCGGAAAACCAATCTGGGAAGACACTTACTGCTCCTTCAGGTCAGTGAACTGTTTCTCCAGGGTGGTCATCTCGTCGAGACACTCCATCCTCCTCCTCTCACAGTCCTCATCATCCATCTCTGCTCACATGAAGACAAGGCAGCTTTGACATCACCCTCCACATCAACTGTTTTTATTTCCATCAACATCATGGCTCCCACCACCACCACACACTTCAGCCTAACCTTCACTGACACATAACCGTGTTTTAAAAGGCTAGCACTGGCTTGGTTCTCGGGCCCTGTTTCTCCTACCCGAACTGTCTCCATCTTCAGACACGGATGAGCTAACGGTGTCCTCCTCGTCTGTGCTGCTGCCGTCCTGCTCGGGAAAATCCACCTCCATTTCTTCGTGGTTGCTTTCTTTCTTCTCCCGGGAGTGAACCGGCATGGCGGCTTGCGGATGAACCGGTGTTACCGGACTGGCACCGCCGTTCGTCTATTTGAAACCACGAATAAAAAGACGAATGTAGTTCACGCAGCTAACCGGTTTGCTAGCCCGCATCCAGACAGCTGAAAGTGCAAACATGGCCACCGCCGACCAATCAGAGGAGGCTTTACTGGATTTGACCAATCGGAGTTTAGCATGGGAAAGCACGATAAAAAAAAATGGGAGGGAGTTAGGGATTTGTAGTTTTTTCCAAAAAATAACAATGCGTGCCTCTGTACTAGATGTGCGGGCGTGCTGCCGCTGTTTTTGCTTCTTAGTTTATTCGTCATTATTTGTCACGATGTTCTTAGTACAATTCATTTATTTATTTTAATTGTCGATTTATCTCAGAACATTTCATTTAAATCGCAGCTTCACAAAGAGTTTATTGAATAGGCAATTAAACCATGCGTGATTGACCTGTTGAAAAGCTATTTTGCAAGGTCATCACTGCACGCCGTCATCAACAATTAGAATCCATCGTAATCCTAATTATTTTGACACAAAAAACAGCAGAGTGTGTTTATGTGTGTGTGTTTGGGGGCGGGGAATGGGGAGGGGTCACAGGGATACTGCGTGTTGAGAAGGCGCTACCTGAAGCGAGGATCAATGAAGCTCCATGCAGCTGAGGCTGTCAAAGCGTCACTCCCTGCACATTCACCTGGGTGGCTGTGATGGACAGGCAGGGGGGGTGCACAGAAGCTGCTGAGGCGCCGTCTGCCAGCATGATGGGCAGCTGTGTGTTTCGTGTGTTTCGCCAAAAAAATAAACTTGAGCAGCCAGAAAACCAAAATACTTCATAGTTATGGTTGAGCATATGCATGGTCTATTCTTTTGACAGGATGACCTGCAATCCCACTATCTGCAATTCAAGCTTCAACCACAGGAGAGCGATAAAGACCTTCGTTAGGTGGATGGACGCTTACTCCCAAAAGTTTGACTTATCCTACTTTGGATACTGCAAAGAATTTCGAACAATGTTGACCTATAACCTATCAAATCAGGACGAAGAGATGCTGGCTAGAAATAACAAAATGCAGCTCATCTGTATAATTCTCTATTTGAATGAACAGTCAGAATGACTGCAATCAGAGCATATTTTCATCAACAGATAAAACAGGAGTTTTGATTTTATAATTAAAATTCTTGTTAACAAAACAGTCAGAGGGCCTGAAGGAATAACCTCATACACTACAAAAACTGTGCAAGAGGATATTAAACTGAAAGAGTTCTCTAAGTTGATTTGTGGTTTGTTTCTTATTCTCACTATTTCCGCGGTGCAAAGCATAAAGCCTGTCACATCCATTTTCACGTTGCTGTATGTGCGTCAGGAAACTTTGCTGCTCTAATTTCTATTTCGTGTGCAACACAGCGTGCTAGCAGAAAATCTGAGCTGTCCTTGTGGTTTATTTCATAATACTGATTTTTTTTCTTCATTGTTTCTCACAGTCCACTGTGAAACTGCTGATATGTTGGACGATTGATTAAGGTGCACGCAAAAGAATGTAAGAGCGGTTCAACAACGAGGAGAAATCCTAGCAGAGAAGCACAGGTTATAGTTGACTTTCTCTCCTCCTCTCCTCCACGCAAAGCTGTGCCAGTGTTTCTGCACCCTGGAAGCATTTACTGGTGCGATAATCTTTACCTTGTCTTAACTGCTGTGCAGGTGCATCCATATGAGAGTCAAAGCTGTGATAAGAATGTATAATCAATGTACATCTATGACCTCAAACCTTGCTTGCTTACACAGGCCATGTGCAACCCTTAAACTTTTGATATGAATCTGGGCTTTCAGTTTCAGAAAATACTTTAGCTCTCAACAGTTTCATTTGTATGTTCTCAGAAACAAGTCAATCTATGAGCTAAAAATGATCTGACTGTTGACTTGTTCAAATAACAGGTGGTGGCTTGCCTTCTGCCATTTAAAAATTGCAATCAAAGAGCATGCTGGAGTAGCACTGCGATGACTTTATCTTATCTTCTTTGAAGTGCTGCAGATCCCTCTATTAATACCTCATGCAGAAATGATTCAGTCTCCAGCCTGTTCGATGTGCAGCCGCAAGTATTTTAGTTGGTGCCAAGCAAAGCATCTGTGGCTTCCCATCATTATCATTCCTGCTCTGCTTACCACGATAAAATCACCTAAATTATTTTATGATCGTATTTGAACTCATTTAAATTTTGCATTACACAGCAATCATCAATCATATTTAAAGCTATAATGCATATACTTGTTTGAGTTTTTAGTAAGAAGTCTGACCTTTCTTGTCTGCATGGTAAATGTAAAGTAGCATCTTTAAAATTGTTTTTAAAGTCAGCAGAAAGGTTGACTCACTCTAAAGTTAAAACCAGTTCACATCTAAAGCTCATGAATACAAAAGTGACAAGTCCTAGTGTGACAGGAGGTTTGTACTGGATATTTTCCTTAGTCTGCAGTCCCAGGGTCTCTGCTGATGGGCTGTTAAACTCAAGGTCATGACAGTCGAGCCTCAAACTGTTTTGCTTTTGTTTTTTCACAAATTGTGCTGCTGCTTCCAGTAGTGTCATTAAGCTTAGCCAAACTAATCAGCTGCTGCGCTTGTAACATGAACGGTATAGGCAAGAAAAGGAATTTGCAAGACTGCCAAACAATTTCTCAAAGAAATCGCTGTAATTTCTGTGACAAATATTTCAAAGTAACATATACTATAAACTTCCAGGATGCTATAAGTTGTAACCAATAATTCTGAATCTGATAGTAACTCAGTAATCATGGGGACTACCTGGTGGCAGTAGGGCAGTAGGGCAGCAGATTACATTGCATATATTAGCCCTCTTGGTGTCATTGTACGCATGCGTGCCTGTAGAACATTGTGGGAATGCTTGCGGTGGGAAATAAAGGTATTACCCCTTCTCCAAAAACACCCACATTTCCCCGAAAAAATATGCATTTGCACATTCAGCGTGAAACCAAGTTAACAAAGGGGAGGACCTCAAAGTCTTTCAGCTCAGTTTGAAAGTTTCAATCAACAACCCTCCAATGTCTACAGCCACCTTTTCAGAAGCTACAGCACTAGAAAGATGTCGAAACACAATATTTTCCCCAGACGTAAAAATCTCATGACCATTGCATTCAACTGTGTGGGAAAAAAATTCTATGTTCTCTATTTGCAGGTACAGAAACCTGTTTGAAGAAAAAAAAAAAAATTCTGGGAAACACGGGGTTAATGACTTCCTTTGCTCTTGAATGAAGTCACACAAAGTAGCTTATGTATATTATTTATTTATATGACATGATTAAAATCATGTCATAGTACATAGTAATAGCATCTGATAATAACCATGTTTTGTTTTCTTAAGTATGATTGTGTTGACGTCCCTCTCACAAAGAAACAGCCTGATTCATAAGATTAAATCATCATTTAATACAGGGCATGGAACACTGCCATGTATGCTGTCATACTAAAATAATAATTTTTACATCAAGTAACACATTGTGAAAACATGAAGTGGGTGTATTTTGTTTAAACTCTAGGTGTAGAACTGCTGTGTCACTGTGGCCACAAGACATTGGCTGGTGGAAATGGACAGGCAGGGCAAGTGTCCACTGGCTAATTATTGTAATAGTGGACTGAAACAGGAGGAAAGTTGTCACGAATGACAAGCTGAAAATGGGAAGCTGAAAATATTTTTACTCTGCTGAGATAGGTGGAGTTCACTGATAGAACCTACTAACATTACAGATCTGATATTAAAACATTTAATCATGACTCAGACAGTGACCATCTTCTCATGCAAAGCATAAAACTGTCCACTGCTGTTTATTACGTACCTAATTTACATTGCTTAGAATCTTTCAATGCGGCAGTTAGGAGCATTCTGGGTATTGCACGAGCTCAATTTCTTGCCAACAGTTGGTTAGAGGATTATTTCACAGTCACGTCTGTGTGCTAATAGTGGAAACAGACATAAAAGTCCTGCTTAATGGTTCTTAAGAAACAATTAACTTGTCTACAGACAATAAATAAATAAATAATTAAATGCTGGAAGCAGTTTTTTCCAGATGGGTGGATGAACTGCAAAATGGGAATCTGACTCTGTTCAAAGTTTCACAAATATCCCACCACAAATCAACAATGCTCAACTCTAAGCTCTGTACCTCTTTGCTTCATCTCTGTATTCAGCTCAAAGGGGTGGCAGTGGTATAGAGCTGCTCAACATGAAACCGAATACGCATATTCCCCAAAATGTCAAACTATTCCTTTTAGTGTGAAAACTAAATGCGCTCCAGAAATTACAGTGTTTCAGTTTCACAAACAAGCCTGATGTAATTTCAACATTAGTAATTTATTTTCTTTATTGGAGCTTTCCGCCGCCAACATTTTTACGTCATTTTAAACTTTAAGAGTATTCATTCTTTCATTATCTCTATGGATTATCCATTGGGGGATATTTCATCTCTACGATGGCATTCTTCCACCTGTGCAATATTGAGAAAATCAATTACAGCCCATCTCAAGAGGATGCAAAAAAATCTTGCCCATGCATTTGTTACCTCTAGACTGGACTGCTGCAATTCATCAGTATCTGGATGTCCCAACAAATCAATGAATGGCCTGTTGTTGATTCAGAATGCTGCTGCACGAAGAATAGCAGGAACCTGAAAAAGTGATCCCAACTCTCGTGTGTTGCCTTTACTTCAATCCCAGTTTTGGGCCAGAGGGCAAGCTCTTGCTCTACTTTCAAGATCAGGCTTAATATGCACAGTTGTTTTTTTTTTACTCTGTATTTATTCTTCTACAGTGCTAGACTTCTGGATGATGTGCTGAGCACCTCTCTTTCTCTCTCTCGCTCACTCTCCCCCATTTATGGATATCAAATCATTACATGTCACTAACTGTGTTTCTTCACGCAGTCTGTTCTTCCCTCTTGTCCACTCTCTCCCTGTCCTCATCCTGCAAGTGCTCAATGATCCTGCTCAACACCTGCTGCTGCAATAGTTACTGTTAGTTATCATTAACTGCCATTATTAATCACGACTACCATCACATCTTCTGTTATTTTTACTTACCACTGATATTTCACATTTCATTTTTCGTGGTATCAGACCAACACGTCTGTGTTTTGCTTGCATTTTTATTGTGTTCTCTTTCCTCCTGCTCTCAATCTCTCCCTATATCCTTCTCTCTCCTCTCTGCCTCGCTCTCTCTCTCTCTCGCTCTGGACCCAGTTTGTTATGGCAGATGGCAGCCCACCCTAAGTCTGGTTCTGTCTGAGGTTTCTGTCTCTTAAGAGAAGTTTTTCCTTCTCACTGTAACCAAGTGGTTGCTGACAGAGGGATTTGTTGGGTCTGTTTAAATAATTGGATGAAAAAATTTGGTCTAGACCAGCTCCCAAAGGAAGTGTCTTGAAGTAACTTTGATATGATTTAGCACTCTAGAAATAAAATGTGATTTGATTTGAAAGGTGACTAGTCTATTGCAGATTCAATATACGGAGACATATAGAGACAACCATTTATGCTGACACTTACACCTATTTAATTAAGAGTTATCAGTGAACTGAAACCTGCATGATTTTGGACAGTGAGAAAGAGTACTCATGGAGAACACAAGCATGCACAGGGAGAACATGCACACTCCACACAGAAAGGCAGCATGCCCTGGAATCTAACTCAGAAACTCCTTGCAGTGAGGGAATGGCACAAAAGGTGGCCTTTAAAATCCAACCGAATAAATTCAAGGCATGGCAAGTTTATTTGTATAGCACATTTCAGACACAATACAACTCTTTATATATATATAAAAAAACAACAACAACAACAACAACAAAACTCTCAATTACTACAGCACAACATACCAGGAAGGCACTAGTTTGCTAGTTTGTGGAGCTGTTGAAATCTATTGAAACCACTCCCCCCAAAAAACCCCACTTCCGCTTTCATAGATCTTACTTTATGCTGCTCAGTATAGAGACCTTGGTCCTAACAAACTCACAATTGCACGGGGTAACAACCCATGCTTTGTGAAGAAGAATGCAAGGTGAAACTGGTGTTAGGTGGTCAGCTGAGACAATGCAGAAGTATCAACACTCCCATGATAGGGTGTGATGCCCTCCTGAGGCGCTTTCTTATAAAGGACTTCTGAGATTCGCTTGCACGCAGGCAGAGGGCAATACACAACACTTGACGTTGGACTGGCGTCAGCACACTCTTGGTGGTTGGTTGCCACAGCAACCACAAGTAAACATAAGGCAAGTGCAGACAAGAGCACTTGCACATCTTGACAAAAGAATTTCTCAAATATGTAAAGTGGAAGTCCCAGCATTTCCCATGCAGCATGAATATCTGACCATATATAGACACCAGTGCGCAATCCTGGCAAAATGAGGGAAAACAACATAAGGCTGCAAGAACAGTTTGTCCCCAGATGTCTCATTTTGATACTCAGACATTTTGGGAATGTGTGGAATTCAAGGCAGACACTCCGGAGTTGGCATGGGCCTGCATGAGTGACATTGGGAGATACAGTAATCTACTCGATGGTGACATCATGGCTCTACTGGGTGTGTGTGTTATGTTTGTATAATGTAATGAGTATCGCCCCACAGAGGTGTGAATGCAAAACTGCTCCTGGTTACTGTTGCTATATTTTCATCAGGCCTACCTTTCACTGTGTAAACAAACATGATCCTGGGAATTTTATCTCAAATGTCAGGGAAGCACAGACAGGTACCTCTGTCACGCGCTTTTGCCACCAAATTGTTAAAGACAAAGGAATTTCCTTTCATAGATTTCCATCAAAGCAATTACTGCACAAAAAGAGAGATAACAATAAAGAAAGGCATAAGACTGAGGTGAAAAAAGGAAAAAGGAAAATAGCCAAAAATCTTAATAAAGTTCTACATGTCTGTTTGACTAAGGTCAGTGTTTCCCAGGACCAAAACTGGCTGTTGCAGTATTTTACCTGTGTTTTTTTAGCATGTGGTCTGCCGGACCGGTAAGTCCAGAACATCCTATTGTGGAACGTACAGTACTGGCTCAATCAGGGAGTCTCCATGAGGAAACTTTGGAACCTTCCCTCCTTCTTCCTCTGTACTTGGTGTGCCATAAAAATTCATTTTGTAGCGCACCCATGTACAGAAACACAAGTGTGGAAATCCTGTCGGCCCTCTGTACATACAGGGTGTGGATTTTTGACATTTTTTCACCCTGTGCACTGTTGACACACCCACTTATGTAATTAATTTGCTATTAATTTTAAACTAATCAAACAGGACTAATTTGTTCGTCCTGGTAACAAGAATGGAAATATTGCGATGCTTATCATCTCTCTTGAGAATGTAAAGTATTTGATAATGATATTTAATGGACAACTCCATCTAACAAATACATAATTACAGGCCAAACATGCAGACATTTAAATTAGTTTAACTCAATAGCTCAAACTAAGTGGAAAACAAATTTTCATTCTTCAAATTTTTTCCATCAAGGAAAAAGTACAAAAACAAAATTCATTTAATTGTACTGAAATTAAACAAATTCCTTATATTTTTTACACTAACGAGTCATTCGAAGCAAATTCATATATATGCTTTGCAAGTAAAATTACATTTATCCCTTGTGTGATAAAGATTACCACAAACTCTATAGCAGTTATTAGATAACACAGTGTGGTTGATGGTGTAGGCGTAAGTTTAAATTTTGAGTGTAAATTCTGAATTTGGATGATTAGATGATTCGTCTGAAAATTTATTTAAATTTGGCCATTTAGGCCAAAATCTCTGAGATGGAAATTGTTCATTGGTACTTTGGTTAGCCACAAAAAAAAAAAAAAGGATAATTTCCCCAGTGCAAAAGGGATTTCTTCAAGAGCCAGACAGGGGCTGTCTCTCATTCATGCCCATCACGTCTCATTCATTGACATAAAGAATGTCCCCCAACCTACATCACAGGTGAAAATTAGGTGTCTAATAGGAAACTACAAGTTTTCATTCTGAGTCTGTTTTGGTGGGGGTTGGTGGGGGGGGGGATTTTTCTCACAAAACAGCTCAGTGTGATTTCCCTTGCTTTTTCAAAGATAAATCAAGTGGAAATCCCCGCCAAGGCTCCGCCCAGCGAGCGCACAAAACTCTGTTCGCCTCCCTCGTCTGCAGCACTCTGCCCTGAGCTCCGCGCACACACGCACCTAACCCGCCGCCGCAGATCTGCAACAGCCAACATGGCCGTACACAGAGTCTCGAACCGCAACCAAATGGATTATAACCTCGACAACATGGAGCCCAAACTCGGGAAATCGCAGCCCTGCCACGAGGACCGTTTTGACAGCGGCCTGGATTCGCTGAAAGAGGACGACCTGGTGAGCGACTTTGAGGAGATGACCGTGGACGTGCGCGATCACACGCAGGAAAACAACCCATGGAGGAATGCAGTCACTGAGGACGGTGACACGTAAGTGGATTTATTTGTCTCCTTCCTCTTTTCATTTTTATACACTTGTTTACCTGTTGTTGTTGTTGTTGTTCGTTTTTTTGTGTTTTTTTTTTTTTTTTCGTTTGGTCATATTGCAGTTGTGCATTTGCAAATACTTTTTCGTAAAATGAAATTGGATTTTTTTTTTTTGCACAGTACTTAAATAAAATGCATTGGACATTTATGAAAGGTTGCATGAAGCTCCCCGAAAACAAGTGCTCTTTAAAAGGGAGTGTGTGTGTTGCTTTGCACGGCTTGTCCACGCGCGTGTGCGCGCGCTCATACGTGCGTGTGATCATACTTTGGCTGAGGGAACATTCTGGGCGGGGCTAAATCCTCTGCGCGTTCAGGAAAGTCCCTGGCTCTCTGCCAGTAACTGATAAAGCATCAGATGTGTCAAACCACAACTGGTGGAAATAACCCGACAAAACTCCACTCTTGCGAAATGCTCCACTGCTCAGGCTTTGTTCTTTCTTTTTGGCTGAAACCGCTTCCTCTATGCGTATTTTTTTTTTGGGGGGGGGGAATGCATCGTTTTAACTAACCTCTCTTTTTCTTTCCTCCCTCAGGCCTCTCCACTTGGCCATCATTCATGAAGCCACAGATTATGCCCTCCAGATGATCAAACTGTCTCACAATCACCCCTTCCTCAACCTTCAGAACCACCAGAGACAGGTAATAACCAGAACCAAACACAGCCCATTGATTTCAGACAAATTAAGCACATAACAACAAAAAAAGTATATAATAGTAATTAAATACCAATTTTAATGTCCTCCTGGCAGACTGCCCTCCATCTAGCAGTGATCACAGAGCAGCCCCAGTTGGTGGAGAGACTATTGAAGGCTGGCTGCGACCCACAGCTGGCTGATGACAGCGGGAACACAGCTCTCCACATCGCCTGCAAGAGGGGCTCCCTCGCCTGCTTCAGTGTCATCACCCAGAACTGCCAGCGCCACCTCTCCTCCATCCTGACCTTCCCCAACTACAATGGTAAGAGCTGCAAAAAAACAAAAAAAAAAAAAACAAAGAAAAGGCAAAAACAGAACTTGCACACAGACCTTCCAGTTACTTTTTGATTATTGAGTTTGGTTTTTGACGAGAGCTTTTTTTGTTTCTCCTTCCAGGACACAACTGCCTCCACTTGGCCTCAGTTAATGGCTACATTTCCCTAGTGGAAAACCTTGTCCAACTGGGAGCAGACATAAATGCACAGGTAAGTGTCATGAACAAAAAGGATAGCAGCTGTCGATATTTCGTCATCATCCATCATCACAGCCACACGCAGGAAGCTAAAAGTATTTTTCCTTCTTTGTTTCCTATAGGAACAGTGCAGTGGACGGACAGCCCTTCACCTGGCTGTGGATCTCCAGAACCCCATGCTGGTCCATTGCCTCCTCAACCTCGGTGCTGATGTTAACTGCCTGAACTATGGCGGGTTCACGGCGTACCACCTCACCTACGGGCGCCAGAATGAAGAGATCCGGTGCCAGTTGTATGAGAGGACGGCACAAGAACTGAGAGAGCTGCCCGATAGCGAATCAGATGAGAGCGACATGGATGACCTGGACCTGTCAGAGGATGATGTTAGTATCTGCTTAAGAATCATGAAGCATCTTATCAGCATATTCTCATATTTATTCATATTCATGTAATCATCTTTAAGGTATGAGATCCTAATGTTTCTTTTTTTTATGTCCTACAGCTGTACGATGACATAAAGTTCGGAAAGTAAACAGAACCATCTTTCTGCTGCTGATATGAACAACAGTAAAGCTGCTACTGGGTTGCTCAGCCACAGCCCCCCAATGAGGGACAAATCAGTGCTTGCCTGCCCCCGTACAGGTCCAAGTCCATATGTGCTGGCCCTGGGATCACGTAACATGAATGAAGTTGGCGTCCTTTCTGGTCAAAGCCGGTCTGCATCACAGAACTCTGTGCCAAGAACCCCAAAAACGGAAGACCATGACCTTCATGTAGTCCTGTATACTGTACTGATGTGTATATACCAGACCTGTAATATATTGTAAATACAGAGATATTATTTTTGTACCTATACATATGTGTGGATTTAAACACAGTGAACAAAAAATGCTCAGAATAAAAAGAAGTCTATGAATATAAAGACCTTGAACATCTAGTAGTTAATTTCCTGAAAAAATGTGACCCGCTTTCTTTTCTGGTCTGTCACAAAGCATTTCCCACTCACAAAAAGTGACAAAGAAAAGCATCATCACCCAGACTTGAGAAACGCAAACAGAAAAAAGATCACACAGACATTTGGAATAGTCTGGGATTTCCTTGTTGGGGCGAGGTCACTGGGTCTCTGAGTCACTTCGCCGAAAGTCCCTGGGCAGAATAAGAGGAACAAAATGTACTTAAATATTCCACCCTGCCCTGGAACTACTGTTGCACAGCAGCTAGGAACTGGCAAAGTGTTGAACCACAGAAAAATTTTCAAGAATCATTTACAAGGATGGGGAAACCTTCCATGGAGAATCAGTTAGAATTATTACTGTCTGAATGATAAGGAAACTTTGTTGCAATTTTAGAGAAAGGACATGCCCAAAATTATGGGTTCAACTTGAACTGTTTCCTGGTATGAAGTAAATCTGGAACCTCTGCTTATCTGAAAACGTGACTGAGTGATCAGGCTTAATAGCTTAGGTTACTGCAGCCTATAATTGCCAACAAGGCTGTAAACATCAACTTTACAGGACTGCAGAGGGATTTTCCAAGGACAAAGGTGCAGGTTGCTGCTTCTTACGGACAACAGAAATTAGATAAGGTGTGTAAACATGAATTAAAAAGGTAGTAAAAAAAAAACATTTTACCTGGATTTTGGATGATAGTTGCAAAAAAGCAGAAAGAGCTTAGGGTTGGGGACTTGAGGCGATGAGACGAGAGAGATGGGAAATAACAGAAGTTGATGACATGGTAAGATCATTTCTGAGCATCAAGTAATGACAAAACCTTTTTGATGCTGAATTGGACGAGGCCATGGATGAGAAGGTGCAGGCACTGCCCATCCTCCCCCTCAACAAACACCAGAGCTCATATGTCAGCTTTGTGAAAGCACTCAGAATTGTCAAGGGAAACAAATTTTCCCCTCACAAAAGAGAAACTGTTCATCTTGTGCAATATATCCGGTGCACTGGAGGTATCTATTTCTGACATGCTACAGGTGTGTTAAAAAAATAAAAATTTTAAGAAAATGAGGTCAAGTCAGGCCCACATCATTCAGTGTGTGTAGTAAAATAACCTCTCCACAACACTTCGGTATGTCATGTGACTGTTCGTGCACTCAGAGCCGCAACAGGAAACTCAAAAGGTAGAGCTCTGCACACACACATGTTGCTATCAACATTTCTCCCTGCTGCTAAATTCAGCTGGTGGGTGAAAACACAGCTAATGAAACGAAAGGTTGAGGCCAGGGGCAGAAATATGGCACTACAATATGCAATAAAAATATATCAAGGGCAATTGTTATTTTACTCCAAAAACTTTTTTTTTTTATTGTTGAATGAAACAGTGGGGTAAATGTACAGCACACAAAGATAACACCGGCCTCCTTCAGGGAACTGCATATCCCATCATGCTTTAACTTTTTCCAACGGGTGAGACGTCTCCGCTCGGTCAGTCCCGTTCTGCCAAGGACACCAGGTGGGTGTCCACTTCAGACTCTGTCAGAATCCTGCAGGGAAAAACAGTTAAACAAATGATTACACAATCTTTTTAACCTAAGCTAGAGATGAAAAACATAATAATTGTTACATTTTTGTTTGAGTTGAATGAGATCAAACTTTTGTGTCGTTAGGTGACAAGTTGCAAATCAGGCAAATTCTCATCTTGAGATAACCCACACTAAATTAGTATTTGGTACATTATCATGTACTTCCACTGTATTTACCTAAATTTGGGGTCCTGCGTTGTGACCACGCCCACCTCCAACTCAGAGGGCTTGAAGTCAATGGAGAGAACAGTTGACAGACATGAAATTGCTGTCTAAAAGGTAAAAAACAGGAGAAGAAAAGCAGAGAGGAAAGGTGTGAGAAAAACATGTCAATTATGATGTCTTTATTATAATGTATATTCATTCACTCGAAAGGAGAACAGTAGTTAAAAAAAGCACAGCTGGAAACCACCTCTAAATTCACTTTCATATGCACATTACTCCCTTATCAACCTGTCCCACATTGGCGGAACAAGACATGGTATACCTCAATGGTTTGCTCAAAGGTCCAGTCCAGTTTCTTTTTAACTTTCTTCTCAAGGAAACTGGTGGCTTCTGTCTGCTTGACTCCAGCAGCAGTGGCCTTGAAGCCGCAATAGTAGCCTGCAGGGTCGCATTTGTAGACCTGGGGGCCGTACTCCTCATCTATTCCGATCACGATCATACCTGAAGGAACAATCATCAGAGGAGAAAATGACAGTGAGATTCTTTGTGTGTTTCCTGTGACCATTCAAGAAAGAAGAAATACTGTCTGCTGTCTGTGGTGAATGTAAAAGAAATTAAAAACTTTAATCATAAGTCCATGTGAATGCCTATGTGTGATTGAAAATTCCCCAATGGAACTCTTCCCCCAACCCAGAACTTTAAAAAAAAAAAAAAAAATCAATCCTCACAACAGCCCAGTGGTCGCATCTCAGCATTCTGTGTGTAGACTTGTGAAATGTCAGCAATTCTCTTGCACAGCATGTCCACCGGAATCTCATAACCGTACTTGTACTGCCAGTTGGCGGCCTCATAGCGGGCTCGCTGAACTTGGGACCTGCTGTCAGCTGTAGAAGGTTAGAGAGGGAAAGAAAAGCAATTAAAAACGTCTATTAAATTGTCCCACATTTAGTGGTGGTTCACATTTGTAATGCCTTAATTAAATAATAGAATCCATGGAAAGAGAATTTTCATGCCAAAATAGCAGATGCTTGGAAAGGGGAACAGTTGGTGACAGTAAAAGCTGTGACTGAGGAAAGCAGAAAGGGCAAATGATGCACAAGTTTAAAAAAAGCACAATAAGGGGTGGGATTTAAACTGGTTTCGACATACTTCACATTTACTCAAAAGTGGCTGTGTGTACTGAACTAACCACTACCATCTACAATAGATGACCAAGTTTCAGAGAATGCTGTTGTGAAGTATGTATCTTCAAAGTGAGAGCTTAAATAAATGGAAATCCCACAGGCTGTCTGTGCTGAAAATAGATTTTTTTTTTTTTAAACTAACATTACTGGATTTTGCTGTCTTTTATTATACAGAACAGAGAGTATTAAATGCCCTGGTTGACTCCCCTGTATAGCATCAACTGCTTTCTCACCTGTCATTCCAGACATTACGCATCCAATATTATCTGTTATTCTGAAAAGGTGGGTCACTGTGGCGGCATCCAGAAGCTTGTCCTGTTTCAAAGGAGGAGAAAAGAATGAACGTGTAATTGTGGCGTCATCATTACTTTAAATGATCTACCAGGCTCCTTAGAAGGGCTGTGCCAGTGAACAGAGTCACTAAAATGCTGAATCTACAGTCCTTCTACAAGCACTCAAAGAAACACACAATTAACTGTGCAAATACAATTATATCTATGGCAAAGACAAAATTACATTATGGAATAAAATTTATAATCAAAATTAGATATTACCAAGCATTTGCTGGTTTATTATTGTGTATTTTCAGAAAGAAATGAATTTTCTTTGAGAGAATACAAACATATTGTCATCATGCGATACATTTCAGAATCAGAATGAGAAATACTTCATTAAACCCCTGAGGGAAATTCTGCAGTTTGGTAGCTTATCTTCTAAGAGTTATGGAATTGTAAAGTCTGATGGCAGTGGGAGTGAAGGATTTTCTGTATTTTTCCATCCTGCACGGTAAATGGATTAACCATCCGTCGCTGTGGTTTCTTTGATCCACCAGGGTGTTATGAAGTGGATGGTCCAAGTACTTTAAAATGGTTTCTGTCTTTCTCTCAAAAGTTTGCTTTGATTTGATATATCAAAGCTAACTTTACATCAACACTGCAACTTTTTCCAAACTAACTTCTCAGACAGATAGGCACTGATGATATCACCTGAATCTAAAATTTGAACTTTGATTTTTGCAGGAGCAGAAGCACAGAGGTGCTGAGGTGAGATGAATAAGATGAGATGAGATGACAACACACACATGCTCAGTACAGGTGTTGTTGCATTTAAGAAAAAGTGGACTAACTGTCATGCATGCAGCAGGATGCACTTTGTTGCACTGTGAGTATCGTGAACTCTGCTAACATGATCACAGCAGCATGAAAATGACAACCCAATATAAACTCACCGGTACTTTTTTCTGTGTTACAACAACCGCACAGTCTTTCCCCCTGACGGCTACTGATGTGAGTCCACCTTGGTTTATGGCCTTGAAAGCATATTCTGCAGATCAGCGGGACAAAAGGGTAAATGTTAACAGGGAACAGTGATAGCTGAGCTAAACAGTCAATGAGTTTGGACAGAGGAGCCAGTAAACAAAAAGACTCATCAGTAAGAAACTCGCAGCAACATTTGAAGAACTGTCAGCTGTGCTCTGATAGGTCATCTGACACTAAATTTGTCCTGAGTCCTGAATTATTTACAGGATAAGACGCTGCATCCAAATGGGATGGGATTTAGGATGAGCGAATACTGCCTACACCAAAACGAAAGTATAAGGACTTGTTTTGATATTTTATAGCTTGTGGAGCGCCGGCAGGGTCTGTCTCCTAACTGTCGCTCATTAGATGACATTAACAAAAACTTGATGTGAGATTGGATCGTTCTACCTGCAAAAACCCTTGAGCCAGCAAATTCAACTAAATTTTACGCTTCAGTCCGATCAACTGTTATCGTAATATTGAAGGCATGCCACACATCTTGGCCATACAGCTATGATGCTATCATAATACAGACTCAAGATTCAATCAGTAGTATCAATATCTTTTCATTAGCTCTCCAAAACCATTACATTTTACTCACTGGCAAGTTGACACTTTGGTAATGAATCAGCTTACTTGACAGCGATGCTATTATGCTAAATATCTTCCTAGCAAGCTAGCCAGCTAACTATTCTGATTTTCATTGTGTTTAAAGCTGTTGCCATCGAAGCAGATGTAAAATAGCAATCAGGACGCCACGAATGACATTTTAATGGTTGGATATGACGCTACTTTTGCTTTGGCGGGTTTTTATTTAACAGCTAGAAGCCAAGCTAAGCGAACCATGACAGGGCATTTAGCTAGCTAGCAAGTAAGTGAGCTTTCGAACCGGCTTCTGTCCGAACACATGCGGATACTGACCGACTTGATAAAGTCTTCCTTCCGGAGAGAAGATGGTAATGTGTCGATCAAACCCTGCACTTGAGCCTCGGGACATTTTTTACAAGGTTAAGTCAACCGAGAAGTTCGTCCAAACGAATTTCCAAGCAGATTTTACTTCATGCACAATATCTCCACCCGGAAGTCGAACCGGAGATTTCCGAACTGCATCCGGTGCGAGGGGCCTGCTTGGTTTCCATGGTGATATAACATCACCTTCCTGTGTGTTCAAGTATTTCAGGCAAAAATCGCATATATTTAAAAAAATAAAAGTACTTAAGTGTTTCCCTTTTGTACTGATTTATATCTCTACTCTAATACTACCAGTTTCAGTTTTAGGTTGCTTTATTTGATGGTTACAGAGCAGTAGTTTCGTATTTTAGCATCTTACAAGTCTAAAAATAGTGAACGGTTGTCAGCAGGGGAAACAATAATAATTAGTATTTTATAATTTTTTGTTAGCTTGTACAGCATGTGTTCGGTTGTGCTGTTTTTTGTGTTTTCACTGTGACTGAGCACATGCTGACTTTTCCCATTGTTGTGGGAAAAGCACAGGTGTCAATAACAACCGTTCACTGCTAATCCAATCTATTCCATAACTTACATCTGTGATTTTCCTACAGTCAAATAGCAAAGTGTCTGTTGTGAAAATGGCCTTGTACAGTACCTGTAGAGGTGCATCTTTATTCAGATCTTTGCATTACTGCTGTGCAAGTAAACCGTATAAGGTCTCACTTCCAGGGATTAAGGCGATTAGACTGCTTCCTGTTGCTCAGAGAATAGACTTTAAAACAGCTCTACTTGTGTACAAGTCTCTTCATGGTCTAGCACCAAAGTACATCTCTGACATGTTAGAGCCATATGAACCCTCTCGGGCTCTGAGAACCTCAGGGAGTGGTCTCCTGGTGGTGCCCAGAGTCAGGACTAAACATGGTGAGGCTGCATTCCACTGTTATGCTGCTAATGTCTGGAACAGTCTTTCAGAAGATGTGAGACAGGCCTCAACTCTGACAACGTTTAAATCCAGGCTGAAAACAGTTCCATTTAGGTGTGTATATGACAACTGAAAGTCATTTATCTGTGCTTTTTTTAGTTTTTAATTCATTCAATGATTATTTTGCGTTTTATGTAATGGTTATATCTGCCTTCTTGTAATTTTATTTTTCTGTGTCTGTAAAGCACCTTGAGTTACCCTGGGTACGAATTGTGCACTATAAATAAACTTGCCTTGCCTTGCCTTATTAAGTTGTAAATGCTAAATGGAGAAACACCTTACAGTGTAATTCATTATATAACCAGCCATGATTACCTGCTAAAAATGGCGTGTCTAATAAAGTTTTAAAAAAGTCTACTGCTGGAAATCTCCAAAAGGTGACATATGTAACATGTAGGATACCATGAGTTGAACATTCATTGGAAATAAGGAAAGTTATTATGTATAAATATAAATTGAATTGATACTAGTGGGTAGTTAGTTTATTTTCAAGCCTTAGTGTCTATTTTGCTATCTAACATCCGGCATTTACAAACAATGTAACTATTATATTACTCTTATTTTTTTCCCTGGCATATACACACCAACGTAAACTCTGCATGTCCTGTATTTGAAAGCTAACATTGCAACTGTTTATCAGAAGCCAAGTGATTTCACTTTTTTTACTTTTCCACATTATATAACAAGCCACGCGAACATGATGCCAACTTTTAACTGGAACATGAAATCTTTTTTTGCTTTATAATTAGTGGAACAAAACCATTGACGAATTAATTTCATAGGTATTCAATTCCTATTTTCTTCTTCCTGAAAAAAATGTGCAAGTGTGTATGTGTCATCTAGGATTTCCCCTTCTGTCTCCAGGTAGCTGATACAGCAGAATAGAGGATGTTTGCTTCCTCTTAATACGTTAGCAACATATTCATGTCATGACTCATACAGGTTATCATGAGTGTATCATGAGCAGTGATATAAAGTTGCATCTATGTCTGCGAAGCAAGGGTTATCTTATAAAATCACTTCCTTTGGTTAATGAAAAAAAAAGTCCCATTCTTTGTTCGTATATCATTATTCAATTTTTAAAAACAATCCAGTCTATGATAAGATCACTGTTGACGTGTGTGAAAGTTTTGGCTTTTAACCAATCAACTCAACCAAATATAACCAAATTACATACCATGAATGCAATGAGGTCTTTACAACAGTCACTCATTTAAAATGTATGCAAAATCCAGGATTGCAAAATATTAGTCTACACCTGCACAGCCACGTACACTGTTTCATACTTACAAGCATAAGAGAATAAATGCAGTTTGGGATATTCTTTAGAAAACAAACACATGTATAAGTTGTACAACTGATATATGTACATATGAATTTCATTGACTGATTCATTGAGTTTCTTTACAAATCCATGATAAATAATATTAATAAATATATTATGTATAGTTTCTTTATAAAGTGGATGGGAAAGCTGAGAGCAATGACAGGCACAGTAAAACTTCACAATGGTGTAAAGGTTCAAAGTAAAAGGGGAAAAAAAAGAAAAATATAAGATAAAAGAGACATATATATATATAATAGAAGGAGTATGCAATAGAATGAATAAAGGAGTTTAAACCAATCCATTAATTATTATTATTATTAATTTATCATGTATTTTATGGCCATTTCTAAGACATAAATGACTAAAAGGAAAAGCTTTACTATGCTTCGGTCTTTCACAGCAAACCCCCCTCACCACCACCAGTAATGCCCCTGCATCCTGATACCGCTCACTTTCCTCCCACTTTCCTCTTACCCACCCCTACTTTTTCTTTCTTTCCTCCAGCTTTGGTTATTACTCTACCCAAGTGTACGGCTCAATCATACTGTACCAGTGTATCATTTGCAACCTGTAGTCATATTTGAAACCAGAAAGACCCCCACCCCCAGATCTGAGACAGGAAGTGTAGGACTGCTCTTGGAGTACGGGGGGATCTCCGTTATGCTTGAAAATATAATTTTACATTGCATGCTCTGGCTAATGTTTTCCAAGCACAGAAGTTCAGAAGTGTAGCAATAAAGGAAACATTAGTACGATGAAGCATACTCTCATTATTTATGTTGACTCATGTATGTATAAACATTTGAACAGTTTTAATTCCTTCAATGTCTGCTGACATTTTTATTTGAATATTTAAAATTTCCCAAATACATTTCTTTGAAGCTGTCATTGACAAAAAAAAAAAAAAAAAGCAAAAAAAAAAAAACAAAAAAAAAAACGTAAGACATCATCTCATTGCATTTTAACTCCCAGAATTAAACATGAAGTTTCTAAGAATCTGGATACAGTGAACTGAATGCAGTCAAAAGTTCATCTGAAGTGAATTAAATTTTGGGCGATCCAAATGTGATAAATGAGTACACAGCTTGTGTGTGATAAAAATGTTTTTTTCTTGCTTCCCTTACTACAGACAACTTCTTTAGAATCTGTATGTCTTTCCTAGAGAACTATCTAGTGGTTTGTCATTGCAAAAAAAAAAAAAAAAAAAAAAAAAAAAAAAAAACTGGTTGCACAGTAGCCTCAAGGTGTGTTGCAATTTGGCTTGTTGTGCTTCTTTTGAAATCTTTAAGGTATGAGAGTGAAATGTAAAATATGTAGGGGAATTTAAATTTGATAGGATCTTGTCATTCAGGACCAGTTACATAGCAGTGACACAGCAAAATGCAAAGAGCTTTAGGGTGCAATGACCTAGGAGCTCAAAACCAAACCAACCGGGGAGTTTACGCAGACTAATGTGTATTTAACGTGTGGTTTAAAGACAGAGGGAACATATGCTTCACACTGCAGCACAAATCACACGGCAGACTTTTAAAGTAAAAATCATGCCTGAGTCATATTATAGATGACGCAAACCCCAAGCTATTGAACCAATGTTGTAAATTATCGGTGGATGTTTTATGAGCAAACTCTTCTCAAAAAAGAAATTTGACACAGAGTCTGGGTAGCACAGAATGGTATTGTCTCCTACTGCAGCATTTGTTTATCTGATCAGATTCCAGCTTGGTCAAGTTGACCATAAATCACCTTTCAAAATATCCTTTTTTTTTTTCTGAAGAACTTGCCAGGAAATTTTGCTCTTGGGCTTTATTTTTGGGATATCTTGTCCATCTTCCACTTATGTTCTCTAACGGTGACATTGTTGCTTTTATAACCAATTCCCTTCAGTGCCGCTCTGATGACCCTCCAAATAAATATTGCGTTAAGACTTCCAGAAACTGGAGGACAGGAAAAACAAAAAAGGACTTATTTACCTCAATTAGAGAGCAAAACACAACACAGCGTTTGCGCAACTGCTACGCCGACAACCCTCTTGCTGCAGATATACAAAGTCAGAACTGGACATTAAATCACACAGAAATGGAGATTTGTGTAAAGGAGTAAAAAGACATGATGGGAGAATGAATACAAATCATGATCAGATTACTGCTGCATATCACACTTGGGTCTGCAGTGTGGACATTTCCACCTGGTATTAACACAGAATCTGAAACAGGATCTAGTGAAGAAGAGTTCCTAGGAAAAAAAAAAAAAAAAAAGCAACAACACATAATGCAAGGTGTACATGCATGATAGGATTATCTAGAATTTACCTGGTGAAGGTATGAGTTTGCATTGTGGTTGTATCTCACCTCATCTGTACAGAGAAATTACCCCTTAATGTGCTGAATCAATTGTGAAAGTAACAGGAGGAAATATTCATTTAATATCTTAAGGGAGTGATACATCCATTTAATATTTCAGCTCGATAGAGTTGGAGCACTTGAGAAAGAGAAATTTAATGGTCAAAACTGATGCAGCCAAGCCCAAGATATATGGACTTTTAGTCTGGAGAATGAGTCAAGTTCCAAAAACACTTGATCCCACATTTTCCAAAAACTCAATTCAGCCCACGTCTGGCAAAATCCATAACTCCAGTTTGTGTCGGTCAAGCTTTTCCTTTTCAGACTTTGGAAAGCTCCTTCCAGAGCTTCAAGGGAAATTATACAAATGTTTTCACAGGCTGAGTGGCACTTCCCATCAAAAGTGTGTAAATGTGTAAATTTGCTGTTAATGTTGTGAATACTTCACATTATAGGCCATAGTTCAAACTTGAAAAACTGAAGTGTGTAATATCAACAGCTCAATAACAAACGGTACATAATGACCGTCGGGAACAGTGGTATTACTGTGCTGAGTCTCATGCAGTGTAAAGAAACTTCTGGGTTAATGTGGTTGATGCATTATAATACTCATGCAGTCAGCTGAGATATCCATAAGGCAGCGTTTGAATCAGATAAATGTCGGATGGAAAATTGGACATTTAACTTTGATGGTCATATGGCGCATTGACTTTTAGTGCTGAATAAAAGTTATGGCTCTACAATTACACTCTATGCTTTGCCATGTGCCTTTTCTGCTTTTTGTCATACACGAACATAAAGTGGTAAGAAATAAAAGATTCTATCTAGCAACGCGTGCTCTGAACATTTTGTATCTCAGGTTTCAGTAGTGATTTAAGCTCTTTCAAGATGCTGTATCATGATAGCAAGAAGAAAGGCACAGTACGGTTCAGCGAGACTCAGAAGAGAGATGCTGACTGCATTTTTGCCCTCTTCCTATAAAATCCAAGTTTATGAATGGATAGTGACCTTTCTGTGTGAACTCCACAGGGGCAGGTGTCTGTGGTCACCACCTAAACAGAAGGTGAACTCTTTTCTCTGTGTCTCTACACAGATTGTTCTGAAATATAAGAATATGAAAAAACCCACATGGCTGGTGGTGAGTGAGCGCAATTGCTGTTTTAAACAGCCATCTTACTCCCACATACATCCTCTTGTCCCTGAATGTAACCACAAAGCCCTCCTGCAGCATGGATGGGTTGGATTTGATTCTATTCTCAAGTCTAACTAGAATAGACTTCACATATGCACATTGCCTCAGTAGAACTGGCCCTTGTGCATAGAAACAAAGCAGAGATTGCGTTGAATTTCAAACCTAAGAAGAAGTCCAAAGGGGGGGCATCAAAAACAACCTTAAACACGTTGAACACCACTGTACCACAGGGCAACAGGAAACCTGAAACCAAAGTATTTCTTGGTATTTTGAGGTTATGAACCTTGCAGAGTGTTTCTCAATACATACCAGCAGGCATATTCAGACAGGCCTTAACTATCGGGTTCGGCTGGTAAGCTTTGTCTGCTGTACCTCATACCTTGATCACTGTATCATCCTCCGACTCATGCTGAGGTCTCATTATGTGTGCCTTTAATGCTCTTCATTTGATAGCAGTCTGCAAACCAGACTTGCACGGTTTTACTCACAAACTGACAGTGATTGCAACTTTACTCCTCACCCTCGGGCTTTTACTTTTTTGAGCTCAAAGCATAAAAACAGCCCACCCCAAATAAGCTAAACCTTGCAAACAGAACAAAACAGCCCAATACAGTTGCTTTAACGTAATCTAGTCTGTGAGTGCTGATAAATTGTCAGTTTAACTTGAGCTCATATGGCGAGTGTGTTATATATGGACAATGTGTTAACTATATATTTCTCTTTTAAATATAGCATACAGCATGGCGGCATAGAGGTTAGCACTGTTGCCCCACAAAAAGAAGGTCGCGGGTTTGGTTCCTGGCCTGAGGCCTGTTTGTGTGGAGTTTGGATGTTCTCCCTGTGCTTGCGTGGGTTTCCTCCAGGTACTCTGGTTTCCTCCCACCGTCCAAACACATCATGTTTGGGTTAACTGGTGACTCTAAATTGTCCGTAGGTCTGAGTGTGAGTGTGAGTGGTTGTTGGTCTGTCCGTCTCTGTGTGTTGGCCCTGTGATGGACTGGTGACCTATCCAGGGTGTACTCTGCCCTCACGCAGTGTGAGCTGGGACTGGCTCCAGCACCCCACACGACCCAGAAACAGAGAAGCGGTAGAAGATGAATGAATGAATGAATGAATGAATATAACATACATTTCATTTTCACTAATATTGCAGTTGCAGTTGCATCACCGCAATTTTCACTGAACTGCAGCATTGCTAACTCTGTGACTGGAGGAGCTTTAATGTTTTATTGCTTAAAGTTAGTTAGAAACCTTCATTTTAGCTGACTGACTGGCTTCTTCATTTCATAGAATTCGTATCGGCAATATTCCTTTTATTGCTAAAATTATTGCAATGGATCCACGCTAACAGTCAGCAGCTGCAGTTTATTATTGGGAGTTATAATATAGTTATTGTGGCGCTTCTTGTCTTCAAGACAGATTTTCAAGGTACTGGGGGTTGGCTGATCAAAACCTGGAAAACCAGTCAGCAGATTAGCTTTGTAGGCCAGTAGTTCCTGCATGGTGGCTTCAGTAATAACAGAGTAAAGTTAGTAATCTGATGGTTTACGAAGAGAGGAAACACCCTGCTGCATGACGGCTATGCCAACGGCATTATGCTGGAGCAGCCAGACCAACTGTGCTTTCGATCAAAACATACATCATGTTGAAAGAGATACAGTAAACCAATATGCCAACCAGGACGAACAATAATACTGTTGTGTTGTTGAATTTTGAGCAATCTCGGAGACCACTGCTCGATAGAGAGCATCGGGGGGTGGGGGGGGCAGAGCCAAGTCACCAAAAAGCATGACTCATTTTTTGCACACTACTGTACGCCTAAAAAAATCCCCCCCTTTCACACTCATCTGCATCCATTCATTTAGTGTGTGAGTTGTCTGCATATGGAAAACTTGCTCTCATCGATCCTATTTGGTTATTCTAGATACAGAAACAGATAAATACATGGCTACATTTAACTGTGAGATCATTGCAGGGAATGCGAGGGGAATTTGGGATGAGACAACTTTTCCCAGCCATTAAACAGCTGATATGACTTTACACTGAATGATAAGTCAAGGTGCTATTTTGGGTCCTGGCCAAACTTGAACTCTATATATGGATATGACCTTATGAATTAGTTCAATAGCGGCGACAGTTTCTACAATTACACAGCAAGAATTTGTTTTCTCTTCTTCTTCCTCTTCCTCTATCTGTCTACTCCCCTTTTCGTGCTCCCTTACATTCCCAAAGAGACCTGCGTCCAGGAAGTCAAGCAGGGATGTAAATTTACATGCAATATCCTCAGTCTAACAAGATTTATTGCTCGATTGAGGGTTGGATCTTCAAGACTACCTCAGAACTGTTAATTGGACTTTCTTTTCAGCAGCGAGATGTTCTGAAAAACACAGGAATGCGCTCACAGAGGACTGCTGGAGTGGAATTTTTGCTGGGAATTTCCCACTAGTCAGTGTTGCACATGCGCACTTGGATCTCTGACCAGTCTCTGCATAAGCATAGAGGCCTGAGTGACTCAGGTGCACCTCTCCTTTTGAGGAAGTAAACAAAAAGTTTTACAAGGTGAAAATTGCTGTGTGAAGGCCATGTGTTTGTGTGAGTGTCCCCAGTCAAACTAATTATAGGCCATTAATGGTTTGTTCAGGAGCACATGCAATAGAAACAGAAATATCTGTTCAGATATGCTTTTGTTCACATTTCCTTTTAACTGACAGTAAAAGATTTTGCATTTGAATATAAACCAGGAGACAGAAGCTTCAAAGTAGGAAGCAATTTCAAGAAACGAAAATCACCTTTTGACAAAGTTCATGTACTGAAAAAGTGAACAACTGTTAAAGTGCAGTTTTGCAGAAGTGGCAGACTACCGCTGACCTCCAGTAGCTCTGCTGCTCAGAGGCTGCAGCTTTCCCCCTCTGAAATCCCCCAAAACTTTCCCTCCGCCAAATCTCTCGTCCCAGCTGCCAAGATAATGGACTTCACAGGCCTCCCATGATACACACTCCCGTGGATCCACCACAGGCGGTGAACCGGCTGCCTAGTGAGCAGCAGTTTACACCGGCCCATGTGTTCTACCTAATTACTTTTCCAGGGTAGAGCAGAGGGCAGTCTTATAAAAGCCAAACATCAGCGCTCAGAGGATGGTAGGGGAGGCATGCGGGGAGGCTTTCTGGCCCAGATGTGTGCAGTAGCAGTCAGCCAGGCGCACATCTGCAATCATTTGAACTTACAGGGGGAATTCCTCTCACTGTGCTTCTCCATGTATTTTACGCTGCTGAATCCTCAACTCGGGACAATGAGTTGCCTGACTGCCTCCCTCTGTTCTTCCTCTCATATTTCCCCCTGTGTGTCATGAACTGTTTCCCCCCACAGACAGACAAACAGGTCAGTCTGGTAGCGACTCCAGAAGGCGTGGGACCATTTTGTGTTGAGGAAATTTAAAGGGAACATAAAAGAGCCAAGTCTTTCTGTAAATATACAGTGCTGTGTAAGAGGCACAGACATAAAAAGCACTTGGCTATGAGGCCTTGTTTGGTATTGTGGGCTTTGAACGCACCTCACATGCACATGTCCGGACAATGACAAAGGGTAAATTCAAAAATATCAGCCGCAAGTGTTTCATCAAAGCACAAAGCAGCAGACAGGTTTTGTGTTAGACTAAAACGTCTCCTAAATTTCAATACAGTGCTGCTAAGTGGGATAAATTTAACAAAGGGGCTATAAATATCTATTGTTTTGCTGCTGCGTGGGCTGGCCACAGCAAAAGCAGGGAGTTTCCTCTACTGCAGGATGTTGTGAGATTTCCTTGTACGAATGAGCATGTCAAGATTTAGGACAAGATGTTCTGATTGACAATTATTTATGTGGAGATGCACTTTTTGTGCTCGGCCTACTCAAGAAAGCAGCGTTCTTCACTTTCTTACATTCCTCCTGGGATTGAAACACTCCGAGATAAACATGTTTGTTTGCATGTAGGTAATGTCTTCCAATTGTGCCTCCGATAGGGGTTGTCGTGAAATTACCCCTCCCTGAAATTGCATATACTCACACTTATGTGTTTCTAAGTGAACGCAAAGTTAGCAAAGTGGCTGGTGAACACAGCAGAACCCATCATGCAGCAGTTATTGGTCTTAAATTTATCATGCAGCGTTTCTAAATGTTGTGTTTAGATCTGCCCCTAAATCTTTGACCGCTCAGATAGTGCAGGTTAACTGAAACATGTGTTGCGTACTAAAAGGCAGTTGTTGAAGTAATTAACAAAATTAAATTATTTGAAATAAATGACTTAATCTTTGAATGGTTTAGGTGCAGCTTTTAAACCAGGGCCTCCAAAATGCAAATTCAACAAATGGCGGCCATGATATTTACATTTAGTGGATGTCACGTAGATGACAACTGTTAACTCTCCCTGTAATACTGTTTAATATTTATACGACTTTTCTATGCTATTGTTACCTGTGTATGATAAAATCATTTGTTTCACAGGGTTTGAGTCCCTGTCCTGCTATTTTTGTCACATATAACAGATCTAAAAGCCTAGTTGTTTGTCACTGGCCAAAAGGGGGGCTGACACATTTACATCTTCCTCCTTCCTTTCAAATCTCTGTTCACTCCGCCGGCTGTATGTATGACCTGAAAACACACGTGGTAGACACAGGGGTGGAGAGGGGAGGGGGATTGGATCTTTACACAGGAAAGTACCTAAAGTATACATGCGGACCTCAATAGCCTTTGCAGCACCACCCTCAATCCTTGACAGGGAGGTTATTTCTACAGAGAATGTTTCACTACCGTTTGGCTCTGACCAGCAGTTACATAAGCCATTCTGAAAAAGGGAGCAGGCCTCCACCCTGCAAAATAAAACACCCTCTAACGAGTCAATGCTTCCCAAACAAAGTCAGAAGGTCAAAATAATTAGACTCATCGCCATTCGCTCCTAAGGAACATATGATGTTTGAAGTGTTGTGGAGGGAGTCAAAGGTGCAGACTTTGTAATATCAAAGATTCAGCCATAATGACTCATACACATGACCACGCATTGATCCATTCTCAGTCTACTCATCTCCAGGTTTACAAATATTATTCAGGAGTCAAACTGGGGCCCAGTGTTTTACGTCTGTTTGGTGTTTTGCATCCCACTGTAATTGTGTCTGTTTGTAGTCATTTCATGTTTCCCTGTTTTAATATTGCATCATTTTGCATTTTCCTTGGTGGGGTTTGACTTATTTATCAAGCTGATGTTTTGCATGCCTTTTTTTTTGTGCAATGTTTTGCATGTTTTGCATAGCTAATTGATCCCTGATTATAAAAAGCTAACTGCCAATGGCAGTAAGTCGGCTCCTATGCTAATTTAAATACAGTGTATTTCGTTCCTTTGACTAGGTGTGAGACTGTGGGGATCATTGGGGCTTTTTACAAACTGCTAACACCCATCTGCTGTGATCGTCTCCACATGAGGAAAAAGGTAGAGATTGTGATAAACTGTGTCCTCTGGTTGATGGCTGAGGGGAGTTTGAGTCATGTGCTTGACACAGATAAAGATGATATGGATCAGGGAACTTACTCATATTTTCCTTTTACTTTGGGATCACGTTTTTTTTTCTGCAGAGACACACTTTTTAAATTTTTACAAGCTTTTAAAAATGTAAAGCCTTAAATTCAACACCACTGAAATACAAAGTGCATCTATCACACAGGGGAAAAGAAATCCCCAGCTGCAGGGCCAGACAGTTTAAAAACTGCAGATGACGAAAAAAAATATGCAGTGTTTGACAGAAAATGTACACAAATGGGTTGCACAGAATTGAGACTGTTAGCGGTAAAAGTTTTGATTCAGAAGAATATTTAATAAACATCTAATCTATCATATCATTGAAGAAGATTTAGAGAGAGCATTCATTTGGAATTATTATGTACAGTGAGACAAAAGTATCTGGGCACATTTAAAGTTAAACCTGATTTTTCATCTCAAATATTTGTTCTTCATCTTGTGCAGAACTGGTGTAAAGTGACTTAACACACACCGTGAACCCTTGCACAGTGTAATGGTGATATAAACTTGAAGCTTTCCAGCCACATCTATCTGGCAGCTCGGGGCAATTTGAAAGCCCTTTTCATGTGCATTTAATCTAACTTAGCCTAAAAAAAGAAACAACAACAAAAACCTCTCAATTTATGCACTAGCAGCTGGTAAAGTACGATATAGAGGCTACCAGGTCATATTGTCTTAGCCTTGTTGTCACTGAAACAGCCACCTGTACTAGCAAACGTGCAGCTGAGATAGGAGGTAACTTGTGCCAGGGACTTTCCGCAACCTTGTGTTTGTGCGTGTACATGTTATTCCACACTGTATGTGTGTGTGTGTGTGTGTGTACTTTTCAGACATTCAAGTGCATGCATCTGAGTTTGGGTGTGTGTCTGTACTGTATATTTGGGTGTGTAAAGGGCACTGTGTGCAGACAGAGTGTGTGAACGTGGTGTTAACAGCAAAATGTGAGCAAAACTTCTGAGGCGTTTTTTGCGGTGGAGGCCATCGTCCTGCCTTTGGGACGTTTTCTGCGCACGAGGAGACAAAGTAATGTCGTGCTGCATATCCATACATTTATTGTGATATATCACGATGCTTGCAAAGTGCAGCATGGGGAAATTTAAGAGCATATTCAAAACTCTTTGATGCAAAGCTGAAAACATCAGCGTTATCATGCAGCATGCAAACCTAAAGAGAAGGGCCTTGATGGCCCACACTCCTCCACCTCGCGTGTTCTACTCCACTTTACCCCCACAGGGATGTGGCAATAAAACGATGCCTGTCATTCCAGTGTCAGCGTTGGCTGTCGAGAATTGAGACTTTGTCTCGGAGTAGACGGGCTCTCTGTTTTTAAACTGTAGCCCGCAGAGGAAGCAGAGGCTAAGGAGGTGATACAGGAGACCAAGCAGCGGTGGAAATCCCCTTCCCTCAGCCGGCCTGCCTCGTCTTAGACACACAGGGCCCCACTGAGGCCCACATCAAAGGGGCTGCTGCTGTTCTCATCATCCTCCCTCCTTCTGTCTTTCTATATGTCTCACTGTCCCTGTGTCTGCACTTCCTATCCTCTGCCTCCTTTTCCATTTATACACACCAAGAGGTAGCCATCCCCCATCTGCATCTCTAGCTTGATTGGGTAAAATGCCGCAAACGTACCTGGCTATATTTAGGCCATAAGTGCAAAAGGAAAATGAATGTTCCGCCGGACATTTTGCATGGACAGCACAAACTGTGCTTACTCCAAACAGCACTGCGTGCGTGACTAAACTGCATGTGATCCCTGATTAATCACAGAGTAGATGTATCAGCAAGTGTGGTTTTGGGACATGTGGTAAGACTCGTGCACCACCTTGGACTGAACACGCTGGCTAAACTGGTCTCCCCAGAGTAGCAAAACACCCCCTGTCCCTACCCCTGCAATTCAAAGGCCAAAAAAAAAAAAAAAAAAAATGTCAGGTATGCTTCAAGTGACAGGCAACTGAATGCCTGAGTGTCATGTCAGAGTTTTGGGACAAACCCCTTGAACATACATACTGTTACACAAGCATGTGTGACTGCACGCAAACACAGACACACATGGTTCCACCAGTAAACACTAAGTCACAAGGAATGGCATTGTGAATTCTTAACTCTGGATTTTCCCCCTTAATCACTGATCCCCAGATGACTGCTGTGTGTCTCACTCAGATCTTCCAACATCAGCATGGATTTCATTATATAAAGTTTTCTATCCATCACAGATTTATTATTGTATGCTTTATTTTATTTCTTTAATTGGTTAATGCTGTTACCAAAGCAAGAAGATCGTGGGTCGGGTTCCTGGGCCTGGGGCTTTTCTGTGCAGAGCTCGCATGTTCTCCCCGTGCCTGTGCGGGTTTCCTCCAGGTACTCCAGTTTCCTCCCACCGTCCAAAGACATCATGTTTGGGTTAATGAAGTGATTCTAAACTGTCTGTCTCTGTGTGTTGGCCCTGTGATGGACGGGTGGCCTGTCCAGGCTGTACCCCGCCATCGGCCAGAGTGAGCTGGGATCGGCTCCAGCACCCCCTGCAACCGGGAAGAGGTAGAGGTAGAGGATGAATGAATGAGATATTTGAACTTGACAAACATCATGATCAGCAGTAACCCCAGTTGGCCTCTCCTGTTAAATACACTACTGCCCTTCAGTGGACTGACTAAGAACTGCAGAATTTTGCCTCCTGTATTTTCTCCACCAACCACTAACAACTAACAAGAAGACACTGGAGAGCATAACCTCCTGAAAAAAATCTCAAAATACTAAGAAAACCTGCTGTCACAGACCAAACAGTGACACATCTTTAAGGGGATAATCACAATAAATTGGTACATCTATAAATGCCCAAAGTGCTTCTGTCATTGTAAATAATGAATTACATTTAAAGTACATTACAGTCCGTTGTACTTGGACTGAGTCGATTAGTTTAGGGCTGACGCAGCGCAAAACAATGTAAAACAGCTGTTTAGCTGGTTCAGACCAGTCAAATAATGACAGGGTCTGTCTTAGCCTCAGTCTTCATTCAGTTGTAAACTGAACTACAAGAGACTTGTGTGACACATGAACTACCAAAGTTCTCGAAAGTACTGTTTGCTTCCCACAAAGTTGTTGTGTTGTTCAACCATTTCCCAACAATACAGGTCGGACCAACGTGCTTATTATTACCATGCTGAGTAGTATGACAGTTATATTATGATTTTGTCAACAGACTTATTGGATATTGATGGTCATTTCTTCCCCACAGACCTTAATGAGTCTGTTGTCTTCTGACTCAGTGAGGCAAAAAACAAAAACAAAAACAAAACAACTATACTAAGACTGTTCTCAAGCATTTGAAGGCTCCCAGAGAAATATATGTCAGGGACCAACAGAAAACAAAATTGCCTTTGTTATCATTACCAAATCAAGTGTACTTGAACTGTCAATTTAAATATTTCAGACCCTCTTGTAGATCAAATTCCAACACAATGCGTGGAAAAGTGAAAGGCAAACGACATCTAAAGCTTTATGTGTGCGCATAACTGACGCACACACAAAAAAAATCCCTACAAAAACAACAACAAAAAATCATATCAATAATTAATACAGGTGAAAACAACCTGGAGATGTTTTTCAAGAATGCAAATCAATTTCAATTAGAGCAGACTCAGACCTGGCTTCAGGCTCTCAACATAAATATTTATATGGACAAAATTAGATTGAAAACATAATTTAAAAAAAAAATCTTGCCCATCTCTGCTTTTGAATAATGTACACCAGCGTGGTGTCAGTTGACTCTCTGCACTTGGCCGTGGGGGCTGTTAGTGGGTGGTGCTGTCAGTCAGTGTGGATGGTGTGTGAGGCTGCCTTGTGTGGTCTGGCTGTGGCATGGACTGACTTCACTATGTGACCGTCGGAGATGAGCTGTCTCATCGTGGCACGGCCATAATGATGTAGTGCATGCATCATGCATGAAGCCACCACGCTGAAGGTCATCCACCTACAGGCTTTACTTTCATATCTTGTTTTCTAAGTGTCCGAATGTGCGATTTTATATTCCATCTAAATGGCCAGTAGAACAGCACCGTCACAGCCAGTGCCAAACATTCCCATCATAAATAATTTAGTCTGTCATTAAGTTGTAAAACGATGGCAACAAGCTTTTATCCAGCCTAGTTTAAAGCTCCCACGCCCGTCATGAAAATAAGTGGAGCCATTTCTAAATGACTTGTTAAACTGAGACTTTAAGGGCTCAATGCTTAAACTGCGCATTTACTGTATGGATTTGAGAGGTATCGATCTTCTCATGCAGCGATGAATTTATTTTCACAAAATACTGAATTATGTGATGACAGTTGAAATCTGGTTCCATTGTTTTTCTGAATGTGTCTTTTTTTTCTTTTAGCACAAGTTGTCACTTCAATAAAACAGATTTGATTTGTACTGGAAACAGGCTGAAATCGTCTTCCCACACTGACAGGTCTTATCATTTGTCTTCAAAAAACTTATCAACAGCATCATTTGGTAGCTCTTATACAAGAGAATTAATGCAAGCATTATGAGTAGACGCCGCCAGTAAAACTCACATACACAATGCTCTCACAGTAGTTTACAGCCAGGTTGACTCTGCCATCACATGTCCAAGCTCTCACTTGGCACATTAACTGGATGCGAGTATGTCATGTCATGCTGACTGTTATGTGTCTGTTGCAGTGAGGGCGTGACTGCTTTTGCGCACACTTCGAGCTGAGAATGGTGATATTGTACAGCGAGTTCATAGGGTCTCTGACCTCAGAGCGGTCTGCCACAGAACACAGGCGCTTTGTGAGCAGCAACAAAGATGGGTCAGATCGCTCACACTGTCGAACCACTGTGTGGCTTTCGGCAACAAAAACTGCCAGCGCTGACTTGGGAAAATAATATAGACATTTCCATTTGGAACTGTTTAACTTGATCATTTCTTGAAAGGAAAAACTCCCACACAGATCGTTGTGAAAGTCAGACAATAATTATGTTGTTTTTAATTAAGGGTTCATTACTGTGTTGCTTAAACAATAGAAACAAGGTTTAAATGAAGTACAGTCAGTTTGGTAAAATAAATACATAAATATAAAAAATTGTACTTAAAAAATATTAAAAATGTAAGTTTGCTTGTCTTTATAAAGACTTAGTGAAATAAGGCTTGCTGCCATTATCGAAGACCAACATACCACATCGACTGCTGGATGTTTTCTACGTGTAGTAGATGAGGCAGACAGTCATACCGTCAGACCAACACAGAACACCTAAACCCGTCTTCATAGTTTTAGTCTCGTGGCCCACAGATGATTTGATAACTAAGGCCAAATCTGCTCAGTGCTTCAACAGGCATTCAGTGCAATACACGCTTCATAAACATTAATACAGACACAGATTAAAACAGGTGAGGGAGTGTTAAAATGACCAGCTCTTTGGTTCAGCTGGGTGTATCAACAATGCACCATTTTGACCAGATCTGAACAAAACAGCTGTTAAATGTGTCAGGCATTTGAAAAACTTCATCCAAAGTTGAGTGTACACACTAAAACCAAAGGCTAATTTACTTCTTTTGAGCACTTTAAAACCATTCTCAAAATATGTTTAGTCTAGATCTGGCACTGACTTGGCTGTATTGGTGATTTAGGCACAGTGTCTGGTCCATCAGAGGCACAAGGGAGCGAATATGATCTTCACCTTATGGCAAATGTTCACATTTGGGAAGCTGCTATAGCAACTAACAACGCTGCAAGTATCGGACAATGAAACGTTGTGCCAGACTGAAAAACTGCGTGGAAAACAGTGTAAACAACACAATATATGATCAGATTAACTGAAACATATTTGACAGATTTTTTTTGTTTTTCACTAGTTGTTTCATAACAAGCCTACATTATCCAGCAGTTACTTTATCAGCTGCTATACTGTTGGAAAGGGACACGTCATAGTCAGAGGAGGAATTCCATCACCACTGTCCTTGCCAAAGAACCACCATACAGGAGCACTGCCCGTCTAACGCTGTGTCTTACACAAATCAAATGGTGCATGGTGAAACAAGACAGTGTTCCTTCTTTAGAAAAACAAACACACATGAGAGCTCATACATCCTTTTTAGAGGGAGGTTAGGTTGCTGTAACAATAGCTGGGACTCTGATGGTGCTTGAAAGCACCTGACTTTCATCCTCAATCTTATAGGTCACTTCAGGATGAGCGGCGGTAGAGGCTGTGGCAGACAGCTCCACTTGGTCTGTCATGGTGATTGGCTCGTCCTCGTCTACCTGAGATTCAAACTGGTCGAAGGATCGTTCTGCCTCTTCTGACAGCCGGTTTTCCTCCTTCTCTTCCTCCCTCTGACACAGGGACACAGGAAGGAATTCCATCAGCTCGTGACTGAATTCAAAATAAATACAATAAAATACAATAACTGGGACTCAGTACCACAGCATACCTCTTTCTTTATCCTGTAGTATTCATCGATGGCGTACTGATATTTGGCTGATGTAATCCCAAAGAGGGAGGCCATCCTCTCCCCAAGGTAGTCACATGCTGGGAAGTGAGAAGGCAAAATTGGATACAATGGAGCAAAACTTCTGATTATAAAGAATAGCCATTGACTACAACTGAAGATCAGTTTAATTCAGCACAATTAGGAGCAAACAAAATGGCACTCTTATCTTTGTAATACCTCATAGATCTTCTCCTTACAATCCTCTGTTAATGTCATTAAGGTAACAGTTTCAGCGGCATCATTAAGTCATTTTTGTCTAAATTAAAACTTTTCAAGTACAATAGTGACCCTGAATACTCTTAAGAAATATCAATCATAATTTCATATATCGAAAATAAGGTAAGTCTGTTATAAGAGAAAGAAAAAATAACCTTAAATGGTTTGCCTTTTGGTCCAGCAGGGGGCGCTCTGAAAAGTTACGATCAGTTTGATCCTATGTGGCCTTCTGACCTCTCAGTAAACTCAGCAAATTTTTCTATTCAAGTTAGACACATCGCCAAATAACGGAACAATTGCTATTTTTCTACAGAACAGCTGTTCTTCAGCCGTGTAGATCGTGTAGTGCTGTGTGTCCTTCCATGTTGGATGTTGAGTGAGGTTGGGGTTAGGCAGAAAGGGCGAGAAAGGAAGACTGGCACACTTAATGGAATAAATTCATTACGCCACCTAGCCCCATACTGATGGGTACTGGGTTAGGGTCAGGTGATAGATGATCACCGCTGAACGCGCATGTTCAGAAGTCACAGTTTACTGTATCTCACTCTCGTGTATTATTCTGCTTAAATTATTTTGAATTGTGTGAATTATGTGCCAGTGCTTATAGAGGCCTATTTAAACTTGTCTGTAATAAATTTATAAAATACTAAATCATCCCAAAATAGATAATTAATTTATTTGATTTATTAACAATTTGGTGTTTTTGTTTAAAATAATACTAGTATATAACTATGTGCAATATTTTGCAGTTCAGTTCATTGTATGCAGCAGTCTATATATTTATACCATGTGTATATAGATGATAATGTAAATAGCTTTCCCTCATCTTATTTATTTATATTTTAACTTCTTATTTTTATTATTTTCTTGCCATAGCACAGTTGGGTCTGTCGCAGTTCCTTTCCAGTAAACAATCAGACATATTCATTTGTCAGCATGTGACGAATGAATATCCTTGAACTCTTGAATCATATGCAGCTGTAATTACTATCCAGTGTCTGTTTTTTCATTCTTAAAGCTAATGTAGACTCATAGTTCGGTAAAAATATTACTTGCCAAGTAACTCACGAATCTTGCATTGCATTAATGAACAAACCTGAGATGGTGGATGTGGCAGCTCTCCACATGTGGAACCAGACATATGGACCCCATGTCATCTTTGACTACAAGACAAAAAAATACAATGACTGAAACACTTGGATAAAGAGCTACAGCCATGTTGCTGCTGTTGCTGGTCTGATTTGAGGGGTTTCCTCTGCCCTCCTTTAGCTTCTTCTACCCACACCCACAGGCACACGCACACAGAAATCCTTCCACTATTCCTCACCCTCACCGCATCAACCGGAGAGGACAGCAGGTCTTTCCTCTCTGGCTCCTTGTCCTCTCCCTCCTCCTCGTCAGTGCTGTACTCCTCCATGGTCTCGCCACTGGAGAAATGGATGATCCTGCGAGGAGCCTTCTCCCTCTGCTGCTGCTCCTCCTCTCTCTTTTCATGCTCCCCCAGCTCCACACTCTCAAAGTCCTTACTCAGGCCTGGACTTGGAGTCTGGCAAGACATCAGAACAAACACAGACAATGCCCAGCATTATGGGACTTTTGTTGGGGAGCAAATCGATAAGGCCTCAAAGTAGAATAAACACTGTTGCAAGGTGAGGGAGAAAAACATACAAAACTATTTTTATGTCCGGTGTGATATCATGACCAACTAGAACATGAAGACATAGTTGATATACACAGGCTAGACAATGAAAAAAGGCCTGCTTCACTCACACGAATCCTGTTTATGCTGTCAGCAGCTGTCAGTATAGTCTGGAAATGCACTAATTATAACTGGTAATAGACACATTCAATACAGGCAACCAACACCTACTTAACAGCAGGTCTCAAAAAACAACTGCTTGGCATTTAACCCAGTCTTAGAATACACAATACACAAACATAGCACACCTTAAAGAAGTGCCAATATCCACATGGACCAAAGAAACTCAGTTACAAAGTCCAGAAGGTCAACAAAACCTACCCCTGTGATTGTCTGTCTACATGTTTATGTAAACCCTGTTGTAATGAAGTAATTGTTTGACTGTTTGTTATTTAGCTATTTACACACCGGTGCCAAAAAGGATCATTTTGGAAACTGCAAATCAACAATTACTACAAATTTAACTACCCTACTCGCCAAATGTGTTTTACATCTTCCATCAGTTCCGAGAAACACATGACTGAATTTGCATCCGCAACTTATTTCTCGCTGAAGTTGGCAGGGAGAAGATTGTGAAGGAGGAAGTGGAAGGTGCTCAGTTTGATGAGCAGGAGTTCAGTCATCTGAGAATGGAATAGGCCCAAAAACTCTTCAGGGATGTGATTGACTTTACAATTTGTTTTCAGTAGTCATAGTAATGCAAGTTTTTTTTTTTTTTTTTCTTTCCAGGGACTAATATGATAATCTTTAATCCACGGATGATTTGTTCGGATGGGTGTGCGATTAAATTGGCAAGACAAATATAGAGCACTGACAGTTGATTAATATTTATTCATTTGACTGCTGACCATATTTTTTTTTTTTTTAATGAATTTCTTAATTTTTTGGGAGCTGTGATGGTCAATCAACTGTTGACAGAGGCTTTGATTGCTCTGAATTTGCTTCAATGAGCATCCCTTGCCAAACCATATGTATACATATTAATGTTAAGAAGCTTGTGCTTGCTGAAACAGTTCATTCTTTGCTACTCTCAAACGGGGAATTTGTCCATTTAACAGCTACCTCTGACAGCTGTGCAGGCAGGATCTGATCTCTAATCCACTGGCTCTTAACACACCTTGCTGTGTGTGTGTGATTGCCATGGCAACAGGATCATTTGACTGTGAAAATGCCTTTCAAATGTCAGGGTCGCGGTCGACCACGTAGGCCAGTTACTGCGCAACTAGTCGTCCATTTTCAGCAGGTGGCAGTGGAATGAAGAGTCTGTCATTCCCGAAGCAGGTAAAGCTCACCAAGCAGAGGGCTGACGTCTGCGTATTCCAGCTTGGTGCCGTTTCTAAAAATCAGTTCTGGCGAATCTGCGACCGTTGACGTGAGGAGGTGGAAGGCGACACGGCCAAAGAGCATCGTTTCTCACGCCTACTGGGAGATTACTGAGATTAAAACAAATAAACACACAGAGAAAGCTGTTTACCGACCTGCTCCACGGCCATGTCCTGTCCCACGGACACATTGACGTTGGTGAGATAAAGGGAGATATCGGCCATTGCTGCTCTCCTCTCCGCGTCTGAGGATGCTGCGCCCACAGCAGCGTCTGCTCCGCATTGGACACACCCGGAAGTGGATGGCCGTACGTGACGTGACGTCAGGTCCACAGGAGAACGCGCGACGCTCGGAGACCGCCGCAGAGCTCCACGTTTCACTTAGTATGCTATTATTATTATTGTTATTGTTGTTATTATTATTATCTGTTTTATTAGCTGTTTAATTCTTTTGCACAGACATGCCAATGATTTCACTCTATTGTTACGTGTCACTCTAATATGGCATCTTAAATGCCAGGCCAATGTTAAGCTGTAAGGTCACTTGGCTGTTTGGTAAATCTTCAGGTTAACCCCGTTTCCTTTACATTACTGTCTTTGTAACTGTTGTTGTATTTATGCTTTTATGTAAAGCAATGGACCATTCAAAAAAAGAGAATGAAAAGTGCTATAGGCTCTTTAGCATTTCAAATTATAATACTATTCTCCATTCATTCACTATATTGAGTTACGTTGTATGTATATTGTCTATTTCATCTAAAAGAGCTTATTTTTATTTTGTTTGTTTTTTAATTTTGTTTTACTGCCTCTTTTTCAACAGTAAAATATTAGCGATAGTCATTTTTATGCATTTTACTTCCCAAACATTGACGACAAGATTGGAATTTATGCCTTTTTAACGTGCCACAGCAGGAGAGGTGGCTGAGTTACATTTAGCTGCTTCAGTTTTACAGCCCTGGTAGTCCACATGCTGGCTCACTGTCACAGTTTAATGTGCCACTCAAAACAGAACAGAGCCATCGTTAATATTATTATTAATAACATCTGTGCGTATCTGACTATGACAAGTAAAAAATGTCTGCTGTGAAAAAGGCCTGTGATCCAAACTTGTAAACTTTGTGAATTACCACCCAGGATCCAGGATCACAAAGCTGCTGCAGTACTGTAGTAAACCTGATTGAAACCTTCTGAGGAGGGAAACATTATACTAAGAAAGTGTTTGGAAATTGATGTAAATCCACATCTCAGCACAGATGAAATAGTGAATGGTCTAAGCACTGACTCGGGGGCCCAGAGACTCAGGAGACTTCAGAATTTGTTTAAGTTGATATTATTAACATTTTTTATCCTAGGTTTAGAGCTCAGTCTGAAGTGGAGATTTAGATTTTTTTTTATCTTAATCCTTGAATCTGCTGATGGGAAGTCTGATACTGATTTATTGTTTGGCCAATGGTATCAGCTCTTGAGTGGTGGAATGGAATAGTGAATGCATTTACTCAATGTACAATACTTCATCTTTTTTCAAGTGCTTGTACTTTGTAGTTTCATTTTATGCAACTTTATTCTCCATTTAAACTCTAATTATATGAAGCTAATTAAGTGTTGTTTTCTTTAAAAAAGTAAGTTTCCAGTCTTAGAAATATTTACAACTCCTTGCAACAAAGATCAGCTATTTTCAATGATGCAGCAATGCGTATTTCACCTTTTTTGTAATTTGTGCCTCAACAATAACATTCTTTTACACATTATAACATTTTTCTAAATAAGTTAGAAAAATTTAAATAAGTTAAAAACCAGTGAAAATACTCTCAATGCTGTTTAACACAACGCTTTAGAACTGCATTATTGAGTCAAATGTCTCAATAATGATCATTTTCTATGATATGAAAAGGTCCACTTGCCTTAATTGCAACAACACAAGAATTTTTTGTGAAGCTAATTTTTGTGCCTTTACTTGACTCATTTGAACATAGGACTTTTACTTGCAGTGGACTACTACTATAAGGAGGTCTTGCTTCTTTCTAGAAGTGAAGAATCTGTATTTCTTCCCTGCAGCTCTCTTTGAATCAGCTTGTCCCAGCCGCACTACCATTTTCACCACTAGATGTCAGTAAAGCTCCACTTGACCCTGACTTGTCTGAGGGAGCTGAGTTTCTCTGAATGGGCAGTGAATTAGTTGCTGGGCCTCATTTTTACAAATCACCAACAGGAACCCGTATATCTGCACATTAAACAATCAATCAGCCTGTTTAGATACTTTCTCTCAACTTGGAGAGCTGCAAAGCAACTTCCACTGGGAAAATTTACTGGAGGCTACAAAACCAAGGAACTCACTCTCAGACCAATGATGTCACCAAAAGGAAAAGCTGGAGTCTAACATAAAAAATGCATGTCAGCCTCATTTTGTGACTCCACACAAATGTTTGCTTGAGGTGCATAAGGAAATGAACTACATTTTTAAAGAGCTTGGGAGCCAAAATATGCTTCCTCATTTCCAGAAGATCCATGGATTCTTCCATGCTTAGCTTCTCTCAGCACCATTCTCCGTTTTGTGCAGATATTAAATTAGTGCTATCAAAGGATCCATAGTTCACCTCTGCTCACATAGTTTGTTTGGATTACCCTAAATCAGAAATTGTTTTGCAATTTTTCATTGGTTCAGCCTTATTTCCCATTAACAACTGACAGCGGCATTTAAGCAGACTATTTGTAATCAGTCATGCAATTGCTCAGGTCAGCTGCTTATTGGAGAAAACATTATCAATCTTGAGCTGTCAGAAATTATGGATTTCCCAAAAGGGTAAATCACAACCAATGGGATGCATCTGTTGTGTCTTAGTAAAGGTTTTAGTTGTATGATGTTGCAAGTAAATGGACTTTGAGAAACTGCAGGCCCCAAAATCTGTTATAGTATTAACTTTGTGTGTGTGTGTGTGTGTGTGTGTGTGTGTGTAGCAGTGAAAATGTTATTTCGATCACAAAATACATATCAAATAATAACATAACAGTAATAATAAAACCAATGGCATTCAAGGGGAGCACAGCAGCATGGTGGTTAGCGCTGTTGCCCCACAATTAGAAGGTTGCAGGTTTGGTTCCTGGCCTGGGGCCTTTCTGTGCTAAATACCCTGTAGGTCTGAGTGTGACTGCTTTATTATCTCTGTATATTGGCCCTGCAATAGACTGGCGAGGGGTAGAGCACCCTGTCCCCTGCCCCTAGCCTAATGTGAGCTGGGATTGGCTCCAGCAGCCCTTGCAACCCAGAATGAATGAATGGCATTCAAATATGGAAGTAATTTTTAATGATAGAAAACTACAAAGGGATAATCTGGGAGGTGTTTGGACAGAAGTAGTTTATTCAGAGATTGACAGTACATTTTTTGATTGGATTCTCACCTTACATTTCCCTTTCCAGGATTCATTTGAAAGTCCCCGCTGCTGTTTCATGCAGATCTTATTTGATTGGCACATTCTCTAGCCCTGATGGGAAGCTGAAACAAGAGGGTAAACAGTCGATGATTTGATTCAACTGCACCAAATAAGGTGGAAAAAGCAACAAGACCGGTGCCAGGTTTCTGGATGTGTTCTCCTTTTCTGGCCTTGGGAGAAAATCATTTGTGTTTAAATATGAACCCCCCTATTTAACTTCCCAGACTGGATAAGAGCATATTTATGAAATCAGTTCCAATATCATGGCTTTCAAGTGATGGAATGGGTGCAGTTATTAGGATCACACATAGCTATTACTCCTAAATCTTGAGCAAAGTTTATTCAGGTGCCCCATGCAAGCTCTGTGGACTGTAGAAATGGTGCTTGTGCAGGAGAAAATGACTTCTCTGCACTCTACAGGTTGTATTTTGTGTTCACATGTAGTTCAATACAATATGTGTTTCTGCCTCATGCCAAAGAGAAGACTCAACATGCTTTTCACGATGGCATCCATATTATGGTATGTTCCCTTCCAGCAATGCCCCTTTTACACCTCCAGTGATATGAGCTCTGCTGTCAACATGAATCATTCCTCCCACTGGCCCATTGCTTCCAGTTAAAGGTCTGTGTTGTCTCACACTTTTTTTTTTTTCCCCGAGACTCTAGTGTCATTAAATACTCTGCAAAATAACAAAAACTAACACAATATAATGTAAATTTCCTATGGCTGCAGAGCTGCTTCCATCACTGCATTGACCCTTGATTTTTCTTCACAAATGAAAGTCATTAGTCAGAGTGAATCAGACTTTTTCATTTTTTCCAACTTGCCTCAGCTCCTGACAGTTTGACACTTTCCCAAATGTCTTAGCACTTACATTACATGTCCAAGAGCGATTGTGCTCTCTCTGTGCTTTGGCTCAAGGTTAGTCACGCTGAACGGCTGCAAATGTGAATGATGTTAGTCATACAGTTAATTTACTCTCACCAACTGATGCAACTCTAATCACACACAGTTATATTTTAAATAAATCTTCTTTATCCATGTCAAAGACTTATGAGACTGACTCATAAACTTCTTTCTTGGCTATCCTATCCTTACATGCAAAAAGCTTAACTGCACAGACCTGCAATGTGGTGCCCATTTCTGGACTTAAGATTAGTTTTGCTGCGCCTGTAAAGATTTACTCTTCTACAAAAGCAGCAGATTTAACATTTACCAAAAGCAAGCTTCTCATCATTAGCTGGCACCCAGTGGACGTTATTTTCTGGTATATATGATCAGCTACAGCTAGCTAACTAACCAATTTACCACAAACTCATCAAGTCTATAAAAAACAATTAATGATTCCTGTTAAAATGGGACTTTTTAATTAGATTTTTTATTTTCTTTTTATTGGTCTTAAAATAATTTAAGATGTTACATGATTTTGTGATGTAGTGCTGAGAGACAGCGGTAAAAGGTCTTAATAAAGCTATATATATATATACATATGTATAAACATTCTGTCTACTGCAGTGTAAAGGATTTGAATCAAGTTGCACTTCTGAATCAAAACAGAGTTGGTTCACTGGATAGAAGAGGTTAAAAATCCTCTTTTATATTGGAGGATATGAAATATTTTTTCAATCCAGCGGGTTTGAAGAATCTCTGAAGAACCTCCCAGGGTTTTTCAAACATTGTTAATGTTCTTTTCACAAAAGTTATGATTGCCTGTAACTTGTATGCATTGCAGCAAAGGCTAATGCATAAAAGGCGCAATTGAGGGTTATATCAACATCCTCATCAGCCGATGACCCATGCAGACATGGAAATATAAGGAACAACATTGTTCTTGTACTGCGGCGTAAAGATTTTAGCCTGAATGTAAGAAGTATTCCTGTGTGGCTGCTTGCGTTCGTACTTCTTTTCAAACCATATGTTTTCACTTTCACTAACTGATGTGCATGGTTATTGTCACACCATCTCAGATTGTTGGCTTGGGTATGTGCAGCTTAAACCTCAGAGCAATTAAAGTTGGTCTAAATAGCATTTAGGATTGGCTTCCTCACAGTTGGGAAATAGAAAAACACATGAAGTCACCTTCATATCTACAGTGTGGGGAACTTTTCATTCGCTGGTCTCTCGTGTTTCTGGTTTTGCCTCAAAAATGGCAATATACTTCTCTCAATACTTTTATATTAACACAAGATTGGCATTCAAATAAAAGACGCCTGAGACATTTCAAATTGAGGGATCAAATATGAATTAAAATCTTTTAAAGCATCATATTCGACTCAAATATGATGACCAGAAGGAGCTTTCAAGGTAAGAACAGACGGGCACGACTTTCTGTACTATAGCAGCACAAAGGAAATGAGATGGCATCTCTTCAGCACAGAGAGTGGGGGCGAGAATATTAAATACTATTTCACTGGATATTTGGACACCATCTGCGCTGATAAAAGACTTTCATTGCTTACACTGCTTTTGGGTGGATTTTGCGATCAGTGTAACCATGACAGAATGAAAGGCCAGAAAAAGGCTTTGTATGCTCTTTGTAGTTTGGTGGCATGTGTGCTGTGACGAATACATTTCAGTGGTTAATCATGCAAAATGATAATTATGCATACATACAAACAGACTACCATTGGTGGTTGTATCTGAAGTGTGTTTCAACAGCACACCTCACTGAGCGTACATGTAGCAACAGGTATGTGTGTTTGTATTCATTAACAGAAAAAAAAAAAAAGAAACCTGAGTCTGGTCCAATGTGTATCCTAATCACTGCCTCTGACTCTCCAAGGTGTCTGTCTGCTCTTATCAACACACCCTTTGCAGGAAAATCTGCCTGTCACAGAAATTCATTTTCCTGTATTTTCATTCAGAATGTGGACATCAAAACTTCCAGTTAACTCAGGACCTCCGTGTTTGTATGGCCATATTAAAGTAGCTCATTACAACTGAATCAACAGAGCAGCAGGGCAAGGACATAATAACGTTGCTTCCAAGAAGAGAAAGCCATTTACCCAGAGCAAGAAAAATATGCGACTGTTGGCACTCATTAACATGCGATTTGAAGTGGAGACATATTCATCCCCTTGAAAGTTTCCCAGGTTCAAATACCTTGACTCAAAATAGATCTTTGAGTTGAGACTTAAATCCTTTTTTTCCGCACCCTCAGGGCTAAACGAACTTCTGCTATCTCCATAGTTTTCAATTCGTTTGTCTGCCATTGTTCACTCTGGTGTTTCTGATCATTTTAATTTCCACGCAGGCTAGATGAACACAGATACATTTTCTGTGAATACAACTGTTCAGCTCCTGAAAACGATCTCAATCCAGTCCAGCACACTTGATATTGCATTTAAGTGACCATTTGCCTGCATTGGGAACATGTAAACCAGTTGAAGCAGGAAGTTGATTGTCTGCTCTACAATAGTTAGTTTCAGGAAAGGCAATTGTAGCATTAAAATGCGGAACTCAATTGCACAACGGCTGCTTGGAAAGACAATATGGTCAGCAATGTGTAATATGCTGACGTCCTCACTGGTAACTTAGGCTGGTAAGACCCAGGCTGGAAGCAACTACGGGTGTCTGGGTCATTGTTTCAGAAGGCTCTGGTTTTGCTTGGCCAGACTAAAATGCAGCCCTGTCTCATGTCTCAGTTTTACGTGCTTCAGGACTCTGGAGTTGTGTGGATGGCTGGCCCAAACGTAGCAAAACAGACACATTTTAAAAGTAGCGCATAGTTGTGTTGACTTAGCCCAACTCTGTCATTGGTTCTCCAGCTAAAGGCTGCTCCGCCCTATACACACACCTGTTCCTATTTACCCAGTCATCCTGTTTCCACTTCACTGCTTGTCAGATTGTGTTTGTCCTCATCACTAAGCTATCCAGACTTTAGTTTGTGTACCTGCCTGATTTCTGATTGCTTGTCTGTTTGCTCTCCACGCTATAGTTCTACCTGACATCCCTTGTACTGCCGCCTGTCTGGTTTGTTTGTGACAGCTGCAATATATACATAAACATCAAACACTTTTTGAAATAATTTCCAGGTTTTAGTACAGATATAATAGTGGAAACCCCATAAAATAAAACAGTTTGTAAACTTTGTGTGCCCTTATACAATCAGCTAACTGTACTACAATTGAGAAAGTTAGTCGTGACTGAATATATATGCACAGTAAAAACTGGTTAATAGATTTTATTAATGCTATTCTGTAAAGTTAAAGGAAAACACTCCTGAATAAATATGTGGAAAAACAGCATATTCAGGTTTTGTATCAGGAGGAAAAGGCATAAATGACTGATGAGGGAGGGTTCATTGTTGGGGCACAGATGGCAGGAGCTCCAGACTGAGCTCAGTAGGAACTGTGACCAAAGAAACATTTGAAGTCAAATTGAAGGGAAAGGCGTCAGTAAATAGGGTTGACTGCACTCTTGTGATGAGAGTGATGCCCTTGCCGTAGTGTGCCATGTAAGAAAAATAAAAGAGCAAGTCTTCCTCAGGTGACTCAGAATGTCAATGCAGAACGTGATCAGACTGTGGCAGCGAGAAAAGTCTGCTGCCAATTACACAGAGAGGGATATTATAGAAGGTTTGCAGGGCATTAACATCCCATTACAAAGATGAATGCACGACAGTGATGCCAAAACCAAAGGGGGCCATCGGCAGAGATGTAGCAAAAAAGAGATGCGATCAGAGTCATCCTTCACTATAGCCTCAACAAGTGGAGGAGTGGATGCGTGGTGTCAGATGAAGAGAAGGCTACAGGCCTCAGTGCCTGACCCCTGCAGTGACGGGAACCGCTGGCTCTCTAATACTTAGGTCTACTTGTCCCTTAGAGGCAGGGGTCACTGCAAATTGGAACAAATTTATCCTGAGAGATGATGAATCATTTCTATCCAGATACTGGTGGTCTCTTCTGGGATGACGGTGTCCTAATCTATAGGGTGCCAGGTTGGTTTGATGAGCATGAAAGTTGTGCGAGTTACCTGCTGTGGCTTTCACAGTCCACCCAGTCCATCTAGGATTCTAGATTTTGAATTGACGCTATGGCTAAGTGTGCGCCATTGCTATCAACTGTAATCAATCCATCAATCAACAGATTCATTAAAAGTGAAAAATACCACCGTGCAGCATGGCACTAATGCACTCTGAGACTTGCAAAGCCTTTCATATGCATGTATATTATCGTGGATATTTGTTTGGCTATGGAAATATGAAATCTGGCCTTCTTACCCAGTATGTCAATATTTGGATTACCGTACTGCCTCTGTATGCTTATGAACTGTGTGAAGAGGGGAAAAAAAGAGAGGGATACTGAGGGAGATTCACAGAGCTCTCACTGCTCTGGTTTCTGACATCTGCAGCTTCTGAGCTCTTCACAAATCAGAACAGGCTGTATCTTCTTCCTCAGACAGGTTGGAAGACGACTCAGTTGTCAGAATATCTATCAGTAAAATATACACACACGCACACACATGCACAAAAACAGACACACACACCTCTGACATTAAGATGAATGGCACACATCAGTGTTTCCATCTTGGGCTTGCTACGGGGCCCTACAGAAGGGCCTGCGTTACAAAGAGAAGCCAAGTTCTCCCTCACATTGTTCTGTCACGACCATAAAAATGACTTATAATAATTTATATGATGTGACTGTGCTTAAAGGAGGAGTTCTGCTGCGTGCTGGAAATTTGGCGTGGAGCGCAGATGAGAAAATGGGAGCGGAAACTCAAAGCAGGTGAAAGCAGCTTTACACCAGAAGTGGCTGTTTTATGAGTTGTGCCCTGAAGTCAGCATCCAAGGCTAGACTGCTGTCGTCTGCTGACATCTTTGAGATGCCGGGGAGTGTGTCTGAACAGAAGGCAGAACACAGCACTCACACACACATACCTATACAAAATCTGAGGATTATCTTCATTTCAGATCCCCACAGACCTTAATACCCATGAACCTATGATGAGTGATTGGCAAATAAAAGAGCAACCTGAAAGGACGGACAGAATATATGCTTTGAGGATATGCTTTGGTTTAGCTGATTTTACAGCTGATAATTCAGCTGTCAGATTTTTTCATAGTGATGCCAAAGATTTGGACTCTCATTAGAGCAAAGCTTCACTCTCTCTTAAGTGATAGATGTTTCATTAACACTGCAAATTTGGTTAAATCGTGATTCTTTAAACAAATCTTACTGGTTTAAATTTTTTCTAACATATTGATATTGTAGATATTAAAAACATTTAAGGCATGAGTGAACAATTAGACTGCCTTAAATTATTCATTATTAGTTTTCATTTATTTGTTAAGTTAAGTTTGCTAATTTATGAAAGCAACATTCTTCCTTCAAATTTAAACTTCTAAATAATGAATAACAGATCCAATCAGATCTAGAGACTCAACTTCTATTTTTATATATAAACGGTTCATTTAGCTCCAGTAACCTCTGCATGCAAGAGCATCTCCAGTGAGATTTTTCCCTAAACTGAACTACACTTTGGCAAATATCTTGACAATAGAAAAACCTGGGGTTTTGGGAGGATACAAACAAAGACCACAGAGTTCAAGGGCCCCAAATTGGAGCCAGAGAGATGTTTCTGTCAGTGACCAACCACAGAAGCACATTTAACCGTGTCATTTTGCGATCCTGCCCCCATGAGATGGATGGCTAGTGGTGAACCTCAGAGGAAGCTGCGATATTTATGTGCATGCGCGTGTATGTGCTCTGGAACACCAAACGCCTTTGTCAGCCCGTTGATGCTTCTGAGCACGTGTGGCAGTGTACAAATGAAATGTTTGGGCACGCCGTGATTCCTCTGGAGGCAGGATGCCGTTTCCACATCCTTCTCTGTCTATAATTAGCCGCCCTGATAAAACACCGGTTTGCTGGTGCTTGCAGGATCAAACATTGATGAGCAGGCAGCTCTCTTCACAGAACACTGCAGATGCCAGGTGGCCGTCCTTGAGTTGAGTGCTGGGCTGTATGCAGTGTGCATCTGGAGGGCAATTAATCAGAAAAAGCAATTGTAATATTATATGATGATACTCCTGCAATCGCAATTACTACAGACAGAGTCCTTGTGATTTGATGGAAGCTTTGATTTGTGATATTAAGGAGATTTGTACTTTTGGTGTCTCAGATCAGTCAGTTTAATTCCTTCCACCTCCTCTTGATACGTACAGACACATGGTCACTCTTGCCTGCACACACAAACACAAAGACTCTGTTCTCATCACCTGCAGGTCAGGGTTTATGCGAAAAAAGTTTTCACTCCTTTTTGCTGGGAGCATATTAATCCAAAATCTTGAAGCGATCAGGGTGTGACCTTTTTCTGAGCTTGGAATATTTATTTTATTCCACGTGAGATTTATTCTTAAAAAAACAGATGGCATATGTGTACTGTGGCTCATAGTGGTACAGAGAACAATCCTTTAGCTTCCTCATTAAAAACAGATGGTAAAACCAATGTGCCCAATATTTTCTCACATCTGGAGGTGAATGGAAAATATCGTGGTGCTCAAGTCCATCAGCAGGGACAAAGCTGTTCGCTCATGCTCACGCAGTAATAACTGTTCATTTAGCAGTGATTCATTCAAGTGTGAATGGCTGTATGTTCTAAGCACACTAGTGGCGTAGGCTATCATCAAATCAAAATCAAATTAGGTGCAACGTTTCAGTTTTGAACACTTTACCTCTAAAATAAGACACTTCCAGCATAATTCTGTGCAGTTCCTTAGTGACTGAATATGAGGCAGCTCTCTCTGGGTAGAACCGAAGCCATTTTGTGCAAAAAAGGTAGAAGTGTGCCAGCAGTAGGGGGTTGCATAGACTTTGCCCCCTGATTACGCTAGATTATTACATAGAGAAGGTGCTCTCATGTAACTTCCATCCAGAAAGACTGAACAAAGATTTGGATCTTTCTCACTAAGGAGGTATGAGTTGCTCCCTAGTCTAGTTTACATTTTTTGAATTTTGTCCGAAAAAATGTTCTGAAAATGTCAAAATTCAAGTCTGAAGATCGTTGGACAAATCGTTTTTAGTTTCACTTCTGCAACAGATTCACGGCAATGTCAAACATCTTTGTTCCAGTTTTGCTTCCTTTTTCTGTTACACAACTTTTGCTTCAAACTGTCATTGAGGCAGCGTTGCAATGACAATGAAACTCATTTATAATGTGTGGTGGCCAACTGGGCTGAAAGCTGCTGTGCTAAATTCACACTTTTGGCTTTGTGTGTCAGACACTTTTGTGATAAAGACAAACACTCACTGTAAACTGTCTTTAAAGAGGCAGCACTTTGCTTACACTTTGAAATACTGTCTACTGCACCAACACAAATGGTGAAAAGGAGGTTGTAATTGGCCATTATGGAACTATAATGGCTGTCATGTCAGCCCTTTACAATGGGCTGGTTCTTTTTATCCTTTACCTCCTGACTCCGCCTCTCCGGAGCAGGCTACTCTATCTTAACAAGGCAAATTGATGGGAAAAGGGAGGAGTAAGACGCTGACAGAAAAGAGTCAAATGAGAAGAAGTTGCTAATCTGACATAATCAGACTGGCAGCATGTCCATGGACTTCAGGGTCAAGGAACAGCCTCATGTGGGCTGCATGAATGGCAAAAGGGGAGCGAGGGGCCAATATTTCAGGATATGAGAGCGTGAGGGAGGTGAGAGGTGAGGAAGAAGATGGGGATCGGGGGCAGGATAGGGCAGAGGTGGAGGTAGACCAGAGGGAGTGAGCTCAGAGAGCCATGAGGTTTATGGCTGAAAGTGGGAGGCTGTTGATTGTTTTTCCATGCCAGCTTGCATAATATAAGATAGTTCAGATCTCTTACTTTTAAAGCACAAATCGAGAATTGGTGAGTTGTGTACATTTTCTTTTTAGACTGAGTGCATTTATACACATATATATTTATTTTTCGTACTCTGAATATGTTCACAACTCTACAAAGCATTTTGTTTTTTTACTTCGATTTTTTGATTGTTCGGGCAGTGGCTAGTTTTCCTTCCTCTCAGATTTTTGGCTGCAATAGGAAACTCTAAAAGCTCACAGTATGGCCCCTGTCCAAAATCCAAGGGCAGACAGGTAGCAGCTCAAAGGTGAACATCATTAGATTCCGCAGCTAAAGAGCAAGATAACCCCTCCGGTTGTTGGTGGAGACCAAAGCAAAGCTGGAACAGAGTAAACATAAATTTGTCCAGTACCAAGTATGAAGGACTAGTGAATTAATTCAGTGAGCAATGGTTGATAAAGTTGAATGTTTTTTTTTTGTCCATTTAGGCCACAAATTACTTACACAAAGAAAGAACCTTTGTGTGGCAAGTGGTCAAAGGTTGCGAAAGTAAACTCAAAGATCGCAAACAGGATTCTGGATTTTTTCTGAGGCAACAGATGGTAGGCTCAAAATTTTGTGTCAATGGCATGAGCCCATAAACCAAAGATGCCTTGTGTCAACAGTCCAGACAAGTGGTGGTGGTGCAGTGGTATGGGTAATGATTTCCTGGCACTTTACATCCTTTGAAGGGCCCAGTTGGTCAATAATAGTTAAATCTCAAAAGCCCTATTTGCAGTGCTCGACTGGCTGATGATAACATAGCATACGTCGTCGGATCTTTATTTTCACTTGTTTCCTGGCTTTCTTCTGCGTTCAGTTGTGTCTATGTAGGACCAAATGCATGCAGCAATTCTGGTAAAAGGAAATACAATATCCCAATAATCCTGGAGTCCCCACGTGCATTCCAGTGATCAGAAAAAGATTTGTTGGCCCAGAGAGAGCAGAAACAAAGGATCGAGTTTTCCCATCACTCTCAGTAGAAAATCTGTAATGTGAGGGCAAAGGGCTCACTGGGCTCTTGTCTGAGAAGTCAGGACATTTTGTTTTAGTTGTATTGATGACAAAAAAAAAAACAAAAAAATCCCTTTAAGTGTTTAAGTTTTCACACTGTTAAAGTCAATACAGATTTCTATTGGGTGCAGACATTCTCTCTTCTCTCTCTGTTGTTGTCTGTGCTGTTGTCTCTCTCCTGTCTATTCTCCCTTCCTGGGAAATTCGTACTCTTTCTGTGTCTGTATCTTCTTTCTACCTATCTCCTTCGCCTTTGGGTTATTTCTATTATTTTCACATGCTATACTTTATGCTGAGGGGCATCGGTACCTTCAGAGCACACTATTTATTCCGACAGGAAGAATGAAAATACCAACCTGACAATCATTGAGCTTCAAGACTGTGTCGTGAATTCAAATCCCTTGTTGTTGATTTCATCTCTTCTTGTGCAGTGGCAAGTCCGCAAGTCACATCGCTTAAAACAAGAGTGAGCAATACATCTTTTTTTTTTTTTTTTTTTCCACAGGTTGCATTTAGAAAAGTTGGTTGAAGGTATGAACACAGAAAAATTTTATGTTGTACCCCCGTTCTCAAGTACTACTGCTCTGAAATGATTGGATCCGAATACCAACGTTATGGGGCTCAATGAGAAGCTTTACCTCACCTCTTTACCACGTGTTTGTGTCTCCTCACAATCAGAGCTAAGCCTGACAATTCCCATCTCACGGTCACATGGACTTCAGTAGGCATATGGAAACACACTGCTCTGGTTACGTTTTCCTCGGTTTGCTGCAGCTTTAAACACGACCTGTCACTGTAAAGCAAGAAGAACAACTATTTGATTCGGTTATCAGGGTTTTGGCCTCAGTAATACATTTGACATGAGCTGTTTTCATTTAGTCTGGAGGGTTATGTGAATTCCCGGCCAGCACTTGATGTTTTCGGATCGAGCTTATTGTTGCATCTCATTAAAGTACCTTGGTACCAGCCTAAACAATGAATTTACAGCACCTCGTCTCTCCCAGCAAGCAAGTCGCAACCATGTCTGTATTTGCAGTAAGAAGATAATGAAATGGCCCCTCCTCAAGTGGTAAAACCCTGGTGTGCAATGAATCGTAACTGGTCAGCTAATGAGCCAATAACAGCTATGAAATCTCCTCTGGGCTTGTATCAGCGATCTGTTGGTGTTATACTTGGAACGCGCATTCATTGTTCATTTGGATGCAACAACATAAAGAAAGGCAAGAAAGGTCAAGAATAACAAATATATTCTGAACATCAAGTATAACTAGCTACACGATTTCGGGATGCCCCGTAAGATGCATGAGGAAGGGCGAACATAAAAATTGCTTCGTTTTGAAGCTCCCGGTCTCTGGCTGTATTCAACATCCAGCATCCAACAACTGCATACAGAGAAGGCTGTGTTTGGTTAGCAGAGATGAATCAGCTTCAGAGAGAATCACCATTATTGTCTCACTGACTGTGAGGAGGAATCCCGAGCCAACGGGAAGCCTGCTGAACAGTATGTACGGCTCCTTGCTGCCTGTTTGGAGGAGCCAAGGTTGCGTTAGAGGCATTGATACTGACTCAAACAGAACTGTGACACTACCTTTATATTTACATCCAGATACAATGGGAACTTGACAGTTTTCTCTTATTTGTTATGAGCACATCTAATCAAATGTGGCATATATATACAATTAGGACATGATTATTTGTATCAGGATATAAAGCCAAACAGCACGTCCCAAAAAAGACATATTTTCATGGGGTTTCGTTTTTTGAAACAAACACCTGAGTGGCTGAAGATAATTTCAGTCGACTCCAGGCAAATTTCACACTATTTGGATTTAAGAAGAATACGATGCAAAGCCAGGTAATGGCCAGTATTTGTCGACAAATTCAAATATATATGCATTTTTCAAATAAAAGTTACCCATTAATAAAAAGCCAAAGAAACAGGAAAAGCAGTGATGTTGACTAATAGCTTGTAATATCGCTGCACTTTGTGTAATCGCTTCAGTGAACTGAAAAGTAAACAACATGACCTTACTTGCTCAAATGCTATTTTCTTTTCCCTGCTGTTTCCCCCCCTTGACGATATGTTGAGCTGAGCTATCTTTAACAGGGTGTGTGTGAGTGTGTGGTGTGAGGTCCCGTGAGGGGTACAACAAACTAGCAACCCTCTGACCTCCAGTTAGAACGAGGACTTTCCATCTCTGGATGACTCGCCCTTCGAAGCTCTTTGCTGTCACTTAAATGGCTAATGGCTCCCATTCCCCTGATGCAGGAAAATTAGGGGCCCTAATACAACAATGTGGCCTGGCTTTGGGTGTTTGGGGGATAACAGATTGTTTCTAAAGTAGTGGTAGGGGGCAAGATCGTTTTGAGGATCCCTCATCAATCATCATTTAACAGCCTTTAAATGGGGGTGTGCCTCCCTCAGGGGTTTTAAGATTGAACTGCCAAAGATATAAAGGGCAGCCCTACTGTATGTTTTCCAGCCTAAGCAGTTTCTAAAGTAACATTCAGCATTTAAATGGGGACGACTGACGGTGTGCATAAATGTTTCAGAAAATGCCTCTGCAGTCACCATATCATCGCTAAATAGATGCAGGAAACAGGCCGCCGTGGAGTATAAAGGGTAGCGACTTTATTTAAACTACAAGGTATCTGCTGACAGCTGAGAAATATTTCTCAGTGGGAACCAACATTACTCTATGAATGAAGACAACATCAATGGCATTATAAAATCTGAAAACCTGCTGTAGTTCCGTCCACCCCTGGGCAGGATCCCGGCTCCATCACTCTCTCGTGCTCTCTCTCTCCCACAAGTTTGTTTATGTGCCGATTTTTCTTCCAGTCATTTGAAATAAACGTTTTGTTTTTGGTTACAATTTGTGTATAAACTGTCTTCTTTTACCCAGCTTTGAGTCTGCTCCAGCAATCTCTGGATCCACCTCAATTTGAAGCCCTTCTTTTTGCCAAGACTCCAGCACACTGTTGAAAAGCACAGAGTTACTCACAGATTCATTGTTTCTTTACAAGAAGTGTGGTTTTTCTTTTTCTTACCAAAAGTTAATACCATTGCAAAAAGACTGGAAATGGAAATGGACCAGCTAACCTGGTGAAAAAAACAAAAAAAACAAAAAAAAAAAAAACACACACATCTGTCTGCCAACATAAGAAGCAATTAATTCATTTCAGAGCAGAGTGAGTTTTTGTGTCTTTTTCGGTCAGAAATTGCGCCAATGTTTTTTTTTTTTTTTTTTTTTTTTTTTTTATCAATACTGTGGAAGCTGTTTAGCTGAGCTTTAAGATGAGCTGTGAAGACTTCTGGAGGTTTGTGATGCCAAAAGAAAAAAATCTTAGCCACACTCCCAGGGCCAGCCAACCTAAACCCACCAGCTTCTTAAAACCATAAATATATCTGATAATGAACATCAGCACTTAATAGAAAACATATGAAAAGTGTGAAATATAGGACCTTCAAAATTTGGCATTTCTCATCCCATTTCCAGTCATGCTTGTTCAGTTGTAAGTGAAATAATGGCACTCTAAAGGAAATCATGACAGAATCCTAATTTTTATAATTGAAGCAGGTCAACTCAGTTGACCTTGCACTTATTTGAACTTCTCTTTAACCCTAAAAAGAGGCTTCACTGGGTTAATTACTTTTGTAATTACAGTGCTATTTTCCCTCTTACCATCAAAAGACCCATCTTTAAATCATCCATTTTTGGTTTGCTTCGAATTTATTGCTGGCAAAACTGTTAAAAGAAAACAGGCCAGGCTTATTATCCACTGCACATTATCTACTAATCTTCATTTTGACAGGATGACGCCAGATTTAGGAAGTTTTTGGTTCTATCAAGCTTCTTAAGGGCAAAGCCAGCGCAGCAGTGATTGCCAAAGAGAAGTCTTGTTAAATGACAGCTTGATGTGAGCCCTTGAATAATATCAGGGACAGAAGAGATTAAAAAAGTATCCAGAGCATTTCACTTACCCCCATTGTCATTCATGTGCTTCATGCTTTTTCATCCCGCTACTCAAGATGCCTTCTAAAATTCGTCAACCAAAGATACATTTAAAAAAAATATATCAAAAAACATTTCCCTACTTCAATTTGCAATACCACCAGCAATTTTAAGGTAGAATAAGCTCTTTGATGAACCTAAAAAGCAATCATCATTTGATATTTTTTTTAATTCTTGACAGCCACCACATCCTTCCTGTGTGGGTTTAAGATGTGTGACCGTGATCAGGTATTGTCAGAGATGTGTAGGCAGTTTTTATGGGATTCACTTTCTTTTCATACAGGATTAAAATGATCCATTATCAAGCACACACGGGGACGATGAAATATCCAATGTTTATTCACTGGAGGAGATGATGAATGGCTGCTCTGATGGTCTCCTGTGTCAATCAGTCAGGTTGGCTCATTAGGTCAGCAGATTCGGAGCCTTAGGGGAAGAGTTCTTCAAATCCCTAAAAATGTGCGAAGAGAGTCGAAACACCTTGTCCATGAATAACAATGGGCTAATGCTGCACGTGTTTCCTGTGCGGTGTTCAGCCACTGTAAGAAAATGAATATTGAAGATGCTAGAGGGAGGGGGTTTTGGTTTGCTGTAAATAAGAAGAGATCATATATATTCAAACAGTGGGCAAAAACAAAATGCATGTGTAAATGTACACACAAAAACACCCTTACAAGTAACTCCTACTCCATTAGACATAACTTAATGTAAAAAAAATGTGAACTTAATGTAAAAAAAGTATTTTTTAAAAGCAATTACAGCCCTTTTTTCTCCCGACAACTATTCAAGGAATTTTACCATCACAGACAAATTCCCTAAATTGGAATAAGATAATAATAACATTAAAAAGTTTTGGTGAAAGGCCATTGTACTCTTGTTTAATTTTATTTATTAATATTTTTTCATCCTGATGTTCAAATACACCCATTGCACCAAACAGGAAATACCAAATTAAGTTTAGAGTAGCAAACATACACACAATAAAAATCACTTCAAAATAAAACAGGAAATAATAATACTGACGATCACAACAATAATATTGAAAATAATGACAATAATGATAGTAGCTAGGCAGAAAAGAAGAAGAAGAAAAAACTTTGAGTAAATATCTTTCAGGAATATGATGGGAAGAAATGTCAAAGGAATCTGGTCCTGCAAATAGTGAACTCTTATTGTGTGAAACTAAAAACTGTGGTTTTGGACCATTGTCTTTAGATGTGAGACAGTGTTATTACTTTTAATATTAAAAAAATATATATATATAACAGCAGAGAAATCAACCTGCAGCAAACAAATGCGCGGCTGTATAAGCAACATAGCGGTATTTGTGTTAAGTCGTATTAATTGCCACATATTCAGTCAAATTAAACCGATGTACAACCTGTTTCATTCATCTTCCTGTGGCGTTCCTCCATCATTCCTCTTTATCCAACAACCTTGTCCCTTTGGCCTTGCTAGTCTGTTAACACGGGGCCAGGATAGAAAGGTAACTCTAAAACCCATTTGAACTGTGGCAGCTGATTCTCAGCAAGGCTCAGTCTTCAGAGTGAGCCAACCCTCCAGCTCTGCCTGCAGAAACTGCGAGTTCTGCACTGATCTCTCAATCTCTTCCATTCTTTAACACATTTTCCCTCTTCATCTTACCTTACACTTTATTTTACCTGCTGTATTTTCTGCCCCTCAGACTCTCTCTCTCTCTTTCTTTGTTGGCCATCCCTCCACAGCAGATATCTCGGTTGAATTCCGGATTCAGCCAAGCACAGTGAACACCGGGAGGGGAGGGGAGAGACCGTACACCCTTACTATGTGCCAGCACTGTTATTTTCTTCATCACAGAACTCGCCTTGACACAAGTAATGGAATGCACTGGCAGTCTTTCAAAAAGACAGCGAGGGGAAAGTGGGCCACTGCCAACCCTAGGCTATGCAAATCCATCCACAGCCGTCTGAGTTTAGAAATCTAATGATCAGACCGAACCCAAGCACTTTCCATCCTCACTTTTTTTCCAATCTTTGACTTTCCTCTCATTTCCTCTCTCTATCCCTCATTTCTCCTTGCTGTTTTTTCCCCAGCTTGGTTACTGGCTCTGCCATCTGGTGCTGGTGCCCAAGAGATGGACTCGGCTCTGGTTTGCAACCTGGGGGCTTAAAGTGGGAGCCTGGCACCACGGCTGCTGATTTCAGAATAATCTACACTGTGCTGTTGTGACTCATTTTGCCTCTGATGGGCACCATGACCACTCAAGCATGTGCCTGCAATTAAGCGTTGTGTTAAGTAAAAACTGCAATTTGCAAAGGCAGACATGAAGGTGCACTTCAGTAGAACAAAGCAAATTGAAAGGGTGGAGGAGAAATGGTGGGGGCTCATGTGGAGAAACAATCAATCTATTCAGACGATTTCGTTTTTGTTTTTTTTTTTTTTTCCTCCTTCGTTTTCATTGTGGGACAAATTGTGGCGGTTCTGAAATTAGAAATGCGGCTACATCAATAATACAGCAGCAGACCTCAATAACCCCAAGAATTTGTGACAAAAATTCATTAAAAACTAAATTGAGAAGGAACAAATTAAACAAAAAGAAAACAGCAAAAAATATCATTTTGAAAGTGGCAATATCGATTTTATGTATTAATTCAGGCCCTGCGATGGACTGGTGACCTGTCCAGGGTGACCCCCCCCCCCCATTCAATGTGACCGGGAATTGGCTCCAGCACCCCCGAGCTGGAAAAAGATAAGCGGTAGAAGATGAACGTATTAACTGGAATAAATTAAGCAGTGACCCATTCACTCTTTGTCACTGCCGCAAGATTTCACTTCTTCCATACCAAAGTGGATATCTGAAAACTAACGCCACACCATCTGATCTTAATGGTCCACGATTATCCCGAAAAAAATGGACACGTTTTCAATTGTTGCAACAGGTCTGGCCATTAGGGTGTCAGCTGAAAGAGCTGCTATTTATTTATTTCTTTTTTTTTTTTACTCTTTCTGATATGGAACATTTACTGTCAACCCAAACTGGGCTATGGGAAAGAGTATGTTCAAAAACAGGTCAGCAAGCTACTTATGCATTTTTAGACTATTTCCTTACACACATACATTAAAAAAAAAAAAAAAAAAACAGCTTGACATTTTGGGAATAGTACAAATAATTGGTTGCTCAGGGTCTCGTTACACTACTTTAAATAATAGAAACGTGGAGAAACTCCCTCGTTTACTACTTTATCTGTTGCTTGTTGCTTGCGCTACGTAAATATAGTTATTGTAAGCTCTGGAGGTGCCAGTAGTTTGGTTTTGTTACTTGCTAGCTGTTTCCCTCCTGGTTCAAGTGTTTATACAAATCTCAGCTAACAGCCTCCTGGCTTCCGCTTCACATACCAGAACCTTGCTTTTCAACAACATGGAAGAAAACAAATAAATGTTTTTCTTTTCCCCTGAATACTGAGGATTGCGTGCTAGAATATTCCAAATGAGTTAAAATGCATTCTGAATACAAAGCAAAAGCTCATGGTGATCCGACTCATCAGAACAATCTCTTTTCTCTCAAATAATCAAATAATCTCAAATAATAATCAAATAAAATGAATATTGAGGTGACTGAGGAAATTGTCAACACTGATGGAAAAAAAAAAAAAAAAAAAAACATGCTTCACAGCTGTTGCTTTAAAGCTATAAATAAATCTGCCATCTGTATACAGAGAGATCATGCAGCAGGTGATTAACAGAGGGAAAGAAAAATGATATGGCGCATTAGAAAATGGGTTCAAGTGCATTTTTCTCCTTCTGGAAGGAAAGTCAAAGGAGCAGACAAAGGAACCACTGTTGGGCTCAGTCTCATGACCACACTGTGGCCTTACAGTGGGAACATATCTGGACTCTGGCATTGTTCCCGCCGGGGTCAGCGATGTCAGGGCTCGTCACTTCACAACAAGCTGCAGTAAACAAAAAGACCCCAGCTCCTCCTTGTAGTTATTAGTTTTATTCGAGTGTGAATTATTTGAAATTGTGCCGATTTCTGACATTTATGTCACAAAAAGAAATTATGATTGAGATCATTTATCAGCTATTGACTGCACAGCAAAATGATTTGTTTCTTTATCAACCTTTGTGTAAACTTTGTGTACTTAGCCTAAAATTACTAGGTGTTACAAAGGAAACATGCCTCAGGTCACAGTTAATATATTAGAATATATATAGATCTATGCAGATTGAACATCAAAATAGTTTAAAGAAATGGTCAACTTAAGCTATGAGTAAATTCAAGTAAAATCTCTGTCACATTTCTTCAAATGAAAATGTTCTTTCAATGGATTTATGAACCAAGTGTTAGTAAACTGAGGATTTATGAACAGGTTCTCTGGACACAAAGTATCTGTTAACAGAGGACAGCCGCAGTGTGAATGCCAAACTTCGGAGGATAAAAGAACCGCGCTGTCACTCCCAAAAGTCACAGAAGCGTCCACTTCACTTACAGATAATCATCAAACCAAAAACGTTTCCACACACGATGCGCGATTTTAGCAGCTGGTGTTAACACAGAGAAACATTACTGTGGGGTTGCAGGGGTGAAGGGAGATCGTACGGCGACTGAAGTTCGGTCTGATCTCAGTTGGGAGTGAATACTGCTTTCAAGTGCAATTTGAACAGATGGCTCACAACCGTTTAGTGAGAGAAGTAATACATGCGCAACTTTGCCAGCAATTTCAAGGCTGTCACTTCTCATCAGACTACTTTTACCTGAGGTTATTTTTACTGGACATTATACAAAATGTACAAGAGTTTGAATGTTTTACTGGCAGGGGGGATCATGCATTCTGCAAGATTTACTCCACTGACATAAATCTAATCCGCTTTAAACAAGCTCTTGCTATGTTTCACACACTTTATGTAGCTATGTGCTAATACATAATAGATTTCTGCACATGTGCCAAATGTATAACAGCAAGTCATAGGTTTAGTGTCATATTTTGCCAGATTGGGAACTTTTGTGTACACTTGTTTTCTTTTGTTTTCTATTAGACCCTGACCATACATTAAAATTTTCTGTAGATTTTGAAATTTTTTTTTAGAGTTAATGTTGATCTGCGACAAATGATTGATGATTGCTTTCACTCCACTTTATGCAACTCTGTTGTAACCAACTGTCTTCTCTTTTAAATCACGTACATAAGCTCATGTTTCTTGGAGAGAATACAGTCAGAGCTGAATTTTTATATCAAAACATCCAGTTTATTTATTTATTTGCTAGGCTGCAACAATTCGAATCTCCCTGACTGATTGACTGAGTGAGAGAGTGAAGTGAGTTTTGTAATTAAACCCTCGGTTGTCTGAATGAATGCTGCTTAACTGTGATAATGTTATACTCATGGCCCAAACCGATTTATTGGAAACAACCCACTGCTGCAGCTTCTTCTTTTATTTTTTTTTTTTTTTGCAAGAACTCCTGATTTGTTAGACCAATTTCAACATAAACTTCATAACTTTTTAGACAAACTTTTGCAGCTTCCTGTAGCGTCGCCATGTATTTCCTGAGAGCGTGAAGCCGGGCTTTCTCTCCACAGAAACGTCTCGGCAGCAGCGACACAGCAGCTGACATTAAAGAGCTTCTAGTCGTCTCACAATAAAGTATTCCCGCTACACAAAAGCTTGTGAGGTGTGTCTTGTAGTTTAAATATAATTACATCAGTCTTGACTGTGTGGTGAAAATTTGCAAAATGGGTTTTGACATTTGCTGCCTGCAGAGTCTGTTTGATGAAACTTGTAAACCATAAGAAAGAATTTATTTCATTTTTTTTTTTAAATACCAAGTTAGATTTCATGTTCATTCAGAGAATAATGCTAGAATTCTTTATGCCTGATGTGTGAAGCAGTTAAAATTTTCTGGTGCGTTCTCTCCTTCCAGTGGAGGACAAAGTTGTCCTTTTCATACAGACTTTGATGAGCTGAAATTGTAAGAAAATGGCAGCCAAATAACCTTGACATTGACTGATGTGCTTTTAGTTACAAGACTAGATGCATGATAAAATGTTCTTCTTCCTTCAAATGGGGTGCACATTTGCAGAAAATTAGATGAAAATTCAACAAAGTCTGGGAAGAAAAGGAAAAATGGGCATGGAGTTTGTGCAGGGTTGCAGGATTACAGAAAATATACAAAGCGTGAAATCCTCGAAAATTTTGATTTGATAAAATGTGATTAAATCTTTCATTTGAATTTAAAATAGCAATTTTTCCACTAATGGTAATAGCATTGTATTTGCCACTGTTTCTGAGCGGAGCAACTCGATTGCGATGCAGTCAGGAGTGCTTTATTATGATGCCAATATCTGATCCCACCCCGCCAGCCAAATCCATATTGTTTGATATGTGACATGTAACCCCAATATGTGAGCAATTATTGTTTCATCTCTGGGTTGCCTCAGATGTGGATGATGGCAGAGCAGGATGGTTCAGGAACCTCAGGGGAGAGAGAGACAGAGAGAGCATCTATGTTCTGGGAACCAAGACAGCTTTTCCACAGCGGTTTTGATCAGCCCTCAGACTAGACAGACCCTGAGATGTGTGCGCGCGTATGTGTGTGTTGGTCACTGAGCAAATGGGCAGTTGTGTTTCCACCTGCGTATGTTTCAGCCACCTCAATATTGAATTTCAGCATGTTGTTTATTTGCTGTTTTTTTTTTTTTTAATGAGCAGAAGATGTGTGTATGTGTTGGGTGTGTGATTCCTGAGAGCCGGTGGGTGACGACTGCTCGCCGCTGCGCCGAGTGTGTGAAAACTCTTGAAGGTGACAACCTGCGTGAAAGGTAAGAGGGACTGTGTTCCTGCTCTCTCGGCACAACCAGTTCAAAGTGTTGCTGCAGACATGAGCCCATTAACACTTCAAAGTTCAAAAGTTCAGACACCTGCTTGGAAAAAGAAGTCAATTTGGGCAGAGGACGGACTGGGGGATTCTCATTGTGCTAGATGCACCTTATGAAGAGAGAGACTTCTGTTTTGCTGGTCTAAATGCATCTCAGCCTTGGTTTTGGTGTTGTGTGGTCCTCATTTTGTGCCTTTTAGAGACTTGATTTACTGCCCTGCCTGTTCTAAATTTAGTAAATTGCTGAACTTTCCTTCAATTTGCAGAAGAAGTCTGGTATCAATTTGGTATCAATCAATGTCTTATTAAGAATTGAAAACCAAAAAAAAAAAAAAAAACAACAACAACAACAAAAAAAACAAAACAAAACAAAAAAACCCCACAATACATTTTGACATTTGATAAATTCTTTCTACTTAAAACACCAAAAGTCTTAATTAACTTCAAATTCAGGGCTGATTAGTGAATAAATCCGTTTGTTAAAATACATTAAAGGGTCTAAAGGGAAATAATTATAGCAATGTTCAAGATTAAAAAGAAGTTGAAATTTCTCCAAAGACATGAAATCATCCCTGAACCTTTATTTGTTTGAGTCTTAAATCACATGCACACAAATGTGTGGTGTTTGATCTATTTTAAGATAAAGACTCAGTAATATATTAGAAAAATCTATTCATTAACTAAAACCATAAAAATCCAGGTACCTCTCCTCAGTTATATCAATAATAAGGGCTATGTTGATAGACTTTAGTGCAAAAATTCAGTTGTATGGTTCTTTGCAGTAGAACGGTGTGGTTTGGAAAATTATTTATTGGACTGCAATATAAATATATGCTATAAATATGGGCCCAGTCAGGACCTTTTTTCTTGCTACTAACATAATCTTTCTGCAGCAGGCCACCATTTTCTATGTCATTACAGACAACAGCCTGAAAGACAAAGCACTCATCCTTTGTGTTCAGAACACAAACACTGTGGTCAGTCACTTGTGAAGCTGCTGTAAAGGTGACTGGGTCACATTCTGTGTGAAAGCTAAAGTAACCAGAGCCATGCTGGGCAGGTCAGAGTCTGGATATGGACCAGAGCCCATTAACACAGCAGGAGCCAAGCTGAGAGCCTGGACACCAGTTGATAATTTTCTAGTTATTGTGTGCAACATATTGTGTTCCTCTGGTTGTAAATATCATCTCTAATGCAAAAAAAAGAAAAAAAAGAAAAAAAAAAAGGTTTTAGTGCTTTAGCGGTTTATAATCAAGACATGAAACATTTATATTAAAGGGCTGACATTTCCCTATTTTACAGATCTTTATCGCATAAATACAACAAATCATTGCTCATGTTTTTTAAGACCTTAACTTTGAATTACAGTGTAAGTAAGTAAAATAGCGCCTGCAAATCGGTTTTAAATCATTTAATAGTCTTTTGATCCTTTTGAACTTGGATTTTATGAGTGTAAATGTTGAGCCGAACTAAGCTGCCATTCTTCTTTTAAAGTTTTAATCTAATTGTGACTACACTTAAAGCTGCTGTAATTAATACTCTCCTATTAATAATGGATGAAAGAGAGGAGGAGAATCATAAAGAATTATGATGGGACTCATTTCCCTTTGCAAATGCTTTAACTTCCCTCACTAACGCAAAACTGTACAGCAGCCTCAAAAAGCCACTACATCCCAGATACCCAACACGTAATGCCACACAGGCACAAATAGTGACCCCCAAGTTGCCATAGCAGAGCCGAAAACATTCACATATTTCCCTCAGGAGTTGGTGGGGACAAAAGCAAAGCTAAAAATTGATTGAAAATCTGGCAGGAAAGAAACATAACTCCAAATGGATGCTGATATTGTGCAGCTGTTGGCAAAGACATTTCACAACTTCATTAGGCCATACTATTTATTGTTAGCTTGTTGTGCTGCCCGAAAGATCAAAAATAAATACATTCATTGGATTAAATGTCCAGTATTGACACATTTTTGCAATATTTAGCTTGTGATATATGACCAACATGCTTATAGTCTCACATAGAAGAGAGACGATTTTCGCTCCTTCTAACAGTTGAAGTAAATCAAAGTTGTTTATAGCTGTCCCATGTCACACCAACGGTGTTGTCTTTCTTGTGCAATGAGCTCATGACTCCAAGTGGACCACATAGTTTAATTTAAAATGGTTTCCTCATATGTTCACATCACCCGGGTTAGGGGTAGGGTTAGGGTTAGGGTTTTCACACATTTTCACACAAAAATGGCTCTGGTGACGACATGAAACTGAGCAGAGATTCATCATCCAATGATGGCTAATCAAACTGGATAATTTTGAGGACAGCTTAAAAGCCTGGAAGACCACAATTGGTTGCACTCAGTAGCTTGCCCAAAATGACAATCTTTCAAATGGAAATTTGCAAAACACAGTCTCAGCTGCAGTTGCTGCAGTTCCTCTTTCTCAGAGTTGAAACACTTATACCAAATGATGAATCAGTTTTATATTCCCACTGTCAAAGCATTCCCTTCACGGGCTTGGACCCCACTTATGGCTGCTTCTGGCTATATTTATTATTAATGTTGTTGGGGCATCAAAAGCTTCGGGGATCCATTCAGTCTACTTTAAATCTGGCTCTTCGTCTCACTCTGTTCTCTGCTTGATGTGTCGACTTTTAAACTCCCACTGCTTTCAAGTATAAATATAATGTATGTAACCTGAGGAAGGTTTTTCACCTTACTGATCAATACATCACATTTACCTAGCTAACAGCTGAAAAAGTCAATCATATGTGGGCAGTTAACTTGAAGGAAAGAAGCTGTGGGGCTTTTAGTCAGCCGTGAATGTGTTTTAAGAGTGCTTTACGGCCTAAAAAGATGTTTAGAAATGCGGAACACAGTTATTCAAGCTCCAAGCTAATTTCCTAACAATCATCCCTCAAATCCTGGCAATATGGCACCGACTGACTGGCACATCACTTGGATGAACAGAAAGGATCACAGCAAACGATAAAAGGACAGAACAGGAGAGGTTCACTTACTGCTCTGATTATTAGAGCGCTGTTGATCAAATTTATGGGTGTAATTTCATCTGGACATGCTTGTGTTTTCCATTTACATATGGTTTATAGAGCAGTGATTTCATTTGCATAATAGGAGCTCACAGTGAAATGCTGATGAAAGCAGAAGGGAGGGCTCTCAGTAAACTTTTTTATGGGCTGGTGTTAAAAGAGGAAAAAAAGCAAATAGCACACTGCATGTGTATGTGTATTTTACTCCTTTTTTTCTCAAATAATGAATACACACAGACGCGCATATCGACATGTGATGGCAAAAAACCAAACAAAACAAAGCAAAAAAACCCAAAAGGAATGTGTTTGAATCCGTACTTGTTTTCAGCTCCCATGAACAAACACAGGAAGTCAATATCTTTCAAATGCCAAAGAAAGCAACAAAGAATCAATAGACTGTCCACGCACATTTAAATACGAAACAGAAACACATAAAAACAAAAGAGTGATTCGCATATTTGGCAAATGAGCAAACAAATAATATAAAAATGCCTGTGCTCAGAGAATGTGCTTCTGTAACACGTGAAATCCAATGCTAATTAATTCAGTTTAGCATTTTATCGCTATTCAACACAACACGAAATTGCCAAAACCAATTTTTTGATGCGTCGCTCCAAATATTTATGAAGTAAGCTGTTGTCTCAGCACAGTACAAGATAGCACTTCACTCCTTGTGAAAACGTGTTGCCACAGAGAACAGTTTGTTCTTGCCTTGATACAACCAACTCGCTGAATCAGTCAGATAATTTAAATAAACACGGGCATCTAAGGCTGAACGCGAGGGACTGGAATTACCGCACATAAAACTTTATTTCAGCAAACAAGAGTTCGACACATTTAGACGGTATCTTCCAAAGTTACAGTCTTTTTAGTGCGACTTTTTTGTTTTTGAGTCATTGTAACCTCCATTGCAGCTCAACTGTGTTTCTGGGCTATAAATTGGACTAGACCTAAAGGAGTTGTCCAACTCCAGTCTCATATAAACATATAATCTTCACCTGAGATTAAGGATTCATATATGTGCCGACCAAGGGCTTTGTCTCTTATCTCTTATATTAAAGTTGTGTTGATGTCTCTTGATGCCGAGGTCGAATAGGAGGATTATTACAGCAATAACCGTGTTGCAACATAACCACTGAGCGTGTGCTGTATAGAGATAGACGTGAAAAGGTATGAAGCTGTACTGCCAGTAAATCTTTGATAAAATGCGCGATTTCAATAAGAAAGTACGGTCGAGAATGAGAAGGTTCTAATGAAGCTAGTCAGCAGGTATTCAGGGTTTGCTTCGACTTCTGTGTGTGCTGGCTACAAGCCGTAGGCCCCAGGCCTGGGCCCCCCACTATGCCGCCGTGCTGGCCCCTTGCTGTACATCATTTTTTTTATGTTCATTTACTCCAATAAATAATCACCACTCACCAAGAAAATAGCTCAGATGAACTGAAATGGAAAAGCAGTAAGCTACATCTGTACAGCAGAGGTCTTTATCCCAGTGAATACAGTATTGATCCGTGATAACTAGGTGATGGTTGATTTTTTTTTTTTTTTTTTTCAAGTCAATCCAGGAAAGCCATGCATCGTCAGTACATGCCCCTCTCCTTCATGCACCCATTGTATAATTGTGAGGATAATTTAAACGGCTCAGGTGGGAGGAGCACATTCGATTTGCATCCTCTGCGGTTTCTGTACAGAAGAAGACGTTGCCTGCTTTTGATGTGGCAGAATGAAAAAACTGGAGCTGTGCAGTAAATGATGCTCTGCTTCTGGATGCACATAATTTGAAACTGACAGAGTGTGCGCATCTGACAAATGAGCCCTTTACAGATCAACTGGACCTTGTTTGATGCCACTATCTGTGAAATGTGATGTATTTTGTCAACAGTGATGTACTCATCACTGTTCTCTCCTCTCCCTCTCTCTCTCTCTCTCTCTCTCTCTCTCTCTCTCTCCAGACTTGGTGGTTGTTCATGACCATTCATCTGCACCACTGATCGAGTGGCTTCCAACCGTGGCAGCTGTGGTCCCGCTGAAAGGTGCTTTTTGGTAATAATATGGTGGATGGGACCAAAGGGTTCGAAGGAGAGGATCTATAGATTGGAGAGAGTGTCTCTGTGCGTGTCTGTGTGAATATTACTGCTACAGTGTGAGTTTGAAATTTGCCAGTTGGGGTCACATGCTATGACCCTCCTGCATGAAGTGATTAGAAATGACTGGCTTCCAACAGTTGATGCCGTCGTGTTACCTGCTTGTGTCTGCCGCGGACCATGAGCCAATGACGACTGAGTCAGTCAGTAAGATGTGAACAGTACCCATCTCAAATCAAAACTGATATTCATACAAGAATGCCCCCCGGCTCGTGGTGGTTAGCTCATGCAGCCACATTAAAACAAAGCAATTTTTTATTTTTATTTTTTTATTTCCTACCGTCTCTGAGATTTCTGTCTTTTGAACGGAACAGATTTTTGTTTGTGCTCACAGAATGAAAAATTCCACCCCTGCTGTGAACAGTTTCTTTGTCATTACTTCATTTCTTCTACGGGAAAAATCTGATCCAGAAAGCCACCGACATCCACGTGGACCATTTCACACTTGATGGTAAAATTTGATTAACTTCTTTTTCACTGTTAATTCATTAAATGTTATATGTTACATAATCAGAGTGACGATAATGTACTCATTGCTGTGCCTTCCTCTCCTCTACACCGTCCTGCTCTCTCCCGCTCACTCTCTCTATCCCCAGACTTAATTAACTTCCTTTTCACTGGTAATTTATCAAATGTTATATGCTACATAGTAAAAAAAAATATAAATTTATGAGGATTTTATGACTGTAGTTTCTGAATATTAGTGAGATTAAATATGGAAAAGACCTTTTCATATGTCAGCCACAGCAATGAACAAACTCTGGAACTACTGAGGTGAAACTGAGTCAGCACCAAGGAAGCAATACAAACAGAAACATATCCACAAGGACAAGAAATATTCGTTCCATTTGCATGTTTCCTTCAGCCCATCTGAAATGAGTCGGCAACAATCAGCTGGGTCAGTATGGATGTGATGTTTTTTTGATAGAGATATGCTATGATACATAACCAACTAGGTGACTGAGCGCAATTCTTAAAAAACTGGGACGCAGCAACCCTTTTTATTGTGTGATTTTCTCCATTGGTCTCATCAGTCGTTCGACTGGCTTTTCTCTGTGCTGGAATCATTTGTTTTTTATATATGAGGAGGAAAAAGGGTGGCTGGGGGGCGGGGGGTGCGGTTCAAAGCCCAAGTTTCTGACAGATGGTAAGGGCCAGTGCCAACGTAGGCCTGGGCGAGAGGCCGGGTACAAGGTGGGCCCGAGTGAGAGACAAACCACACACAGCTAATCTGGCACACCATCAAACCTCTTGGCAGCTCTCCGAGGGTAACAATTACCGAAGCAAGGTGCTGTAGAGCCACCGCTTTGAAAATGAAATGAAATGAGTTCTTCCCTCCACTGTTACATTCGGTACAAAAATGCTGATTACCTTTCAAACGTGTACGCGGCGTCCTTTGTTCCGAGTCCACTGAGAAATACTGCACAGACAGAGAAAAAGCTGCTTCTAGTGTTTAGCACGCATTTGCTCAAAATCGCTCCTCAGACAGTCCACAGTTCATCGGCGTAAATCCTGAGGCAATACAAGACATACACCTCCAACAGTATTTACAATAATATTTTAGAGGCGGTGGACTTCTATTTTGACCACACAATTTAATGTTACCCACTTTTCTTTCGCACTGGCTGTTTTTTTATTTATTTATTTTTTTCCCAAACATGACTTGGAGTTATGATCTCACACAACCACTGAATCTTTTGTGGCCAACTTAATTGTCCCCCCATGCACACGCACACAGACACACACAGTCAGCAGCGGCACAGCGTCTCCTCTGCTCTGGCGCCGTGATAACCGTGGAGGAGCCAGGAGGGAAAAGGAGGAGGAGGAGCCCGTTTTTTTGGTCATAATTTCTCCAAACAGTGTAACCATGTTTCCTGACTGTTCTTTCATGCTTCGTAGTTTGCTAATCAATCTTGAAAAAAGCTATCTAAAATGGCAGCTGAGAAGCTGATCGAGCACACCTGTCAGAAAAGCAGCAGCATGTGATTTGTAAATGTGGGAAGTTTCAAACGCTACGTAGTTCACATCATGGGCTCACCTGAAAGGGTCGAATGTTGCCACGTAGGATGTGAAACATTTTAGCGCAATCTAAGATTTGGAAATGGTCTAACATTTGCGCTGAGGAACGTTTTTGAGTTAAGATGTCAGATGTGGAGTGCGTTGAGCTTTTCAATTCAATTTGACCTCAAGCAGAGACGAATCCATTGCTGACCAGTTAAAATTATTTTTTGGGTAACTCATAATTCCTTCCCTGAGGATAACACATGAGGCTGAGAGAGTGCTGCTGAAGTGAGTGAAGCCAGTAAATGAATTATCTCATTTGATTTGTGCCTCGGCTACACTCAACTGCTCAGGCATACAATGAAGCATATGAAAAATAGCAGGTAAAGCTTGCTAGAATGCCAACTTCATGAAAGAAATACCAGAGAGAGAGAGAGAAAGAGACACGCAAGCATTTATAATGATGCTCTAATGGCTTGACATTTCAAGTGTTTTTCAGGCTTTGGGATGGTGAAAATGATCCACGGTGAATCAACTAATATAAAAAACAGTTGAATTGAAATTACTTATGTTACGAAACAATTTATTAATCTAATGCATTTATTCAACTCTTTCTGGGAGACGTGCTATTAAAGTCTGTAGAAGGCAGAGGAAACGTCTGTACAAACTGACAGATCCAATCACGTCTGTTTGGTCATCACGGTCAGACGTAAAGGCTGAGGAAGATGAAAGATGAATATTTCCAAAGTTAGCGTTCCTATCTTTGCTGAACTGGCTGAACTCGCCACTCGCATAACTCATTGAATCCAAAGAATGTTTTTATTTTACTGCTTTTACACAGCAAATTCAAATATCAACACTAAAAACGTATTCATGTTTTGTGGTTTGCTGCATAAACACTTGTTAGTAGATATTGACCGTCTTAGCTCTGTCTCTCTATTATCCTGTTGTAAATTTCCCCCCAAAATGAGAGTGTTCTGTAAAATAAATAAATAAACACGCCTGTAGGCCCTTTTTATGACCCGTAGTTCCATTTGATTTTAGGTGACATTTAGCAGCTGTAGCAATAATGACTGTGGGAACAGGAAAAGTGAAAGTAAGTAATCTTTTTAGAAGGTTGGGCTGGATAGATGGGTGCACAAAGCACAGGCGGGCGGTTTTTTTTTTTTTTTATCCTCCCGAGGAAATAGCTGGCTGGGTTGTTTTTATTATCCATGAGCTTTCAATATTCTGTCAATATTAATGCTGTCATTGGTGTAACTTTGTACATATCTTAGTTTGAGCTGATGAAACTAAGCAAGTCATGACTGTTATTATAGTAAACACCTCTCTCATCTGCTCTCGATTAAAATTTGTTTAATATTGAAGAAGTGGGTAAGAGTAGGTCCCCACATCTCCTCAGCACCCAGCACTGCTGAGCCCCCCTCTCTACACCCTTTACACCCGTGACTGTGTTCCTGCCCACTCCAGCAACAGGACGACACTCCTGTGGTGGGGCAGCCGGCACTATGGTGCTGAGAAAATAACCTAAGATGAAGGATCTGATCATAGACTGCAGGGTTTTCCATTTTCCATTCTTACTTACTGCATCTGTGTGTGGTGGCTGGAAGGTCTGCACCACAGCCCAGAGGGTAATCGGCTGCCCTCTCCCCTCCCTGGAGGAACTGTACAACACCCAGTGTCTCAGGAAAGCTCAACAGATTGTTGGGGACCCATCTCGTTCTGGACATTCACTTTTTGAGCTGCTGCTGTCGGGCGCTCAGTGGGACCTGGTTAAAAAAAGCGTGATGTGTGGACTGGTGGACGGAGAGGGGCCAGTCCACCTCCAGGGCACTGACGAGGTGCCCTTGAGCAAGGCACCCACCGAGTTGCTCCAAGGTGCGCTGAGCAATAGTGGCGCCTTCATTTTGAAAAAAGGGTCACCTCTTCTCATGTGCATGACATAGGGCCCTGTGTGTGTGTGGTTGTCTTGGGCCCCATACATATCTCTTACAGAGTGTACATGTAATGTCGTTGTGTATGCACTGATCTCTCAGTGTGTGTACAATGACAATAAAAAAAAAAAAAAAGAAAAAAAAAAAGCCTGCAGGAACAGTTTTTATGCCAGAGCCATAGCTGTACTCAACACAGCCCACACGGGAGTCACTTTAAACAACATGATGAACAGTGCAACACCTGCACCTTTAACCCGCGCAATACCCACAGAATGTGAGTGTTATTTATTGTGTTTTATCAGTATTTATTCAAGGACTGCATCCAATTTCGTTGTACTTGTGCAATGACAATAAAGACATTCTAACATTTTTCATTTTCATATATAAATACAGGTATTACCACAGCAAATCGATGCATAAATATTCACCTGAATGCAGAAAAAGGACAATTTGATGACGATACCCTGGGGGTGAACCACTGGACTACTCAATTAATGCCCCCTCCTCCTTTGCCAGCGTTCACCCTAAGCTGACATCAGTGCATCAGTCTATTTGCTTTTAAGGCTGCAGAAAAGACAGTAAAACGCTCGAGCTAAAACCACTGGTTTGGGGACGGCCAGGGCTGACAGTAATGAGGTCACGGGGTCCTGTCAGACTAGAGACAAAAGATCCCATTTGAGTCCTTCACACTCGCAGGGGAAAGCTGCCAATTCTTCAGTCCTCCCCTTTTTGCGTTTGATACTCTGAGTGGCTCCGTCCTACTCTTAGATACTGATCAATACGCCCCATTCTACCCTTTTCAAGTCAGCTTGTCACTGAGTCTGCTGGGAAATGTGAAGAAAGCAGAGTTCCATAAAGCAGCTGTGCCCCCCCGTCACAACCCACACACCCTCCCATCAGCTGCCAGACATCGCAGCCCGTCCAAAACGTCTGTTTTTGTGCGAGCTGCCCATGAGGACTTATCATACCCGAGAAACCAACCTCTGAGCTGTGATAAAGGACCCAAGCCTGGCTGCCATTAAAAGCTAATAAATGTATACTAAATCTTTAGCATCACAAACATAACAGCAAAAGCATTGCAGCTGAAAATATTTCTGTGCTTGAAGCCATTCTCACGGAGCAGCTAGTGTGACTAACACCCTGTAAAAGCGTTTTCAGAAAAAGGTGAATCTGCACAACTCTGACGTCTGGGCCAAAGAGCCAATTTACTGGGTGGGCATACAGAACATTCGGACATTCATAACATATCATCATTGTTGGATGTCTGCTTCTATTCTTATATGTATTCATTATAATGTTTTCACCTTCTGCTGTCCAACTTAAATATAGATCAGTAAGAGACATCTTATATCATCTTATCTTATCTTACGTAATAACGTGCAGCAGGCTCACAGTCAGCGTGTTTGCGTTCAGCTCACATTTGGACCAAAAATGGAATTCACCAGAAAATTTTGTTGTGTTGTTTCCTCCCAGTGTCTGCTTTTCCCTCTCATCTCTGCATATTTACGATGACTCATAAAGCCCTGAGATATGCAAATGAGTTTCTCTCAAGATGAAACATTTCCAGTTCACATGCACTTGTCATTGTGTGTGCCTATGTGACACCTTTAAATATGTGCTGTTCTGTTTGAACACAACTCCGGTACACTGCATATGCTCCCACAACCGTCTCATTGGGTTTTAATGCCCATTTTCTCTTCTCCTTTTTCTAGTTGAAGCTTTTTGAACGCCCACACCCAGCGCCCCTGGCAGCTACTTCTCCGTATGTCATTGCACATCATTTGCAGACCTGCAGATAATAGTCACCTAAAGTATCGGAAAGAACTTTCCCTAACCTTGAACATGTGTTTAAACTTGACCATAATAATAATAATAAAAAAGAAAGAAACAAAACAAAAACGCCAGTCCAAATGACTGAAACTCAAACATTTTTCAGCATCCTTGTCTGAGGAAACGGGGGATCTCATTACTGCAAACTGAATGGAACTGCTTTTGAAGCCGGAAAAACAAGTAAGGACAAAATCTAAATAACAGAGCTGTGGACAACACTGAAGTGCTGCATTGCCAACTTTTTAAGTTTTGCTTCCAGTTCCGATCGCATTTGGATACAATTTATTTGTCAATGCCGAACAACTGGGACATGGTTTTGAAGTTTGTACCTGCGGCAAAGTACTGAAAAGGCACCACCAGCCGTCTGGGAAAGTTTCAGTGTATATATCCTTTCAGTTTTGCAGTGATTGCATATTTCCGTGGAGGAAAACAAATGCAATCACACTCTGTTGTGATACCAGGTGTGAATGGAAATTGATCTATACAAAGCAACTGTTGACATAAGGGGTTACAAAGCATCTGTGAAGTGTAAACCCAGTCACAACAACAAAGGCATTATTGCTTTTACAGGCTAAAACAATATATTTTATATATATATATATATGTGCGTATATCATGCTAATAAAATCTGCCATATTGATACAGTGAATTTATCTAATTATCACACAGGGGCGAGAAAAAAAAAATTGATTCTGTATATTTGACAGTATGACAGTTTCAGTGTTTAATGTCACTGTGAAACACAGGCGTCAGGATACGAGCCTGATTGCTGCTGATCTTTTCACGGCATTATTTGATCCTGAGTGAGTCCGTTTATCCCCATGATTACCTCAACGCATGCTGGTTTAACTTAACATTGGAAGGCCTGCCGTGCAGTTCCGTTCAGTGCAGCGCTGACGCTGATTGTTGTGGATTACAGCGGCGGTATCCTGCGATATAAGCATTGACTTAGGCATTAGTTTTAGTGAAAAATTCTGACTGATAAAAAAAAAGAAAGAAAAATCTCTTAAACCTTTTGGTGGAGAATATTAAATATGATCTGAAAATTGTGTTATTCAGCTAATGCTGAATGAGCCAACTTTAGCACTCTGTTAAAACATATGTCTCCATCCTGCCCCAAAAAAATACAAAAAGAAAGAAAGAAAAGAAGTCCTTGGGTGCATTGTGCACGTTGAACCATTTCAGGTGACTTTCTTGGTGACAGAACAATCACTCTTGTCACATGGCCAGTTTGGTGAGTTTAGTGAGTAATCTATATCAGAGGCTCTCAGTCCTCAAATGAATGTGCTCTTTGCTTGGGGACCACTAGGGCTGCTTGAGTGGGCTATGAAAGGACAAGGAACAAGGAAAAGGAAAAGGGAAAGGGAAAGAAATACGAAAAGGACACTCATTTTCCACTATCATTTAATCCATAAGCCACACAATGACAGAACGCTCGACTGAAACATTTTCTGTAAGGGTCTGTGAACTAACTTGTGCCACATTAGGAGTCCTTAATGCGAAAGACTGATTGGCTTTTTTCTTTGTGTTCTTTGCAGATGGGAAAGGTCATAATAGTCCAAAATAACACAAGAGATTTTTTTATCATAAGATATCTATATTGTTGACGTGCTCTAGCACCAGCCACTGCTTAAGAAATGTAATTTTATAGAAGTGAGGCACACAAATGGACAATATTCTTAGCTTGACGTCTGGACTGCTGATTGTTATGTACTGTGGAATGAGGGCTCAGAAAATAAAGTGAAACCACTACATACATCACTGTGTGTGGAAATGCGGTTTATAATTTTCACTGATACTTCCAGTACAAGCAGACAAGTAGGCCTCTGAACAAAACAGCTCCAGTGTGTGTGTGTCACCAATGTCAGCTGAATGTTTGTGTTATTTTTGTAGCCAAATGTTATAGTTTATCAGCCCTTTTTTGCCTTCTCGCCGTACACAGAGTGGCAAACTGCGAACAGCTGTACATCTAGAGACTAAAGAAAAAAGGAGAAAAAAGAAAAAAGAAAAGATTGTTGAGTCAGTGTTAAAAATACTTTTGTGCCCTCTGTTCACTGCAGTTAGATGGATATATGCAGAGAAGAGACACAGGAAGAAGACAGAAGACCTGAAATAGCCTCCTGAAATAGCCTAAAGCATCCAGGGAAAGAGACCTGCCTCCGCCTGCTGTTAATTCTCCCTGTCCTTGACGGTGTGTGGTCATGTGAGAGTGTACAGAAATAGATGTGTGTGTGTGTGTGTGTGTTTACTCTTTCCCCACAATCACGCCCCCCCCCCCCCACTTCTCCGTTTTGATTTAAATAAAAGCCACCCAGTTAAATTGATTTGTCAGGGTGAAAATCCAAAATGTGTTTAAGTGAAACAGGATTTTTATGAGTAAACATTTCATTCCCGTACACTCTCGCTCATGTTTATTCATTTATAGTGAGCGTGTGAAGTAATGTTTCGTTTTGGTTGCTTGCACTATTCATTAGGCTCGTGTATTGCCCGAGGAGTAGCCACTTATAATGGTTGTGGAGCTGTGTTGGCAGCCATGTTATTGACAGAACCATATGGATTTCATTTCATATTCATCACGCCAACCCCAGAGAAAAAGATCCACACAAGCGTGTCTTTGTGTGGTGGTGAGACATGCAGCGTTCATGAGAGAAAGTGAAACGAGAAACAGGGAGAGACAATGAGAGAGAACATGTGTGTGTGTGTGTGTGTGTGTGTGTGTGCGCGCGCGCGTGCGCGTGCGCCCTTTAAATCTCAATTCCATCCTATCTATTTTGAGGGGAATTGTTTCAGAGACAGCGCCATTTCTGGATGCCATCATCACTCAAACTGCTCAAGGTCTCAGCCGTGAGATGTTGCCATACATCAAGGTATTGTTGATCAATATTGATTGATCTGTGCAACTTGGGGGAATATCAGCACCCATCTCTGCCTTGCACACCGCTCGGTTTATGTAATTAATATGGAAGACAAGTCGTAAGTCAGCCATAACTTTTTAACCTTGCGGAGAGCAACAATAAATCACATGCAGGGACATGGGATGAAGTGAGCTGGCAGGTTATTGGGAGCTGTGTGGGAACAAGCTAATATTTCCTTTCATACACTGGTTGTAAATTTGGTCCGGTATCTCCACAGGTCACCGGATACTCTCCCGACATGCTTCTCTTCTGCCACGTTTGTTTAAAGTGCACAGATATGTTTTTTCTGCAGGAGCTTGGTGTGTGTAGGAATTTGATGCGAGGCTGTTTGTGGTTTGAGGTTTTTGTTCCGACTCCAGCTGAACGAAAACACATCGGAGTTGCTCTTAAACGATAATAGCAGCCAATTTTACAATTTGACTTTGAAAAACTTTCTTGGTTTGACCATCGGGCCAATCAGTTATGACGCGAATTATGCCAATAATTTTTCTGTAGAGTCACACAATTCTCTCCGACATGTCAAAACAACATCCAAACCATGTTCTTTTAAACTGAACAAAGCAACGCTGTAAGCCGACCTCTCCCCATCTGATTCTTTTTTAAGTCTCAAAATATTGTCTATTGTGATTTTACTACACAATATTTTTCATATTATGTTCTTGGATGAAAATCTTTTTCCTCCTAACATGTTGTAGCCACAAAGTGTCAGATCTCCTTAGCTTCCTATGGTACGGACATCATTACATATTCCTATCTGAACCTAAAAAGAGCCTTGGTGTTCCTGCGATAATCACGCGACGACAGCGATGTAATGATTTCAACATGCAATGTCAGTGTTAGACGTGTTGTTTAAAAGGGCCACTCCGCCAGTTTCACACTACAAAGTCAGTTTCCTAATAATTCAAAGTGGCACTCTTTTGTGTTATGTCTTCTGTGGTTTTGTCAAGTCAGGAAAAGGACGGTGCTCCATGTTACCAGCGCCATATGACGAGGTGCGCTCACCCTAACCCTTCATTGCACGCAGGAGAAACGATGACTGAACGAACATGTCGGCTGGATTGTTTTCCCCTTGCGCCCTCTGTGATCACACCTCGGTTGTTACCTTGTTCGTGTGGCTTCTTTAAATCATTCAAAGCACATCATTAGTGAAACAGGCAGGCGACGCCACGTGACTGTTTTCACTTTGGAGCTGCGGTGACAGTATTAACTATACGTACAATCAGATTTAAGCCTTCTCATGTATGTCTGTTTCACGCCTTAAAAATATTGACTTTTTGAATTTATAGGTCTCTACAGTAAATACAACCAGACACACGCAGCCTGTCTGTGCTGCAGATACTGTCCTCTGGCTGAACTGCTGAAAGTCACTAGTTAAGCCAATCTCATTTCATGGGCCCTGATGGATAAGCAGCTATAGCATATATAGTATTGAATTGAACAATAACTTGTGAGCTTCACTTACTCCGAAATTATGTCCATTGCTGTTGTGTGCACTGCGCATGCTGTGCCGATTTTATAGCTGTATTTATTGTTCGTGAGTTATAATGATGTGCTTTAATCGCACCGGGAAATCAAAGGAACATTTCCACATCTGAAGACAAGAAATATTTTATTATTATTCTTGCTGGTTACAATTAAGAAAACTTGGACGAACTTCATTCCTTTAAATGGAAATAGTAATGAAACTGAAGTTGCCTTTGATTTGTTTAGGTTTCACAAACAAACCACTTAAAATGGGGGAGGCAATAATAAGATGACATACTTTGTTGGCATTCTGTAATTTCTGAGTGTTAAACAAAGGCAGAGTGCTGTATCTGCATTCCGGAGATATAGTGGGGGGATCAAGTAAATGAAAAGAAAAACAAAAATCGGCCAAAAAAAGCCATGAAATGATAACCACTATTTCCATTTTATAACTGTCTAGGCTGAAGTCCTTTTTCCTCACAGCTTTATTGATGCTGTAGTTACTGCACGCTACCTTTGTAGGGCAGAGTTCCACATGAATAAATAAAGACGTACTAAATTAAGCTGAACTGGATTATGGGAAATGTATTGATCGGGGGTTTTTTTTGGGTCTTTTTTTAAGCTTGACCCTGCAGGATCTCTGCAGCATCCTGTTCATCCATCCATTTTAACATTTGTTAGTACCAGAAAATGAATGGAGGAGCAATAATACGTAATCTCTTATAACACAGAGACATCATGTCTCTAAAATCCGATCAAGCCTGTACACGTTTTGGCTGGACCGGACAGACCGTTCCCATGCGAGACCCTCCAGCAAAATTTGAGTGAAATTTACAATAAACCAATCAGAGAGTTGTCGCCCGTTCACTGCACGAGGCAGACATGCTCAGACCTTGGTGGACTGTTATTACGACGGCGCAGGGTTTCACTCAGAGTTAGAGTCTATGTGCAGACAGCCGATGACATATTGTGACTGACCGACTGACGGAGCTGCAGCCTCTGTGAATCAATGCTACTCTGCCAAGAAGTAACGGCACAAATCACACGTTGGACATCTTTTATGTTTCATTATGAGACATGTAAATTATTCCTCGGATCATTATGAAACCTTAGCGAACAAATTTAGTCTCAGTGATAGATGGGGAAAACTGCCACACGGGCCTGGTTGTGCAAAAACAGGAATGTATGGCCTAAGTAGGCACACATTCAGTTGCATTTCTGCTATATGCCACCAAATGTTAACTTACATTGCAGCTCGTGAGCTTAAAATATTACGGTATATTAAGATGTTGGCCGTCTTCTTTTAAAATACTGTGCTGCTATTTTAAGACCAAAATCCTGTAGGTCATTTGTTCCAATGCTTTCCACTGATAGCAATGCACCAGCCATGTGTTCAACCGCACCCCGTTTTAAAGACCAACTCCCACGGGTGATGTTGAGCCGCCATGAGCCCGGGCGTATTTGCTGTTTGCACAACATGAGCTCTGCATGGGCAAATGCGTCATCCGAAACGAGCGAAGACACGTGTCGCGCTTTCCTCTGCGTGTTAGAACCGGGGCTCTTGGTCTCAGTGTGCTGTGTTTCAGTCACCATCTCAAACTTGTTCTGTTGTCAGACAACAGAAACAGAAAAGAACATGCAAATGAGAACAGCTTTATTAGGAATTCAGCTGTATTAAAAGATATATGCGCACACAGAGAGCGGGAGAGAAGCAAACAGATGAAGAGCTGCCACCAGCTGATACAACGTTAGGTTCAAATATGACGCGGCCCAGCCAGATGCTGGGTTTAAGACTTGCTTGTCTGTTAAACTCTTAATAAATAGGATGTTTGTTAGTTTTTTGTTTTTTTTTTACTTTTAGTTCGCACTTTTAGTTTAGTCAACACATTTTCACGCTCTTTAAAATAACTGAACATAATCATAACATAACATGCTCTCCTGAAATTATTTACATGTGTTGACAGACTTTATTTGTGATGGTAATGTTCCCTATCTACGCAGCTGAACACAAAGCGTGCACGGCTGAGCAAGTCTTCGTATGAATGGACTCTGTCTGAAACGATTCCAGCGACACCTGTTCAGCTGCTGAATCAGCCCACTCCCAGCAGTCGTCACCTCTGCGTGCATTTCAGACCAGCTGCATCACACGCACACATGCCTTCGACCCACATCGTGCACTGTGCTATTGCGCTTCAATATTTCGTAGTTTCACATTTATTTACATTTTGCATGCCTTGGCGAGTCCAAAGTACTGTGGCCAACAGAGGCCAAAAGCAGTGCTAGAATGAGAAATGAGCTGTAAACTCATAATCGGCACAGATTCACAAGTACTTGTGGAAAAAGATCCAAAACAAATACATCAGAAAAATGATAGAGAGGTGGACGCTCAAACTGATACTCAAGCTATTTTAACCCCAACCCTCCCTCTAAAGGCCTGGAGAGCTTCCAGCGTGTTGTCTAACTATACAGCTTTTCTCCGTTGTATTTATTTTGGCTTCCTGCAGTGCGTCTTTTTTTTTTTTTTTTTTCCCCCCATCTGGAAAATGTTTCTGTTATTTCATTTCCTATTGTGTTTTGGGACGTTGCAGCGCATTTGCCCTCTAGCCACCATATCAAAACATTCCATTATATCTTAAATCATACCAATCATGTACAAAAGTGCATGATTGCTAATATTTCACTTTTTTTTTTTTTTCCCCTCGCATTGCAATGTGCATTTACACTCGTATCTCAGCATGTATGGGTGACTTTCCCACGTTTTTACGCAGAGTGCTGCTTGATGTTGTCATGAGCATATAAATATATATGTGTGTGTGTTTGTGTGTAATATTAATGTAACATTAATTAGTGCATAGGAGCCGAGTAAGTTATGTTCTTTCATCAGTAGCTTCCCCATGGATATAAAATGACATGGCATATTCATTCAGGATATCTAGAAAAACCATTGCAAGCAGAGCTCATTTTAATTAGACAGTAGTATTGATTGGAAATCAAATATGGGGCCTTATAGAGCTAACATTTTTTTTTTTTTTTTGAGGACACAAATGGACAAGATAAACATCTGACATGTGGAATCCTTACCTGAATCGGTAGCCAAAAAAAAAAAAATATATATATATATATATATCAAGGTTACATATGCTAAAATATGATACAAATAAAACATCCTGAGTCTCAGAATGATGTTTATACACTGCTTTTTCAATATGCTCCAAAAAAACACAGGATGCCGCTTGTGCAGCTTAAACAAGCAATGATTTGACCAAACCCAATCAATTCATCCAGCTTCTCTGAACTCATCTTTGTACGCGCCGTCTACCTCATAAATCAATGAGCAAACAGTGTCACTAAACATGACTACATTCAGTTTTATTATCCTGATACATCCTGCTGGGGGATAAAACTGAGGAGATATTTCATGAACTCGGCTCAGCTTTGGCTTCTTGTAGCAAAAAGAAAAAGGGTATTCTTTTCAGTCGTAGGTAAACATGGAGGTGTTTCTCCTGTTCTTTCACTTATATGTTTATACATGGCCCGGATTTCAGTCTCCCTCAGATTAATGTATAATAATAACAATAATAATGATATTAATAACGAATGGCATTACATTGAGAGGGGTTAGCCAGTTAACTTGTCTACAGACCTGATGTATAACTACAGCACTGACTGTATTACACAGAGAAATGTCTATTCCTGACGAGGAGGCTGAGCAGGCTCTTATCTGTAGTGAAGACACACAGTATATAACATGATGAAATGACAGCGTGATGCAAGGTTAGCGTGATGGTGTTGCAGACACTCTAGACAAGAGTGAGAAAGCATCCGGCCAGTGCCCTTGCTTGTGATTTATTTACTCTTTTATCTCGCTTGCGCCCTTTTGAAATGGTGCTCTGAAAGTGACGGAATCAGACAGGTGTAAGGTGAGTAAAGTGCTCTTAATATTTGGTGCCGGCGGCAGGAGCATTATCGGTTTCGCTTAAAGCCCAGAAAACAGCACAATAAGCAGCAGCCTGGAACAAGAACATCAACGTGTACAATGCAAGGTTACTTTTCAGAAATCAATGTGAAACCCGTTGGACTGTAAATCATCCAATTACCTTATAGCACTTCAATATGAAGATGCTCTTGTTCAGTAGCTACCACAACAAATACAGCATTATTTGCATTTATGGATTTTCTCCCAGCATAGTGTGTCATGTTCTCACTGGGGACAGTATTAACAATCGCAATGTATCCTCAATACTATTCGAGGCGTTGCAGAAACCATTTAGGTTTTCTAGGAGCTGGGACAGAAATTGAAGAATTATTAGACATAATTGAGCAGATGAACAAAACTCCTGCCCAGCTCCAAAAAGTGTCAAATGTAATATTTAATATTTAATGTGTAATCAATGTGTTAAATGTCCATCTCATGTTTGAGGCAACTCATGTAATTTTGAATTGCGGTATTTTCTTCCCCACTGGTTCAGAGTAAAAAGTTCTGCCCCTGCGTGAAAATAACATTGCCAGGATTTTTAAGCATGTGAATTCCTGTCAGGCTGCTGTGCAGAATAAAAGCAGCATTTACATTGATAATGAGAAAACACACATATGCATCCACACGAACAAAATTCTAGAGAAATCAATGGTCTTTCCAGAAATCAATAACCACCCACTTGGCTGTTCATGTACCAATAAGCTTGGTGAGCTATAATATGAAGTTCCTTGTGTCCTGCAGCCACCACAGCGTGTGCATTTCAAGACAACATTTGCATTTATGGATTTTCTCCTAGGACTGTCGTGCTCTTGCTGGGGGGGAAATGGGATCTCTCTTCATAGTCTTTATCCATCCAGTCTTGACTGAGGGCCTTGTTCATGACTTTGCGGCCATAATGAATTCAAGGCGGTGTGATAATGGTGGGCGACAGGTAATGAAATCCAATACCACACGATAAAATCCAGCCTCCAAAATTACCTTAAACCTGCATCCTCATGTCTCTGATACAGCCTTGAAAAAAAAAAGGTTTAAACACTTACAGGTTTTTAAAGGGTTGGACTTAACTGTGGCGTCGTAGGTGTGAATATTAATGTAAATGTCAATGTTTGGGAGATATCTGCTGTCTATGCTTAAGCCACTAGCTGTTTGACATTCAGAATTTATTGAGAATGCGTCAACTAGAGATCAGCATCAACCTCGTCACACAGATCTAGTGGTCTGTTCTCAAGTAGCTGTATTTATATTCCTTAGCTTGAAATATTTAACAGCTGAGGATTTGTACCTTATTGATTACCTCACAGAGGGTTTTGGGATTAACCAAGGTAGTAGAATTATTTCCTATAGCCTGGAAATTTGCTAGCATTTTAAAACTTCTTCAAGTTTTTGGTAAGAGGACGACAATCATCTCTGTGGTTAACCCGAGCTGAAGACATTAGCTAAACTGAAAGAAACTCTGTAAAACCCATTTACATCTGTCACTTCTGCAGACTGTTACTAAAGGATTTTGCGGACAAAGTCAGAGCTGAATCAAACTCTTGAGTTGGAAGTTTAATGGTGGTGACGCTCAAGTCTTGTGGCTGTGGTTTGGTTCATTAATACCGTTTTATAGGCTAGAGGTTAGAATTTTTCTTCGGGTTATTTTTAGGCTTGTTGGCCTTAAAAGAAAAACTTAAATGTTGTGTTAATTTGAAAATCCAAGGCTATTAAAACTCTCACTTTTATGCTAAAACTTTAACTTCTCCAAATGTAGCCAACATTGTGGTTCACACACACACACACACACACACACACACACACACACACACACAACTTGGTGCTCAGCTAATTTTAAGGTTCAAGGCAGAAATGGTTTTTATCAGTAAAAGCTGGAGTTTACGTGTATTTGCAGCAATGATAAACGTATACAAAATATTTTTATGATTTGTCACAAAACTTTTAAAGCAATGCCGAGTTCAAAGGATTTGAAGTCGAGAAGCGGATTCAATACTATCGAGAGTGAACAAAATGCAATAAGCTCTGGCAGGCGGTACAGAGCTGTGAGGACATACACAGCCAGATATATGAAAAGCTTCTTCCTGATGGCCATCTCAGCTTTCAATACCAATGGACTCCAAATGCTTCTGCAGCATTTCAGCAGTTATACAGCATGCTGAGCAACTGCCTTCGTTTTCATTATGTATTTATTATTTATTGCATTGTCTTTCTCTTGTGTTCTTTTTTTTTTTTTGTTTGTTTTTTGTCTGCATTTTTGAGAGGACAATAGTGCAGTTTCATTGTTTGATTGACTTCCAATGACAATAAAGGAATTGAATGAAATAATGACCTGTTTGAAAGTCTCAGATGAAAAAAGTACTAAAATAAATATGATAATAAGGTAACCAAAAAAAAAAAAAAACCCATCAGTAATATCTACTTTACACGTACATCAGTAATCCTCGAGCACCCAGTCCATGACATATTTTTCAGTATTAAGCTCACACATCCTTCACCACAGCAGTGCATTCAAATCAGCAGTTTCTAGTTTACTGAAGCACTTTTAGTCTTCAAAGACTTAGCATAAGGAGAGCTTGATAAATAAGCAAATTACAGGAAGACACTGCCTGCATTCATCTTGCAGCTATTTTCCTCAAGAATACCCTAGAAAAAAGAAAAAAAAAAAAAAAAGTTACAGGAGCTGAGATATTTCTCTAACTGATAAGTCTCTTCTTCTCTGTTTTCATGCTTTGTGCACAAGGCAACTGGTTGATGTAAAATGCTGGCGTTCATGCCATAATAAGAAATGACCCCAGAATCAAATTCTTAATGGATGCAGGCTGCATGAACAGATGCTTTATGCTTTATCTATTTATTTATTTATTTATTTATATACATATATATATATATATATATATATATATATTTTTTTTTTTTTTTTTTTTTTTTTTTTTTTAATGTGGATTAGATGTGATTCATTGCTTGATACGTTGATGCCTCCTGCGTGAACTTTGAGTAAGTGCACATGTAGAAGGTGTGGAATAAGCTGTAATTTTGTGCAATTATTCGACACAGGTGAGTGTCTCTGGCAGAGATGGGAGAGTTGGAAGAAAGTGTCCTTGACCAAATTGGTGTCAGGTTTTAATTTGACTCTGCAGCACACTTTACCTCTGAAGATTTGTGACGAATTGCACAGTGCAGCATTCGGAATCCATCAGTCATCTGCTAATAGAGGTGCTCTTCTCTTTTTGGTTTAAATCCTGCTCGCCCAGGGAAACTTGTTTGTCTATATACTGTGTGTGTGTGTGTGACTGCGTTACAGAGAGGAGACGGGGAGGTTCTTGTCAATGCAAATCACTCCCTGCCTGCCATCAAGCCCCAGCTGGTGTGATGCTCTGGCATATTGGCAAGTGAGGCGGGTGGGTCGATAAGGATTTTAACCGCATCTTAAAATGGGTAATGGTGGCCTTTATGTGTGTCATTGTCACTTACCCAAAAGTCACGGCTCCTAAGCGCCACCATCCATCACCTGCCTGCCTGCCACATGCCTCTTTCTGCCTAACTGATTCACTTAAGCTCTGTTTGTTTGTTTGCTCTCAAAGTCACTTTCATTTATGATTGAGCTGGGCACAGGCTGCGACTGCATGCCGAGCTGTACAGACAGACAGGGGTGTTAACTTTCTCTCAAATTGCACACCCACAGTAAAACCTGGCATAGTGGATATTGCTCTGATGTGAAGACTCTTTTACAATTTTTTTTCTTCTTATCAAAAGTTGAAACCCTGGTTAGTCTGTGCAGATATCACAATCTGCTCTATTTCTCTCGCCTTTTTCTTTTTCCATGGGGGGGGGGGATCGCCTGCAGAATAAATACATTTATGAACAGGGCCTCAAATGGGCTGCTTGAAGGAAGTAAATTAACCTGACACGAGCAAGCCAAGTTAATACTTTAGAGTAACAGTCACAAGCTGTACTTCTGAGGGTGGTTTTGTCACAAGTGTTTAAATAAACTTTAATAATCTGTGTAAGATGGTCAAGATTTTTTAGATGTATTCATGCTGTTGATTCTTCATAAAAAAAAAAAAAAAAAAGTGTCCGGTGCTTTTCTTGTCAGTGTGCCAAACAGCTGCCCTTGACAGGCTACAGAGTGTGTCTCATCTTTATGGAAGCAATTTCTGTCACACAGATATCTATAGTTTTACGGCATAATGGTCCAAGCTTTTTACAATGGCAGTGACAAGCTTTATGTTTGAAAATTTGGCAACACAACCCAAAACAGAGCTTCTCACAATCACTGCAGTCCAGTAATAAACCTGCGCGAAGGGGTTTGTTTCACGTGGGATTAATAGCCCATTTTACACACCATTTTTGTCGATTTGTTACAGGTGTGTGTTCATGACAACAGTGTCAAGACTGAGTCATAAACTACCAAATAGGTATTTAAAGACTGACTTCAGACATATTCAGCAGGTAGCTGTATTTTCTGAGCCCGGGTGTCACGTTGTGTCGAGGAATGGTGCGTACTGTTGCACACATTTGCCATATGTTTTTCACAGCTATGAACTGTGCACTGACTTTTGTTATAACTGAATAGAGAACACAATGAATACAATACAAGCCTGATAATAATACTGACTAATATTGTTGGCCATGTGTGTCATCGGCATTCACTATTCCTGAGCTAACATACATTTTAACAATTATGTCGTGCAACTACAATGGGCATTTTTACAATGTTTTAGTTGTTGTTAGTCAGCATATTGGTAAGGCTAATGAAGGGTATAGTTACGTGCCATAGACACTTAAACGTTTATTTTGCATTTAAAGGTTAAGGTTTTAAGCAGGTTTCTGGGTGCAGCGGAGCTGATTCATGTTAGAGCCAAACAATGGAATGAACAGTGTTGGTGACTGCTGCCATTGTCGTGAGCGGTGACTCCTGTTATTAAATGTGTGCCACGAGTGCTTTTCATTACATGCCTGCCTATAACAAGTAGTTATTCTTACCAGGCCTCGTTATTTGTTTAGAAGTAGAGCATTCTTTTGGAGATCAGTACCAGCCTTTGAATCAGAATCAAAAGGAAAGCAGCTGTTGGGCAGATGTGGACTGTCTTTCAGGCAAATAAGGCCTCTATTAAAAATAGTTAGCATAAAATATTCTTCATTAAGGCATCATTGCCAGCGTGCTGGGAGGATGTTGGCAGAGCTTTTTCATCTTCATGTATATTTGCAAAGCTTTGGCAAGTGTCCCGCTTATTTCTGTGGCTAACTGGCAAACATGTCAAGTTGCCCTGAGCAACTGTGAGAAGCTACAGAGAACGGCTGGCAGACTTAGGTCGGGAAGAAATGCTCGTTAAGCTCAACTATGTTGTCATGGTTAATTAAATAGCCACTCCATATTTGACGTTTGTTTTTCCTCAGCGCGCCCTTTCTGACTTCTCTGTCACGAAGACGCCGTGGAAAAAAAGGGTCGGACATGCAGAATCATTGCCGGCTCGTTCTGATGAATGTGAATAACTGGCAGTACCTTCAGCTTTCTCCCAGGTCGGTCCTAACTCACAGAGGGGTGGCGTCGACAACAAAAGTTCTGGCTTTAATCTCCGGTCCAAATCTCATGATTGAGAGCTGAAAGGCCTTTTTGAACGAGCACGCTGAACTTGAAACGAATAAAGGCCTCCGTGCTTCCATGCCGCCTGATGATTTGCAGGATATTAACAACTTGGCAATTGTCTAATTCAATTGTTTCGGAGCCAGTGTGAAGTGGAAAAAAAAACGGAGGAGGAAGAAAAGGAAAGCACGAGGAAATGCACCTAAATGGTGGAGGACCTGCTGAAAGAAAGCACTGCGTTGAGTATTTTGTTTTCATCTAAGACAGAACACTGTTGAAATCACTTCCCTTGTGTGTGTGTGTGTGTGCATGACGTTGAAGCTTGCGTGTAAGGGGAGGAATATCTGTGTGTGTGTGTCTGCATACTAGTTATAAGGCACTCTCATTTACATATAGAGCACCGGGCCCTCAGGAGGTAAGTGGACTTTAACAGTGAGATAGCTCTGCTATTTATTGCTTTTCATGCTGCAGTGAATACCTGAGAGCCGCAACTTCTCAAACGTGGCAGTGAAATCCATATACAAATGACCGACAGCCATCACTGTTCTCAAGAAAGTGCCTATACGCTCTCAAAGAGAAAGCCAGGAGGCTGTTCGACACTCAGTTCAATAATATCTATAAGCTGCTTTTCTTGTTTTCTTTTTTTTCCTCACTGCACCACCATCGCGATGCATTACACCATGTGGTAACGTGGAAATGTCACATGGCAAAAACTTGTCCTTCAAACTTTTACCTCAAAGTTAACGAAAACTTCTAAATCTATTTGATTGGATTTTTACCCCCCCCCCCACACACACACACACACACTATTGACAGAGCAGCCCACCCACAAAATAAACTTATGTCAAATTGTCAGCTTGTCAACAACGACAACAGCAGAAAAAAAAAAAAAAAAAAGTCTGTTTGTATTTTCAGAAAATGATGATGCAATCCATCAATGTCAGGCTAATCTGAATTGGAAATTATATTACAAAACCCCCAGAATAAACTTATGTTTTTGTCCAGTCAAGTCATCACCATGGAAGATTTATAGCGATGTCATTATTCTAAACATAATCTCAGTTCTGCTGTGTGATTTAGTGGTGATTTATAGTCATTCAACTTACTTGCAAACCACAGCGGGGACTGGCAGAAAAGGACAGCCTAATATGCTAACAGCCAGTGAATTGCTGATATGAAAATACAGCGGGGTGGAGGAAGCTTTGAGCTGTGCAACAAAGTGGTCTGCAGCTGCAACTGTCATCAGCGCTGGGCTTGGCAACGCTGATTACATGGAAACATTTACCTCATCTCTTAGAAAACCAAGACGATGCCACTGGCTTAATCATCCCTCTCATGTCATCATTATTCAAAGTTTCATTAGGAGTTTTGGAATCGCAATTCTTTCGCTCATCTTTGTCAACATCATCGGGGGAATATTTTCCATGGAAGACCTGTGGAAAATTTACCGATCCCAACATGAGGAAATTGACTGGTTTCAATAGGAGAGATGCAATCTGAAAGGAATCTGAGGCGAGTCGGAGGACAAAAAGAATTAATATGAAATGCAGTCGACCTCATGCAGAAGTATTCCACAGGACTTACTGTCAAGCAGCTGCAACAACTCAGGAGCCGAGGGGTTGCCACCCACCCCTGTTTGCCCAGAATTGTTCTGTGCCACAGAATTAATGTTCTTTCCAGAAACATGAATTGTCCAGGCTTGTTTTTGCTTTTTTAATGTGTTTTTTCAATCTTTTATAAATAAAAACTCATTTGCGACTTTTTGATGATATAATGTCTCCTTCCTGGTTATGTACAATTCTGCACGCATTCGTTCTTTCATCTTCTACTTCTTATCCATTTCCAGGTTGCGGGCGGTGCTGGAGCCAATCCCAGCTCCCGTTGGGTGAGGGCGGGGTCACCCTGGACAGGTCACCAATCCACCACAGGGCCAACACACAGAGACAGACAGAGACCAACAACCACTCACACTCAGACCTACAGACAGTTTAGAGTCACCAGTTAACCCAAACATGATGTCTTTGGCCGGTGGGAGGAAACCAGAGTACCTGGAGGAAAGACAGACAGACACGGGCAGAACATGTAAACGCCGCACAGAAAGGCCCCAGGCTGGGAACCGAACCCACGACCTTCTTGTTGTGGGGCGACATTGCTAACCTATTTATGATAAATAGACAGATAGATACTTTACTGATTAACAAGAGAAATTCACATTTACAGCAGCTTGACAAGGGAAAGTAATTAAGTAATTTAAAGGCATACAAGGTGCTAAACTATAAAATAAAGAGAGGTAAAAGTAAAATATAAAGTACGATAAAATAAAATCTAACACTTCCTACATATATAAAAATACATATGAAAAGCTAAAGTAAGAGAAGAGTAACGGAAAATAATCCTAGCAAACTGGAGCCACTTCAGAAGTGTTTGCTGGCCAGTTAAAATTGATAGGGATGCTATTTTAGCTCACAAATTAGTGTTACGAGTGTGATGTAATGTGTGATTCAACCATAGAGCCAACGCAAACAACAAAGGACAATAAAAGTCATCCGTAATTTATTCAGACTGTTGTGCAGGAGTAGTCCTGAAACGGTGAAGATATATTTGTAGAGACACTCTGGCGCTTTTTCTCTAAGATTCCCAAAGGAAATTTTCTCTGAGTACATCACAGTAACAGACTGGGGCTATTCACATTAGCTCAGCTTTATCACTCCTTAACCTGTTTTGCTATCAATGATTTAGCTTCTTAATATATTAACTATTTGTTAATTTGCTCTATTGTTCTGTTTGATTCAGCCAGACCTGTCAATTAAAAAGTTGGAATTGAATGAAAAAAAAAATAAATAAAAAAAAAAAAATAAATAAATAAGAATCACCAATACAAACACCATACAAAGTAACTATTTGGCTGAGTGTGTATGCTTGTTTGTTTACATACGAAGAAGGCCAGCGTGTCCATTTGCTGTTTCCCCAGCCGTGTTTTCTCTGGAAGTGTGGTTAACCTCCCTTGTAGAAAGGCGCAGCAGGCAAAAGGCAAAGAAGTTACTGTAACTGAGTGTAACAAAGAAGTACCATTACTTTCAAAATGGCAGCAAATGAATGGAAATGACCCCGGAGTCTGGAGTCCTGTTGTGAACAGCCTTGAGGCCCCCTCTTATTAAAGCTGGGCTTCGGGGAGCTATGGTGAGCCATTCATACAGATTAGCCTTTGGCCTTGGAAGAATCCATCCTGTACCTTTAACTAGTTATGGCTTCCTGCTATTCAGATCATACATCTATGCTATTGATTGGCCTTGCCTGCCCCCAGCTTTAATTGTGCTCCGGACCTCGCATTTCACAGACAGTAATAGGTTACACAGAAGAATAAAGATGCAGTCTCTAGATATCGATCATGAGGAATCCACACCTCTAGCAAAATTAACGAGACAATGCATATGGATCAATACTGCTTTCCCTTCACTTGGCAAGGGATTTTTTTTCTCTCCTCCTCTACCTCCACGCCGCCGACTGCAATCCAAGCAAAAAGTGCTCTCATCATCATAGTTCATCATGAAGTATCAATTGTAAAACCACCAGGAATTGTATTATGGATTAGGAGGGAGGAGAGAGCGCGCTTCGATTTTTTCCGCATAACCAAACTGGGAATGTGTTGCACAATAAATGAACAGGCTGCACCTGTGTCGCGTCATCTTCAGCGAATCCGATTGCCCGTTCGAGGAAGACAGACTCGCACCACATCCTGTCGTCATTTTGCAGGAGTCAGAAATGCGGTGCGCAGGATTGCTCATTCAGGAATACACAAGATTAATGAGCTAATAACACGACCATGTATATCGTGACTATCGCTTCCGCTAAACCATCAGAAAGTCATCCAATTCGTTAAGACGCGAGACCCACAAACATGGATGGCATTGCTGAGGAAAATCAATCCCTGATCCCCATAATTAGCACGCTAGACGGACAGATTGAAACAATATGAATGTGGTTTTAGTGTATGTTTGTGGATGTACAACCGTCTGCAGAGATTACTATGAATGGAGCTCTTAGTGGCTACAGGTCGAAGGAGAGTACTCACATTTAATTACTCATACTTGACGTAGGGGCCCTCCCACGATGACACATGGCGTAGGGGTTTTGGGTGTCAAGCATCCCGCCGCCTCTTATTTCTCTGTGTGCTTACTAATGGAAGGGGGAATCGTTCTATCACTGTCCCTTTTAATCTCACCCACACACACACACACACACACAAACACACCCAAGCTAACCACTTCACTCACCAAGCCCATTCTCTTTTAATACTCAAGAGTGTAGGTTTTGCTTAGTGGCACGATGACAGAGGAGGGATTTTTCACAATGACTAATTAAGGTTGTTTAGAGACTAAAACGTCATTTTGGTTGTATCTGTTAGGAAGCAACCTGCAAAAGATACTCAGGCTTGGTTTATAAATCCTAAAAATCAAAATTTGTTAATTTTCTATTCCATTATCTGAAGTGCTTTTCAGGTGAAAAGGAGAGCTGTAAATTTCCACATAAAAACAGGGATATAATTACAAAATGTCGCACACACAAAAAAGCATAACATTTTCAGAACTTTTTGTGTCAAATGCGCATCTACATGAAAAAGCAGTCTATTATTACTCATTTTAGATTTTCCAAAGCCTGCAGAGGAAACACGCTAGATGTGATGATGTGACTTAGTGTAGCATTTCAGGATTAGGATTTCCAAACACTCACGTATATGCATTTCAGAATTATTTGGGCCTGACCACCGGCTCTTCTCACAGCTGTGTGGTTGTCGCGCATCAACAATAAAACTAATTTGGCAAAAGGCTCATCACAGTTACATTTAAAATGTTGAATTCTATCATGATTTCATTAACTTCTACACCTGAAATGCAGCAGTCAGTATATTTGTGCATTCGCAAATGACAACGGATATCAACAGAGCTGACCTTTAAGTGATAGAGAGCTGTCTAAAACGGGGGAAGTCATAGCTTATCAGCTAAGTTGAACAATCTAATTTTATTGTTTTATAACATGTCACAGTTACAAACAGGCTTTGATGGAACAGATTTTTTTTTTTTTTTTTTGTCCTTTTAGCAACAAAGATAGAGCAAAATGTTAGCAAACCCGATAACTCCTCAAAAATACGTAGTTGATTGTTGTGCAGTTTTAAAGGGGTTATCTGTAAGTTATCTCGGTGGATTGACGAGAACTCCAGCCATCTTTAAATCTACAGAACAAGACAGACAATCAATCGAAATGAGCCATCGGAAAGTATCCAGAGCAGATTGGAGGTTACAGTCAGTAACTGAGTGACTGAGACTGCATGGATGCTTTGTGGCCCACAAAGGAAAGTTGTGCTCTTTTCCTTCTGAAGTTCGCTAGGGAAGCAGCAACTTCATCTTCGGCTGTTACAGAAAATGAAAGGTGAGCGCAGCATTACATTAGAGTAAAACTCTGAGCTTTGATGGTGATAGAAAATTATTACTGCTCCATCTTGTACAATTCTATTGAAGAAGTCTCTTTTGATGTTTTTGGAAGATCGTATTTCTGAGATGCTGCGTTTACATAAAGTACAAAACTGCTTTTCAGCGGCAAAGAAAAATTCATCAATCAGTCTGAATAGTTCCTTTAGATCCTCCTCCTATTTCTTCTTGCCCTCTGCGAAAGGCGTACGAAAACTAAGCTACGATACATTTGTTTCAATCATATTGGCCCATTTTGTTCAAAACCAAAGTGTAATTGGCTACAATTTGAGACACAAAGCTATATTGTCTGGCACCTGATTAACACAAGCGTGTGTTGCTGCTTCGTTGATTATGGCCGCCCTGTTGGCTGAATTCACTGCAAGAAAAAAATGGCTTCAATTTTGCTAAATTGCTGCCTGGTTCAATTCTGATTTTTGTTACTGTACAATTGGAAATGCCCCGGGGGACTAAGTATTATCGTATGAATGTTGTTGACTGTTTTCTTTTATTAGATTCAAAATTGTGTTGTTGCCGGCAGTAATATTCAGGATAGAACAGGATCCCTCAGGTACTGTACTCAATAAAAGAAAACAGATTATCCTGGGAATATCTGCGTGTACCAGGGAACTTGAAGTAATTAATCCTGAAATTCATCTTTTTCTGACTGGAGTGTCGGTCCAGAGTAAGTTTTATTTATTTATTTGATTTATGTTTTCCTTCAGGTGTAGGTAATGAATAAGTGCCCTTAATTTCAGCAGCCATTATGAGCGTGGTGGGGACATTAGTATGGAAATGGGAAGCTCTAACTGTGAAGAGCAAAAACGCTTCCTTTCATTCGATTCACGCTCCCACTCACATGTGGCGAGATATGTTGTGTAACGCCTTTTTTTGAATCTCACCTGTACTCGCAGCCAGTTTGTGTGTTTATCTTTTTGTTTTGAGTGTTTTATCTCCTCTCCTGTGTTTTATCGCTATGCAAATGCACCGATTCAGATCAGAAATAAGTGGCCCAATTTGCTTTTGCAACAAAGAGCAAGAAAATAACAATATCCTCTATTTTTATCACTATACATTCAGTTTTACTTTGAAGCTTTTTCTCTGGAGTCTCATAACTGGCACGGCAGTTTAAGGGGAAGCTGGTTGACTGACACACTTGTATATAACCACATCCTCCCACACATTTTCAATCTATCATCACTGTCAAACAATTAAACACTCAAAGTTTTCAAAGAAAACTTTTTACAGTTTTTAACAACTCCATTTGTCATACATCAATTATCAGGAGTGGCATAAGCAGTAACTGCCTTTGCACCTTTGAACTGCAGTCAGCCAGTGTTTCATAAAAATAGATTCAGACACCTTACACCAATATGTCATCTTGCCATTACAGAAAGTGAACGTTCGCAACTGCTAACACCGTGTCAGCCGCTACCAGTTGCAAGCTATTAAACAACAGAAAAAAATAGGAGACGCACCTCGATAACCTTTCAAGTACATATTCCAGCAGCCCGTCTAGATGCCGCCTCACTCGTCAGTAAACTGAGCTGCACTTCTCAGGTGTTTCCTCTGTGACTAACCATCTTAATATTCTGCTCTTTCCCTTGTCAACATAATGCATGCAGGCTGGTGGGTGGGGCACAAGGTCTGATCTGGAATTTTGCATATGTGCTTTCAGCTCCAGCTTTAGATGGCCCTGTGTTTCATCTGTCCCCACGCTGCCTATCTTTGCTGTCTGGTGCTCATGATGTGAACACAAAAAATTATCTCCAACACGGTGATGTTATCATTTGTGCTGATATTGTACCTTTCAAGTACACCTTTCATTATATGATCTGTCCGTCCACCAAGGCTCTCCCAACCTCTTTTCTCACCGTCCTTATGTCTTCATCTCTTACATTAAGAGCAACCACACAGCCTCCACTGTGGTTCACTCTGTCGCTTGTGCAAATCAGCAAACCATTATTTACCTCTCTCCCGACATGCACTTTGATGTATATTTGTGAAGAGAGAGGGCCGTCTCTATTAATTAGGAGCGCGGCACCGTCAGAAAGGATCCACAGGGAGAGATGGGGGTACTTTCTCCTCTCAACCTGCCCACCGAGTCCTCCCATGGTGCCAGTGATTAATGATGTCAGCCATATCATGGGGGCCGTTATCAGACATGGACTCTCCCCGAAAACAACGCTAGGGTTAGAAGCTCGCTGTTTAACTGATGAAGTGGGACCAATGGCGAGGGGATGCTGGGAGTCGCTGTGAATGCTAATGACCACTGCTGTTGGCTGCACGGTGAGCACATGGGAACATTAACTGCCTGCCTCCCCAGTTTGAAGTGAGCTGTAAATGTGATGTGCATGATCACATCGAATTTTAGAATTTCTCTCGATTACCCAGGGGTGGACAAAATTCGACATCCTTTAAAATAGAATACGTATTAACAACCTGAAAATACCCCATTGCAAGTGATATCTCACAGATGTAGAAAAGTGGAAATAATTTCATGGTGTTATATTTTAATGGAATATTTGGGTGTTTCATCTTCTAAAACACCCAATTTAAAAAAAAAAAAAAGAAAAGAAGATTGATTCCTAAAAAACTCTGTATGCTATACATTGAAAATGTTTCAATGTGTTTCAAATTTAAAGCGGAGTTTAGAGATGAGCGTCTTTACTTAGACGTAAAGTGGAGGGCAGAACGAGGGAGAAGTATACTATTTAGTTTTGTTTTTTAGACAGAAAAAAGGCAAAACTAGAGAGGCAATCAGTTGAGGGATCAAAACAAAAACCAAACAATCCTGGCCTCTGAATATTATCTGGAACTGCGCTATGGCTAAAACTCATAGATCTCTACAAATACCACAAATACAATGCTCCAGTTTTATTCCTTGTTTTGGAGACTGGTCCACAGTAGACCTCTGCTATGTTTGGTGCAAATCACTTCAGTTCTTTTTGCACTAAAAAAACAAACAAACAAACAAACAAACAAACAAAACAAAAGCAGACACAAGTGAAATGAAATTGTTCCACTCAATAAAAGACACGGACACTTTCAGCAGAGCTAGATATTAAAAATCACAATTTCACAAACATATCACATATATACATACATACACATATCAACCATGTGAAAGTGCTTAAAAACGTGAAGGACAAGACTGGATTAAATGGACTTAATTACATTTCACCAATGGCAGCCCCTTTGAGCTTAATAGGCTGTGCACGAGTGGTTACACATGGACGCATTAGTGTTGATTTTCGCATTAGGAGCCAAGGTTACATGGTTTAATGGGACGCTTTGAATAGATGATCTTATCAGATATGATGGAAGCACAGAGATCAATAAAGCAATCTGTGTGTCTAATCAGACTCTAATCTTTGTCAAAAGTTATAGGAGTTATCTGCTGGTTATGAGATATCTTCCCAGATATGCATGCTTTCAACTTTATCATCTTTGTGCATCGCACATTCTGAGAAGGAACTTGGTTAGACCTTGCGCGTGCAATCTATCGGGTTTATCTGTTCCCAGCTGAGAGAGAGAGGGGGGGGGGGGGGGGAGATAGCTTGGATCTCATCTTTCTGACGATCTGCGACTACAAAAGCGATATCTCTCCTCCGTCCTCAGATTGCTATCTGTAATGGGACAGAAATAGCAGACTGTACGAGACATAAGACACCTGTGTCTTATCAAGCTGTGGGGGACATCCTAATGAAGCGACACACAATAAAGCTTGCTCTAGCAGAAAACACGCTCTCTCCGCATTAAATGCAGATTTCCCCATTAAATAAGCCAATCATCAATGTAAATGTCATTACCCTGGACGCAAGTGTGCCTTTCGCGTTTTGAAGGGAAGTGAGGTGGACCTTTGTCTCTCCTCCACATAATGTCCTCCAAAACCAAACAGATGTACACATGAAAATCGTTTGAATTAACTCCTCTGAGAGCGGTGAGCAAACCCGACCTACAGGAATAGATTCTTTTCATGTTGAAGAAGAAAGCACAGTGTACTGTTTACACCTCATGTGTAAATGGCACAGAGGAAACCAGTGCATACAGACAGTTAATTTGTTTCTCTTTGTTCACTGCACCTCATTTGCTGGAAGCAAATGTCAAGAAGTCGTACAAGCCTGGAAATTAATACTTAATGACTGTCATTTATTCGCTATTTTTCTATTGCCGTGGGAAATGCGCAGTGTAATTTGACCAAGCACTTATGACAAATGGGCAGAAATGAAAGCGTGCGTGACAGTTGATTGTTTCTATATAACTTTGAAGTGCCCCGAACTGAAACAACTAATTAATTATTAAATGGATTAAAATGAAATTCTTCCTTTTAAGATAAGTCAACTCTGGTTATTCGACTTTTCCTCCCGTGTCACTGTGAATAGGACATGTTCAGTTTGGGCCAATATAGCTCAACTACAGGATGGATGGCTATGGAACTTGGTGTTAACATTGCCCTGCTTCATTTTCTTTTCTTTTAGCATTATCCCTTCATATTAAACAACTCACTTTGTCAGATACTACAATAAATCTAAGGGCAGCACGTGGTTGGAGAACTGGATTTGCACGTTCAAGATTCTTTGCAGTACTCTGTTTTACTCCCACAAAAGGACTAAAAGCCTCATTGTGTGTAGGCTTGAATTCGAGCATTGCCGATAGTCAGCTTGCGCCAGCCCTGTGACTTCTGACCTGCCATTCCTCCCTCACTTTGAAAGCACAGGAAGTATGACTAATAAATAAAAGAAGCTTGTCCAACCAACCAAAGATTCTCCAACCCTTGTCGTTCTCTGTGATTAGCGCTAATTTACTTAAGCTTGGCAGAAGATCCAAAGACGTGAAACTTAAATGTGGTAAACTGATGCTAATGTCATTTTGGGTACGTTGCCAAGCTAGCGTAAGCCTTTCGCAGATTACAGATCTACTAGCATGGCTGTGGACTTTAATTTGCTTCCTGCTTCTCCTTGTTTTTTCTCCTTCTTTCGTAAAAATGGGTATGCCTGATGGAGTTTGGTAATCATGGCTTGTAATTTGACCAAACTCTGTTGAAAAAAGAGGATAATGAAAGCAAGTGTGCAAGCAAGATTGCCTCATTGCTGTGTGAAACAAATAGAATAAATATGTTCTTGGTCTACGTTGATCCTGTTTGCAGAGCGACGCATTGCTGGTTGCCAGCAGAGAATCAGTGGGGTGCGTGTGAATTCAACGTTACCCACCGAAGAATTTCTTTCCCTCATTTGCCCTGAAATTGAAAAAGAATACGAGTCATCTTCCTCCGAGTGTGGCTCCTTCTTCCCTTTCAGCATCTTTCTCCATCGTTCTCATTCATCCTGTGTGCCAGAGAGGTCCGCAAGACTCATTAGCGCCCGCCTCTGTGTTTCATGCCGAGTTTCCCCAAAGGCATTACTAGCACCATTAGCCCAGGCAGCAGCGAGATTTCAAACTGCCTGGGCAGACGGATGCCTTCTAAACCAAAGTGTGCTCCTTTCTTTAATTAGCATTTTTCAAGCATCAATATATTTTCCTCTGGCCTCTTAGGACCAAAACTCTGTCGAATTAATTATTAACAACCTTGCTGTCTTCCCCTTTCATTTTTCGCCACCTCCTCTTCTTCCTTTGAAAGCAGTCTTGGTTTCCAAGTTTCTGCCTGTAGATGGATTTGAATGCAGGGTGGACGTTCAGTGATCGCTCTCTCCCTCTGGGAAGCTTTAATAACATACATTTGTGCAGAAAATGATCAATTTGGACCCAAACCAAGATTGGAAGATACATAAATGTCCATGAATGCCGGGGTGCACGGGCCTTTGCTGTCCACAGGACAAGCTTAATTACGTTCACAGTTCCTTCTTCTTTAATTTATTGCCCCCTGCCAGATTTTTGTATTCGCTGTGTCTAACTAAGGCAGAGAGTCATCTGCCGAAAATGAGATGGCTCCTCTTCCCCAAGGCGGAGAACAGCGGGTAATATCTCTTTCTATCTGTCATAAAAAGGAAAAAAAAGTGAGGCCACAGATTTGAAAAGGCAGGGGATTGGATTGGAGGCACAATATGTTTGAAGAGATAAAGCTGAAAAAGGGCGAGATAACCTTTTCCCTCCCGTGGCCTTGGCTAGCTGTTGAGAAAGAGCTATAGTAGGAATAACCAAGGCCCATCAGGACTCTCCATGGTGACCACTCTCATTTCATCCTAAATATACTCTCTCGTCAATGAAGGACAGGTCATCTGCAAAGAATCTTCTGCCTATTAGTATGATGCTTTCATTATGAAACAAAATCCATTATTCCATTAATGCACATGGGAAAACATCCGTGATGATGGCAACCACATTTCCGAATCGATTCACAGAAACACAGAGATAATTACTCTTATTCACGCCACCGGGTGTTGTATCGTTACCAGCTGCCCTCACATTGCTGTGAAATCGGAGGATTTTGCAGGTGTTCAAATAACACGAGTGGCAACAATACCGTCACAACAAAGAGGCCCATTGTGGGGATACTGAATGAGAAATCAAAGCTGTTCAAGAAATATGCCGTCTAAGTGCTTGGGTTTTCGCCGCCTATCGTCAGATCAAATCCTTGCTCAACAATCACGTCACATGGAATAACAGCAGGCTGGGAACCGCTGGTGCTCTACGAAGGTTTTGCAAATGCTCTCCCTTTAAGGCGAGATGTCCACATATGCACTGTTCGAGTGTAAGTGACATCTTTTCCTCATGTGAAATACGCACCCTGCCGCTTTCAGCGAGGTATTAGCAGAAAAGGTAACAGTTAAGGACTCACTCGTAATTTGGCTCTGCACTGTCTGAACCCCAATGTTGGTTTAGAGACAGAACACACAGCTTGAATGAGAGTCGGAGATCCTTAATAGGAAAACTGTATATGTGGAGATGAAATGATGAGGGGTCAGGGATTAGGAGGACGGTGACTGGTGCGGAGCAGGTAAGTGGCATTGCTGCTTCATGGCAGCAGTTGGAGCTGAGGAAATGTGAGTCATTTTTTTGTGCATGAGAACGAGAAACGATCGAACAAACGATCTGGTGACCAGGAAGTGAAGAGCGGGGGATTTTTACACCGCCTGATGAAAATCAGGTGAAACGGGTAACCAGTGTAACCGTAATCCTGCTGAGAAGTACAGACTCGCACACCGACAAGGGGGAGGAAACGGGGGAAACAACCACAGGAAACACCAAGAAACCTTCTGACACACAGTGTTTTCATATATCCCCTGCCATTTGCCGTTCAGTCTAATGCATTATCACCTCCACTTAGCTCCTCACAGCCGGTTTCCCTGTTTAGCACATAGCTGTGACTGTGAACAACTTTTACAATTCGTATAAAGGCTGCAAACATTAGGAAAACCGCTCTGCTGTTATCAAGCCAAGCCTGAACGTGGTGGAAAGGAAGGCAAAATGAAAGGCTTAACTCTTGTGGATCCAAGATGGATGCTGTGGTCTGTGAGAGCGACAAATGGAGAAAGATGGTCTGTCTGCACAGACAGTGCTGGTAGCTCACTTTGTGGAGCCCTGCAGAATTAATCTGGTGGCACTGTGGTACTGGTTTGAATTCAGCCTATGGATAATGTCTGTTTCTGTCTCACTAGGGCTGTAATAGAGGCAAAAGCCTGAAAAATAAAGGAATATAAAGAAAAATATTCAGTTCTCTCTGAGTGATAATATCATAAGTAAATATTGGCCCGTGCTGTAATTGCAGCCCAGTCTTCGTCTTTAAATCAATGTGTTTGTTGATTTTGTCAGATGATGTTGCCATTAAAAAAAATATATATCCGGATTTGACCCTCAGGCACATTACACAGCAGTTTTGTGACTTATGGTGATGACTTTCATAGTGATGTCATTAGGGTTATCTCAGCTTGGGCTGGGAAACAAAAAAACGAGGAAGTCTGCGTTAGAAACTCGAGGTGTGGAATTTGAAAGGCGTGCGAGGGAGGGTTTCACCAAAGATCTTATCCAGTTAAATTACAGAATTCTGGGATATCTTCACCTCTGCAGCTTGGATTTTCTTTTTTTAATCTCTCTCAAAAGTATTGGAACTATATTGGGGTTAAATACTAAATCATCGCAGGAGGCCACTATAGTCGTCCATTTTCTGCTGAAGATCATTTGATAGGATTGCCAACTCTAGTACAGCCCCAGAATAGGATTTGTGATGCGATTGTTTTCTCAAGTTTTCTTTCCAAGGTCAAAAATGAACCATAATTTTATTAAACTCTGTGGAGGACTGTATGTAATTGTGATACTCTCGCCTTATTTACAGAAATAACTGAATAATTGAAACGCTCTTTCGGCCCATCCATTGAGCTTCATTTGCACCAATGAGGTTATTTTTCCTTCCAGAGCAGCTCTGCCTCTTTGAAATGTTTGTATAATTAAGACTCCAATCTGTCAGCTTTCTCCTGTCCCATATGTTGGAACTGATGCAGCCTCTTCTTGCACTGCTGTTCTCATCTTCTGCATTTGATCAAGATTATTATTACATCCTGAAGACATGCTGTTGATTCCAAAGATATGAAGATAAATCCAAAGCCATAAAGATATCAAGTCAGAGTAGACTCAACCCCGAGCCCTCAGCTGCAGCAGATACCTTAAGAGGTGAATGTGATTACAAGCAAGCAGGGGAGGAAAACCTGTGTTGCACACGCAATTTGTTTTTTATTTTTTTTTTTTATTTTTTTTTTTAGCAGGCGGAGAAACAGATGCCAAGGTAACACAAAAGCTGTAAAAATAAGAAGGAAGGAGACATAACTTTGGATCAAAGTCATCTGACGCTTCATTTCTCACTTCATTATCAACCACAAGCCAATCGTACCTTAGCTGCTTGTTAACCTGTAATAGCACATATCAACATAATTATGCCAAAGGTGTTTACTACACCGCTTCGGGCGTTGAAATTTAAACTCTTTGATGTGTAAATGTTTTCAATTATAAATCGCTTCTGACGGCCTCATGAGCATCTTTAATTTTTTTTTTTTTTTTGTTCATCAATGTTCAAAGCATGAGCTCGTTCTCTTTTAGACACACACCTACACAGATTATTATAAGTGATAATATCCAATTTGAAACAGAACCTTTTAATGTACAACACACAATGACGTGGGCTAACTGGCTTTATGGCATGTTTTGATGTGCTGCCTGCAGTGCGTAGAAGATTCAAAATGCCCAAACCAAGACATAAACCGCAACACACACTGTTGTTTGTTTTCCTTTTGTTACTTTCGATGTATTACAACAAAATTAAAAACATAAGCTCTCAGCAAGACTCGTATGCAAACCGCTGGTAATGCAAATGTTGACGACATGGTAATAGCAAAAGTCAAGAATGAGTCCTGCATTGGACAATTATCCCGATCATCTGTTAATTTACACTTCATCTGCCCAACACTCGACTGCCCAACGACAAAAGATTATTTAAGAAAAACTGACAACATTACCCTTCCCTGTAAAAAAATGGCCAGTCTGGTTTTCTAATACGCTAATACATAAATAAAGCTATATTATGGTACTTTTCCCACTTAAAAGCACATACGTAAACATGTGCTTTAGTTAATCCCAAATGTTTCCATGGTTTCTAAAACCTGAAGAAATGTTTGATTTTGTTTATGCTAATAGTTCATCTAATTTGGGCGCCTTTACTGCCCTGCTTTGCTTGTTAGGAGAAGCCATATGTGTTTCATTTATTTCTAACACATTAAATGAAACACATAAAACTTATTTAACGCAAATTTATGTGCTAAATAAATTGAAGCTCTTTAAACAATTTAAAGAGCTTTGGTGAATCATTATGTTTTAGGTTCATATGTTTTACAGTGAAGCCGGTTTATTTGCTGCTTCTATCAGTTTTACTCATCTAGTCTTTATGACTTAAAGAGGACATCTTGTATTTACGCGATATTAAAGGCATGCAAAAGGAGACAAACTTCCCAACGATGATGGTGAAAATAATAACTCCCATGATCATTGCATCATCCAACAATTATTGTTTTGACTGAGAAACCCATGCTGAGATTGAGACTGAAATGAATCGTTTCTCTCTGCAGTAGCAAAGCACTCGGCTCTCATTGATTGAGGGACAGTTGTGAGTTAAGGCTGTGGAGATGCTAAAGCTTTTAACTTGCTGGAATTCAATAAATATTAGTAATTTAAATTTTTGGTGAAATAGATTATAAGCAGAGGCCGCATATAAGCTGTTGTTGTTGTTGTTATACATAATCACAAGTTATTGCTTGGCATTTTTCTCAGTCACCAAACTTTTTGGGGGATTTTATCTCTTTACCTCTTCCCGGAGTTAAGGAGAGCTAATCCTGATTTCCATCTAACGTCACAGCAGGCCATCAGAGATGCATGTGTGCTTCAGTTGTAACCCCAAATCTTGAATCTCACTGTGAATAACTCACTTTGACAAAGTGTCAGTTGAACATATTTTTCCCAGAAAGCCACTTCTTTTGTATTTCATTGTATTATACGCATTGTTGCATGACCGATGTTTCACTTGACGTAATCAATGACTATTCACTGAAATCTGAGTTTTTTTGGTGGCTGTTACTTTACCTTTAGAATTCCCGGCGACCCCGTCTACATGCAACTTTTATTTGACCGGTTGGTTTTCTCTAGGTCATGCTGTCTGCTGCTTTCTCTAGTTGTTTAACAATAAAAAGAGAAAAAAAATAAAAACTAAGAAACATCCGAATGTTATTCCAATATTAATACTGTAGAAATAAGCAGCCACTCACTTTAGACTTGAGAGACCACAGACACTGCTCCTTTAAAGCTTTTGTGCATTTTTGGGAAATGCTCTCAATAAAAAGCAGTTAAATCATTTGACACATTCTTCATCCCTCTAGCGCTTTCTTGGTTTTTGTTTACATTTGGACAGTTGAAATCCTCTGTAGAGATGGATTTCAAATATCTAATTGCAGAATGATTCATCATGTTCCACCTTAACCTAAAGTCTTTTCTCCTGAGAATAAAATGATCTTTGATCCCTCAAGTCATGGGAAACTGGAGCATCACAAACAAGTTGACTCTCTTGGATATTTGCTGTGCTCTGCCCAACAATACAATCCAAATACATTGCTGAATTGCTTGTTTGAATAAATTTAGCGGTGAAATGTTTCATACTGTAAGTTGGTTCTTCAACCAACTGTGACTTAAAGTATTAGCATATGTATTGGCTGGGAATAGGCCAGGAGAGAATGCAGCTTTGTGCGGACTCTCATGCCTTTCCGTCCAAAGCGCCGCAGAGCTTTGCCATTCAAATCATCCAGAGCGAGAGAATGGGAAATAAACAGAAAATGGAAGCGGAAATAGTTGGTAATTTATATTTATATTTAGTTGGACGTGAAACTGTGAGAACACGAGTGTTGTTGCCCCTTTCCGTAACGTCTTTGTTGTATTTATTTGTGGCCTGTTCTCCTCAAGGCAATACAGAGACATTTGCGTTTTTTTTTTTTTTTTTTCCCAGTATCTCTATCCACATACAACCATCTGCAAATCCATCATGTTTTCCGTTTTTCACAGGTGCTTTCGCTGTCATGTGAGTCCTCATGACATTTGCATTGGATCGGATAGCCATCTGTTGATGTGATGAGCTGATTTATTCTTTTCATTGCTGTATTTCTCATATAAAACATGTGCAGTCCCTGGGGTAAGAGCCTTTTACAATGCAGCCCCACATCCTTTTTCAACTTGTGTTCGAAGTTCCGTGTGATGTGGGAAACTCCCACTCACACACCCTCGCCACAGTGGTTCCAAAAAAAAAAAACAAAAAACCTGTGAATCCTTACTTTAAGCTTTTCTACCCATCAAACTCATAAAATCATATTTTATTTGGCACACACTTTTTTATTCTGGCCTCGCATTCCGAGTGAAATAACCATTTCATTACCCTTCTGAGCTGTGATTTACAGATCTAGGTCCAGACTATGATTAGCATGCGATTAATGTCTGATGGAGATCGTGCAGGCATTGATGGTTGCTTTTCAATTCAGACTGTCCTCCAAAAACAAAGCCCAAGGGCTCGTCAACATACAGCATTCGTATTCTCAATGAAAATATTCTCAATTAGGATGAAGCAGAACGAGGAGTGAAAGAACTTCAGTTTCTGGGAGAATTACATACTGCTGCACCATAGTGGCGAATGACATAACCCGGCTCAGGTCTCTTATATGAGAAATATTTGGAGAAAGTCTACGTGTTGAGTGCATTTTATTTACTTTGTAACATTTGGTTCTTGTGTGAAGGTTAAAATGTTGACAGACAGATATTGAAGAATAAACATGTTTTTAAAAGTCCTCCAAAACCAGAGCCTTTCTCCTCTTAATGGATAAGTCAATCTTTGAATGCCCAGAACAACATGCTATCACTAAGGTAGACTGTTGCTCTAACAAAGCCATCAGGAGGTCACTGTGAATGGACGGGTCCACAAAATGTCACACTTTGACCGATTGACCGATCGCTTCCTAGTTCCTACCAACAAAATGCCACAGGAATGAATCCTAAAGGCCAGAAACAAGTTAGTATTTTAACACTTCTGGTGCCTTTTTCTATGTCTATCTGTCTGTCTATGGGGTGTTTGGTTAGATGGCTGGACCAGGACCCTGTCACGTTTCATTCTGTGACATAAAATAGTTCAGCAAATTTTATTTAAGGGTTGACAAAATTCGCGGTTGCCATTAAAAATTAAGGGCTAAATGAGACAGATGTTATACAGGACGTTTAATCCCCTAAACATGGTTCATAAAATCTACTCACCAGTCTACCTTTACAGTCTGCTGTGAGTATATTCGCTCCATTTCTAAGAGCTTTTATGGAAGGTGTCAGTGGCAACAATGACATCCTGATGCTCTGCTCCGATTAGCCTTTTGCCTACTGGTGTTTGTATGTAAGCTTCAAAAGTCATTAATGTTCATTTTTGAAGATTACTCTGCTAAACAAAACATGCAAGTATTATAAAGGTTTGTTTTCCCAGAGTTTATTTTCTTTCAATGATCTATAAATGCTCTTTCAGAGCATCAAGGTTGAGTCCTTGCCAGAGGTAAGCGCGTTTAGCTCAAAATTTGCCAATGACTGCAAATGCATTTATCTTTAAATTAAAAATATGCAGAATTTTATGTGGACATTGTGTTCTAAGTTTGTGATAGTGGGCAATGTTGCTCTTAAAATCGATGCTGAGCCACTTGATTCTTTATCCAAAAATGGCTGCAGTCACAACATCCGAAGAAATAAAAGTCATGCAAAGAAAGCGAAAAATAACTTTGTAATATCAAAATGACCAATTTCATCTTGATGCTTTGATGCCGCCTTAAATTGGATGAATATGACAATGAAAAGCAATTGATTATTTCCTGGGATTTACAAGAGCGTTGCTTCCAGCTGATAGTAAAAATTTGACTTTGCCTCTTTATCTCTTCTTATTTCTCAGTGTGTCGATTGAGTATGAAAGATGCTTCCGGTGAAGGTAATCAGTTCATTCATGCTGCTGCAGCTTCCAGACAGAAAAGGTGTTCCCTCTGATATGTCGTGAATGCGGAGCCTTTGGCTCATGGAGATTTTCTCCAGCACATGACACGGCGCTTACAGAAGGCACATTGTTCATTTGTTTGAGGTTCAATTGTATGAAGTTCAACATTCAACTACAATAAATACAGACTGTGACGGAATATTAAAATCTAGTTTAATTTCAAGTTTAACAGAGAAAACTTTGATCCTTTCCATGATTGGATTGTTTACATTCAGCGTGTACTTGATGAGAAAAAAACTTGTTTTAGGTTTGAAAGGAAATAATACACAGCAATTAAGAAAGAAACTACCCTTACTCATTTAGTGACATCCGGCTTGATTCTCATACATTTCTTCATTTTTCTGGGAATAAAAATCAGAAACATCTCACTCATGAAACATGGGCAGATCAATGATTAGTTCCTAACTGCCTGCAACTTTGAAAAAAAAAAAAAAAAAAAAAAAAAGCTTAAAAAAATTGCTGAAAAACTGTTTTGATCAGGGTGAAAATAAAGAGTCAAACTAACGCTGGTCTTATCCCAAATGACTTTTCAACAGATTAGCTTTCATTTCCAATGTTGTGTAATAATAATTGTCTGAGCCGTATTAAGTCTGTCAGTTGTTTTTTGTTTTTTTTGTTTTTTTTGGGCTTGAAGATGAGCTCAAACATATTTAGAAGTCAGAGGTTTTCAATTTTGGTTCATTGAGATAGTCATATTCAATGAAACAGGAAGCAGCAGATGCTGATGGATTGGGCCCATGGAGGTAAATATGGGAGTGAAGAAATATGAGCCACATAGATAAAGAGTTGCATTGATTAAATAAGAGACATGAGGCAAATCATTTCAAAACTAAAGCAGGAAATACTGATATATTCTTACTGCCACAACTACTACTACTTCTACTACTAATAATAATAATAATAAGAAGAAGAAGAAGAAGAAAAGTAAGGGACTGCAAGAGAAGGTGCATTTCAAAGAGCTCCAGTCAGAGTTTGAACAAATGTTCTTTTCTTTTCTTTAAATTTCCAGTATTTCCCTCAGGAAGTGCATTTCCATTCACTTAGTCTTGTGAAGTCATTTATTTTGTGTTTTCATTCTCCAAAAAGCCCCAAAACACATAAACAGTACAGTAACTCTCAATGAACATTTTTATTGGAAAACGTCCCACAAACCTCAGCAGTAATCCGTTTGTACTCCAGAAGTGGTCTTCCACCACAACGTTCCTTTCTCCTTCAAACATCTGACCAAGAAAAGAGCGCTGCATCTGAAAGGTTTCTATTTTGCACCTTCACGATCAAACGCTCCACAATTGCAGAGCCATATCGGAACTGTGCTGTTTCAGTCTTCCTCTCCCGAGGTCATGCTATTTATTTATTTTACTTTCCATTTGGCCATCACCTCCATGGTAGAGATTTGAGGAATGCAGACTCGGAGTGACACCGATCGGAACAAGGAGCAAAGGCCTCCTACAGGTTTCCAGAAAGCCTCTCTTCAGTCGAATCATGTCGGACACTTGACTTACAGCAGAGTAAACACAAGAAAACCATTTTCTCTAAATTCCTTGTAGCCGTTGTAGAGAACTGCCAGAGAGGTGGAGTGGACCAGTATCAACATTCCTCTTCGGGTACACTTTCCCTCGGCCTGCAAGTATGTTACACGGTAACATAACAACGGTCATTTCTCAGGGGGAACGTCCCTGAACGTCCCTTTGTTCGCTGCTATTTACACAAGGGAGTGCGCGCGCTGCTTAGTGCAGCATCATCAAGTTTGCATGTTATATCTAAAGTGACACAAGTCTGGTGTCTTGTATCTTTCAGACAATCATACATGCCACTGCACCACTAACAAAAGTCTCAACTTCCCTCTTATCAGCGAACTGACATCATCTTCTAACCGTTCTGTGTGTAGCACTCCACTTAATTAATTGAATTGTAAGGCTGTCTTCTTGGATGTTTGTTTTTCAGCTTTTTTATTGCAGGCTTCAGTAAATGAATAGGGTGAATCCCACAATCCCTTTGGCTGGCATCAGCGACAGTCAAAGGGAGGCAAAACAAAAATCCCTGGATCGCGCAAACCTAAAAGATGTCTGATGTGGCAACAGAAGGAGCAGAACTGGTTCTATTTCTTTTTTCATTTTAACACTAGTCGTACATCTTTCTCACTTGGATTTGTTTGATGAAAGTGCCTTTCACGGGGTTTTCATCATAATGGGGCTAAAGCATTTTTCGATTATTTAATAAGGATTTCTTAAACATCGGGTGAGCTGATTCTTTATTCTTCGTCGAGCTGTCCTCAATTTAAATGGAAAAAAAAAAGGACCATGTTGTTATCTTTTCACTTCTAGTTCAAACACCATCTTTGTAGTGCATCCCTCCGCTGAGGGCGCCACTGAAGTAGTTAGAGCATTTCACAAGGGCACCTTGACAGCAGGTGGTGAGTGACGCAAAAAGTCTGAGGATGGAATAGTTTTTTGTTTTTTTTTTCCACTGGGATTACCGTTTAAGCAATGGCAGGTTTTCTTTTACATACAACATTAGAACATATTATTCGAGGCACTGACTGGTCGCCGCGCGGCTTAATTTTCTCCAAAGGAGAAATATTTCAGGCCGGCTTACACAGGCGGGGACACCGTATCAAACCTCAGATCAGAGGGTTCAATAACGGCTTCACCCAAGCCTCTCCAAATGAAACATTGGAGATTGAGAGAAAATCAAGCCCTTTAAACTTCGAGAGCGCACGTGACCTGGAAGATAACCCTCTCTGAAAGGCCAGGAGAACAACAGGTGTGAACTAGCAGACAGGGCTGAAAGCAAAGTAGCCTCACCTCATTCCAGCTCTCCGGCTCAAATCTCTGCCTCTCAATTACTTCTGACATTTACATTTAGATGCAAAACACAGGAGCTGTTTGAAAGGGAGAGGGACACAGAGAGGGAAAGAGCGCTGCCGTTCTCCCATCCTTTTTCTTTCTTTTTTTTTTTTTTAATTAAGAAAAGAAATTACAGCTGTCAGGATACCAATTAGCAGCTTGTCCGCACACTGTATCACAGTCACGCCGAACCCACGACTGCACCTGGACAGCAAGACAAATAATCAAAAACCGTCAGATAAGAAATAAAAAAATAAAAACATCCACCAAAGTCTTCCTCAAAAATAAAAAAGCAGCCATTTCACTATGCAAGCATTTATTTTGTGCTGGCAAATCGCGGTTTTATTTTTATTCTATCTAAGAAGTAAACAGTGTTCGGTCGAAATGAGCTGAGTAATGTAAACAAAGACATATTCCACAGATGTTTGCCAAAAGAGGTCTACGAAATTTGGGAAGCTGTTGTTTCTTCTTTGCACTGGGTCAAGCAAACTTTGCAAAACTAAAATATAACATAATTTTGCAATTACTTTTTTAAATGTCTTCATAATTTGCACAGGCAGGTTTGGGCCATGCAGGGTTTAAACTATTTCCTTGACCTGGGCATTCGCAGGCTTTTCCCTTTGCACCACAATGAAAATGAACACAAAACAAATGCAACTTCAATGCTCAGTCAATAAGCTAAAATAGGGAATGCAGCTAAAACCTGCTTATTAGCAGCATCTTGCCATTGTTTTTGTTTATAGGTGACACTGACATTGAGTGTCTAAGTAATGTTACATGGGGCACAAGCATGGCAGTCAAATTTTGACAGGATGCATTTTCCAAATCTTATTAATGCAACAACACCTCCTTTATAATATAACGATACTAATGCCTAATCTTTAATTCCATGGTTGCTATTACTCTACTAATTAACCCAGATTACTTCAAGTGCCATCTCAGTGGTCAGCGAGTCTAATGTATGAACTTAGCAGTCAAAGTCAAATTCAAAAGTCAAGCAACTGTGTGGTTTTTAAATTTATATATATATATATAAAATGCCCACTTCAAGCTCCTTCACTGTGATCTGTAAGTGTACTGGCTTGATTCCGGCCTCCTCTGACAATACACATGACATGAAATTAAAGAAAGTAAAGCGCAGGAGGTGAGAACTGGATGGGGTGAAACACTAAATCAATATCATCCAGCCGACATCACCCCACACACATACACAGCGAATAAACACACAAAGGCACACATATAAATATACACATGCCACACAAGCTGCCCTGGCTTTTATTCATATGTTTCCAGGCTTGTTTTGCTTTTATGAATCCACAGTCGAAACCTGCATTTTTCTCTGAGACACTCAGTCTCGGCATAAACCCGAAAAAGATATCTGTGAATTTATTGTTAGCATCTGTTGATTCTCTGAGTCCGATTTTACCCGCAAGAAGTTCGGAATACAATGCAAGTATGTTTTGAAAATAAGTGAGTGTTCCTTAACCTTGGGAAAAAAATCAACGCTGACATTTTGGGGTGGATTGTGGCGAGAACAGAATAATATCACAGTATATTTTCATCTCTAATCCCATAAATTCGTGTTGGAGGCAGAGCAGGGTGTGAGAGACAGAACCCGTTCGACAGTGTAAACTGTTGAAATTCCGGGTACCAAGTTGTTTGTGCCTCATCTGTCTAGATTTATCCCAGCTAGTGGAAAAGAGCCAGGTGACTGGATGTGAGAGATCAAAGTTCCCATCAGGCGTGCACGGAATGGAAGAACGGAGTGGGTAGTTACCAAGACTCAGGATTTGCGTCCATCAACGTAAGCCTCGGCTGCCTTTGTTCTCCCCGCACGTCTGTAAACAGCCATTTTGCTCCTCCAGTGTGTTACGTTCCCATTGGATTCGTATCCGCGACGTATTGTTTCATCTAGGATGTGTTCCTCGCATGTGGAACTAAGAGGGCTAAGCTTAAGAGGAGCTTGTCCTGGATAATTAAATCCTTATCTTTGATAAGGAGAATTGCTGCAGCCTGGTACAGATGACAAGAAAAGGAAGCTGAACTTTTATTTCCCTCCACCGTACCTGGCTGAGAATTTCACTTTTTTTTTTTTTTTTGCTGCTGTTGTGTTTGTTTTCTCATTCCAGATGAGGTTACACATAAGTTCTGTCAGTTTTTTTTTTTTTCATCTCTCTCTTTTAGATGTGAAACAGTTAAAAACATCTGACCGAGTGCCAGCCTCACAGAGAGGCTTTACTTTGCCCATCCCTCCGTGCCTCAGTCCTTTTCTCCATTACCAGGCCTCACTCATTCTCTCTCTCGCTCTCCCTTTTCTCTCAGTATAAAAGCGCAGCAGCCATTCTGTTCCAACCTGCTGTCCGCATGACAGAGCAAGAGAGAGATGATGGAAAATCACTTCGCCCGGGCTCCTGTATTTGAAAGCCCCTTTCAGTCGAGGGAACTGGTGCCCCCCCCCCCAAAAAAAAAAAAAAAAAAAAAAAAAAACTCTGCTCCTTCCCTAAGGTGCAGGCAACACAATCAAATGAAATCAGAACAGGAGAAAAGTATTCAGCTTCCAAAGTTGACTTTGTGAATTTAAACACCTTTTTCTGGGGTCAATTCTACTCTACTCTCTTTCAAGATGCATGAAAAAGGAGGCCAACACAGCTATACGCATTAATTGTACTCTGCTAGGCTCAGGGAATCCAAGTCTACTGTGTGGGATGGAGGAAATTGAAAAAAGAAAGAAAGGGGGAAAAAAAAAAAAAAACAAACAAAGAGAAAAAAAAAAAAAAAAAAACACTCCACAGCCTGCCTGACTAAATGATGGTGTTAGGATTATTGGGGACCACCAGTTCAGTGAAGCAGAAAATGGGAATATGCTTGTGAGGGCACACCAGTTTACTTGAGCAGGAACTGCGAGCTCCCTCAGAGACATACAGGGCAACCTCAGCAAAACATTAAGCAGAGTGAAAAACTGTGCCATACTGCACCAGAGGATCTAATTCTAACTAACTGGAATGCATTGCACGTCCAAGTACGTTTCGGGAGCCTTATTGAATCTTGGATTCATAACAACTTGGGACACTTTTAAAGGGCTGAAATCAGCAAGGGTGAAAATTAATAACAGTCATTATGGGGCAGTAATGGATTTTTAGCCCTTGCAATGAACCCACTGTTGCATCACAACCTGCATCTGCTTTTTGTCCAGGACAAGCCTCTGTTCTTTTATTTCAAATTGGGGCTTAATTAGCCTTTTATTCTTTAATTTTGCCATTCATTATTCAAATCTCCTTTTTGTTTTTGACTATTAATATCACATGCTCTCTCAGTATTATAAATGTTTTCCTTGCATAATGTGTTAGGAATTTCAAAGCGCTCACCATAAGATCACAGTCAGCTACACGACACTACTGAAACCACATCATTTATATGGTCACGAGTGGACGCACAACGACGTGGCCTGATTTAAACCACTACAGGAAAATTGATTAATCTTTGCATTACATGATCTCAAAAAAGAATCACGTTTAATTTAATCAGCCTCAGTTGGCCGCCCTTGCAAATGGTAATCATCAGTTATTAGCACATTAACGTAACACAGAGAATATGGAAATCATTATGCTTACTTACAGTACCACCGCCATGTTAGCACTTACATTTTTGGCCTTTAACGCCAGCCACTTGCGCATAATTAGATCCCCAGAGATCTGATATGAGTTGTTTAACCAAGAGTTGTCACTGTCCTCTCATATACATTTATGCTATGTTGCTATTGGACACTGACATATCGCAAAAGAAACAAAATCCACGCCACCTTCCGCTCAGCTAAACAAAGCATGAGAACTTTGTCATTATTTGAAGTTCTTTTCTTGCTAATCATTTCTGCACAGTCTTGCAGCAAATTAGGAGCATTGTGCATTGTAGTTTGAGTTGAGGCAACATAATAAAGAGTCGAATGCCTTTTTAAAAATTGAAAAACACCGACTGCTGCTGTGGAACAGATTACATTCACTTTGCAGACTGCGGAACAGTTACTTTTTTTTTTTTTTTTTTTTTTTTTTTTGTAGCACAGCGCTACAAAATGTGTCAGATGAGAACACATTAGAAAATGTGAATGGTGACCGGGTTACAGGGTGACTCTCTCAGTGCACGGTGGCTCTGACAGACACTGAGGACTCCTCGGGATAGAAAGAGGCAGCTTTAAATGCAAAACCCGCTCACACAAAACAGCTCCTAAAGGCAATTTGTGTTGCATTTTGGAGATGTCGCTGCATCTCAGGTGACCACAGAGAAAATAAGAGCTCATTGTTTGGGATACAGATGTCCTCTTCATCTTCATTCTCTTTGCTACCTGCAGGCTCTCCTGGCTCATCCTGATGGCAGATCAGCAGAGAAGCTTTTTTTTTCTTTTTTTTTGTTGTTTTTTTTTTCTCCGTTGGCTTTAGAATCCTGCCTGACTAACCCCTCAGCACCGCCATCCCTGCACAGCACCTCAAAGAGCAGCGAGCAATTACCGAGTCTCACATGAAGCCGACACGCCGCTGAAGCATGTTCTTACAGAGCATCTGTTGCATGTTAAAAAGCACCGCCCGCTCAAGATCTTTGCTCTTGCACGGCGCCCATGCTGTTTCGACCGCCTTGGCTCCACGTGACTGATGTTTCAGAAAGCAGCTAATATATGAGATTCTTACTTGTGATGACTCACACACATGCAAATGCAGCTGCCTTCCTAATAATCCATCAGGAACAAAAGTGGATTTGCAGTACGTGTTTCAGTACCTCTTGCCAATTTTTTTTTTTTTTTTTTTTTTTTTTTTTTTCCGGGGTACATGCTTGCCACAAAAACAAGAACAGAAAATCCATCTGAGACTTTTAGAGCACGTTCTGTCACAGAAACTGAGCAGCTGCTTTTAGAAAACACAAATTTTTAGATTACCCTTTGCTTCCTTAAATTTGTGTTACACACATAGATATCAATACCATACTGCTTATCTTTACAACTGGGATATTATTTGCTCATTGTACTTAATGAAAGCATGATAATTATTTACCAGAGCCCCAGAATTCCTTTAATACCTAGGTTCTCTTCAGATATTGATGAGCGATCCTTTCTCGAAAATTAGTAGATTGCTTTTTTGATTAGACTTGGACTTTTCAAAATACCCAAATGTAAACATTTATTTGAATTATCTCTTTAACGGCCTCTTTTAATAGCAGGTTTTAGCTGTCTGCTGGTATAGCAGCATCAGTATGGTGCGGTGTGATTCATGCCATCATAAAAGTCTGACGAAGAAAGCCTCAACCTTTTCATCATTTGGTCACTAGTGGTGACATGATCTTTGATGATCGATCTACACAGGCGAACCACGAACATCATCATACCGAGAGACCTATTTGATTATAGTGAAAGCAGATTTAGACCTCCAGGCACAGAAGCACACGCTCAATTGCCACCGTCTCTGGGCTCTGACCTTGATTCAGCATTAATGACAGTCAATGTGAGTGTTTTAGATGTGCCAAGGCTCAGGTGAGCTGATCCTGGACCATTGCTTGCAGCAGTGGCCCTGTAATGAGCCGCAGTGGGAGGCGAGCGATGTGGAGTTTCAACGGTGGAAGGCCCTGCTGAGGTTACAGAAGCAACGAACGGCTGGTAATCAAGAAATACAGCCAGAGGCGGTGTCACGCTTGCTGGATTGTTCAATCTCCCCACATTATCTTCTCATAAGGCGGCTCACAGTGTAAATGCTTTGCAACACACACGAGGGAGGATCCTGGGAAAAGACTGTAATAGAAATCATCATCTCAACTCTTGTCTGTCGAAAGGTTAAATGTTTGTGTATGTGACAAGCCGGTGTAAAGCCGAGTGGTCAATCATTTTTCCAATTTCTAAAATGTTAAATAAATATTAGGTTTTAATTGCCGGCTGTGTTGAAAATCAATTCAAGCAGCTCTCAATTAAAAACTGCATTTCCTTTGTCATTTTATCTGGGTGAGTATATTTTTATTTTATGATTTTGAAGCTGAACTAATCAATATTTTTATATTACAAATGGAAAACAGCACTGTGTGTGATGTTAAAGGATTCATTCATATTGACAAAGCTCTAACTATTTATTACCCTTCTCTGATCCTGCCCCAGTTCTGTGGAGCGTTTTATCATCTTTTATTATTTTAGTTTTACAACTTGCAACTTTGATTTTTTTTTTTTTTTTGGCTTTTTTTTATTTTTTATTTTTTTTTGGCATCACCACTTCCAAGACTGCTGAAGCCGGCAACTGTTTCTGAAACTGCAGACAAAGTAAGCAATTAGCTGCTGGAGCTATTGAAGCATTTTAGCAGCTAAAGATACTGCTGTTTCCCCGAAGAGTTGATGAAGAGAAACTCTGAGCTCAAAGGAGAGGAAATAGTGGTATACTCACCAGAGGAGCAGAAACATTACTCCAGATAGTTGTTGTTGTTGCTGTTTTTCCACTGGATGTGTAAAAAAAAGTGGATGTGTGTTTACGGCTTAGTTATAGTCTTCCACATGACCGAAGGGGGCGAAAAAAAAAAAAAAAAAAGTCAATGCAAGCCTAAGTGTCTGCTGAATCACTCAAGCGTTTACTCAATGACTTTTTTTCTTAATGTACCTTCACTGGCTTGATGGAAATCTGGCTGAGCGAAGGCTTGTGTTGCGATAATGTAAAACACAGTAATAGCTGTGATCTCCCAGTTGCGTTTGGTTTGTATAATTCATATGGAAGTGCTATGTGAATAAAGGCATAAAGATGCTTTCGGAGTTTAGCAAGAAGTGAAAAAGTTATTCAAAGCCTATGACCAAGACCTGACGGTGTATTAACTTCCTACACACTAAGCTACAGTGAAATTGAGTGGAGCTTTTAAATACGTACTCTTCGTGTTTGCTTCAGTCTCCATGTAATTTCTGTAAGTTCGTATATGCCGCTGACTGTTTTGACGCAGTCAGCATGGGGGACAGAACCTCCAACGGAAAATCTCCACACAGAAAAAGACATCTTTACAGACACAGGCTCACCAAGAACTGAGATGGTCTGTCCATTCTTTTAAACTGCAATCAATTGCCGTCGAAAGGCCTGGAAAGTGTTCAGTGCTAAATGTATTTGGTGTTATTTTTATTCAGTCAAGTCTTCTTGATCTCAGCTTCAAACCGCCACATTTCTCCTCAGGGAGCTTACAATGACTCACATTCGAGCCAGGAAACAAGCAGCGATTTAGCAGTTTCAATCGCATGCATGAAGACTTAAAAAAAAAAAAAAAAAACTGAAAAACAAGAGCAATCAATATCTACCTCTTAAAGTTAACTCACAAAATTGACTTTAATCGAAACTGTCAGTCACCCTAAGATACAAAGTAACCATCTCTGTTTCTTATCAGTTAAATGTTAATGACCTGAAATCATTGACTTCAAACTGGCTGGAAGATAAAGCCATGAAGCTAAAGAGTGTCTTTGTGTGTCCTGAGAACGCCTCGTGCTCCACATTTCTCTGACCTAATTTTCCTTTTCACTCTGTCAACGACTAAATTGTGCTACTGCGTCAAAATGAACAGAATGCCTTAATGACAATGAGGGGAAAATCCTCCTCTGCTTTGGAAGTGCTGCATCTGGCGATATGAATATATGAAAGCCAATGAGAGAGTAACGGCACAGTAAAGCTCTGTGCATGAACAACTTCACTGGCAGGTCCAATTGTCAGATGGGCAAAAATCTGCGATTGGGGTTCAGGGAGTTTTCCCATAATGCCTGCACATAGCAACACACTTTTCTTCACAAGCGAAACCAGCACTGTATTAGCTTAGTTCCTCTCAACCTGATGTTGACCCGGTTACATAAGGAAATGTCTCACATGAAGGATGGGATCACAGAAACCTTTGAGAATTATCGCTTCATAAGAAACTTTATTGTCTGTCCCTCATGGTGACAGAAATTTGTCTTTGACGGGGCTCCATGAAACATTCGCGCAATTCCATCAAACATTCAAACATTTTGTTCTTCCTACGTTTCCGATTGATGAGTTGATACATTGTTCCGAATGCTTTCTTGTCGCCTTTATCTCAGAAAACATTCATCAGATGCACCGTTTCTTCTTCTCAATATCCCCAGGGGACACACATGTCTTGGAAAACAGATATGAGGTTTTAGCCAAAAACAGAAAGGATTCCTAGCAGCAGGACCTATACATCATAGTAAATAATTCACAGAAGTGGAGCTGGCTTCCTGGGGCCAGCACACGCCCAGGCCAACATGTGCTTCATCATGTTCACTGTCTGAAATCTCCCAACGGCACAAGATTGACCCGGGGCAGCCATCTTGGGGACATGTTTGAACAGGAGAGCATTACTCCTCATCCTGCAGATATAGTTTTTATTAGGTGCTAGAAGTGACAGCGAAATTGGATTTTGGGCTTCATCTGTTCTTTATTTGGTGTAAATTTCACGTGTCAGTTCATTGAGGAGTTTGAATTATTTGAGTCTTCGTGTCAAGGTAAATCTAAAACATGCACAATATCTCCATTTGCTCGGTTAAACTTGTACGCATAACATAATAATGAATGGCTAAATTTGTTAAAAATGTATTAAATCATGAAATGAATTGTCACATTAACATATTCTGTCAAATATATAAGCAATAACTTAATAAAATTAGTAGAAATACCTTAAACTTGTCCTATTGAATTTTGAATTGAATTTTTTATGATATTGTTGTTATGACGAAAAAAAAAACCACCACACTAAATCAGAAAATACGACAGTGTTACACTGTGTCTTGTTAAATCTTGCATTCTGTGTCTTGTTGTTTTATTCAATGTTGTGTTACTTCACTCATGACAACTACACTTACACGGAAGAGTACAGATGAGTAGAGACGAGAGATGAGGCAGGAGAGTGAAAGACAAGGGCAGTGGCTGCACCTGGGGTCGGCCTTTATTGACGAGGCTGGACCTTTCTCCAAATTGCATTCCTCGGAGGAGGGAGACATCGCAAGGGAACGTTTTTTGGGACAGTTTCACCGCTGCGGAATCATTTTTAATTCAGGTGCTCTAACTTATTTTATCAGCTCTCAGGACTGCTGCTGAGTAAACACTTTTAAAATTGGAGGTGAGAAAGCCCCTCTGGTTTGGAACATAAAAAATGCATCAGCCTTGCGAATGTAGAACAGTATATCACTCCTGAAAACACTGCAGCTTCCATTACAGCTGCCGCGACACTGCTCACCGGATGTAGGGGTGCAGTAAACCAGGTCCAGTCTGTTTTGATAGTACATCAAATTTGCCGTTGAGAGATTTTGCATACATAAAAGAAAAATAACAGTTTATTCCCTGGTGCTTTATGATGTTAGTTACCTCCCAATTTGCAATATGAGATAAGATATCTGCACTCTTGCTCTGTGGCACATCCATTTGCAGCAGATTCCATCTTTTTCACAGATATAAACTGCTTGGCTCCTATTGATTTTTCAAATGGCAACCTGTGCTGTGGCCTTGCACCAAAGCCTGCACACTGTTTGAATGATGACCGCTTTAATACTTGAACATGCCCAAGTCAACTGGCATGATACCAGCAATAGTGGACCTGCTCAGCCGTGTAATGATGCCTTTTGTGTTTTCGTCTAAACATGGCAGACCGATCGCTGACGCATGCGGAGGCGATGATATCAAATGGTCCCGGGTTGACTCACAAAGATACTTGTCTCCCTTTCATGAATGTGTCTTTGGTTCAGCTGAAGTAGGGACAAGTCAATGCGTTTGGACAGATCAACCCGTCACTGTCGTGTGACCTGGACTCTGCTCCCATTACACAGCTTTTCCAGTCTGTCACAGGCAGTCAGTGTTACAGAGTCAAGCTGTTATAAATAGTAATGGCCAGGAGCAATGCCTTTTTTTTTTTTTTTTTTTTTTTTTTTGTCCTGAGCATTGCAAAACAATTGGAAAATTTGCGATATTGTTGCTATTAATGGAAAATGTTTTATTCAAGTTTCATCTTTAATGAATTTAATTTAAAATCAAACCTGAGACTTATTTTGGTAAGGCATTTGTTCTTGAATTTAAACTGTATAAAGATTAGCGTTTGACATATCTGATTACCCAAAAGCCCCAGTCTACTTTCTTTAAATATCCACGGCACACAATCTAATCCAGCAAAGCCAAGGACGTGCTATTTCTTTCTCTAAAACTGACTTTCAGCTGACACATCAGGGTGGCGGTGATCCATGGCAGTGATAGCTTTTTGCTGTTTTGACATGAGGGACCAAGATTGTTTTGTGTGCGAGGGTGTGAGAGCCAGTTGGTCATTGGAGCTGGGAGGATTTATCACTGGATGCTGTGTATTGATTTATACCCCAGCGCAGGTCTGATACCCCCCTCCTCTCTCCCCTCTGGAGCCTGTGGCCTCTTTGTGCTTGATTCCTCTGAGTGGTATCGGCTCCATAGGCACTTCTAATCCCCGTAGCTGATACACAGCTACCCTCCCCTGTTGTAAAACATTGATTGCTCTGTAATAACAAGTACAGATTGTGTACAGCCCGGTGGTGTATTAGTAGCAATGACGGATATTTACTTCCTTAACACAAAAAATTGGGGATGTGGGGATTTTCTCCAAGCAAGGGCGGGAATGTCTGACACTGGCCGGCCGTATTTGTGTAGCCCTGTGTCACATGCAGTGTCTCTCTTCAGTTGTTAACCAAGCCAGAATTGGGATCACCTCGAAGACAAACAGGGACCACCCGCTGAGCAACCTTAACACGTGAAGTAAACAGAAAGCTGTGGAAGAAGATCGAAGATGTGTTTCAAAGTGCACACCGGGGCTGCAAAGCTCTTACATGTCCTACTACAACTATAAAAACACATCTCCTATTTTGTACTCACTTCATATTCACAAGAACACGTATATACATCTATATCTTAATGAAACCATTAATAGAATTATTGATGAAGAGCTTTTATAACCTGCTGTATTGCAAGGCACCTTTTAACACCCTGGCAATTCAAACTGCATAAAATACATCGGGAAACGATATAAAAGAAGCATTAGGCAATATAAAAAGGGAAGATACGAACAAGATAAAAGATATAAATGAGCGAAAATGCAATAAGGCAAAGGGGACTAGAATTACAGTGCAGCTACAGGGCAGAGTTTGATTTCAGCAGATAGGCTCAAGTTGAATTTAATAAAAGACCGTTGGCAAACAGAACATTCTCCGGCTATGATAAATTTGAAAGTTGTTGGAGATGTGAAGAAAGCTGGAAGCTGGTTTGCCATTGTTTGTTTACAATAGGTGGAATCACTCCAGACCATGTGAACGGAGCAGCAGATCAGAAATGTGTTCTTGCCTTTTCACCATTCCATGCTCGATAACCCAAGGGCGATATTTCAAAATCGGCTCATTTACACACAGGAAGGCAGTGAAAAGATCTGAGAACTGGACTAATGCGATCCCGACAACTTTCTGAATCAAATACAGATGGCTGGACATCTGTTTGAAGCGATCAGTGAAGACAGTGTTACAGTAGCTGAAGATATATATAAAAAAAACAACATCTAAATCAGGATGAAACAGAAGTCCGTCATTTGTTTATGTATATATTTTTATGTAGCTCTTTATAAGGCGACAGGGATGATTTGTCCTGATGTGGACATTCAAGTTTAGATATGAGAGCGGGACTAGTCCCACTGCTGTAGTCTTCAGATTACAGAAAGTGAGTCCTGGCATTTAATCATCCCTAACCCTTTGGCTCTAATTGCAGTTATTTCTGCACATTGTAAATATATTTTTTTCACAATGGCGAGTCAAGATGTTCCCCATGGCCACGGGCTAAGCCTCATACCATGTAATCATAATGTCCTTGGTTTGACTGTGGCTTCCTGCATGCCATCCCTCTTCCTTTCTCCATTTATTCTCAATCCTTGCTGGCAGATGAAGTCGGAAATGTGCAAAAAAAAAAAAAAAAAGAAACCTCTTAGTAAACAATCCTCCATAAACACCAGTAATGAATCAGTTAGCCTTTGACCTGTAGCTTTAATTTTTAATCAAGATTTCATAGAAACTGCTTCTCGTCTTTTTGAGAAGGGCTGCTGATTAATTAACTAACACAAAAATAAATAAATAAATAAATACATTTGATGGCGCGTAAGAGTATGGAAGAGTGAAGCGTCTCGTCCCTCACTGACCTGAATTCGAAAGCTGATTTCAGCCGCACTGTGGAAAATGTAATGGGACAATTAACGTCTATTCATTGCATTTGATGACACTTGATCCGTTTCCCATCGGGACAGTCCAGGGATACTGAACGGCGCTCGCTGGCTGTGTTGCTGTCTTGTAATTACCAACACTTACCATTTGATCCCTTACACCTGCTGCTCGCCAAATGAGAAGGTTGCATAATGACAGCATTGATTATGATCACGTGGATGTTGGCGCCGGTGGGTCCTTCTCTGCTCTGCAGTGTCGCGCTTATTGGAGTTGACCTGATAACTCTGACCCTGGACGGAGAGCCATCAATATTTTCATTTTTCATGTCCAATAAATGTGACACACATCCAGTGGCTGAATGGTTGCTGTCCCTGACCCCTATATGCTGCCACACAGTGCCCACAGCATCTCATTTGTCTGTCCTGTCCTGTCCATTCAAAACACCGAAGCTATGACATTACTTATGTCTCATGTAGCCCAGAGGAAGGGCACTGAGTCTTTGAAAGAGGATATCTAAAAGGTATGTATGTTGTGATCCTCAATATTTGACATTAAATAATTCTCAGTAGATTTGCAATTTACAGACAACCTGCATCGTGGTCCGTGCTGCTGCCCTACGATAAGAAGGTTCTGGGACCTGTGGCCTTTCTGTGCTTTGCATGTTCTCCCCGTCATTGCATGGGTTTCCTCCCCCCAAAACATGGCGACCTTTCCAGGGTGTACCCCGCCCTCGCCCAATATGATTGGCTCCAGCAGCCCCCATGACCTAGAAACATATAAGTGGTAGAAAATGAATGAATGAACGAATGAGACAGCCTGCAATATATCATTGTCCTTGTTTTGATGGCACACACTATCAGGATCTGGCTGCAAAGCAAAATATTGACAGGACACGAAGCTCCCAACTGAAAACAAGGTTGGGAGACCCAACGTATATCCTCCAGCCCTTTGTCTGCGGCCTGCCACGGACCAAAGCTTTGTTAAGTCACCTGTCAGATGAAATTACTCCAGTGTCAGTTGCCTGGTGTGGCGACGGCAGGGATCCCGGGCTGTGCAGGCGCCGAGGCCCCACGAGAGCCCACAGCGCCGTGCGGGAACTTCGGGGGGCCCGAGCACAGGGACTAATGCTGTTGGGTCTCACAGAGACACTGATACAGATCCACTCTCACCCTCATATTATGGCCATAATCCAGAATGACACTTTAAAAAGAACACACTGGCTTCATTAGTGTGCTGACAATGCAGCCCTATGGCCTCTTAATGGTGAGCTCTCATAGGCTTGGCAGTGAGGAAAAGAACTTTAATCAGTGTCTCGCAGGTACCGCAGTTGCCAGGGATACTACACTAAAGAAAGTGTACAAAAGGACTAATGGTGTCCTGGTGCGCTGGTTGGCTTCTGGAGCATGTTTTAGTTCCAACATTCAGATTTATGGAGTCTGAAGCTGCAAAAGAAATTAGTATCAGTACAAGCGAGTCTGGAAATTATACTCAGCGAGACAGTGTTGTAAGCTTTATTTAAATGCAGTTATGTAAATAGTAAAAATAATAGCCAAAGTTGTAAACTTTGTTGGCAGCTGTTTCATCGTCATGTGTTACTTCTCCTCAGCTAATTAATTGCCTTCTCTCTGCTTGTTTATATGCATTTGTCATATTTATTTATTGTCTTTATTTTGACAACAAGATGGACAATAGAATCATCAAGAAGAATAATAATGAAAGTAAATCTGACCCAATCTGTCGAAGACAGTGTTTTCTTTTTACTTTTCTGAATCACAGTGTTGAAGGAAATATTACAATTGAAAAGAAAATCAACTGATTCTTTTCTTCTGATTAGTGTGAATGGTGTAATATGGTGTGAATTTCGTGAACAATTCTGCAGGACGCTGTTGGTTAAATATCAAGAAACCTCACATAAAATGTCTAAAAGAAAAGTTTCTGACCCTAATGCATGACTTCAACTGTTGGAAGGTTTGACATTTTTTATCTTTTTCTTTCACTGTGTTTTTTCATTCACAGTTTAACGGCACAAGTGTAACAATAAACATTTGATTTTAAAATACAACAATGGCTCAACTTCTGTGATGGCCACATACAGCGATCCACTGAAAAACATTGTACAATGTGTCTCATGAATATTATTGTCTCTTCTCCGGAAACCTGGTGAATTTACAATCAACTCACTTTTGTGGTTCATTCTGTGAAGCCTCTTGGCCAATTAATTTTGTTGTTTTATTCTTTTTTTTTTGTTTGTTTGTTTGTTTTACGATCTCATCGCTTGTACTTCTAGGAAACACACAAAATCAATTGCTCCACCTGTTCTATTATAATCTGCAATAATATGCACTTCATTGTCCATCCCAGGCAGGTACATAAAAATCTCAAACCATAAAGTTCATGCTCGAGTTCATCACAAGACCGATCCAGACCAGTACTAAAAACAAGTCTGAGCGGGCCTGTTTGTGTATGTCATGACATCCTTGCTGCTTGGACTTTAATCAATAAGATGATTAAATTGCTTCAGGGAACACCTTGAAATATTGATCTTCACAATATTTTTTTTTTCCATAATCATTAATTTCCTTTTTTTTTTTTTTTTTTTTTTTTAGATTTGAAAATACTGTATTTTTTTTTTACAGAGATTATAATCACTTTGAAAGTTTTAATAGCTCACATTTTTTTCTGTAATCACTGGAGGTCTAAAATTCAAATTGAGTTCAGAGTGTAAATGTGTAAAAAAGCATATTCAAATGTTCTTTTCATATGAGTCAAAAAAAAAAAAAAAAGAGCGCAGTATTTCTAACCTTCACAGATTCCATCTAATCAGCTTATTAAAAGCAGACTGAGCCTCAGGTTTCCTCTGGACCTTTTTTTGGAGGCAGAAATGATCCATTGGATGCTGATGATATTAGCTGTTTCAGGGCTCAGAGAGAGAGAGAGACTGCGGGAGAGTGAGGACAGAGGCACAGTGATGGAAAAGAGAGCACAAAGAAAATTAGATAAATTAAAATGAGAAGGAATCGGATTGAGAATAATAAAGAAAGGTGGCCTCCGAGGCACCATCACCATAGATATCTGACTCCGGGGGCCACAAAGGTCCTTTGTCCTCACTCAGACTTCTGTCTCTAAAAATGATCCGTGCAACCTTGTCCAGGGTTGTTGCTGCCTGTCATTACTCAGCACTTCCTCAACAGTTATTGCCTCCGCTTTGCCGATGGCTGCTTTATGTCCAAAGTCCAAACCACTCTCTTTGAAGAAGCCCAGACAAGCACACCACTTAGTAGCTGAGGGTTTCATTTATGCTAAAACTGCTGGGTTTGGTGCTGGATGAAATCAGTTCTTTATTGGCTTTACCTCCTGATGAATTCCACAAACCATCAGCTTATTTTAGTCCAAAAGGCGATGAAGATTTGTTGGTGTGTCTTGCCACATTACCACAGTTTAGAGTTCAAACGTATCAATGATGTTATCTATTAGTTATAGCAGTGAAAATAGTCCAGTTACAACTTCAACATCAAAATTAAAAGGAAGACGAGTTAAAAAGTTAAAAGATCATTCAATAGATGGTTTCTTTCCCCTGTTACATTCTTGTTCAACAAAAATAATAGAATCATCAAGAGCGTGGCAGGAGCAGATTTTAATTATTGATAGCGTTATTTTGTAAGTTCTGAAAACATAAGCATTTGATTAAAAAATTTGTTACACTTTATTTCAGACAATACGCGTACCACCTGTTGAGTGTTAATCTTCACAAGTTCAATTTAAAAAATTCTAATATGAACTCTGATACAGTTCGAATCAGCAGCAGATTTTATGGGAACACCAGACTGTGTTTTGAATATTTTTCTTGGTTTTAAAAGTCATGGATAATGAAATAAGCTCTGATCATATTGGAAAGAAACAACGTAAAGGGAGGTTTTATAAAGATGAAATATTAACTATGGCAGCTAACTATTGTGCCTGCTAGCTTGTATAAGAACCCTTAGTAACCATTTCCATTTGAACCACACATTTTGATAGTGACCCACTACAGAGTAGTAGTGTTAGAATTGAAATGCCAGTAAATGTATGGTACTAAAATATTTGACTTTAAAAATTAATCAATCCATCCATCCATCATCTATGCTGGGGCCACTCCTCGCTGACGGTGGGGGGGGGGGTTGAGTACACCCTGCACAGGCTCCCAGTCTGACATTCACACTCACACCTGTGTTCTATGTAGAGTCACCAATAAATGCAAACCTGCATGTGTTTGGACTGTAGTAGGAAATTTCAAATTGCACAAGAATGTAAATTGCGGTTTTCCCATTGTGGTTCCAATTTCTACACTATGGGGCAAACAGAGCAATTTGAATTTGAAGGATTTGAATCGTTTCCAAAACAACCCAAGGCGGAGCTCAAACACACTCCTATTATTACCCTCTTTAAGTGTTTTTTTTTTTTTTTTTTTAACACTTGTTGAAAAGATATGAGATATGATACATTTCTAGCTCAACACCTAGAGCTTGATTTCATCGCTTGAAATCCAGATCCCTGTCTAATTGTACTGGGTTATTTGTAGTTCCGTCACCCAGTTGCAGAGCAGGCTACAGTACCTCACAGCACGACTTCACTTTTCCCTTTACCTCAGTCTCCATTTCTCAAACTCGCAGAGCACCACTTCTCCTCATAGAGCAGGACAGTTCACGATCACATGACCCTCTGAGACACAAGGAATGCTGGATGTCTGGACATATCTTTGGATGCATGCAGGGGATGGATCAGGCTGTAGAAGGGTTTTTATTGAGTTGTACTACAGGATGTGAATGTCAGTGTCAATGACAACTTGTGCGAGGAGTCAAGGTTTTATATCCGTAGCGTGTCGAAATAAGTCTGAATAGTGACTATGTGCAGTAAACCATGACACAGAGTACACCCCTTTGCAGAATCACTGGAAAATGATTTTACCTGTGCCATCTTAGAATAATTTTGAGATTTTAAGGACGAAGCGAAGGCCTTTGAGCTAACGTATGATTGAAAACAATGTTCCACAGGGTACAATGAAAAGCCCCAAAGGGAAACCTCAGTGCAGCAAAGGTGACTGCACACCATTATTTCCAGTTAAGAGCTTAAAATAAACCCACATGATCACGGGAAATGCCTGAGCAAGTAAGAAACCAGATTGCGAGACTTCACAGAGATGAATGAAAAGGTCCAAGAGCATGTGCAGGTTACCAAGCAAAAGCTTCAACCCAGTTACAGCAGCGGTAGCAGGAGGCAGAGGAAGAGTCACTGCCATTAGCAGAAGGCACTGTGGCTGTCCTCGAAAAAATGGTGCCACGCACAATTTGGTATTTACTCAACCTTGCATCGGGAAACAGATGAGTAAGAGCTTCCTACTTGGCAACAGACAGCACAGCGCAAAGGACATTGTATGAAGTCAACCTCTACGGACAGCATCCAAGAAGGAAAACATTGCTCCAAACACAGAAATAAACTCAGCAGAGAACATAAAGGAGGGCTAATGATCAATGGCTGCACTTTGTTTGGTCAGATGAAATAAAAATAAATGTGTTTGGTCAGATGGGGATCAGCACGCTCCCTGCGGACCTGGTCAGGACGACAACAGCGACTGCGCTGGCGGCGGGAGTGCAGAGGCACATTTACGGCTGGCGCAGTGGGGCTTTTGTAGCCAAATACTGATTGTAAAGATAACTCCCATGCTCAAGAAAAGGAAATTTGTCACATGCATAAGTTTCTCAAGGAGAATAAAAAGGAAAACTACGAACTGAATGTTCCAACACCACTTTTGAGCATTCCAACGAGGAAAAAAAAAAAAAAATTAAATAATAATCTCACCTTTTGATAGTGAGATCTTTCTTGCCCAGGAGCATTGGCTCTATCATCAAACGCAAAAGCAGATGTACTTCACGAATGAACGGCTTCCTGGCTTTAGCTCTGAAATATGAGGGAGTTTATTCAGACCGTCACACTTTTTTTTCCTCCACCTTTTTTGTTACAGCTTCATGCAAAAATGATAGAAATTATTTTTCCCCCTCACCAGTAGACACTCACTACAACATAATAATATGATGGAACACATGATGTATAAATGATGTATTTTTTATGTATAAAAAAAAAAGAAATCTGAAAATGTACATTGTCAGAAGTATTGACCATGCATGAGTACCGAAGTTTAAACAAAGCACTGTTCTGGCACTAGAGCTGACCCCGAGGAAGCGTTCTTGGCTGCATCGCTGTTGCACTGAGCTGCACGATGGTAACACACTGAGTTGAGCTGAGTAAGTTTGTTAATGCCAGCCCACATTAGAAATGACTGCGCGATACCACGTCGATGAACCCCGTCCTCTGTAATTCACACTCTTTACTACCTATGCTCCATTAAATGTGATTATGACCCATCCAGTGTGGCGGAACATCATTTCTGACATGAATCTGGTGAGTTTTTAACAAGAATGCATCATTAGTTCATGAATGACACAAACCAGGAACAGCAGGACTATCTGCAAAGATGCAATTATGCTCACATTTAGCTACAGAGTAACCACATCATTCCGCGTCGCATACTTCAATTTTATAAAACACAAAACACTGGATAGCTTTCAGCTGGTGAGTATGAGTAGGCATCTAATAAATGCCTTAATATAGTAAAAGAATAATACAAAACAGAAATAGTCAACAGACAATGTCAACATGAGTCAATATTGCCATCCAGATTTACAGTCGCACTATAAGGCTTTTATTGTGAAGCAGCTGCAGGAAATGAACTCTCCTGCCGAGATCAGCCAACAAAGAGCTGACGTGGTCCTTAACACGACAGGTTGTCTAAATCAAGATGTAAGACGGGAGGGAAGAATGGACTTCATTATAGTCCTGATAAAGCACAGCGAAGCCAAGCGGACTGGAAAAACAGCGATGCACCAAGTGCGTCTGTTCAATGAATAGTTGAGTGGGAACGTAAATGTAACTCCAGATGACAGCAAGCCCTTACTAACAGCACTCAAACAGTTTAGACACACCCACCTCTTTATCCTAAGTGAGGAGCAGACAATGTGAGCGCTGTAAACGAGATGAAGAGTGAAGACCACAAAACTGGAAACCAAATAAATGTAATTTTTTATTTATTTGTATCCACATATTGAGGCTCGGGGAATAATTAAATACAGTTTTCCAGCCCATGTCAATTACCTCACTCACGAAGACTTCTAGTCATCAGATGGCCTATTACTGACATTTGTCGTGTTTGGGTTTGTAAAAAGCAGAGACTGTGCACCACGGGGCTCAGCTTTAATCGACATGGGGAATAATAAAAACTGACACTTTACTTCCACTATCCTAAACATCCTAAAGATCTGTTTGACAGGGAATGTTGAATTACTGATGGATCGTCCTCACAGGAGAGAAAGACTTTAGAGACCTTCTTCTGTTTGTCCTGAGCGAAAAGGCCGAGTAAACAGCTTTACCTGCTGCCGGAGAGCTTGATTCATGTGACGCCAACGCAGGAGGCCAATCCTCCGCGTGAAGCTTCGAATGCATCGAGTGCAGCCAGTCGTCTACAATTGGGCAGAAAGCAACAGCACGGAATGGCGTCTTACGAGACGGATTTTGGCGCTTCCTGTTGAAAAGGTCAAGAATGCGCAGCTCACTAGATCTCAGCAATGTTATCTCCTCCCCCTGGGACACCGCGGCACGACAGCAAGGTTTACAACTCCGTTACTCAGGGGAGGGCCGATAATTTTATGACGAGCATCAAAATTTCGCCCAGGCACTTCACATTATAAATCACACACCTTCCACTGACAGGTAATTAAAGAACAACACAACTTTTTTTTTAAACGCATCATAATTTCCTACTTTACACATTTGGTATTTGCCATCAAAACAGCCTGACCAATTAGTTTTTAATTGCACCTGAGAGGATCAATGGAGGACTGTGGACAGAAAACGTCCTTCTTCCTTTCATGTTAATAAGACTGCTGCTCTTGATATATGTGTCAGGGAAAGCTGCCAGCTTTCGGTGTCGTCACTTTAATGATTCTCTTAGGCGGCAGGCACTGCAGAAAACCAAGCTACAGCACACTCAGTTTATACCCACAAGGTCATGAAGCGAGCAATATCACTGTTCGTTTTATTGATAAATATTGCCTTCATTCCTCGGCTCTGTTTTCCTCTCTAACTTGCGATCCCATTTTCTTTCCCACTCCTTTTTTTTTTTTTTTTTCCCCTGATCCTTTCAGACGGTGTGAATGCCTTCAGAATTGTGTGGGGGCAGCTGATGTCTGACCAAAGGTGTTTTCTTTGCGCCGAGGGAGACAAAGACGCAAGCCCACACAGCTGCATTGTGAAGCAGAGGGCTGTGTAATTTCCATCACTCACTGGTCTATTTTTTTTTTTTTTTTTTTTTTCCCTTCTCCTCTCCTCTCCGTCCCTTGCCCTATGCCCCTCCTACGCATTGGTCGGAAATGTAGCCTCAAAGCGTCACCACCCACAGCCCAAGCGCAGAGATCACAGTCTGCCACGAAAATACTCCTCCATACAATGATTCCGATTCCCTCGCTTCCACATGGATGTCGCTGCAGCTGGTTCAATCCTTGTATCATCCTCACAGCGTGGTGTTTCAAGTCAACATCGCTGCAAACGCCAATTCCCCAAATCCTCGTGGTATGGAAATGATAAATAGACACACACGTACACACACACACACACACACACAGGCGCACACATGCCACTACACATGTACATATGCCACTTTGCGGAAAAGGATCTGAGAGGTAATGTCACAGTCTTCCCCTGACAGCCCCATGGCTCTTCCTTTCAAGATGGCTTGCGGTTTGTCGCTGAATTGCCACAGTGGGTTTTCAAACAGAGAGTCATCAGTCTAAACAAAGGCGCTCTAACAGCTCTACTGCGCAGAATGAATGCACTCTGTTTGCTTGGAAGAATTTAGGGATTACAATCACATGTGATCTATAATTCATGAATGGTGCTGATAAATTTATGGATGTCTGCTTGAAATGTTTTCTTTCCAGCAGGAGCAGATGTGCATAACACGAAGCAGTCGGCCCAGCAGAGTCCTTGTGGATTTTCCTGCATCTCCCCAGTGTTGGCACTGAAGACTGTTTTTTACTGTATGTGGCATCATAGCTCAGAGCACAGCCAAGTCAGTAATCCTTATATGTTCAAGTTAAAGCTCCTATTCAAACACTGGCTGCATCTCAAGTGGAAACAAATAAAAAAAAAAGGTCAAGGAGAAGGGGAACTATCGTTGATGATAAAGAGTATAATGTGTATTTCTGCAGCTCTAATTCGTCAGCACAACATGACCCACTCGCCACTCTTTCAGTTTCTCTTTTCACTGTAGACCGTGCTTTCATTCTCTAATTAATTCCTCTAATTTTTGCCCACTTTCCTGCACTCTCCTTGGAGATATTTCAAATTAAAACCTTGAGCGAAAACGCCCATCAAAAAGGCGTCTTTTTCTTTTGTCTGTGAAGGCGAATTTGGACCAGCACAGCAGTGCACTGCTGCATTTGGTGCCATGGAAATATGAATCCTGATTTCATCAAGACAACAGGTAAACATGGAGGAGGAGCCGAAACATGAGCAGATCAGAAAACAGCAGGCATTCTAATTAAAAGATTGTAAAAGATACTTGAAAATCAAATCACGTTGCGAACATTAGTCTGTTTCAGATAAAGACCTTTCTGCAGAAACTTCTCTACAACTGCCGTAAATAATGAAAATGCTCGAAGCCTTGGATGGATGGATGGATCCAGCAGGGGTCCCACACCATGGATTACGACACATGTTGTTCGAAACGGTCTTTTCTGCTCATTTTAATGAAATATTTGAATGAAGTACCTGAAATTATCAAATAACAGCAGGTCCAAATCAAAGCTCTTTGTTGGTAATGTTCATGGTGGGAATCAGTAGTCAAAATAAAAAGGGAGTTGAGTGGAAAAACACAAGTTAGATTTCTAAATGAAACTAAATTGTTTTGTTTCACTGAAAATAAATATGAACGCTTTCGAAAGCTTTGGATTCCGTTTTAATTTTGCCTAACTACTTTCCATTGTGCTGTCTAGTGTCACTAAGGGCATCAAGCTTAAATATCAAGGCGTTAAGTAAAGATAACGTCAGAGAGAGCTATAGTTTTCACCGCTCAGCCAATGGCGTAATCTAATGAAAGGCTGTTGAGGATGAAGCTCGCCAAATGTCGAAATATCAAGCTTTTTCAGTTGTTTGATCGTATTTTGGCCTGTCTACATGAATAGAAGCTCTGCGGCTTTGGCCAGCAGCAAGCGCCCATTCACCCAGACAAGAACTGCCTGGACTCCAGCTGATACTGAAGAAATATCTGAATCCTGTGAATACCAGCCAAGAACAGAACAACTCCTTTCATATGATCTCTAAATAGATTTATGGTCTTGAGATGGGCCCTATAAATCAATTGTACAGTTTTGAAATGTTGGTGTCTTGACAGCGATGTGTTTTCCTGTCTGTAAATCTCCCTAAAGGAAGTCTAATGAGCCTTTTCCAGTTATGGAAAATAACCGACCCCATTCATCTCCTAAATGTGCCTCTCCTGAACTCCACTACATATAACTTGCACCAACAATCAATACGAAATGTGCATAAAATTTATAGATGACCCACACAGAATGCTGTATCAAAGAATAGCTGTGTCTTTTACTACCAGTGGCTGATAATGGCCTCTCCTGCCATCCATTTCAAATGACTCACAATCTATCCGGCTGCCTATCCAAACACCAGTATTAGCACAGCAGATGTTAGCAGTCTGCACGGAACCACACAGACAAAAGTGGAGTAACTGAGCGCCGCAGCAGCATGACGTCAGTGTGGGAAGTGACAGAAAAATAAAATTTGACTTTTTCTTTTTTTCCTTTTTTTTTTTCCCCGATAGTTTCCGAATACTGATTTGGCAACTATCATCTGCCAAAACAGCTGTGCTGATTCCACAAATACACAGAATAAAACCACGTAGCTTGACAGTCTCTTCCCCGAAACATTGTTTATTTTTATTTCCAATGAGAAAATCCACCCATTTTTTCTCCTGCGGGATTATTTGATCTGCTTCTCACTTGAATATGCAAAAAGCCGGTATTTGTTTGAAGAGGCTCACTAATGCTGCTGACACTCCTTTTTGGATGTGTTTGTGTGTGTGTGTGTGTGTGTGTGTGTGTGTGTGTGCGTGTGTGTGCCGTTGCAGACAGCAGCCAGAGTCCATGGGAATAAAGATGGAGTAGGTGGATTAACATGTTTGGACAGGGAGACTGATTGTTTGAACAGCATTGCTGAGTGAATGAGTGACTGACTGAAGAATGACACTGATTCTTATGTAGAGTGAGAAAGATTGTCCTGAGCTGTAGTGAGCTCAACAGTGATTGTGCGCGCATGTGTGTGTGTGTGTGTGTGTGTGTGTTTGTGTTTGGTTGCATCCAAACTTCTGAAAAAATGACAGATCTTTCAAGCAGAGGCCACAACACGCTCTTATCTGAAACTGTTTGTGTGCACATCCAGTTGCATCATGCAGCGAAGCAGTTTAAAGCACTAAAGGCAACATATAAATGAAACACAGCACTACAGGGTGGCATTTAAAGAGCGACAGTTTTACAGATCTTTAGCTTTTTAAGATGAAGGTATTAACAGCCTAAACAAAGCATATGCATCTGCTTGATGGAAGGATGGAGGAACACTGAGGGCTAAACACTGAACCAAATGTCTTGAAATTTAAAAAGAGAAAAAGTTCAGTCAGGGCCTGTGCTTATAAAACTGCTAAGAGTTCTGGATTTAAAAAGCCTCCCACTTTTATTCCTACTCAGAAACTAGACCGAAGCCTGAAATGTAAAATTTTCATACAACTTAATATGCACTTGAAGTAGAGTAAAAAAAAAATAATAATAAATAGGTGTAACATGCAGTTACACTAATTTCAGCCCATACTCCTCCCTGCGCTGTAATTTGATTTTACTTTAGCAAAAGAAATCTCATGAGATTTAATGTCCCCGCTTTGCGTTTAACATTGGCAAGTCCACCAATCAATGCTGGACAACGATGAAATGCAACACACCGTCAGTTTCAATGTGGTATTATAACTGATCAAGTAAACACAAAATGTCAAGTTGTATTTCATGTATTTTTTTTTTTTAGTGCGACAGTTTAATGTAAGCTTTTATGTAAGCTTCAACTTTCCACGCATGGCTTGGTTAGAAGCGGAGCGGAGGCGGCAGCAGCACAGATACAAAGGTGAAAACTAACCCCCTGAGACATGTTCTGGTGCGACTGTACATAAAAGCAATTGAACATGATAAATAATGCATTCACTGAAGTCATTCATTCATTCGTCTTTTACTTCTTCTACGTCTTCACAGGGCCAACACACAGAGACAGACCAACAACCACTCACAATTTACGGTGGGAGGAAACCGGAGTACCCGGGGAGAACATGCAAACTCTACACGGAAAGGCTCCAGGCCGAGGGAGCTGGATTAGCGACCTTCTTGTTGTGGGGCAACAGTGCTAACCACTATGCCGCATTCACCGAGGTGACATGCATAATTCAGAATATGGCTGTTTTAATCTGCAACTTGCATTTGATTTGAATATTCAATAGGCTTCTTCACCACTTTCTGGCTTTTTTTTTTTTTTTTTTTTTTTTTGGGGGGATTCTTTAGGAATACAGAAAACAAGATTTTCTGTCACATTCGTATCTGCCATTGCGATGCAAAAGTTTTCTAATTGAATGTTGTTTCTGACGCAGCTGCTCTGATAGCAGAAAGTACTTTCCTGCTTCAGGCTGCTTTTCTTTTCCTCTCCATTTCAGCCAATTTCTTATTAATGAATCCATATTTATTCATACCTATTTAACTATTTTAAATATATATGATGTATGATTGCTATTAGATTGCTGTAAGATTGTTTTAGCTGAAGCAACGCTGAGTTATAAATATTGTGTATTATGCATTTATGCATATTATATTATGCACATTGCTTTAGCTAACAAATTATTTATCAATGATATTTTGTACTCAACAGCAAAAAAAAAAAAAATAAATTAATAAAAAAAAACAAAATGAATGAATGAATAAAATAAAAATCAGAAGGTGCATGCTGACCTTCGTTTCTGTGCTGCAGTCGTCTGGGATCGTCTCCATTTAAGAGACCACTGGAGCTATTTCAAGTTTCAAAGCAATTCAAAAATAATTAAAGGTGAGCTCCCTAATATTACACATCACGGTCAAAAGGTGTTGCTGCAGATGTCAATAAAATTGAAGCCTGCAAAGTCTTTGGTTCAGAGGGAGACAGCTGATAGTGATATGGCTTGAGTCAGGGTTAATTGGGTATGAAAACTTTTGTGTTTTGAATTCAAGAAGATAGCAAATTAAAAGTTGTGGACTTAGTACCTAAGTTCATTAGGTAGATATTAATTCACCAGACCTTTGCAGCCAGGTCCTCTGCTTGAGGCTCAAGGTTAATTAAAGGCTACTAGCAAAAACAAATACAAGATACAATACAAGATTTTGTTTTTGGTAACTGTCTTAAGATCGTGTCTGGGAAAACATCACTTGATGAATTTCAACGTAGCGTGCTGGAGAACATTACCACTGTGGGTCACTTATTACGCGTCTGCAATCAGCATACGCTGAAAAAGACATGCAAAAGAAAATTGATAAAATAATCACAACAAATTATGATAAATTGCAGCAGGAGCTATGGGACCAGAGTTATTTGGCCCACACGGACGCTGCTGAAAACTACAATGTCCAAGCTGCATCTTAAGCTGTGCCAAGACCGCTCCTTTGACCTCATTTGAGAAGCTGAGCTGTGTTTGGCTGTGTTCAGACAACAGACAGCAGGAGGTCCACTCCTGGCACAGGAGGCCACACGAGCAGATGGAGAAGTAGATAATTATAGTTCTGTTCAATGAGACAACTGACCACTTCAAGTCAGACTTGGCCTCATTGTACTTGTTTTGAATTGATTTTAAAACTTGCGCAGCCATTTTATATGCTAAATAAGGTAGGAAAGATAACACAAAAGCAACTGGAATCTGCGTGACTTTATGTGGCTGCCAGAGTAAAATAAAGAGTTTTTTTTGTGTGTGTGCTTTTTTTTTTTTTTTTTTTTTTTTTTAAGTCATTAAAAGTTGAATTCTCTGAAAAAAGTTTTTAGCCAACAGTGAGGCAAGGCCTCAGTCTGTGCAGGCCTTGGCTGCCTGAAACATCAGCGGATGAGTAATTCCACCCAGGCTTTTCCAACGTTGGAAACAATCGCTGTCCTAATTTGGGGATGGGTTCTCCATCATTTTTGGTAATACTATTACTATTTCCTGTGTATCACATCTGTGTGTGCATGAAAAGTTTGCATGTCCAGCGTTGCTTGTGACTTAATTTGTATCTATTATGGCCACTTTTCCCGAGCTGTGACCAAAATAGCGAGGGGACAAATTTCTTCGAAGACCATTAAGCACAATCTAATGAGCGCTGATGCATTTTTAAGAGACATCCTTGGCTGGAATGAGAGCTCTGTCTCCCTCATAAGTCCAATTTAATCTTTTTCTCATTATGAATTATGCAACAGTGCTTGCTTGAGGTGTGTGTGTGTGTGTGTGTGTGTGTTTGTGTGACAGACGAAGGCCAGAAAGCAGATGCTGCCGTCCTCCTATCTTTCCAACCAGCAGGAAATGGTGTGGATGAGGTAACAACCCACACAAACACACAGACCGGGGCACATACTAGGTGCACATAGTTGGCGTGTATCTATTTATCTGTATTTGTGTTTATATTGAAAAGGAGCACAGCTAAACCGGCCATGCAAACCAGTCACGTAGACCAGGGGTTTCCAGTAGTTTGACCCTGTGAACTCTCCCTTGGTCAGAATTAGAAATGCTTTATTGATCCCCAGGGACATTTCAGACCGAATGAAAACAGACGCAAGCTCTGTTTTTTTTTTTTTGGGTTCACCATTAGAGAATTGATCATTAGCTACTAATACTTCCTGTCTGCTGTACAAGTGACTATCACTGAATGCGATGATCGTCAGGCATTTGTATCACGTCTGTGTCCGACGGACACCCTGCTGTTGTTCCCCACCTCGGACTAAGAGGGGAGCTATTGGACTCAAATCGATGACCTGAGCTAAACAACTAACTTGTTGTTGTTTTTAAGAGAGGTCTCTTTCACCTCAGGCAGCATCATTGTCGCAAGTCTCTCCCCCTGCAGCCTCCCTGCAACCGTCCTGCTGTGCCTCGGGGAGAAACACCTGACCCAGGGCTGCTTGGTTTTTCTGGGTAAAATGGCTCACTGAATGTTCTGCTTTGTGCTACTATGCATGTAAACCAATCCAATAATATAGCTTGGAAAAGATATAAATTAGGTCTGAGCTGAGAGAAGGTAAAAGCTGTGTGAGAGTTAATCGCCTGTGAATGAGGATGTTTTAACACCAGGAAAACACCAGTCAGGTTTCCATTCAGCCATAGAGCATGTGTCTATCATCATAAATGAAAATGACTAAGCTTTTGACAAGTGGGTCATTACAGCTCAATGGGCCATACTGAATACTTTACTACTGTGCATGTATAGAAGCAAAAAACATAAAGTTTGATTGATGTTGCGCATCACTTCGTTTCATCTCAGGATCTGGATTAGAGGATCCGATTTTTATGTTCAGGCTCAATTCAGGGTCACTTCACTGTCAATTTTAATGTTTGACCAGTTCAGATTTTTTTTTCTGTGGAACTTTGAAAATGAAAATGACATTAGACGATATGAATCACATTTTGGATTTTCTGCGATAGTTTTTGAAGGTGTGAATGAAAGTGATAGCAGTGCAACGTTGGAGCTTTACTGATTATAAACCACGCCAGGATTAAAACTCTTTATACCGTTTAGTAGCATCAGCTATTTGCATAAATGTCCTGTTAATTGCTGGAGGTTATGAATATCTGTCTGTTCTTAAAGCAGGAACAGTCTAAACACAAATGCCAGCCTGACTACCCGACTGAATGTTTAATTGACTGGCTAACTGACTGATGTACATTAAATGTGCTACTGTACACAGCTGCATTTACCCTTTCAGCATCAATAAATCATTGCTGCATTCATTTTGAAACATTAGGATAATTACAGCAGAGGAGGCCAGGGACGAGAGGACTGGCCGCAACCTCACACCATCTGACTGCGTGTGAAAAAGCTCTTCCGACCTGCTTATCCTCTTAAGTGAAATGCAAAACAAACAGGTGGAGCGCAAGTAGGTGAGAGGAAGCACATTAGCAACATCCTCCATGTGACAGGAATCAGCAAGGTTTATGCTAAATGTATTTTAAGTTCTAAAAGCATTATCGTTAAGTGGATGAGTTATTCGAAATTGTTTTGTTAGTTTTCTACTCACACAGTTTAACAGCCATTTGGACTTTATCCTGTTTTTTCCATCGCAGGACATAACAGACCTTTTTTTTTGTTGTTGTTGTTGTTGTTGTTGCTGTAATGGACACAGCAAATGGAAGGTTGTGGTGCGCAACGCTCGGCTTTGGACCCACCTCTAACCAAGTCTCCAACCTCCCAGAGAGTTACATGCTGGACCGCTGCTGAGCTCCCACAACAGGAAAGGCCATCAGCCAAGACTTACAAAGAGGGAAAAGCCTGATTAGGTTTAGTGGTGGAAAAATTGAAGAACTTGAAAGTCATAAGTTATATCTGATATCTGTCTTCTGACTGCTTTGCTTCAGCAATTAGTCTTTTTTTCTTTTTTTCCATACAGAGGAACAACAAAAAAAGCACGACACAAGGAGATTTAACAAACGCGGACAGCTTAACCTCATAAGCCAACTCCCACAGCGACTGGCTGATACCCATTTGTAACTCTCTGCTTTGTATGAGTGCAAAAATCAATACATTGTTGAGGAACACAAGAAAGGAAGAAAACAATAGGGGGAAAAAAATCTAAAAAGAGAAAGGAGAAAAATAAAACACACAGTGTGTGAGCTGCCTCATAATTAAATGGATGACAGATGGGACACCCATATCCAGAATTTAAATAGATGACTGGCTGAGGGAATGCGTCGGGAAGAGAAGTTCACACAGAGGTTCCACTAAAGGCGAGCAATTTATTGTAGCCATATATGGGACAAATAACCAATGGGATGCGGGAATCAGCTCTGCGTGCTTTGGCGGTGTAGGAGGTGACGCAAACGGTGATGATGTCAGCAGCTGGAAGCAGAAAGGAGCTGAACACGTGGGTCAGCTTTTACAGTCTGGGAGGCCCAGGTGAACCATGTCAGACAACCCTCTGCTGTCAATCGACTCCCTGCTTTGGTTTTTTTAGGACAACCTCCAACACAGTGTGGGGTGGAGGGGGGGGGGTTCACACATCCTCATTTAAAAGATCTGCTCAGCACCTAAAAGCCAACAATTCAGAAAACACTTTCGACCAGTGCAGTTGTCATCTCATGTTCTTCCTCAATCAAAGACCAGACAGACATTTGGAGAGACGATTGATTCTAATCCTGTTACATGTTTTGCTGGTTGAATGATTCTCCTGTGACCCTTTTCCATCTGGAACCCGGCCTGGTGTAGAGTAGGGTTAATACGAACCAAATTTAGGATGACATCGGTCATGATGACACGTTCTATCAGGTCTGTCCAATTCATGACTCACTTAAATGCATCATTGCTTTCATGTATGAGCTCCTCTTTGAAGCGGCACAGCAGGTCTTTAGAAATAGAATCCGGCCTATCTGTCTAAAAAGACAATTCCAGATTTTTGACAACTGTCGCAGTACGAGCTGCAGCCTTTGAATCACATTCTGTCTGACCTCTAACCGGTGGTGGTGTATTATTCAATATGCTGTTGAAGTACAGATTTGAGTTTCTTTCAATTCCGTCTGTGTCTCCTTGATGTGACATTTACAACTGCCGCTGTAACTAATTTACCGAAGTAAATGTCTTCTGAAGAAAATGTACAGCCATCCCATGTTCTGATTCCGTCTTGTGAAACAATTTTTTTTAACTTTTTTATTCTGGATAAATTACTGAACAGTGATTAGAAATTATTGTTATTACTGTAATTATTTAAATTATTATTGCTGAATTCAATAAAGTCGCGTGCCTCTTCTCTATTAAGTTGAAAATTAGAAAATTGTTGTTTACTGTAATTATTTCAGCAATAACATCGGGTTTTGCAGTGTAAATTTCAGTTGCAAGAGCTCCAGCATTAGATTCTTAAACTTAAATATGTCTTTGATTCCATTTCAATGGAACGAATGACATTTCCCAAAATTGTACCCAATGCTCTTGTTGACATTTCATACTCAAAATAGTACAGTGGCCCTGAGACTTCAGAAAAAAAGAAAAAAAAAAAACAAGCAAATAGATAAAACACGCATACTGCAAATACACATCACACAACAGGGGAGTTCCCACAAGATGAAGAAAAACCGGTATAGTTGTGCCCTGAATCTAACCTTTCAGAGTGTGTTCCATGAAGACGTGAGCCGCACCGCTGCGGTTCAGCCTAGAATCTGACCTTTGGCTCTCTGCTGCATGTCAACCCAAGTTTTAAAAAGAAGGAAGTTACAACGTGTGCTGAGGAACATACAGGGTCACGTGACTCGTGTAGCGTCCACATTGATGTTGTTTTCCAGCAGGAACTGCAGTGTTTACCAGCACACAGCTGTCCCTAATGACTCACAGCCTAATTCTATTGCACTGTAAATGAATGATTGATGTTTGACATGATAAACGCGATAAACGAATCATCGATTTCAAAAGAGACAGACACTGAACCATCATCACATTCTACTCCATCTTCTGTGCTGATATCACATCTTGTTATAATCCCTCTGACTCCGAGATACAGACTATTAATATCTGTCCATTTACAATTCGTTTAGCATTCTTCAGTCATCAGCCAAACAGGATCAGTCTCGGGCAACAAGGTTCACCCACACAGCAGCATTTACAGACGTTTATCTGCGAGCAGTGAGTGAGAGTACAGTTTCTTTCCTTCCTGGTTTCTATATTCAGATATATCAGAATACAACCCTGAAACCCTGAACACACATATAATCATTGATTTTCACATCTGCTTGATGCCCCTCACTATTAGAGCCAGTCGAAGACTGGTTGGTTTCTCCCTTTGAACTCAAACAGTTCAGTTCTTTGTGGACTGTACAAGATGGTGAAATCTTTTCTCTGACATTCTCTTCCATGCTGACATGACCAACTTCCCGTTCGTCCGCATTCCAGAGATGGTCTGCTGGATTTAGATCTGGTGACTGGGGAGCTCTCTGAAGTTCACTTCTTTTTACTGACACAGTGATCCATCGTACTAAAAATAACAATAAGAAGATGGTGAACTGTTGGATTCAGACGGTCAGCAACAATTACACTCAGAGAGGATGTTGCACAGCTATTCATTTATTTCAGGGATGCAACAAGAAACACCTTCAACACCGTTAGACCACCAAAACCAGCACCCTGCTGGGTCCATGGATTTATGGATTCTAACTCTGCTGTACTGTCTGCATGCGTCTTTGCAGAAATCCAGATTCATCCAGATTCAAGTCTTTGGTTAACACAGAAGAGTAATATGCCGACGGCTTCTAAAAGACACAAGGGACAGCTTACATTATCCGTGCATTATCCTTTGTTAAAATGAAAAATTACAAGATTCTTCCCCTAAATACACTTGTCACAAAAGACCAGTAGCCAGAGGTGATGTAATGGGGCTCATGGAAGACTAACTAGAACATTCTTTATTCAACAGAAAACAGCTATTAGAATTGATTGAACTAGAGTTGATTGTCATGAATCAGCGGTTGTATTATTTCCAAGCTCTCATGCACTCAAATTGATTTCAAATCTGCACAATTAATGAAAATTATAACATGAGAATGAAGATGCTTTTCCGCTGCATCAAATTAGCATGAGTCAGTATGTACAGAGGAATATTGATGTTTGCTGAAGCAAAGATTAGAACTAACACAAAACAAATATGTCTAACGTTCAAGGAGTTCATTTGCGGAATACTTTTGAAAAGTACACTAAGGAGATAAAAAGAGCATTTAACTGTGATGAGAGCGCAGTGTGTACATGTCTTTGTTCAGGACCTTTTGGTGCGTACGATGATGCTGTGCCAGATGGGGGACTTTGAAATGCTGTGCAAAGGAAATAAAGACAGCGAGGAGTTTTGGTTTCAACTTCAAATTACCCATGTTGAGTAACGTCAAACAGGTCAAATTAATTCTTGTGAGTCAGGAGGCCAGCAGAGTGAAACAACAGGCATACGACTGGAAACCCTGGTTCATGTTGCAAGCTCTGGTCCTCTCTGCCTAACCTCGGACCTCCTGCCTGCATCTTTTACCTGGCTGCCCTCCTGACTATGGGTTTCTTAGTCTTTTGCAAATAGCCATGATGGGGTGTTGTTCTCACTGCAAAGCGCCTTCTCTCTATGATAATGCCCCTCCTGGCATCGCTAGATACATATATAAAATAAGTGCATCTTAATTTATAAACCCAAAGGTCTGTACAAAGAAATTGGCATGTACAGTAGGCGTAATAAGCTTTATTTTCATTCTTCAGCGTTCATTCAGTATAAACCCACTTTGATTTGATTTCAAAAGAACGTCTTAATTACTTGAATGAAATTCAACTAAGAAACTAAACCAGGGCTCAGGCTTCATTCTGAGCATCATCCTCTGCAGTTATAAGGAGCGGTTACCTGAGTTTCCACAGCCCGGTCTGTCAGCTCCCTGTTTCTTTATTTATCAGTGTGACTGATGTGTGTGGAAATCCCAGGAGATCAGCAGTTTCATAAATACTCACACCAACATCATGTCACAGTCAAAGTCGCTGAATCGCATTCTGATGGCTCATGGGAACATTAACTGAAGCTCCTGCGAAATATCTGCAGGTTTTTATGTATCGCGCTGCTGCCACATCGGATTTCACGATTGAGCACGGGGAATACAGGTGCACACAATACAGTCCTGTATGAGCCGGTAAGGGTGAAGGATGTCAGTCATCTTTCTTTACCACTTTATCACAATATTTTGTAAATAAATCCTTCAGTTTGTTTCTTTCCGCCAGTTTGATGATACAAAGATTTGAAATTTGACTTGGTCTTTCTGAGCTGTACAATAACTTTAATGGATTTTATAGATTTCTTGGGTTTTTCTGGTGTATTTCTAGGACATTTAAATATGAGCTGCTTAAAAGTTCCCAGAAGGTCGTCACCAGTGTGCTCACATCTTTACAGCAGCAGAAACTCTAGCTGGACGTCTGGGTTCAGCCGGTAAATATCTGTTCCTACAATCCAACAGTCTGCAATGTGAACCTCCTGGTTGCAGATTCATTTTTATGGCAGACCTAACTCGGAATCTGGGGGATTGTCTTCCTGGCCAAATGCCGTCTTTTTTCCTCCTAGATTGTTAAAACAGCAGAGCTGTTGTTACATGACCGCTGTCAAACTCAAATACAACTATAAATGACTATCATTGTCCGATGTTTCGTCAGATTCGTTTTTAAGGGGCTGACGTTTTTGGATATATTCCGTTTAATTTTGAATTTTTTACTTTTTTTTGTATTATTTTACTCAAGAATATTTGAAGCAAACACGGGATATATCCCTGTCTCCCACCTCCCAGTGTGAGATTATGTGTGTATTATAATAAACAAAAAAACATTTCTGTACCTTCCAGTTGATACCGGAGGCTGCTCCCATCTCTACTTTTAATATGTTCCCAAACACACAGCCTTCTGGTTCTTCTCAATTTGGGAGAGGATCCTCTCTAGTTGCAGATTTGTGCTGATTACATTCAGGTCTGACCATCTGAGCTCAGTCCCTGTTTCTGCCTCCATTCAGGTCTTTTTTCTTTGCTGTTGAAATGAACTGCATCACTGTCCTTTTATGTGCTCCGTGAACTAGCTGACCTTTGTCACGAGAGGAGCTAAGTTGTTTCGTCTTGTGTCTGAGAAAAGAAGAAAAAAAAACAATATTTAGCATGATATTAAAGACGGAAGTGTTTTGAACGACACCATTTAGCTGTGCAGAAAGAAGTAACATCCTAAACATCGCCTCTGATGTTTTAACACAAACAAAATGTAAACTGCCATCTACTAAGAGGCCTGGATCCATGAAGTGTGTTCGGAGAGTGTGAATTGTATTGAAAATGCAGTCTTAGCTCTCCTGCTATACTCCTCCAGGAATTAATTTTTTGTATCAAGCACTTTGTTTATTCTTTAAACACATAAATAATCCTAACATATTTGTGGTCGATCACCATAAAGTCTCGCTCACCCCTCCTCTTTTCTTATCTGGCTTTGGGACAGACAGTGACAGCGTAAAATAGTATTTAATTATTTTATTTTTATTTTTTCAAACTTTTATCAGGGTTTTGTAAAGTTAGAACATGAAACTGTACTGTAAATCCAACAAGTATCAGCTCAAAAGTATTAAGTCTGCGCCTCCTTGCGTGAGGTCACACAGACAGGCAAACGTTTTTTACACAGCTAAAACAGCGTGTGGTCAAATTAACCCCGGAGGAACATTTATACATGCAAAATGTGTACAGCACATTGAAAACCCGTCATCATAGAATAGAATAGAATCCTTTATTGTCACTGTTCACATTGTCACCAACATTAACTGTGAAAATATGCTTAGCAGCTCCACATGGCAGCGAGAAAGAAAAACAAGAAAAACACAAAAGCGCGATATCTCAATAAAAACAATATAAAATATAAAATATAAAATATAAAATAAGTATTTCCAAGGTATGATAAATACGGGAATGGTTATGATAAATATGGGAATGGGTATGATAAATACGGGAAACAGTGTATACTGTAGTGCAAAAGAGTTTACATTATGGCAATGTCATTATTTACAGCAGGTAGGTGTCTTTGGGGGGGAAGGGATATTGCACTTGGTAGTGAGTGTGGCCATTGTCAGTCTTTGGGTGGGGGTGGGGGTGGGGTGATGGCTTTGACGGCCTGGGGGAAGAAGCTGTTAATGAGTCTTGTAGTTTCTCATAATTTCATGCTTAAGCACTTGACCCCCTCAAATTGGGAAAAATCCAGAAATATGAAGCCAAAAAAAAAGAAGAAGAAAAAAGTCAACTACAATTTTTGGAATGATAAACACTGAATACTGAACACTGGTTCGATAGGAGGATTAATAGGATAATAAGTGTGAAATTCTGCACATTCACAATGCATTTTGGTAGAAAAGAAAACAAACATTGTTTTTTTTTTACCCGTCATATTTGCAGTGATCTCCAGACTTTACATATTCTCCCAAAAAGTGAAGATGAAAGATTTCCCTTTTCATATCAGGTTGTACTTAAGCATCAAAGGCGTATTTCATAACAGGATGCCTCTCTCTCTTTTTTCTATACCACCAGAACACTGTTGGCTCTCTGTCAGCACTTTCCCCTTTTAACTAGCCTTTCTTGCCTTGTGGTTTCATATGGGTTTTAGGATAAATGAAAGCAGAAAAAGCTATGGGCGAGATGTACGACACCCAGAGTACAGACCTGACATGCTGACCTAGAGGAAATTTCGCACATTTGTTATTGACACGCTGGTTTGTTCTATCCTTTATCGTCGCAGATGGAGCAAGATTGGAGGGTTAACTAGGGCAGGTTTGAAACAAACCAGCACCGCATCATTTAAAGCCTCATTATCAGCCCGAGGCCTGAGGGAACAGAGTTCTGTCATTGTGTTGCTCACACACTGAGACCAGTGCTGTTCTCATGTCCACAGCCACCCAACAAAAACATTTTGAAGCAGGCAATGTCAACATGATATGTGCTGGCTGGAACTGATGCATTGCACAGTAAACACAACTTAGTTTACTCTCCAATAAAGCAAGCAAGTGATTCCACAATACAGCAGCGATATGATTCCTTCATTGACAGTGTATAGGTGACAATAAATGACCACAGCACATGCTGCCCTGGAGTGAGCTCAAATAAATCCCTTGAGGGCAATGTGGAGGATTTTATATAGGGCAAATGCTTTGATCAACACATTTCTAGTGTTGCACAGTGAGTATTAAGTCCCTGTGTCTGACTCTCTGACAGCTCTGACAGCTCTTTCACCTGTCACACAAGCAATTTATGTAGAGGTATTTTTGTAGAATGGCAGGCCAGGGACATGCGAAATGTGTGTGTGTGTGTGTGTGTGTGTGTGCGTGCGAGAGAGAGCGAGAACCTTAACACTGATGATGATATGATGACAGAGAGACAGATGGCAGACAAGAAGAACTGAGTGAAGGAGAAAAAACAATGGAGACAGAAACTGTTCCTTAAAAATGAAACATACATGAAATATAATTGTTTGACATATGTTCTGCTTTTAAAGGTTTGCTGGCTTATCCCACTCTAAATCCTACTGAGGAGCCGTACAACAGAAAGAGAAGTCCACCAGATTAAATGACAAAATACATAGATTGCCTGCAAGAAGAACACACAGAAACATTTTTGGATCCGACGCCCCCATTGACACAGAATTCACATGTGTGTGCTGACAACTGCCTTGCAAAATCCTTTTGAGGAATAAATCTGGTCCGCGGTGTGACAACGCTGTAGTTAAGCTTTGTCGCCATGCTGGCAATAAAAAAAGAACTATGTTGGCTGTCGGAAACAAACTGCTGTCTCCTCTGGAGAAGTTGACCCATCCATCCACCACAGCTATCTCCCCACAATCGACCGCTCGCTCTTTAACGGTGCACCCAGCATCATCATTTCTTTGATCACAAATATATGTCAAGTACAAAGCAATTGATGCTGATGCTGTTTCTGGGGGGGGGACACACACACACATGCAACAGCTGCTGGCAGTTGCCATTCCTTAAGAATGATATTAATATTTACGAACATGAGGAAATGTGGGGAAAAAAAAAATCCTGTAGATTAGAGGTCAAAGTAAAGCTGGATATATAGCCTATACATGATAGAGAATGATTACATTCTTGATGACACCGGTCAGCTAATTGCGAGGCGAGCCAGTCTGTGAAATCAACTCAAGGAAAGACATAAGTTACATAAATTATGGTAGACAAGAAAAGGAGTTGTTACGTTGCTCAGCTGTTGAGTTAAATTTGTGAAAAAATGTTGTATATAATTTGGTAAACTGAATGAACGCGCTTTGTTATAGTTTTTACTTCACTACTTAACACAACCTTTATTGTATTAAAATGCTAAAAGATCATATGGAACACTCGTTTTTACTTTTAAACACTTGAAACAACCAAGTGGCTGACTGGAATAAAGTAAAACTAGTGGATTAAATTATCCTCTAGAATGCCAGAAATCTTTTTTGAAGAATAAAAACATGTTTAAACACCTTTGTGAGTGTTAAAGTGGACTTTTTCCAAGGAGAAAAAAAAAACAGCAACTTTCCAAATGAGAGGAATCTTTATTACAGCAGTTTCAAATATGCCACATTCAAACTGAGTGTGAATCACCACATGACGACCAGCGCAGCAACTGGCTCCATTTTTCAGTAGATTCTCTATCTCATTAAAAAAACGAGTTAATCCTACTGACCAAAAGCTCTGGTTCAAATTAACAAGTAAATATTGATAATCACATCAAATAAAATGATACTAGGGCACATCCACTTAGAAGAAACATACTAGTACAGCATTTAGGTAATTGTACTTTAACTGCTCTGTGAGGGGAGGCCTTCAAAATTTGAGCGAGGACACTGATGCAGGAATGCAGTGAGCTCCTCGTGTGGCCATTTTCTGTGCAGCACCAGAAGAAAGACACACACAAAAAAAAAAAAATCTCTTAAATACCCTCCCACTCTAAATGGTAGCATTCATTTCCAACCTAAAGTGAAACCATGGCGCCCATTTACTGTAAAAACACAATTATCCTGGCCAGGTTATAGCTCTATATATGCACACATATGTGCATAACACGCGCCACATAATCTTTCCTATATTCTTAAATAACAGTTTCAATAACATTTCAAAGTCGTACCCACGTCTGACTCTCCCCCCTCCTACTACAAGCAGATGGTTTACCCCAGTAAGTATAAATACTTCCTGATGCAGTAGCTCCTCCTTTTGCCAGTGGAGACTGCAGAGTTCCAGGTAAGACTGATGTTAGCTGTGTGTTAGCCATACCCTGTTTACCATTGAAACATAGACAACTGACCTGCCTTTGTGGTGCCCCCCCCCCCCACTCCCACTGCTTTTTCGTGTTTCATGCTCTGTGTAGGACTGACTTCCACAGCTGCTGAGAACTGCAGGCCGAAGAATCCTCCTATGTTGAAAAAGCACAGACATTAATACACACACAGCATGACGTTAACCATGTGAGATGGAGCCATCTCCATGATGAGCTCAGTTTAGCAAAAAAAAGACTGAAAACAGTAAGAAATAGATGTTCTGCCTCTGCCCAAAGTCCAATAAGTCTAAAGACAATGGACACAACGTAATTTTGTTCATTCCGTGTCAAAACCAAATGGAAAAACAGTGATTATCTGTTTTTACAACATCATGATTGCTCCAGCTTCTTAACCTTCTTTGGGTGTGGTTAGGTTAAGATGAGTTAACCAGCAAAGTCTGCTGAGTCATTGCGCCGAGGAAGAAATGGCTCCAACGTCTATAACTCTCTTGTGTTAACCACAAGTTGACACTGAGAGCCAGTTGTTTTCACCTGATTCAGCTTTTATGGCCTGCTAGCTTCATATTTAACGGAAAGAGTATTGGTTTACTCCCTTTTCAAATTCAAAGAAACGCATTTGCCAAAACCTGATCGGAACCATGACCATGATATATTGTGCATTTCTTTTGCTATTAGATCATACATCAGTACACACTGACGCTAAACAGTCCAGCAGGAGCAGCTGTGTTCAATATTACAACTGTGTCCTGTCCAAACAAAAAACAGTCCACTCCTATAAATTCCAACACTATCAAAACTGCAACATAGCCAACCCCCCCCCCCCCCCCAACACCACCACCACCACCCCTCCCATTTTACTTCCAAAATATAGCTTCATCTCATCATTTCAACCTCATACAAGTTACCTTCACAGCAACCAACCCCAATTCCTGACACAATTACCCCCTCAGACCTCGCATGTCTCAGGTCCCACCTTCAGAATTGTGTGAACCCTCCAGGCCAGACAGCATCAATAAGTGCCTGACAAGTCTTGAAGGAGCCCCATTCCCAGACAGTAGTGGCAAGATAAAAGACAAATGAAGAATAATTGACTCACAGCTCTCGGCCAAAGGGATTAGTATGACTGAACTGCTGGGATCTCTTCCACTCTCTCTCTCTCAATCTCTGTCTGTCTCGCTCTCTCCCCATCTGTCTCCCTGCCTCGCCTGTTTGTCTCTTTCTCCTGGCACTGCCAACCCCACCCGCAATCCCACTGTCCATTAATACCCAACAGAACGGCAAAACTTATTAGAGACATCAATAAATGCCATTAAAATCCAAAGGGAAGTAACTGACCTCATTTGAAATGGCAACTCAGAGTTTGCCCTGCGACCAAACTAATATTGAATCTCCCCTCTTTCTCTCCCTCACCTATAGATGTTACTTAGACTTCAAAAACGGTGCAGGCAAATCGACAGGATGAAAAACATTATTTGTTGCAAACAAATATAATTCGAAGTACTCGTAGGCTGTCTTGCATTCGAACTGACATGCACGGTGATCTGTTTTTGTTTTTTCTGTTTGAAGCAGCTCATTATTTTCAAGGGTTTGTGGAATCCAACAATCTCACCAGTCAGTCAGATCAATGGTTTGTTATTTGCAGAATCTGCTGTGTCATATTAAGGTGGTTATGTTCCTGTTGTGGAAAGACTTTGTCTAAGGAGACGGAAACTGTAATATGAAGCGTTAGCCTTGAAGACTGAACTTTTTAAAGCCCTGATGAGTTGTTAGTATTTGTTCTTGCAGCACAGCACTCGTCTCTGAGGGTAATTGGAGGGGAAGAACCAAAGCATAGAGACACCGTGGGATGAAATGGATTTCATTACTTGAAGGGAAACTTGCATGCCCCAGATTTGAGCTAATTTCTTGTGATAAACATACATAAATCCAGGAATACATCATCTCACTTGTGTATGACATCCACCTTTCTGCATTGCTCCAGCTTGCGTTGTGTGCGTGCGCGCGACCGTGTGTGCGCGCAAGCTACCATTCAAATCCCTGACACTGACTTTGCCTTTAAGTACAGCTGTAAATGAGGGGTCTTCGATGTGGAAGAGTTCAGATAATGGTCAGGTTATTTCTGTTTACCATCATTCAGGGAATGAGAGGAAGTAACATCAAGACAGAGTACTTATCGTATTTCCTATGGGTGTTCTGCCACGACTCAATCAAACATACGACTCTCTCCTGTAATACTTTGCAAGGGTCAAAGTGGGTAAATAACAGAAAGTTAAAAAAAAAAAAAAAGACATATTTCACATTCACTGCAGAGCAGTGGCATAGCGGTTTCTGTTGCCCCAGAACAAGAAAGTGCGATTCCTTGGCCTGGGGCCTTTTTGTGTGGAGTTTGAGTGTTCTCCCCATGCCTGTGTGGGTTTCCTCCGGGTGCTTTAGCTTCTTCCCAACATCCAAAGACGTCATGTTTACGGTAATTGGTGAATCTAAATTGTTCATAGGTCTGAGTGTGAGTGGTTGTTGGCCTCTGTCTGTGATGGACTGGTGACCTGTCCAGGGTGACCCTGCCCTGGCTCCAGCACCCCCCATGGGATAAATGATAGAAAATAAATGAGTGAGTGAGGATTTTTCTTTTTTTTTTTATGTCATAATATATTTTCTGATCTGGTTAACTTTCTTTTATTTTCTCCAGACAAACACAATGGCCAAAATTAGTAGTCTGCTATCTGTAAAAGTAATACAAGTCTACAAAATCAATTCACCCAACAATACATATTACTGTCATAGGATTTGGAATAGTACATTCAAGGTTCATGCTGTACCTAACTGTTATTCACCATATGACAATTATACCCTGAACCAAATTTCATTCTTTTTTGGGAGAACACACAAAAGGTGACTCATACTTTGTCTTTTTAAAGTCCCTGGTGTGTTTCAGTTAGCTTAACTTAGCATAAAGCCTGGGAAAAGCTTTGGGTATGTCCAACAGTAAGAGAGTCCATTTCTAAACAAACAACTATTTTTATATATAGTTTTTTGTTTTTTGTTTTTTTTTTATTCACATTTTTAAAATTATACAACTGTGAAAGACAAATATTCCAGCACATGCTTTCCCCTTTAGAGCTGCTGTTTTCAATTTTTTGCCAAGCGGAGATAACTGGCTACTGCTTGTTATTGAGGGCATTATTAAGAAATTCCTTTAGACTTGCAGAATTCTGAGTGAGCAGATAGTTCAGAACATGCACCACAAGGCGGCATAACACACAAGTTGCACACAGTGAATTGCACAAATGTGTCCTGCTTAATTCCTGTTGCGTTGTTTGTGCATCTCAAAATTACTATCATCACTGCATCGCCCCCCAAACAGGTGGAGGACCGTCGTAACAAAGGCAGAACCTGTGACCAATGGCTACGCATAAAGCTACAGGCTGTTAAGTTCCTACACATAACAAGGCCCTTTTCTGTTTTAATGAGCAGCCTGCCTTGCTTGACGATGTTTTCCTCGCTGCAATTTTCTCCACCAAATTTACAGCTAAATGAAATGACCAAACAGCAATTAACAGCCTCCGAACCTGCCCACGCCTGTTTACTTAATAGAATGTAACACCAGATGAGTACAGTAGTCATAACCTTCGTTGGGTTAAATACCTGGGCACCTTTGAATTGAACAATTTCATTCTGACGTTGTTCATTGGATCCTTGTTGGTGGGGTTACTGTAGTGGTCATTCCATAGGAGCAGATGGCGGCCGTGAATGCTGAAGCCACACCTCCCTCATCCATATGGCACCCGATTTTCATTCAGCATCTGTATCCACGGGTCCATCCGTTCACACGCCCATCCACTAACAAACTCCACATATCCATCCAAGCACAAACTGTTATGGGGCATTATCGTTTAGTCAGTCTAGCTTAACAGTGCCAGAAGCCTCATGCTGCCCAATCTCCTCTTCCGTATACTAAAGACCTGGAACACTAAGTCCTCTCTCCTGAGCCCATGTATGCCATCTGTGCTCCAGACAAGATGGAAGAGCAGCGTTAGGTTTCTGCCTGCATGCAGGATGTCGAGGGTGACACAGATCAATGCGAGGGGTGTGGATGAGTGAGTAAAATGAGCATTGATTGCCTGGAGGAGGCACACTGCCAAGGGGGGCCAAGGCTACATAACACCCACTGAGGACCTTGGGGAGTGATGATTGCCAGTGCTGGGAGATTCCCGTTTGTGTGAGAAATATATATATTTTCTCTTTGTGTAAATCTATATGTGAGATCCAAGCGATAATTAAAAAAAAAAAACAAAACAAAACAAAACAAAAAAACTATTAAATGCTCAGAAAATCCCCTTTACTGTTGCACAATTTCAAACATTCCTCACAAGTTGCTGCTCTGTGGAGTGCAATAAACAAGTAGCACTTATTCATTTTAGAATTTATAATTTATAGGAAAGGCTGCACCTGTGAGCAATGGCTACACATTCATACACACATAAATGTGTCCAGAAGCTGTCAGGACAAACACATACAATTTGTAGCATGTTTTTACCCCTTTTATTGGCATCTCATTATTTCTCACCCCCCACCCCGCTGATTTGCAGGACTTCACTACCACTTGGAAAACGATACGAAACGAAAACAAGACATATAACCTCTAAAATTCTGCGGCGGATCTGGCCTCTCGGCAGCTACCATCACATTAAATAAATAAATCCATTTTTAAGATACATTTTATTCCTGTTCACTGACATTAGCACGAAAACAGTGAACGCGGCAGCATGAGCATTGCAGACATACAACAGATTTAAAGCTCTATGCTTTAGCAACAGCTAAACCAACCATTGAAAAAGTGCGTTATCATTAATGCCAAACTTACCATGAGTTAGTGACACATATATTCTCAAGATCAGTATACTCTGTTTTGTCTTCTTGCTAAGCTGTAATTTTGTGTGATAAATGCAATACTCAGCCATTTTTTAAGGTCCTATTTGATGGATAAACTACAGTTCTACAGCACACTCAGCTTGTACCAAGAGACAGCCAATTTAACATCTGATGTAGTGATGTGTGCCAAAACGGTATCACTGATGGAAAGGCGGGTGCACTGATAACTAGGCTGGTGCGGCTCTAAAGACACTGCAGGCATATAAATTTCAGCCTTCATTGCCCATCATTAAAATAAAAAGTTGTTTGAAGATTTCCTCAATGTTCTAACACTGCATGGGACACAGCCCTAATGGTAGGTTTAGAAGACACAACTGTACCATGTGTCCACGGTGATGCTCTGCTCAACTGTAAAATACCTTCAGCCATTATAAGTGCCTTCGTTTACAATAAGTATTGTGTTATAAAGATAGGTATGAACAAATGGTGAGATGAGATGGAACAACATAATATCAGCCATAAACAGTTCATAATGAAGTAGAGCGGTGGCGCCAGCAGGATTACGTTTAATGCAGAGCAGAAGAACCAGCTGTCAGTTTCTCGGCCTTAAGTTTCCCCCTTATAGACAAATCTGTACCTGAGCGAGCGAGAGAGAGAGAGAGAGAGAGAGATTGGATGACATTATTTTACACTGAGGTTTGGACACAACACAGACAGAAAACTCGTCATTCAGATGTATGTCAAAGAGAAAAAAAAAAAAAAAAGTCCACCTACAGGCCTGAAAAACAAAGGGAGCAGAACATTTGACTACTAAGCTATTTTTTTTTTTTTTTTTCTTTGTACAGTATTGAAAATCCACAGAATCATAGCCTGGTGATGGCGATAATGGCATAAATCAGACAACTGCTGACCTCATTCCCCTAAATAAAAGACAAAATCAAAACAAAATGCACAGCGTTACAGGATCACAGTGACAGAGAGACCGGGCTTTCAGGCTCGATTCTGCGTTTCAAATTTAGATCCGAAAGCATTGCTGAGGGAAAAGCACAGGAAGTACTGTTGCCTCAAAGCAACAGGGGTCTGGGATTGAACCACTGGCCTGGGGCCTGCCTGCCTTTGTCCAATTACTCCAGCTTCCTCCCACAGTCCAAAAGAATGCATGTTACATTAATTGTTTTTTTTTTTTTTGTTTTTTTTTGTCTCTGTATGTTGGAATAGTCTGGCGACCTGTCCATGCTGTGTCCTGCCCTTATCCAATGTCAGCCGGGAAGTTCGTTAAGTGATGGATGGAAAATAAGCAAGGATCTGAAATTCATTTGAAATGCATACAGCTTTTGGCCACCCATCTACTGTGAATGCCTCAGAAGGACTGTGAAGACATGTTAAAAATGAAACACTGAAATGTCTCATTGACAAAAGTATTCGGCTCTTTAATTCAGGACTTCATGGAGGCCCATTTTGGCATCACTTACAGCTTTGGATCTTCTTGGATGAGACACAAGCTTTGCACACCTGTATTTGGGTAATTTATTCTTTTTTTCCTGGCAGAGTCGCTCAAAGTGTGTGTGTCTGAATACTTCCTGAAGCCACTGTATACATATTTCTCCTCTCTGAGTATGAACTGCTCCGTAAAAGAGACACCGTTTTCAGAAGGGGACAGGGGCTTATGGTGCTAACGCACCACTTGAATAAACTGTGGACTTGGAATGAATGAATGAAATGGTGTACAGTTCGGAGAATAATGCGCCACAAAGTAAATAGCCCAATGCGTGTTTGCCAACTGCTGTCATTTATAAACTCACCCTGCGAGTAGGCTCACTGCTGGCCAGTCCTTACAGTTTTTAATGGGTTTCTAATGTCTTTTTATTTTGGCCTGCATTTCTTTTCGTGTTTTTTGCACTTTATCCCCCTCATTGTTGAAATATAAGCAAAGTTTCCATGGTCTCATCAACGCAAAGATGTGATGTGACATTTCCAATTATAAAATGTGGATTGGAAAAAAAAAAAAAAAAATGTTTAGAAACCATCTCGTATTATCTGCATCTTAACTTATGAGCGTAAGGAAAAGGTTGGCAATAGGCCCACAAAGATGTGACTAAAGTTAATCCAGCGTTTTTCTGAATGATCCAATATTGATCTTATTTTAAGCAAGTCAAAAGCTTTAGATCCCCTTTTCCTAGCTAATTAACACGAAACTCAACCTTTTAAAATGCTATCTGAAGATCAGATAGCAAGATAATAAACTGTCTGAGAAAGGATCCCTTCGGCAAGTGAAACATTTGTCTTTTCTCAAATGAGTTCCATTGAACATGACATAACTTAGCTAATAGCTAATTAAAAATGTGATAACGTTGATGATTTACACACTCAAATATCAGCCGCTGAAGATAACAATGGCGTGCATTAAACAAAGTTCTATATATACATTTGATGATGAATAAAGAGGACCACATGTTCAGACCTCAGAGTTTGGCAAGTCGCAAGAAACTTTCCGTGTCTGCCTCTACTCACAGTTCCTGTCACAAGTAATCAGACACTCACGCTACACACTAACACTGTAACCATCTGAAAGTCATGGATTTCCAAGTGACTCAGCTCCTGAGCCTTGCCCAGACAAGAAATAACACATAATAAGAGAGGACAATTAGTCCCTAACATGAGGTGTACCTTGATGGAGGAATAAGTGTATCGCTTTGCTTTGATGCTGAATAATTTTTTCGGCTTTTTTACATTGAAAGAATTGCGGCTTAATTTAAATGCTAATTTGGGATATTTTTTACGCTGCGACGTGACAGTAGGCTTTTTCCAGTAAACTAATCATACAAATGAGATGCACTCCTCACCCAGCTTTGAATCGCTGGAGGAAAGGTGGGTCAATTTGACCTCACAGTCATTACGCAGAGGTCCAAGAGTAACCTGGAGAAATGATGTTTATAACCCTGTCTCTAAGATCAAGAGACCTTTTTTTTTTTTTTTCCATCACTGCCTTTTTCTTTTCCCCTTCTCACTTCCTCAACAGCTCAGAAAGGCAAAGAGAGAGCAGACAGAGGTTTTTGCGTAAGTGGATACATTGTGTTTTCTTCAAAGTATTTCAACATACAGAATACCTCAAACACTAGCAAATTACGACATAACAACTCTGTTAACTAAAAGTAGTATCCTAGCTTCTCCTTAGATTTATCCCGCATGTTGCACCTTTTTTATTTTGAGGGAGGGGGGTGGGGGGGGCTTTTATTACGCTGCTCATTCACGCTGTGTATCTGTGCTGCTGTCGTGAAACACTTTCAGCACATCAGCCATGGAGCATGAATACTTTATAAATGGATGCAGTAAAGCATGCATTTATGGTTGCTGTAATTCCCCCCCCCCGTGCAGTCCCTCCGTCGGATTTCTTATAATTATCACCGTGTCGACAAATTTGTGCTTTATTATAGATGAAGACTGATCGTTAGCTGTGGCGTTTTTATTGAATTCTTAAATGCAGCCAAGTGCACTGTCATGATGGGAGAAGAAAACTTGGAAAAGTGGTCCGACCTTTATGGGCACAGCGAGGTCAGCAAGCTATGGCAGTTGTCAATCGTCTGCTCATGGTGGACAGCTGATTCAGATATTTATTCACGCGTACGCGCGCACACACAAATTCAGTTTGCAGTCTAAATTCCACAGGTGCAAATTTATTCATGGGAAATGCAAACTACATGGCAGTATCATTTATATTAATATACATTTCGATTGTCAAGACCTTAGACTTACTCACTTGTTTAGGTAGTGTCTTTGCTTAAGGGGTTTTAAAGAGGACAATTGTGATTTCTGTGGGGTTTGATGCTGACTGGCATTAATAGAGCAAATATTTATGTTTACCTTAGTCCTAAAAATTATTCATCCATCATTGAAATGCTGGGAAATGTGAGGTGACTGACCATAGCGTATTGCTGAGTGACACATAAACAGACATAAACGGATGAAGGTGAATACAGGCTTGGGAACACACCTGTTTTAGTTCATTATACAGTTCGCTACAAATATGAATACCAAATACATCACTGTGAAATCTTCACTAGAAAGGAGAAGAGAAAGGAGGTTGTATTAAATACAAATACAGTTCTGTGAATGCAATAGAACTAAATGGGCTTTACATTGTTTTACTTTTCCATAAATGCAACATGCATTGACGTTGTCATTCACAATATGCGCCGTATACTAATTCAGTGATGACATTTGTCATTATAAGCACAGCACTGATTCGTGTGCAATAGTCAGCATTTCAAAATGTAAAAGTGCGACTTCATAGAGGTTTTAGGCTATAAGTGGGACTGCACTGTGTGGGCATCCACAGACTTTCATGAAATTTATCCACATATCGCATTAATAGAATGTGTAATGTATACATACTTTAATATAAATCTAATGGATCTAATCTAATGAATGTTGCTTTAAAATAATTAAAAACGGCTACCAATGAGTAATGTCGGAGCAGTTGCTGTCAAAATATTACACACTGTATGATGTGTCGCCTCTCTGGTGTAGGTAGGTGTTAAATCAGTAGGAGTAACCTTGTTAAATATGCGAACATTTGTTAGTGTTTTTAAAAGCGAAGTACCAACACAAAACCATATATGCATTTCATATGAATAGCACATATGGCATTTACAAAACAGCAGCTGCAATAACCATTGCGATATTCAAGGATGCACTTCTAATGCATACTGAAAAGGACATATTGAAATAAGTCCTGTTGACAAGACACATGAAGTGAGCCTCAAAGACTGGCAGATTATCAGCGCTTCTATATATGCATGCTGTATCTTTGAAGGCAACAGAGGACACTCTGTATAGTTAATTAAGCTCTTATGGCTCCATCCTATTAAGAAGATAAAGAAGACAGAAAAAGGGTTGTTCTGAGGGGACGTTTACAAAGAAAAAATTGCAGTAAGTGGAAAAAATCTACAATAGAATAAATCCATTTAAGGTGAGAAAATTGGATAGGAGGGTTTCTGTGCTTCAGGTGTGTGATGACGAGATATTATGGGCACATAATGAAGTACATCCGAAAATAACTATAAATGAAGGGGCCTTGAGTGTTCAAAGAAGGATGTAAAAGCTTCTGAATACACTAAACTGTGCACTGAGAGGTTGTCTTCCTGGGTGACCTTGTTCTCAGAGACCTGTTCAAAGCATCCCTGTGAAGAAAACAGCAATTATTGTCATGGGTGGGCGATGAGCACCAAAGCACCTGGAGACAATTTCCAGTGAAAGACAAAAAGTCATTATTATGCCAAGTTTGGCAAAAAAAAAACAAAAAAACAAAAACCTTTCCGACAAAAAAAAAAAAAGGCACTCAGACTTGAATAACGAGACATCTGACATCAAGTGTTCAGACATGAAATCTTTTCATATGCTGCACATGCTACCTTCGCTTGTCTGTTAATGTCATGGATTTGGAATTCAAACATTCATCGCCGTTTTACTATTTTTAACAGCTCGAACGCGACGGGGCCAGTTTGAATATGGCTGCAATGCTCTAATGGTCAGAATGTAATGGTAATAAGGCATTACAATATTCGCCCACGATAGTCATTTGCTGTTAAAGCCTTAATGATGAGTACCAAGGTCGTCATAATTCACCGAGAAATCGCAGGACTCTATTTGAACATCTATTTGCTCTCTCTCGTGGTTTCACTTGCTGTTTTATGAAACCGATGTGTCAAATTCATCTGAGTCTTACTTCTCACCGTCGCTGAAGTGTGGAATGCTTAATTGGGGGAGGACCCTTGATAGTGTCCGCTCCCTCATTGCTTTGTAAGGGGTGTGAGTTTCAGGGCTGACTGGAAATACGAGAACTGTGATTTAGTGGAAGCAGTATCTGGGTGGTGGTACTCATCGTTTGCAACATCACTTCAATTTCAAACAAAAAGAGTCTACAAGGTTGCACAAAAAGACTGTCTAATTCACTTATCACAGGCGCACATGAAGTCTGTATTTGGAGGGAAACTGACGCAATTAGCAATGTTGTTTGATGTAACAGAAAGTAATATAAAAAAAGGAATGAAACCAATTACTTTTGGCATGGCTGAATAAGCAAAGTGATAACATTACTTTTGAAAAGAGCAAGAAGATTCAAGTAATAAATCAAATTTTTGGGTAAGGAACCCAACGCTGCTGATGATTTAGCTTCGGTGAGACCCAGACTCAGATTAGAGGACCAGTGGCCATCATAGATGTCAGGTTATTGTAGCGAGCATCATTTGTTTGTTTTTGCTGTTTGATAGATCGATACTGTTGTCCTAAAATTTTCGCCGGAGGGGCTCTCTAATAGAAACTGTTTTAGAAGCTGTTGTAGAAGATTTTCTTGGATAAAAATTTCACTTTGACTTCTGTGTGATGGGATTTGAAGGCTAGATTTGTGTTGTATTAGGAATGTTATTTTCAAAATCAGTCACAGCCAAGTGAGACACCTGTCTGCAGTTAAAAATAAATAAATAAATAAATGAAACTTTAGAGCTTATTCAACCGTTTAATCATCACAAATGCATCAGTCCTACAGAGACTGCTTCATGGTTTGGATATATTTTGCGTGTTGAGTGCTTGTTGATTAGACTGAGATGAGCTTAAGAAAAAAACAAATCATTAACCTTTGCGTAGGTGTAAGGAATGTTTTTTTTTTCTCTCTTTTTTTTTTTTTTTTTTTTCTCACTTCAGGGGATGCGGTGTCACTGATCACATCAAGTTAAACACATACACACAAATACACACACATTTTCCAATGCGGGAGGATTATGAGTGGAAGGTACAGCCCATTGCTTTCTAATAACATCCTCTAATCTCTTGCCAGCTGCCCTTGAAGCTGTCCACTCAGAAAACATTGCAACTTTTCACCTTCAATAAAGAACTTCCCTCTCGCTCCTGTCTCACCCTCTACCAGTAAGGGGGGGGGGGGGGGTTGCGTACCCTCTCAATCAAAGAGATTGGACAGTGTTGGTCCTCTACTTTGCTGCAGAGGAGAAACCCATTTTTATCCCCTACCTTGTCAGGCTGAATTAACTGTACAACCCCGAACCTCTGCCCATTACTTGCCGCCACACTGTCAGCATGGTTTTCTATTTCTCTCCCAAGGTTCTCTCAGCTCCTACTCTCTTTCCAGTACATTATACCCACACCTTTCCACACAGAAGAGCCTTTAAGGTCACGGTCATGAAATTTTCAAATCTTTTGTCCTTTTGTGTCAGGTGTTGTATTGGAGCAGGCATTGATTTCAGTGGGCCGTCCTTTTTTACACCACCTAATGGCTCAACTCAAACCAAGCCGTCCTACGACATAATATCCCAGTGCTTTCAAATCAGGCTTCAGCTTTGGGGGGGTTACTTTGTAATTTTCACTCAGAGTACTTTCATCCCCTATTACACTGATCCATCCATCAAAAGTTTAGCCCACTCACTTTTAAACTTAGTCGTCATTTGTATTCATCACATTTTCAATTTCTCCCACTCTCTCTCTCCATGATGCCGCATAATAGGTTTTGTGCTTATAAGGTGTCGTAGGGTTTCTTTTTCCAATTAGCATGGAATCATTTCTCCAGCACTAATCTCGAGCCCTGCATATAGCCACCTCCCCCATCTTTGATTTAACACTCATTGTGAATCTAGGGGACTTGAAGGTGCTGCCGTGTTGGAGAATCCCCACATCCCACAACTTGTTCACCTCCTGAGTGCTTGCACTTCCAGGTTTAGTGCTGGTTTATGAAGCATGATATGAAATAAACCCTTTTTCAGGCCCCTAACAAAGATTGGTGGCGCAACTCGCACTCAACTCAAAAAGCTCCATGTTCAAGGACGAGGGGTTCTGCAGATGCGTTTCAGGCAAGATGGGAGAAGGGGCTGGAAAGTTAATCCGCAAACACTAACGTCTTCTGAGAGGAGTGAAAGGACGGACAATCAGAACGCTAGCTGCTGCTCCGTGAAGCAGAGGCAGGTAGTGCTCATCATCTCAAAACCGATACACAAAGGGGGCTTTGCCTGGACCGCAAAGGAGAGGGAGAAGAGCGAGCTTTTCACTGCTACACCATCATCTTAAAGCATGCAAACATAAACCTAAAAAAAAAAAAAAGGAGGGGGGGCAAAAACTAAATTACAGCCACAAACCTCTTTATTTTCCCGACTTAATTGGTGCTGATGGCACTCTTGATTGGAAAAAGTACAAACCCAATCTTCGCAGTGGAAGTTGTTAGTATGTACTGAGCATATTGTTTATTCTCATCTGAATCTGAAAACTAATGAATGCATTGCTTGTGTCTGGTCATGGCAAATATAGGCCTCACAATCTCTTCTTTTATGGTTAATAATAAAATCCATTGGAGAGAAAACATTCAAAATGCAAATTGTTAACCTACCCACCAGTCCCCTCCAACACACACATATGCACATGTAACACACTGTAACACACGTTTGCCAGGAACACACACCTAGCATAATTAGATTGGGACCAAGTGGTAAAAAAAAAATCAATTTTTGGGTGATTCAAACCACTAAAGCAAAAAGCCGACATGCTTATCCATCTACTATTTACTGTGCTAGCTCCCTGTCAATATGGGTAACACTAAACACAAATAATTGATTTAGTCAGTTCAAAAAGAATATATGATACATGCTACTAATATTGGATTAAAAAAACAATATATATTAATGTATGACAAGTTTAATTGTCATTAAAACAATCTTATTATATTTCAAACTGATTTTTATCCTCTTGTTTTGCTTTTTCTCACCATATCACATTTTTCTCCACTTCATGAGTGAGTAATGTTTTGCATCACCTGTGTACAAACATTGTAGAGTTAGTAAAAAGTGTAAATAACACAAAAAAGTGAACATTATATATTCTTCCCATTAAACACAAATGTAAAATTGGAAAGAATAACTCCAACCTAATAATATGGATGATTAAAAGCTCTTGATGATGAATGATTAATGATGATTTTATTAAAGCAAATTTTGAGAGATGTTCTGCTTTATATGTAACTATTAAGCAAGTAGGGTACTTCCAAAGCATGATGGGAATTTCACTCTGTAGTAAAAGACCTACATTTTTGTATTTGAACATAAAACAAGATAATAAATTATTTGTGAAAAAATCAAAGCTTTTCTGTAATATAAAGAAAGGAAAAAAACGTGATAGATTTTGAATTAAACACTGAAAGGAGTCTCTTTAAAAAACAAAGTATATTATATTGTTATTAACACACAAACACTACTTAAAGGTTTTCTTTACCTGAATGAATGATGAATCTGGGTCTGTAATTTACTGCTTTGTCTGTGACTCATGTTGTCTTCAAGAGGATACTTAATATAAGTAGCTGAACTTCGAATAATTTCTTTTTACTGGGCACAGAATACAGGCAAGGTTACAATAGTTTTAGAGCAATGGGTAGTGTCAGCAGATTCCCCTTAGGCTGTAGGTAGTGTATCAGATCCACCAGTCAGGCCACAGAGAGGCTACTGTGTCTTCTAATAAGCAGATGACTGAAAGTGTAATCACTATGGCGTACACTAGTGATGATATTTTGGTGTCATTTAACGGCTAACTAAATGTCCCAAACAGCTGCTCCCAGTAAATGTCTTAACAAACAGGAGATGATGAAATAATGAAATTGTAAGGGAGCATTTTCAAATAAATTCACAGATGGTGCTCTTTCTGGTGCAGCAGCAGGATCAGGACTGAGAAGAATTAAAGTTCTGCGCCCATGTCCCCATACGGAATGTGTCACCAGGAGCGACAGTGAGATTTTAAATAGTTTTTCGACACCAATGGGGCTCTGCGGCTTAGAGATTGATATATATTGGTAAACCGGTGGCTTTGATCTTTCTGTAAAACTGTAACCAATACTGCCAGACAATTTTCACAGCCACAGAGCTAAAGAAAACAAGTGTGGTGGCAGGAAATGGGTCAAGAACCGCAGTGCTAAAGTCAAACAGTATGTGTGCTGATGTATCCACCCGAGCCTTATTTTTCACTGTATTTTAAGAACATCACAACTTCCAACTTTTCAGTTGAATGCATACCCCCCCCCCCCCCTTAAAAAAAAGACAAAAAACAAAACACTTTCATTGCTTTTACTGAAAGTTTTGCATCTTCAAAAACACAGTTGATCGTCTTTCATGAAAAAATCATAAGTTAGTCGGCTTAGTAAAACGATGATTAATAAAAAAAAGTTGCTCAAATAAAAGCTGCAGATTGTTCTTAGTTGAAATGCTTTTTTACAAGCTTACAACTCCAACATCAGACACTGAATAAATCACTTAAAAGTAGAATAAAATAAATGTCCAGCATCTGGACTGGTAGCAGTCACTTAGCAACTCGTCCTGACCTTGGATGCCGTGTTAGCATGCATGAGCAATCTACATCCCTTATGCTTTGATGTGCCGCCGTCTCTCCTTCTCCATCCATGCATGAGCAACCTAAAGATTTCCTGTCCGGGTCAATCATATTGAATTCCAAGCTGATCGACTGTGACAAGCGGCTCACTCATCGACATAGTTCGCAGAATGCTGAGAAAATGCCTCACCTTAGCCAGGCCTGCTCACCTTGACTATGAGCAATGAGCTCCGAGGTTGACTGAATAATTCCTTCCGATCCTCCCAAGGCAGCACATCAAAGAGATCTGCATGTAGATTAAAGCCAGTGGCTTGCGAGGAGTTTACCTTAAACCAGTTAGCATTCACACCCACAACAGCACTTTTCGGGAACCGAGAAGACAGAAGGAATGCAGTGAGATCTCTTTCTTCCATCGCTGAGGTAAGTAGAGCGAGCCAGCCATGAGCGGGTCATTAAAAGGACCACCTGCTCTGCATCTCCATCTCAGCCTCGTAGCGTCACATTCAAGACCGACGCGGCACGTAAACAGTGAAGCGAACACATCTGAGCACTTTGCGCACATGCACACACATGCACGCACACATGGGGCACATGCCTCTGGTTAAGGTGATGATACACAACATATGGCACCGGAGAGCCTCCTAAACCACTTGCAGAGAACACAGAGGAATCCTTTGGATTAGTGTGTGAGTGGCTCATACAGTAAGAATTTTCAGATTTGGGCTGCTGGCAAGAGCAGATGGGCTAATGGCCTGCTTCAGATGTGTAATTAGTTTTTACAGGGCCAACTTTTCTCCGTGAGAATGATGACTTAATAATGTAGTCATGTATTAGGTCATTGTTGAATTGTTAATATAGTTGCAGTGATTATCCCCTCCAAGAATTGAGGACACTCTCTCCGTTGATGAGTTGTCAGCGATGAAAAGGGCAGATTCTCTGAGAGAAGGGTAGATGACCAAGGATATCATTGATGTACGACAAATCAGTTTGTATGCGACTGTGTCACTGCAGCAGGGGAGAGAGGTAGGCTAGAAATAAAATACACTTTGTTAGCAATATAAGTTGTCAATATACACTCAAGCTCCTTTCAAATCAGACTACATAAAATGTTCCTGTTATAATCTATTAGAGAGAGCACAGAGTGGAAACACTGCATCTACCCCCCCCCCCCCCCAACAGTAATTGTCCAATCATAGCTGTGGAGCTGTAACAGGTGTAATACTTCTGTTGGTCCCTAAATTTCTCTTGGGTTGGATCCAAAATTGCCCTTTTCATTATGCTGTGTCCTTCATTTACTCTCTTGCTGTTTCTTTATAATAGTTCCCCTTTAAAATCCCACAGTGGAACGAAAAACAGTAGTGAATATGTTTGCGTGATTGTGTGTCTGTGTGTGTGTGTGTGTGCACTACTTTATTCACAATGCTGAATTTCATGGTTGAGAAAATGACGCTCACATGACTTTTCACCTGGTAGGGGGGATTTAGTCTGCGTGGAGTGGGAGTAAACTGTCCAATGTGCGTTCATTTTCTTCTGACAATTTCCACCTTTGGGGACCGTTTTGGCTCTTGGCTGTTGACAGAGAAAGAACAAAAATTTGAGAGAGGGAGACATTATGGGATTAGGTTAAACCTTGTGCTTTTGCGCTTGAACATAGCTGTTAGAACTTTAGCATGTCGGGTTTTACTTACTCATAACCCGCCTATGGACTAGCCCTAAGAGGCAAGTAAAGGACGTTGAAAGCCTCACCCATAGGTTTTCTAAAGTGTAGCTTTAAGGAGTGGGCTTCTCCTGCATCTCCATCTCGGCAGTGCCTGACTCCGCCTAAATCCTGGCTAATCCAAATAGGCAAAGAGTCGAAGAACTCAGCTATGATAATCAAAACTGAGTTTTGTACCAAGCTGCTAAAGTATTTGTTTCTGCTGTGGAGTTGAAGGTTTTAACGTGGGAGACTATGAGGACTGTTTCACTTTTGAAGTTTCCATTTGAGGGACTGAGGTTTTTAGCTCAGCCCCGAGGGTTACCGCTTGGTTGCTAACCTAGCATTATCTTCTCAGCCAATAATTAGTTGATTATTAGGTTAGCTATGTTATTTTCTGAATTTCCAGGTTACATAAAAAAAAAAAAAGAAAAAAATCATTTCGGCAGGGACAACACAGCAGCATAGTGATAAGTGCTGTTGCCTCGTAACAAGACGGTTGTTGGTTAGGTTCCCACTTTCAGTTTGCACGTTGTCCTATGGGTTTCCTCCGGGTACTCCAGTTTCCTCCCACCATCCAAAGACATCATGTTTGGGCTAACTGGCGACTCTAAACTGTCTGTAGCGCTGAGTGTGAGTGTGAGTGGTTGTTGGTCTCTGTCTGTCTCTGTGTGTTGGCCCTGTGATGGACTGGTGACCTGTCCAGGGTGACTTGTCCTCACCTTTGCCCAGTGTGAGCTGGGATTGGCTCAGCACGTGGAACTTGATAAGCGGTTGAAGATGAAAGAATAATTTCAGCAGTGGTAGATTCAGCCATTTATGACTAATACTTTCTGTCTCTTTTCCATCTGGGCCAGTGAGGTGCTGTTGTCTATCTAAGGATACTGTCACAGACCTATTGGTTCTAATTCTGACCCAAATCAGCAATGCTATGCTGTACATCAGATATGCGTGCCAGATTAAAATGCCTCTGCGGCAATATTAACTAAGCAAAGCTCGACTTAGCTCATGATTCATGCGGTTTGTAGAAGTATTAACTTCAGTGTTCAAAGCAGCGCCTGTGTGAATGCATTCATCTTCAAATTTCAAGCTTCTGCTCATGCCAGAGGCTATTGGAAATGCAAAAATAAAATTTGCAATCTATTGTTTTAGTCTGTTGACTACTCTGAGGAGTGTGAAAAATAAGCAGCAAGGAGAATAAAGCTCATGCCGCACATTGCTTAAAAATGACCGCAACAAAATGAATGACCATCAGTGACACATGAAGACACGCTCACCTTCTCATTAAAATATGCAGATGAACTCCATATTAATGACACTGACAGATGTTCAGATGCAAATTCATGAGCCTATGAACTTGTAAATGAGCAACATTATCACTGCTGTCATGGGGAAAAGTGGTTTTTTTTTTTTTTGGGTTTTTTTTGGTCAGAAAGTGATTGTGTCCATCTGTCAGTAGTCCTATCTTAGCTGCTATTCCAGACACTATTAGACTGATTTGGAGAGAACCTGAGGGTTGAAGGATCTGCTCAACTAGCATTCAAACATTAGACAGATGTTCCCCATGGGGGTAGTTATTAAAAGTCAGAATTAAAAATTTTGAAAGGCCATTTGTCTGTTTGATACACCTCAGGATGGATGATTCATCCAGAAGGTCCCTCTAGTGTTTATGGGATTTGTTCTGACCTGAATAAAAATTGTATCATTTTATCACTGATTAAAGTGCAGCATCACAAAGTCCGCCGAAAATTACACTCAGGCTTTCCAGAACAACTAAAAGCTCCGAAAACAACGGCTTAGTTGAAAGAGAAATGCCGGAAAAAATGATCCGAGAGCGGCAGTAGTACAGTCCAGCCATTTCTTGTTCAAGACCGAGGCCTCCTTGGCACTGTCTTTCGTGATGACACCCGTGCATGTGGGGTTGGGGTCACATCTGGCTGTGCCTGGATCTGATCTGAGCAATCAGATGGAGCTGGCGAAGCATCACAAGCCAGACTCGGCGCTCAGAGCCGAGAGAGAGGCAGGGCGAGGAGGCGTGTTGAGAGGTCTGCAGATGGTTGATAACAACTCATATATGCTCAGTACATTTCCTCATGTAGCCTAGTTGTTATCTCTTAAGTGTGCCGAAATTTCAGCTCCTCACTCTCCTCGAGTTTGGATCCAATAGGAAGCCCTTTCATGGCGCTTTTCCTTTAGCTGAAAGGGGCTCTCGAAAAATGACAAGTATTCTGCCTCTATACAGTTGCTGGTTTTTGAAGCAGTCTCGAGCCTTATATTTATTTCTCAGACTCCACTTGTGTGTTGACTGTGAAGCACGGTCATTGTAGTGATGTCTCAACTGAAAATTTTAAGGGCATTTCAACACCATATATAAAATATATGCTTTGAACAACTGCCATAATGCTGATGTATCTTAGTACAGGGCGCAGGGGTAGATAATCAAGGCCCCTTGGTAATTTATCGGCTGTTATTGACTTGTTCAATCTGGAAGTGAATTTACAAACATCCCTGCTTTTTTTTTTTTTTTTTTTCTTTCTTTTTATTGTTTACAACATGAACTGTGTACAGCTGTGTACAATTAAATACACACAGCTGCTCAGTTTTAATGCATGAAAACACATTAAAGACATGAAAAGAGCGTTTCAGAACGTGATGCGGACCCGGCAGGATCCGAGCTGCGGCTCATGTCGGTTTTAAGGCTGCCTTGAAGTAAAGCTCTGGCAGCTCAATTATTACTTTCGCTGAGAAAATTTTATTCTCGCCTGTTTTTCTTCATGTCAGAAAGGTTACACGACAACAGGGATGGAATTGTTGCACGACAGCACAATTCATCGAAGGACTCAGGCAGGAAACTTTAACACTGACATTCTTAACTTTGTTAAGGTTTGTATATATATATATATATATATATATATATATCATTTATTTTATTTATTTTTTTTTTCGGGGGGGGGGGGCGTTTAAAATCCATTCATTCATTCATTTAACTTCTACCGCTTATCCATTTCCAGGTCTCAGGGGGTGCTGGAGCCAATCCCAGCTCACAATGGGCAAGGCTGGGGGTCCACCCTGGTCAGATCACCAGTCCATCACACACATTTAAGATTGTGACATAAAGCATTTTATTACACTTTTGTCGGTCTCTCTCACGAAACAGTTTTTGGATCTTGATGTAAAGCATTGACATATGCTTAAGGTCTATGATTTTGCTCGATTTAAAGCAGACCCACATAACAATCTGGAGCCGACAGATACAATATGTGTATTGTTTGGCCTCGGTGGATGTTGGCATTCCACTGACCTTCCAGTGTAGTTTTCCGATGTAACGTCTTTCATGTGTTTGCACAGATGGATATGTAATGGCCTCTGTGAAACCAGAAAAGAAAAAGGCAGTATGTTGCAATAGCTGTAGGAAATATCACAAATGCAACTCAAATTTCCCATTCTACCAGCCAATTTGGTAATTAGCAGGTTGTTTTTTATATATTATATCCTGCTACAGATGGACTTATTATTCGAGAGCCCAATGCACACGCCAATAAAACTCCTTATTTGGTTTGCTGTTATATTGATTGCACACATAGACTGTGACAGACACACACAGTGCTCAGTGTGATGAAAATGCAATATTTTAAAGTCATCAAAATAAAGATTTAGTGTACATCCTCTGAGCAGCCAGACGTTTTTGTTACATATTTTTTTTTCTTGCTTTTTCATCATTGCTGGAAAGAGTGGCTTGACATTCTAGCTCAGCAGTGACGGCACAACAAAAGGGTTGAAACGCACACAAGGGAAATTATCTGAACACGATGTGCTCTCTGTGCTTTCCACTTTAGAAACTATTCATGAGGGCACTGACCGTGCTTTCTGCATATCTCAGACCTGATAATACCCAAAATTTAATACTCAGCTGAAACTAATTATCAGTTTCTTTCTCCGCCAAATCTATTTACAGCACCCTCTGGCAGTTTAAATTGGGAGAATAGTCTCTAGTCCATACAATTTAGAGAATGCACAGCATTTCTATCACCACAAGGCCTTGAAATCAATATGTCAATAAACCTACATCTTTTTCTATTCCATTACCCTCTTCCCTGCCATATGCCATAAGGGAGGCAGGAGCACCAATGCATGCTCATACTACATGATGCACTCACATACACAGATAATTTACTGCCTTTTTTTTATCCATCTGGTTTTTAGAATTTTTAGATGTCTTTAATCAGGTTAAAAATGTTTTAATCGCGCATTTTTCTTATTTTTTACGCAGCAGCTTTTGATTCAGCTTCTATAGAATAAATCAAAGCAGCACAGAACACGTCGCATTGTCCTCTGACACGAAGTTCAACACGTTTTAGCAAATGTCACGTTGAGGTTTGCTGAAACGTCATAAACGTCATTTATCAGTCCCTCCCGTGTGAAATCTCAACAGTTGTAAATCACACTAGTTATCTCCTTGGGCAAATAATACTCACCATGTTTTATGCATGTCACCTGAACTCTGGCCTGGCTCAAGCTAGCTCGGGGTGAAGATGGAGCATGTTAACTATTTATCGCACGTTACAACAGGACATGAGCCTGTCAGGCTTAAAGCCCGCCCTGGCTCACCCGCCGTCTGCCACGGAAACCTGCTGACAGGGGTGAAACTCAATGCTTCCCATGTCTTCAACAGATAAGGATCCAGACCTCCTTTAGTCACCACCGAGTTCCCCTGCAGACCGCCACACAGAGCTACCTACAATTGAACTGGCAAAGGAAATGAGGACAGACAGTCTCTTATCAGCAGTTCTATTGCCTTTCCTCTCCCGTCGTTCTGACAATGAGCCGCTGCGGTTCCCTCGCTTTTCACTCACCAAATGTATGACTGTACCCGAGACATGCAGACGATCAATTACCCTTCATGTCTCCGCCCCATCAAGCACATTCACATTGCCTTAATGAAACGGGAGCAAGTGTGATAGCGGGGACTCTGACAAGTAGACGAGGATAAAGGGGGAAACAATGTGTTGAAGGGATCCTATGAAAAAAGTTCAGCAGTTTAAAAGCTCAAAAAGATATTTTACATCCTGAGCTCTGCCTTTGAATCACCTTGGAAGCATTCCTGCATTGTCAGAGGGGGCAGAAAATGGGAATTAAACTGTCATACAAGCAGCAACATGTCTAATTGTTCCATGTTACAGTTAAATGTGGAACCTCTGGCCTGAATATGGAAATATCAAAAGCATATATCTTTTTCAAAAGCTTGTTTCTATTTAACCATCACATTTTCATGGAGTCACTTGCTTCCATCCTCCGCAGAGCTTGGACTCAGCTCAGTAGTGTTTTGAGTCCACAGATGTTCTTCTAAGGGAGAGGAGCCTGTGAAGACTCATTGGCTCCTCTAGCAGCAAGCAGCAAGAACTAGTTTAGCACAGAACAGCTCTGAAAGCTGTGCTGCTATAAATCAGATAATATATGCCCTCTTTAAAATCTAAATACAGCCTGTTGAGCTGTAAGAGAAAATAAATTAAAGAGCCTCTTGAGAGGGACTGATTGTCTAAAAAGTTTTGAGAAAAGCACTTTGAAATAAAAAAAATTCTTTAATTATGGATTGACTCCTATGCATGATTGTTATTTTAAAAGCAAGGATGATTACAAAAAAGAAATTGCAAAACAATGGGATGAATTTTAATGATTTATTATGAGTCACACTGCATTTGCTTGTTTATATCATTCTCTTTTATGTGGCATTTATGCTGTTGTTTATTTCTTAATGTATTATTTCTTCAATTTGAACACTCCATAGATAAAAGCAAATCAGTAAGCTGGGCTGAAAGGTGCAGGATGAAACTGTAAACGTAGTCTGCATAATAGTATATGCTCTTAAACTGTCAACCCCCAGTGTGGAGGCAGAGTTCAGTGTCCAATCCAAAAAAAATAAAATAAAATAAAATAATAATAAATATAAAGCATTTGGGAAGTTAACGATTTTTTTCACTGTCCCCTGGATGAAAGTACTTTAACTTTCATGCGTTCAAAAGTGTAGATTCCTGCTCCAGCGATAGAATTCTGAATTTGTGAAATCCCTTTATAGCAGACATATTGCTGCTGTAGCATTGCTGTATTATTACAGCTTACTCCTGTAAGCCGCATTTTCCACAGAGGTTAACAACATGCTTTCAGCCAGGATGAATGGCTCCAAAGTCTGTCCTCAATTCATGCCCGTATTTGGCTTAGGAGATACAAGAAACAAAACGGATGATCCTATAGAGTCCTTCATATTGTTTGCATTTAAACATTGTTTACTTCTGTGTTTGAAATGAGCCTAATATTTAAATTTCTTTTCCCCCTAACATGTTTTATAGATGATAAAAGTGTTTTTTTCTTTTTTTCTTTTTTTTTTTGTTCTTTTCTTTTTTTCTTTTTTCTTTCATTTGTGTAAATATTCCAGAGGTCAAAATCAGTGCTCATCCATTAGTCATAAGTCATGCAGCACCAATCATCGAGGGTCTGGTTGCTTCAAAACTAATGTGAGAATCAAAAGGAATGGTTAATATAGCTGTTGTTGTATCATCTCCAAAGCCTCACAAGCCTTGTGAGGGTAATTAATTGTAATCAAGGATTTTTTGTTGAAGGCGTATACAAAGAAAATTTTGGAATTCAGCAAACTGTTTCGCAGCTCCGGTTCTTTTAACGGTGCGAGCATTTAGCTCGTTGCAGGCTCGCCATGTTGGATTCAGCCCGGGAGATTTATCGATCCAACTGAGGCTTCTATCCGTTTTTGCCTCTGCTCCCACTTAATTTATGGCTGAGGCAAGTTTTGCTGTGTGCTCATGCAAGCTGAAGATGCAACAAATTAGCACTTCCAAAATCATTTTTGAAAATGATAAATTTTTTTGACTCATGTTTGTTTTTTCTCTCTCTATCTCTGAATAGCAGAATAAACACAGAGGTAATAAATTAAGTTTGAGAGATTTTATAAAACATGTGTTATTTAACCTCATAACCCAGAATAATACATCCAGAGCTATTTCTAGTTTGGGTCTGACAGCTTTATTAACATCTAATCACCACAAAATGGAGCATCAGTGCAAAAACGATCTTGCTGGCTTTTATTTGAATTTGTAGTCAGAGTCCTTTTGGAAAAATGTAACATAAAATAACATGTCATGACATTTAAAAGACATTACATGCTTTTGAGATAATGAGACCCAAATGGAGCAGAAGGCATCATGAAATTCTCAGTTTTACTGGCTTGTCTGTTTTGTCCAAATACTGGCGATTTTAATTCCTGCACATGTACAGAAACATTTCTTCGATTTATTTATTTTTTTTTCTTTCCAAGCATGAACTAATTAAAACCAGAGCCAAGTGTAACCCTGTTAGTACAGAGAGTGCTATAGAAAATGTGAATTTCTGATGATGCAATTTAGCTTTTAATATTTTATAGTGTGTGACGAAAATAAAACAAAAAATTAAAAAGGGTGAATGTCCGCCTGCAGTAGAGATGCAAAGTCGATCCTTTGTGCCTGTTTCTTTTGCTGATGCCTGAGATTTGGCTTAAACCAGAACACAGGACTCTCCAGGGGATTGTAGTGATCCTGTTCATGTAATTGTTTCAATCATTAGTAGTAGCTGTGGTTTGAAGGAAGACGCATATTGCCATGTTTGCATCACTCAGCCACTGTTGCCATAGAGAGGAAGGCATAGGAAGCCTGGGAGAGTCCAGCACATGGAGCAGGAGCAAAATTCAAAACGCTTTGTTGCTGCACTCGTGCGAAACCTATTGTTGAATTCTTCGACAGCTGCCAGAGAATTTAAGTGTAAATTGACTGAAGCTGTGGATTGTTTTCAGTTTTCTCTGCGACGTAGTGTTCAGCACACGTCCCGGCTTTTTAAACCTGGAGATGGGATGTTAAGGGGGTTGTTTATTACCCAGAAGTCACAGTATGCTTCCTTCTCTGCACACAAGCTTGTACCTTCAACTTTTTACTAGACTTAAAAATAACATCCTCTGAAACAGAGGAAAAAAAGCGGACAGTTGAGTTTTGAAAAAAGAAGAACCAGCCTCATACAAACTCCCAAAATCCAATTGGCTAGCAGCTAATTTCGGTTGGCAACGCTAGGACAATAACAGATACACTTTCTCTGCGCAAAAAAAAAAAAAAAAATGTAAAGAGATGTTGACATGCTATTTAATTTATACTGGTTAGATGTTTGAGGGGGTATTTTCGTACAATTTATAGAAGTCACTTGATAGCATTATCATGTTAGCACCATTTCAAAGCTTTGTGCCATTGATTTACTATATGAAAGTATGTCTATACGGCTCATGAAAAATATGTATCATATATCAAAGGTGATTAACTTTGATGTCACTTCGTCATTTTGATGGCGTTGAAATTTATTTCAGTTGTAAGTATGTACTGTATACATTTAGGGGTGACGGCGTGTGATGCATTCACATCACTTTGATATATGGAAATAGGATGCTAAAATAGGAAAAGTGAGCACGCTGCATAGGACTTCTTAATCATCCACCCTCATTCGAACTCGTCCAAGTAAAAGTTGTAATTTTATTCTCTATTTTGCATTGGATATTACACACCTCTTCTGACTGCATGATGACAGCATGACATGAAATTCTAATTGATTCAGATTCATTCTGCACCTCTATTTTTGGGAAGGAAAGCTTGTCCAGGCATTTTTCTGTCTCCTCTCAAGAAAGCCTAACATTTCCCCGTCAAAGAGGTCGGCGACAAATGTTCTACAACTGTCTCTGCCACCAAGGAACACGGGGAGAGCAATTTACTGCGCTCACCAGTCACTCTAATCTTCAAAGGATGCTGTTATTGCACCGCTTACACCACTCTCTATCCGCACAGTTTATCCGGCCCATCCTGCCAGGGTGTGTCAGGTAAAGTGCTAGATTACAGACTGTGTCAAGTGAACTACCCCCAAAGTGACAGTGCTTAAAATATTGATGGCGCCATTTGCTTTGTTCCTTTACAATTTTTACCATATTTTTAAGAGAGCGTGCATGTTAGCGATACAGTGATTTCCTCTGCGTTATCTGCTTCAGATTGGGCCCCAGGGGCTGGGGCTGTCAGACCAATCTGAGTGGAGCACATCTGCACGGTGGGGCCCGACGTAGCAGGGGCACACTGTGCTGCATCGCCCCGGTGTTTAGCTTCAAAATTTACGGGATCAAAGTGACTGCTCCAGTGGAGCGGAGTGGTTGTGACGACAATGCATCAAGGGCAACACTCATCTCTGCCTAATTGTGAGGTGGTTCAAAGGGGAGAGAGGCTGCACAGATTAGATTGTGCCGCAGGAGGGGCGAGGGGAGACAGTCAAAATGGAGGCGTAACATCGGGAAGGAAAAAGAGACGGGGACCGAGATACAAGTGGGATGACGGAGTGTGCGGCGGGGGGTGGAGCTGGGAGAAGAACAGAGGGGAGAAAGCACAGAGCCAAACTTGCTCCCTTCTGGTGCCAGTACATTTCATCCTATTATCTTTTTTTGTTTTTTTTCCCTCTCTTTTCAGTAAGCTCTGCCAGTCACAGTCAGTTGCCCAGATGAAGCTTTGGGCCACTAGTTTGGACAACATATAAGGCTATTGCACAGGCATGCCTGCCAAGTTTGTGATACTTGTTTTGCCAAAATTGCCACTGTATTATTTTCTTGGTCTTATGTTGTTTGAGCGAATAATAATAATAATAATAATAATAATAAAGGACAAGGACTTCCACTTTGGACTGCTCCACTGCATTAATGTTTTGATGCTGCATAGACCAATAGACCAGAATAATGATAAAAGAAAGAGGACGTGGGTATTCATGACTTCTATTCCAGGGTTAGCTATGCTTTACTTCCTTTGTTCACTATAATAAGGTCATCTATTACAATTTGTGTACACGTGAATTCTTGAAACAATTTCTCTTTCATCCACTAACACTCAAAGCTACCCAGTGTGCCTAAAATTTGATGGAAACAACAAATCACACAGATGAACTCTATGGTAGCGGAAAATAACGGTGAGAAAGCAGCGGTCAGTTTTGAAATTTCAATCCTAGCACCCATGCATGAACGAACAACACTCGCCCCGTTTGCACAGTGTTCTCGGTAGGTGTATGCAAATGCCTCAGTGTGTTTAATTCAAATGACAAGTCAGCTCTCGGGGCTCGTGTGCGCCAGTGTTGAATACAATTAGTTTCACATCGCTAATGCATAAATAATGACTTCCCCAAGAACAGTGCGAGCATCCTCTGTCCTCTGCTGTCGCACGCAGATCTGGATCACAGCTCTCTCCCTCTTCTAAGAGAGGTTCTCATGATAAATGTGAAGTGCACTTTATTAGAGATAACATTATTCTTTGGTACAGAAGTTCATGCCAAAAAAATGGTTAATTTATATGCCATTGTAAGATTGTACTTAAATTAAAGTAAAATGTACCGAGTGTTCACATTAAGCGTGCATCACACCGACCTATTCACTTAAAGCTGTGTCACACAGAGTTCATTGGGAAGAAAAAAAAAAAGAAGGAAAGAACTCTTTAATCATAGCCGAACAAAAGTTGTTCCCCCTCCATCCAGAAGATGTTGAGGTGTTTCACAAGTCAAGTAATGGGATATAGAACCAAGAGACAGGCCTCCTGTGAGACGCGGCCTGGCCAATGGCTGATTATAATGGAGGCGACTGAAGTTCTCTCTCGCTGATAAAATGAAAGGAAGAAAGCTGTTCCAGGGATTTCAACATTCAAGCTCACATGGAAAGAGTAATGTTCCATGGTAGCGTTTATTTGATCAGCTCAAACACGCCATGATCTCTGTGGATCAGAGACCCCGATTTGCACGCAGCTCAAGAGAAACCAAGAAAGACTGAAATCAAATTTGTAATTGGAATAATGGACAGGAACATTTAAGGCTATGTGATATTTTTGGCTACTTCTGACCATTTGTTTTTTTTATCAGCCCCAAAACCGTGTGACTCCTCCAACTCCTCATGAAAGTGCAGTACCCAAGTCCACCATTTATTTATTTTTTATTGCCCCTGTTGTGGTTAAGCACATGGTAGTTTTCTTCTTATGCAGAATAGCAAAATCAAATTTGCCATTACAGCGACAGGCTAAGCAAAGACATCTTACACTCCAATGACTCCATTTGCAGATTTTTTTTTTTTTTTCTTCAGAATAAATGACTTAATTACCAGTGAAATGACAGTGAAAATGACTGGTGGCTACATCTACACTCCAGCACAATGACAGACGGACTGAATTATTACATGTGCAAATTATTAACTATCAAATTAATGACTCTGGCAGAAATGCTTGATGATAAGTTGATCCATTTTGACTGACAAGTGACAACAGACACGACAGCGAGTTGAGAGGTGACTTTATCTTTATAGTTACATGTTGTTCCCCAGCAAAATCTTAAAATCCAGTTTGTCATTTAGCTGTCCAACATTTTTTTTTTTTTTTTCATTTTTGATTTGTTGTAGAACCAGAGAAGTACATTTGCTGAAATAAATGGATGGGATTTCTGAGAAGCCAACATGTATTGATTGTGATGGTAAAAATGTGGGAGCAGCAGCAGGAAAGTGAATTAAACCATACAATTAAAATGGGAAAAAGTAAAAAAAAGGACAAAAGCAGAGAGTGGATGTTGAAAATTTTCTTTCTTCCTTACAATAAATACAGCGATTTCCTCTGCATATCACCTTCATGTTAATGATACAGATGTATGACTGTCTGATTTGTAAACTAGCAAAACAACACTATTACAAACCAAAAGAGTTGTCAATCAACACATTTCATGTCCAAACAAATTCACGTTCTCATCTGAATTTGATTTATTCCATCAGCAGTGCTCACGCACGCTGCTCGCAGCCATATCTCAAATTTTATAGTCTGTCATCGGCAGCTGCGGCAGAGTCTGTATTTTCAAGCACAGTACGAGACAGCCATCAGGTAACACAAAAAGTCAGCTATATTTCACTGTTCACCTACTTTTCAGTGTTTGAACACTGTTAGGACAACTTCTGCTTCACGTTGCATTATGATTGATCCTAAGTGTCATAGATCAAATTGGACTGATATTTCATGTTTGTGATGTACCACAACTGCTGTTGCCAATAAAACTACAGCAAGTGCAACATACTGAGCAACAATTGCCTTTTAATAGATGACAACTGTGATTGTTAAATCATTGTCAACCAACTTGAGCTTTTGATCACAAGTCTCTGTGCACCACCTAAAGTGCGGTACACATCAGCAGGTTGAGATAAAGCTATCCATTCCTCTAGATCGTTACTTTACCATCATTTGAAAAAACTATAAGCCCAGTGAAAAGCGAGACCATTTCCCATAGACTTCAATACAATCTGACTTCCTTTGCCTGCCCCACGACAGTCATTAAATAGAATACAGGTTTACAGCTCTTGTTGTGATAAGACTAAAGACAGATGTTTTTTGTTTGTTTGTTTTTCTAGATTAGCCAGCTTGTACATTTGTTATGTTGAATCCCGGAAATGCTCGACTTTCTGACGTGATGTGTACACTCTGGCTGTGTGGCATGTGTGTGTTTGTGTGTGTGTGTCAGCTGTCTTACCCTTTTCACCCTTTGCACCCGTAACTCCCAGCTCCCAGCAAAGATAGACAGAGGAAAAAAAAACAACAACCTTAACTTCAGCTGTCATTGTCTAGGCTGAATGAGAGTATGTCACAGATGAGCAGCACTTTAAACTCCCTCCAGTTTGGCTTCATCCGCTGGCCACGGCTTTGTAATGCAGGGGGGACTACTGAGAGCGATGCTGCTCCTTGAATAACTGTGTATGCTCTGCCAGTCAGGTGTTACTGAATACACAAACCTTTCAGAGGATCCTGTCCAAACACAATGGTGAAGCATTGAGAATAAATATTCCACAGAGTGTGATGATCACGCATCTCAATTACCGATCAAAAGAAAAATCCCGAGGAGAAATTGCAATATGCCATGTAAACAAACAGAGTTACAGATGCATAGCTGATGTGGTGATGTTGATCTTTGTTTTGCAGTTCCTTTATCTGTGAAATGTAATTTCAGGGCTTTGGCACTGGCAGTTATGGATACCAAAGACAGCTGCCAGTTTATTAGGAACATGTAGATGTCGTTTTTTTTTTTTTTTTTTTAAACACGATGTTTATTTTGGGTGGTGTTCAGTTCTATCATGTCAACATGTTTTGATTGTATCATGTTAACATCCGAAGACAAAATGAAAGGATGGGGTTTGTTTTTCCAAATTTACATTTCTTTCTACCTGCTTCATTCAGTGACACAAAAAAACTGTAAACTTGATTAGCCTCAAGACTTTTCTTTAGTCATGGGCTAGACTCAGAGAAGACTGGATCTGATTGAATTGGACTCAACAGCGGTGGTCTTGCCTTGAGCCAAAACACAAAACAGACTCATTAAATTTCACAAAATAAGTACTAACACTGTACCATGAAAATGAGCGTTCCTCTCGCAAAACATGATGTTCTGCCAATAGCGTGAATTGGACACGGTGTGTAAGATGAAACTTCAGACTTTGGGATCACATAAACTTGCCTCGAACTACCTCCTGGACAGCTGACCACTGCATGTTTGTTTTATGGCACAGGCGCAGCACAGGGCTCAGCAAGGCCACCCAGCTCTTCTCAAATGTCACCTGTGTCCAGCAGAGGATTTAGCTCCTGCGACAGGCTGGGACACAGAATCGGACGTATTACAGCTTCACATCTCAGCCATCGTGTTCTCCAGGATCTCATTATAACAAATTTCCAAAACCACACATGCATAGACTCCCCCCTACTTCCTCCTCCCTCACCTCATCACCATCACCGACTAATTTATTAATGATAAATATACTTCATCCAAACTCTGACAGGATGATTTATGCAAGTAAGAATATCAGTAAGCTTTATGCATGGAAAATTTGAGAGTGTGATTTTTTTTTTTTTTCTAGGCCAATATAACTATACATCAATTATTTTCAACTCACTTCATTTTCTATATCCACAAACATACTGGATGATATTAGGTTTGTGTATAATTACCCTAACATCCTTTTCATGCATAACTGTGTATAAATAAAAGTACCGTTTACCATTTTCTTCAAGAAACATTATGAGTTTCTCTGAAGCTTTTATTAAAATACAGGCTCTAGGATTCTCCAAGTATGATTTACTGTACATGTTTACCTGAAGAGGCTCCTACTTTTCCACCAAGTCTGCGTTTGTTAGTTCGAAGTCAGCCAGCCCGTTTGGCTGGAAGCCATATTGTTTGTCCTTGAATGTGCATTTTGTAATGTCAATTAATTCTAAATTTAGAAGGAGCCATGGTCTAAATTCATTTGTAGCTGTCACATCATCGCAGACACACATCCATACCCTAGCTTGGAGAAACTTGATTAGCCCTGGTTATTAAAAATGTTCCTTCCACCTAATTAGTTTGCCATCATCTCACATTGAAGGTGCAAAGTGGAGTGGCCACTGGGGAAAAAACAAAATTGAACTTGAACTAAACTAGCAAATATTATAGAGCAATTGGGATCATCCATGCCCATATTTTGTGTTACACTGATAATCGCAATGCTTTCTGTGTGTTTCAAGATGACAGCTACACTTCAACCCTGGAGAGAAGCATTTCCCTTGGGAGGATGTGTCTGAAAGCTTTTTGCCAAATTCAGTTGGCACATCGTATGGTGCAGGGTGACCAGACTGTCCCCGAAAGCTGGGGACAGTCTCAGATTTGGGCGACCTGTCCCCGAAAATGTCCCCCTGAATAAATTGGTGAGTCAAAGAAACGTTGCGCGCAGACCCGAACTCTAGTTCTTACGGTAGCCAGTTAAAGTAACGTGGTGACGTCACAACCAGAAAGGACGCGCCGCACCCGGAAGCAGATTTGTTTACTCCTGGTTGCTGCGCTACACACCGACAACGCGGAGGCACGGCAGAAGAGACCGGAGACCGCGTTGCGGTGAGTTGTGTATGAAACTGTTTATTTTGTTTGTTTGTCTCAGACTTGGCTGTGTGTGGCCGAGGTGAGGTAAAAGTAAGGATGGTCGTGATACAGTGCGTCTGTTTATCTGAACTGAGTGTGTTCAGACAATAATATGATTTCAACTGATCTGTTGTAGATTTTTTTTTTTTTTTGAGCCAGAATTGATCGTGATAAATTGGAAGTCTAACTTGGGTTGGGACTACCAGTTTTGAAACTGCCTATTGGCTACTTATTTTCTGTAATAGGCATTATCAATATGCATGACCACGTAAATGCCCCAGTTATTTATATTTCGTAATGATGACATTTGATTTTTCACCACAATGTTGAAAATGGCCCTGATTTTCATTTCAGAAATTTGGTCATTCTACCCCACGGTAGAATGACCAAATTACAGCTACCGTAATTTGTAAAGGGGCAAAAAGATGAGATATTTTGGCCCGATTTGAGTGCCTGAGTACCTTTACCACCATACTACAAACCACCTCTCTCTCCTTTCCTGTCCCAGCAACAGTGGCGAGAAAAATTTTGAGGTTCATGATCATTTAACAGTTGGACTGTTAGTTGTACAATCGAGCTGAAACCCAATATTCTCTACATGTAACCCTAGCTTCTCTTTGGGCATTGTTCATTATTACTTTTCCAATATGCCTTGGAGTAGCTTGGGCCCGGAGGCCTTTGCTTCCCATGACCACAGGACAGAGTTTTAAGGAGCCCTCGAAAGTGAACAGCCTAGTAAATATTCTGTGATCCTGCAAATGCAGCCTCAATCAAATGATATCAGCATTAGAGGTGCTCTTATTAGGTATGTACCATAACCATTTGAAATATTTTTATTCTGACGAAATGTTTGTACCGTAAAGGCAATCGTGAATTGCCGTGAAATTCTGAACTTCAGCCTTGAAATTTTCACAGACAGTATAAAGCGACCTGTGCTGTAATTGACACGTATAAGTTAATAGATCCTGTGCATTGCGAAACATATAGTATTTAAAAAATAAATAAATAAATAAAAAAGCAATTTTGGAAAATTAATTGCTACCATTTGCATTTTATGGGTCACTTGCTAGTGGTGTTTCATTACCAGAAAAACAAAAACAAAGCTGAGGTATAACTCTGCATGTCTGATAGCAGGGGAGAGATTTGCTTGTCAGTCATCTCCAAGGCTGACATAAATGAAGATGTTGGCGCATGAACTGATTACCTTTTAATAATGCTCAGTGGGCATTGTTAGTCGGTCAGACAATCCCTCCCACCAAATCAATTAACCATTACTCAGAGAGGGTTGTTCCTTTAAATGCATCTAAGAATCATTCTGGATATAGGAAACACACAATTACATGCTCACTGCATATTTTCAACCTTTAGAAATGAGAGGTCAGATGTGTGCAGGGGTCATATTGACTGTAGTGCGTGCATGAAAGCAGTGGCTTTCATAACAGAATGCATTATTTGAGAGTGAAGGCCAGACACACTGTGAATATGAGTTCCTATTTCATACACTCCGGAGGGAAACATCCGGAGGGAAGAAACATATGACAGTGTTTCGTTTTAAAATGAAAAAGTTCAGCTGAGTGGAGGAAAACACAGAAGACAGAGAATATATCCCATTTTCAATGAAATGACCTTTTCTTTGACGATCGCATTGGTTGTGAGACCCTGCTTGCAAACACCTTGGACTCAGAAAAGGAAGAGAAGATCTTTAGATATGTTGTGATTCTCATTTAATCAGGACTGCTTTAATGAAAACGTTATTCAGCACTGATACATCTTTTTGAATGTCACAGATGCTCATGTTTGAACTTTCACCCAGCTGACACAGCCTATAGAGCCCAACTCAGGCCTCAACTCAACAAAAGCAATACAAGAATTTTGAGAATCTGCTGCTGAGCAACCAGGTGTGTTTCCTTTTTTTTTTTTTTAATTTTTTTTAAGTTTTAATATTTTCTTTTAGCTATTCTTCAGACCTGGAATTACGATTTGTTGGATGTAGGTGGTGTGAAACTGACTGTGATTGTGTGTTCACTTGTCAAACAACAAATAAGCTTGAAATCCCATCTTGCACATACAGCAAACATGCTATTGAATTTATATAGGATGCCAGTATTGCACTGATTAACCTACATGTACTGTAACTCACACTATATCTAATATTTTAAACTATGTACTAAATATGAAATAATAGAATATAGCTTGGGAACAAGTAGGCCTTGACTATACTGAATGTTCTTAGAATGTTTTTAGCGATAGTTATGCCAGGCAGAGGACCCAAAATACACATGGCAACTCTCTCAATAATGCCGCTCAAAAATCCTATTATTCACATTACATCGGCATTTTTTAAGAGACTGACACATTCTGGGAATTAATACGCCAGTCAAGTGATTCCCGAGACATGGATGGATTAGGAAAACCGGATAGGTTCTGGGTTTGCGTCTGCGTTTTGCAGCCTACTGCACATGGACATTCGTGTCCCCGCTGCTTGGTCCTTTAACTTACATGGCCACAGTATTAACGCTCACATTTTGACACTCTGGGACGAATCATGTTCCCCATTAACAACCACTGGAACAGGTGGAGCAACAAACTAGAACATCATTCAATATACTGAATGCATTTCTTCGACCATGACAAACTTGTCAAAGTAACTATATCTTTGGAATGTGAGCTTTTTTTTTTCCCATTGAACAAAATGGTGTATTAGTCAGGCATTATCTTAATCCAGAGGCATCAAACTTCAATTCAACGCTTCTGATCTTCAAACGAAGACATACATCCTGTAAATTCTACTTACTGATTAGACTTCAACATTGGTCTTGTCAGTGAGATTAATATGTGTTAGACCATAGCACATAGTACTTTATAGTTAACTTTTAAGTCATTTTTAATTGCTTTTGTTTTCGGTTTGATAGTTTTTACTGTGGCTCTGTAGTGGAATATGCTGTTATATCAGAAAAAGTCATTTGAACACACTATGTCTTGCATATTCATCGGTTAAAAAGGGCAGATTTAGGACACAAGAGACTGCTAAATAGTACTAGAACAAATTAAAGTTCATATTAGGTTACTTTTCACAGGATGTGTAATTGATGTCTTAATGAAGCTAGTTTCAGATCAGAAATATTCACCGTACACCTGGCAGTACTACTTAGCACACATCAGGCTGCAGAAATGCGTGTGACAAACAAGACCACAACCAAAGGGATTATTACAATCCGACACCACAGTCTTGCAAAACATAATTGTGAATATTTGCCTCCAGTTTCATCTTGTGCCAATTCTTAAATACCAGAAACCCTTTTTTAATAATCAACTCTCTAAACCTGTGTAATCCATTACTGAAGGTTTCTCATACTTAAAGGATGAAGGGGTATATCCCCCGTAATGTCTTTTTTTTAATTATAACACAAAAATATATTTCAGATTAATGATGCGGCATCAGCCAAAACAAGTATTTGGATCGAAAGATTTCTTTAAATATTGCCGTCAGCATGACATTTTAACAAAAGCAGTATAATTATTGACAAAGAATGAAAGGATGTTGATTCAAAAAAATAAAAATAAAATAAAATCTTTTCATTTCCAACAGCTCTAATGAGTTCCTTCTTGCCACTATTTTATTTTTATACTTGGCTTTTTGTCCCTCTCCCACAAAAGCACATTTTTGGTGAACAAAAACAACAACCTACGATGAGTGGTGAATAATTTGATATTCAAGGTAGCAAGATACAATGCGTGTCCTAAGATCTTCGTGATTAAAATAGAGCGGCTTGTCAATTTGGAATCTCTGAAATGACAACAAAGAAAAACACAGCCGCTCTTTCAACACCAAGTTGCACAATGTAATAGCAACAATAACTTTAGACAAGACAATTTTTCTTCCATTTTTATGTCCGTCTTTTTAGCTGCAGGCTGTCAGCACAACCATTTCTCTGACCTCCAGATTATTATTCTTGAGCTCCAGTTTGACTGGGAGACTCTGAGAAAGACGAAGGGCTGAAAGAGGAATAGTCACCCCTCCCTCAAAAAACTAGCCCCGGTGCCTTGAGTGGGACATAAAGGTAGAATTACTCCACTTGAACTGCTTAGAAAACTTTGGTTGTACTTTGCAGCTCCCTGTTGTGTTAACGTGAAGCAGGTTCAGATGTTATTCATCCTTCAAGGAAAAAAAGTAAAATAAAAATACATAAAGGCACCCGAGCACAAAGCTGCAAAGATCCGCATTTGCACACACACTCGCACAATGTGGTCTTCACATTTTTCCCGTGCATGACACTGAGTTAAATGGAATCTTTAATGGACTTTAAGGGTCATCGGTGGCTGGCTGGGTGTGATAACATCAGTGCGGCAGCTATGACACCACTGGGACGACTGGGCCAGCACTGGAATCAGACTGTGCTAATCTGCCCGCAGGACTGACGCTATCGGCAGGCTCATCTCGGCTGAGAATGGGATCCCTTTCACGACCTTCACCAGATGCTTATCGCGCTTGGACAAAAAAAACGAGTGTGTGCTTGAGCGTGTGGATTTCTGGCCGATGACTGTAAAATTGTGGCTGTGTGTGTGAAATGTGGGCATTGTTGGGAGGGCTGTCAAAAGCTTTTCAGCGTGTCTCTGTGTGTGTGTGTTTGATGGGTGGGTATACAGTGTGAATGCTATATATGCACCCCAGAGTCTAATCACTTCCTCTCTATCACACCCAGAGGAATCCTTAAAAAAAATACAAGGAAAACTCATATTTTTCTGCTGCCATTGATACTGCTGGAAGTCTTATGCCAAATGTTTGAATGGAACACTTTGACATTCTTGGAAAAAAAAAAAGAAAAAAAAAAAAAAAAGACATTTTCTTACATTAAGTCAGATGAGGGGCAGCATGGCAGCATAATGGTAAGCACTGTTGCCTCACAACAAGTAGGTCACAGGTTTGGTTCCTGGGCATGGGGCCTTTCTGCATGAAGTTTCCGTGTTCTCCCCATGCTTGCGTGGGTTTCCTTAGGGCACCCTGGTTTCCTTGTAGGTGAGTTAGGTCTGAGTGTGAGTGTGACTGGTTGTTGGTCTCTGTCTGTCTCTGTGTGTTGGCCCTGTGATGGACTGGTGACCTGTCCAGGGTGTACCCCGCCCTCACCCAATGGGAGCTGAGATTGGCTCCAGCACCCCACGTCATCCTGAAACAGATAAGCGGTAGAATATGAATAAATGAACCAATGAAAAGTTTGATGAGAAGGTCAATGCGAATCTCACTCACGCTCTCACGCCCATAAGTATACCGTTGTAGCCAGCTGTCCTGCAGCTTCCAGCAACATTGTTTATGTGGCCACTTCCTTGGTTGCGTGTTTTTGTAACTATTTACTTAAAATGAATTGTGAGTGAGGCACTGCCTCATCTGGTAGAGTGCATGACTTTAGGGCTGCGTGTCCACTGCAAAGTTTTAAACCCGTCAAATGCGACATGACTACCCTGAAAAATGAAGTGAATTGAAATTGTTTTGTTTTGGACATTCCAGGTTTGCAGCCTTTGGAAACGATGACGCACTGTTGTCACAAACGGTTGCTTCCTGATTGGGTCCGATCAGACTTGACTACCTGTGATCAAAGTAACATTAGTAATGGATTACAATTTTTACCGACCTTGATGCAGGCAGCTGTGCAGTTGAGGTCCACATGTCAACGCTACAACAGCTTTTCCTCGCCCATGGTATTTTCTCCAACTAATCAGCTGAGTACAGCGGAGAACAGGCGGTCTGTTTTCTGTTTTCACTATCTCATACACGCCCGGTCTATGTGAATGGACATGCATGTGTGCTTTTTCAAAATGTGTTTGTATAGACGCAGATTGCTTTGCTAATGTTATCAGGGATTTAATAACACTGTAAGTATATTATAAGCTCCTGTAACAATCATTATTAGTGCTTCCATCAGAGTATCATAAGGTGTAAATTTCATTTAAAGGATTCATAGTCTCTGGAGGTGTTTAACTATCACTTTCATAAAACTGTCACTCGATTTTTGATTTATTAGAATCCAGGTTATATGCTGTGGGTGGATGCCAATAGTATCTTCATTCACCACGCAGTTATGAGACAGTTTTACACTTACTTTAAGCCTTTTGGATTTGAAGACACAATAACACCAAAATACAGAGATCAACTAAATTGATTCGGTTTTTATTAAATGATAATAAGGTGCGGTACTTTAGAGCAGCATGAGACCTAAAATGGGAATGCAACAACTGTCAGAAAACTAATTTAATCGGTTAGACACATGCCGGCTAAGAATTATTGCACTTCCAATAGCATCATCTATTGCCCAAGACCCGATTCACCGTCTCCTGCTTTCTCATAGCGTTTGTGACAACAGCAAAATGGATTTTCGTTACACACATCAATCACAAGCAATTGATGCAGCAAAATTGTTCCGTGTCACACAAATCAGCCGAGCAGGGCCAGTGGTGATACTATAATGACTGGATTTAGCGCCGAGAGAGAAACAACACACTAGTTTATGGAAATTTCAATGAGGCTTATTCATGACTGAGCACAGGTGGATGCAATTTTTGTGCATTAGATTTTATGGTTTTTGATGGAGGCTTTTAGTATATAACAATCAATACATGCTCATTAAGATTAGACACATAGATAGAGAGAAAGTAAGAGCAAGGGATAGAGAGCAGCTGCGACTGGGGAAGGAGGAAATGGAAAAGTGTTAATCAGTAGCCCAACTGTTTAATTGTAGAGGGAAATGGAAAATCCAATTTGTGTTTTTGCTATTGCACCTGCAATGGTTGATTAAATTGTGCTTAGAACCTGTAACAAGCCCAAACAACAACTATCTACAAAGAAAGGCTCTACATACTACTTATGGCTCTGACACAAAATTAGATTGTCTTTAATTTTACAAATGATTTGCTATAATGCCAGTTTGCGTGAGTCGGACTTTGTTTTCCTTTTTAGAAAGGCTTGGCAAATTTTAACTCGTCCATAGCATTCAACTATATAATAATCAGCCATGGGAAGGACAGTGGAATGGAATGAAAACTCTGGTATGATTCATTTTCAGCAGGATTTGTGTGTGAAGAATGCGCTTGGTAACTTGGTAATCAGATTTCATTTTCAGAAGGGGGGTGGGGGTGACAATGGGGTGCCCTCACAGCAGTGGGATGATCTGTCCTGCATATTGAACACAGAGAGCTGATAAGACCACATGACTCAGCTGTGTTGCCTTTTATCACATTGAGCTGCAGCGAAATCCATTATATGCCTTCCACGACACCGTCTACAGCAGAAGGAGGAGGAACTGAGGTAACAGGGGGCCGGAAGGACGCAGACTGGGATTGATTTTGATGGAAATTCTCCAGCACTGTCCTTTAATGTGACAGCATGTCTCTCATCCCCAGAGGAGGAATGATGTGAACCATATGGTAATGTGCTTCCTAATCCGCGGACAGCTTGCAAACAACTACAGTTAAGCTACTTTAAGTGCACTAAAACTGTCCTGAATGGCTTATTGCATGGCAGTGTCATGATTCTTTAAAACACATAAACATATGTAAGAAAATGTCACTACAAAGCTGTCACAATCTGCATAGCTGATCACTCGTGTGCCCCAGTCTGGCACTGCCTTCGCTATCTGCAAAATCTCAGACTCTTAATGCAGAATATCATGAAAAAGGTTTAGCCTGTTAGTCATGTCAACTGTAGCCAATTCTGCATCAATATTAAAGAAATGGGAGGAACATATAAATGTCAGGATTTAGGCTCAGGCAAGAAAGGAGGAGATGGGATGCATTATTTCAGCATGGCTCCAAGAAATCTTGGTCTATCAGTTGTTTTTTTTTTTTAGGTAAGATGTGTCAACACTTTACAGAAGGCTTACCATCAAACTGTCTCTGGACTTTCCTGTTGCCCTCAGGATGAACTGAAAGACATTTAGTAATCTCTGAACTTTGAGTCTCTTAACTCATGTTTGATTCGCAACCTAAATTTCCCAAAAGTGATGGCGTAGAGATCAGCCCTGGTATTTTGTTTAGGAATATTGTTCATGCAGATGTGAAGGATAATAATTGTATATGAGTTAATTTTATTTGGCTGCTTCGGGGATTGTGTTTGGAGACTCTCATTTTATGGATATTGTATTTAAAATCTCCTTTATTTTTTATTTAAGAAATGGGCCATGGTTCTGAAATGGTAGCGTCATTTAAATTATACCAAAATGAAATCGTCTCCTTGGGAACACATTAGCATACGCTTAGCTCAAAGCCCCTCAGCTTCACCAAGGTAGCATGGCTGTAGACTTCCAGTCTTATTTTTTTCCTTTTTTTTCTTTTTTATTCAGTTTTAGGTGTTTGAAAGTTTATTATAAGCAGCAACAAGTCTTTTCTCATGGGAGATTCAGCTGCTGTACTGCACCACAGTTCGGATGTGAATATACATTATGTCAAAGCTGAGAGTGGCCCATGAGGGAGAGAGATAGGGACAGGCTTCATTTTCACTGACCCTGCATATTTACTGAAGTATAAATAATTTAACATGTTGGTTTAAGCGTACTCTTCCTATAGTTGCGCCTTGTTTTTCCTGAGATTGGTGGAGTATAGAAGTTGAGGGTATTATTTATCGTACAAACGTTATAACAAGGTTCATGTTATCTAGAGCCATTGTCAAATCACTTCCCCGGCTTTTTAGCATGCAGTGAGAAAAGAGAGGGGAAAAAAATATGAATTTTGCAGTTTGTTCTTGTGATGAATGGAGGGATGCTGCAGCAGCAGTATGCAGTAAGTACAGATGTCCATAAGATATACTGTAGATGAAGCGTGATATTCATTCTAAACAGCCTGAGGCCAGCTTTATCGCACTCCATACGGTTCTTGTAGCTATTCTTCTGCAGTTGGTTCCTAACACAGATCATCATCACTGGTTGCAATTACAATGGAATGGGAAGGAGTGAATTATGATGTAATATGCATTTTTGATGCATGACATTTAAGCTGACGTGCTTAATATTTATATATGACCAACTGATGAAACTGTTTTATCATATTAAGGTGAAACACATCCGTCTATCTATCTAATCTTACCCCCCCCCACCAGAAATAATGCTTCAGTGAGGCTAAAGACTTACAGTCATAGTCAAGTCATAGTCAGTCATAAAAAGTAAGCTCCTTCCACCAGTCGTTATAGGGTTTCATTGAACTGTGCATCATTTAAGATAACTTGACTAAGAGGAATCATTGTGAGAGCTGTTGTGCCTCCTGGCATCCACTTCTGAGTAAAACCATATGACCCTGACTGCATAATACATTTGCACTCTGGTTTGGGATAGAGTTCACACGTGCTCTCTGGTTGAACTTTGACATATTAAATACAACACAAAGAGAAAAAAAAAATCTACCCATGCTATCTAGGCAATATGTTTTAACTGTAAAAAAAATCCAAAAAGACAAATGAATATGCAGCTAGACAGAGATACACTTATCCATGCGCTCCAAAATACACACAGACACAAATGCAGCCCCTTAAGCAAGAGGTGTGCGTTGTTATCACTTTCAGGAGGATAAACAATGTTAGCGAGAATACTAATCTTGGTGTACCAGCTCAGAGCGTCTCCCCATTGCCGGGGTATAAATAGCATAATTAGCCACGGGAGGAAACACAAATGCCACTTATCTCACTAACCACTGCACAGTGTTCCACATTCCTCACGCACAGTTCTTCCCTCAGTTCATCCTCCAGCAGTGCGCCTTTACGACACACTCAATATCTGAGACTAAAGGGAAATTCTGGGGTGCGGTGAGCTGAAGGGGGAGGAATGTCAATTTGCACAAAGTTAATATTCTGTTTCCCTTGCAGCCTCAGGAGACTGGAACACTCCGGCCTGTGTGTGCAAACTTGAGATCTCTGGTCAGGCTCTTTACCAGGCAGTTGCATACATGCGTGATGAGAGGCACAAATATATGGGTGAGCGCACTATTGGGCACGCGAACACTCACAAACGCTCATGCACAAAGCAGCAGAAGGCACCATTGAAGGCCCACTGAGTCTTGACTCGGAGGTCACTGAGCCAGATGTTGTCCACTGATGCAGAGAGGAGCAGTGGGATGAATCCTGCAGTAGGCCAGTAATTGACAAGTGACAACCAGAGAATGCTGGAGTTGGCGAGTTGTGACATTGCGATCAAACATAACAATAACTGTGATGACATCACATATAGGGGTACTAGGGCAACTTGGTTGGTCAGGTAAAAGTTCGTCATTACCTTATAGCGCCAACCACGTGTCTTAACAGGCTACACAAATAAGAATAAACATATGCAAAATATAACAGTTTTAAAAGTAAGAGGCAGGCACTTTTTTCAGTTAATATAATCAGGTGATATTGTAGCAGGTTTTATTGTGATGTTGTAATGGGCTGTCCTTGAAAAGACAAAGAAAAGGTTTGTTACAAATTTTTGGTAAAGTATTGGCGTGTTCCTGTAATCATCATCATGTTTGTTAATGGAAGGTGGCACTGTGATGCAGTGGTCAGTTCTGGCTTCAAACCCACAGCCTAAAGCTTTTTTTTTTTTTATTTTATTTATTTAACTTCCTTCCAGTCCAAAGACATGCAGGTTTTGCTCACTGAACTGTAGAACCGTAAGAAAACAGCTGCCACTTTTGTCAGATCAGTTTCTGTGCTGTGAAATTTTCTGAAGGCAAATCCATGTGGTTCAGACAGATCGCAGAATAAAAGCTGATCTAATACTCACTGCGCCGCTTTCTTTTCAAGTTGTTTTGAATAGGAGATTTGTAATTGGTCAGCATGATTAAGACGTTTATAATTTGAATGATATAAGGCCTCATCCAGCAGGAGACACTCTGTCAAGAGCGGGTGTGTTTCTGATTAGGTTGTTAGGTTCTTGGTGATGTAGGTCAGAGGGCGGTGAAAACTTTACAGTTGATTAAAAAAAATTGACAGAGGTTTCCAGTTTAAGCGTAAGTCTTGGTAAAACCATGACCAGCTGCTGTACGGAAGTTTCGCAACCCCTAATCAAGTAAAAAAAAAAAAAGGTTGAAACAATCAGATCCAGTTGACATAAAGTGGAAACAGCACCAAAGAGAGCACAGCATCTGCCCGAGCTCTCAAAAATGAACGGACACTAATGAGTTTTATTAATTGCCTGGACGTGACTTCACTTGTTCCAGCGCGTGTGCTGATATCCTCCTCACGCTTTATCTGAGCTGCATTAAGTTACTGCGAGTGCTAATCCTACCTATCTTACTGCTGTTGTGTCACCATAAAAGACTTGTCAAACAGGGGCTTTAAAGTGAAATGGCAACAGGAAATCTGATAACCACTAGTTCTTCTTCTGTGTTTCTAACAAGGTGGAGATATATATGTATATATACACACACACACATATATATATATATATATATATATGTATATCATCCAAGTATCTAATGTAAAGAGTATGTAATATGCTGCTTAAGAACCATATAGACTACAGCAGATTGCGGTCATTGTGCATTGTAGGAGAGGACACCCCAACAAAGACTAATGCTTATTAATACATCCTTTGCAGGGTTTTAATGTTCACGTCTTTGATAGACAACTATGGTTGCTGGCCTCCATGTATCCAAATGAGACATTATTTTACCAAAGTGATGCTTCTTCTGACATTCTGACTCCTGGAATTAAAGTAAAGTACATGATGCTTCAGCACGAAACTCGTGATTCATCCTGCTACTTATGATTAGAACCACCGCCTCATCCCGGCCCTCTCACTTCAGTGATGAGTGGGAGCTTACTTGCTGCTCGCTAGCAGTCACTCAGGCTTATGACTAAGTCGGGTAATGTTTATTCTCACCTTCTTGCAAGGCAGTCTGATTGCATCTAGAGTGGTGGCGCACCTTTGGTGTCAGACCAGAATTATAGTGTCAGTGTCAGGGGGGGAGGACAAAGCCCACATATAACAGGGTATGGTTACTTATTTTAAGTGGGTGCTGAATTTCAACATTAAATTATATTATGTTATATTATGTTATGGAATTAAATTTCAAAATGAATACATGGCCAGATTTGTAATCTTTCTGGTATAGTCTCATTTTTGTAAATATTTTAATGAGGCACTGTTCTCGTGCTGCTGCTTAATGCTTAGATAACATTTAGAAGAAAGATTTCACTGTGCCACCAGTGAGTTGGGTTCACTGTGTTGATAGTGTGATTTAATCCTCTTACACCATGAGCTTCACGGGTTTTTATTACAAGTTTTATAGGTTTTATTCAGAGTTCAGACATGTGTTTCAACATGGGCATTTCACATTTTATTTTATTTTCCACTTAAACTGTAATAACCTTTTTGATATCAGGTTCATCAGTGCGCTCTCTGCTCTGACCTACTGACCAGTGAATAAAAATGTAGATTCGGTGAGCAGATCATCATAACACTGATCTATCAGTGAAGCGTGTGGAAGTATTTCGGGCACCACACAATAGACAGCCAAAGATGCATGAAAGATAAGAAGGTTTTTGTTTTTGGTAAAAGCAGCTGTTTTACCCTACAATCACAACAGACGTGATAGCTATAACAAAGAAGGCTGCATGACACAAGCGGAGCATTGGAGCCAAAGACGTGGAGCCCACCCAGTGGTACTGTGATGTAAGATTTAGTGACAGCCCATCCAGTGGTAGTTCAGATGTTTCAGTCTGAGTCAAAGAGATGGACTGTTTTTGCCACTGTTGCCAAGTGCATGCTCTTGGATTAGCATCTTAATTTTTCATCAACGACAAGCATTTTAAGACCTAAATTTAAGGATATATGACCACAGGCCTGGAAGTTTTCAGGATAATTATAAAGATGGAGATATTATATAAAGTCACAGGAAGTATAGTATAGTTGGTGTGTCCTAAATTCAGCGGTCTTGTTTGGTTTTCAGCATAGCTGATACAGCCCACTGTAAAAAAAAAAAAAAGAAGTTTATATGTAAACAACAAGAGAGTCACATTGCGGTTGCAACAGTGTGGACAGTAAGGAGCTGACTATTGTTCATTTAACACACAAAGGCAATCTCAACATGCTTTACATACATACAGAGAAAGGTAAGAACAGTGACACGCATAAAATAATTAAATGAAAATGATTAAAAGAACATGCAGCTGTTTGGATAATTTAAGAGAAGCACAGTGCAACCTGGATTTAAAAGAATCGACATTTCGTACAGATTTAACCTCCACTGGCAGTTTGTTCCTTTTGTTTACAGCATAAAAGCTTCTCCATGTTTAGTCAGGACTCTAGTCTGAACTAGCTGACCTGAGTCCATGGATCTAAGAGTTCTGCAAGGTTTATATTCTCGAAACATATCAAAGATGGATTCTGGTCCCAGGCCTAACGAAACTCGAAAAGATTTAGTGACAGCCCATCCAGTGGTTGTTCAGATGTTTCAGTCTGTGCCAAAGAGGTGGACTGTTTTTGCCACCACCACCAAGCTCTTACTCACGGAGGGATATGCTGGATCTCTTCAACAACTCCATACAGTTTGGTCTAAACTGCCTTGGTATAACTTTGTTATGATCTGGCGCGATATAAATAAATATAATTTGTCTGAACTGTGAATCTTCAAGTATGATATTGACAAAATATAATTAATAAAGTGAATCACAACCTTAATTGTAACACCAGTTCTTAAAACACCCACAACCTTCCTCTTTGCCATGAGCTGAAATCTCAGCAGATGACTGATGTGTACAGTTTAGCTTTTTAACTGAAGCTTTGTGACTGAATTGGCTTGACAGGCTGAAAACATGGTTAAAAATGTTCACCGCACAAAAAAGAATAATTAAGGATGGGTTGCTGCTTGCTACGAGACAAGGGATTTGTCCATGCGTACACTAAGACACACAGGTTGTCTGCGCTGCTCAACGTCTGGCCAGTAGTGTCCTTCATGGATAGTTCTTGACAATCCATATTTCATTTCCTTCAGCGTTCGGGAAAGCATCTCTCCAGAGGTTTCCACTTGTCAAGCTGTCACGTCTCACAGGCCTCAAATGGAAAATGAATTTGTTGATGTTTGCCAAAACATGCCCACACATCCTCCTCTTCTTCAGTTTCTATTTCAGTCATTTTTCTTCTTTTTTTTTTTTTTTCTTTTTTTTTTCTCATGACCTCTATCTAGGAACTTAAATCGTGATAGCTGTGAAAAAACAAAGAGAGAATCCACAGTGGTGCTATTACTGGATGCGTCCCCAAACAGAGTGTAGAGCAACATCTGACACTTTGCACACGTTTTGAATCATTCAAACCTTTTCATGCACTCCCTTTAAGTCTGGTACTCCATCAGCTATCCAAGGACTTAAATGTTACGCCTCTCTAAACCAGAAACCTTAATCCAAACCTGCAAATGTGAGTTTGTGGGTTTACTTTGTGTAGCAACCCAATCTCTTTATCCCCCTCTCCTTCTTTAAAGGGGTACGTTTTTTTTACCCATAACACTGCACTTCTAGATCTTCATTTGTGTCTATTTACAACAAAGGCACACGTAATTCATTGGCTGAGCTCAGGGGCTAGCAAGAAATGAGAATTTAAAATCTTATTTGAGATTATTGTTTATACTTGGAAAAGCTCTGTTTGAATAAACAAGGATAGAATGTTTGATTTATGCTCCTTAACACATTCTCCTGAATGAACCTAAAATTGCTTTACATGAACATAAAAACTGTATTTTGTCACTTTTAGTGTCTTGACTCACCTGCCCATATCTTTTACTGCTAATTCTCTCTCCTTTGAAACATGAAATTGGCTGCAATTTTGCTTTGCCGGCAACGACTGTCATTGAAACTACTGCGATTTCTCCCGGCACATACATCCTCAGGATATCGCTAGTAAATGACCTATCATTAAACAAAAGCAATGCCAAAACTGTGACAGTGAAACCATGTAATGGGAAAAGCCTTAAGGTATCATTTCAAAAGCGACGTAGTGAACAAAATTTCCCCAAAAAGTTTCCCCTTAAAAGTCTATATAATCGTATGAATGATGACTGTGAGTGCTAAGCCTGTCCCCAGGCAATCATTTAAGCTATCTCACCATGAAATGTAAATTACAATCTTCATAAGGTTGTAATAGTGCACTACTTTATTCATGAGGTTATGATTACACCGTTTCTGTCCCTTGAATATTCAGAATGTGCCAAGTGGAAATGATTGGATCCCAGTGATCACATTAAGCAATTGCTGGGACGAGGACATGTACTGTGATGCATTATGGATTAAAACACTGCAGCGTTTACTCATCTACAAGGCTGCTGCTATTAAAGTTTAGATTGAGCCTGATAGTCTGAAAACCTTTCATAATGAATTACCTCCAATTATTTCAGACTCCCCCCGTTTTGTTCACAGGAGCAAAACATTGTGTTAATACTCATTTACTCATCTTTTAAAAGTATGGATGCTGAAGTGTGAAAAATGAATGTGAAAGGTCTCTTTTAGAGATTAATTGGGTGCATGTGTGTGTGTGTGTGTGTGTGTGTGTGTGTGTGTTTCCATACCTACATGCATATCTCAGTACTTCCCCGAATGTGAAATGGATGGATCTCTATGGAGACAGATTGCCAGCCAGTAGGGAAACGGAGTAATTATGATGTGCTGGGAAGCAAAATTGAGAGCTACCTTAATATCTGGCCCTCATGACCGTCAGATACTCAAGCATACTTCATTGCATCACATGGCCAATTACATTGTGTGTCAGTGAGTGATTTATTGCACTAAAGCTAGATCTCCCTTGACAGACAGTCGAAAACGAGTGGGCAATTGTGTTGTATGTTCTTAGATTAGGTCTTATCCATTTGACACATACAGCACACGTTCTGGTGTCTATTGAAGGGGTAACAGCATGTAACCAGCTTACATGAACACAGGAATTTATTCGTAAACATGCTGACCTGCACAAAAACCAAACAAGCACACTCGCTCGCGCACACACACACACGCGCGCACACACAACGAGTAACTGCTCTGCATCTGGATCCCCCGATGATCTTGCGTATTGACTTGTATTTACTTGACTTGACTGTATCCAAGTGGATTTAGCAAGGTGTTGTGATTCATTTATTATTTCTTCCAGCCCTTGCAAAAAACAAAATTGTGTGTTTATAGGCCCGACACCCCGACGCTCACTGTAAAACGCCACTTTTTATTGCTCCTTGAATATACGCTTTCACTCGATGATTCTCAAGTATCTGTAATGGAGACCATATGGGACCAAAATGACTAGCCATATGTTGAAACTTTATACCAATACATCTGATGATTATTTCTAAAAAATCAAAATAAAAATATGGACAATGTGCAGCTTAATACAGTTCTAATCGAACAGTACCAGCTGAACTGTAATAGAGCTCAGCTGCAGCACTGAGATGACATTGGATGCAGTTGCAGTATTTGTGCCAAAGGAGAAATTAATGGGACCGGCGTTCTTATGGTAAGTGCAATGTAATTACTTTCTTTTTAGAAATGTTACCCTTTGGTACGGGGGAAACAAATGAAGACCACATTAAAACGCAGATGGGTGATATTTGAATGCTCATAATTATAGCGCATCGGATATCTGCTGAATGACTCTATCGACCATTCGTTTTTACTGGTATGGTAAGTACCAGTAAATATCAACCCCCAGTTCTCATTTGTATCACACAATATCATACCTCTGAGTATTCTTCGAAGTTTGTTCCCATTCCCCTCTTTATACAAAGGGTGATGAATTAAAACTGTAGTTTTATTCATAATGGCAAAAAAAAATAATAATATGAAAGGATGTTTTTTCCTCCCCAGGACAATCCTGTGTTTAACATTTGGGTGATATTGGGCTCTATTTGTTGAGTTGCATGAGGCTGCTGTCAGAGAGCTTTCATTGTGTACCCCAACCATCTCCTGCCTTTGTGTTCACTTGACAGGTCTGTCTGGTCTTTGTCTATATAATCAAGAGAAAAATCAGAGATGTTGGTTTTCTTTTTTTATTATTATTATTATTATCAAGAAAGAGATGCTGAAACATTTATTATGAAAGCCCTTCATCCATGATGCACGATACTGCCATCGCTCCATAGCTGTATAGGTGAAACTTAATCCTATTGGAGAGATTACACAAACGTCTTTTTTATCCTCATCATTCTTGTCAAAGCACCACGAGGCTTGTCGTTTGACAGACCTTTGTCATTTCCCAGTATCTCTGATTTATCTGCAGTTCTCAGCCTTTCACGACGTCCCTCTGTTTGAAGCCAGGGGATAAGGTCACCTCCGCAGCAAGGTGTTTGCAGTCTGTATTGTAGTGGGCCCGAGAGGCATTGGACTTCTGAGGTCTGCACTCCCCCTGTGGGGTTACATGAAATACTCAAGACAAACGGGGGTCTCAGAGCTGTCAAAGCTAGTGTACCATAAAACTCAGGGGGAAGGAAAAACAACCTGCGTGTCTGTGAGGAATTTCTCTGATATAAAATTTCTGAATCCCCATACTTTATTAGTCGTACAAAAGACTGCAAAAACATAATTGCGCTCGGATTGGAGAGAGTCTCAGTACAATTTTGATATTGTGTGAAACTTAATTCCAAGTAAATTGTATTTTAAAAGCCTTTATTATAGACTTATATTTAAAATGAATAATTGAGATCTGTGAGTGCCTCATTTCTACCGTATCGCAGGAGTTAATTAACACCAAAATCAGGAATAATTAGATATGGAAAGCAATTTGGCCAAGAATGTAACTTTTGTTTTTTGCCCTACAGGCCGCATATTCATCCATGTGATCATTGTTTACGTGCTTGGTGGTCACCACAAGCTCACAAAGAGATGAAAAGGGACATGACTATGAACAGTGGCAGTTGAGATTGTCGCTGTAGAGCCTGATGAAAAGAATATTTTGTATTTCAAGGACAGAAGGTTAAGACACTTCTGGTTCCATTTCTGACTGGCCATGCACCACGTCCACATTCTGGGGGGTGATGTGTGTACATGTTACCATGGTTACAGAGCATTATACAGTGTTTTGACAGGCCGTGAGATTGCTTTCTTAACAGCTCCAAGTCATGACATGGATTCAGCGGATATTTGGCTTTGGAATTTATTCTAAAATGACACATAAATCCTGTGGCTGGTCCATGAAAGAAGTGAGGAAGAAATGTGGTGGCCACACAGGAACTTTCTCTACAATCATATGGTTGAAATGTGTCCTTTTTTTTTCATCTCAATTCCTGTCTGTTTGCTCGTGATGGACGAGCTCCACCTCCAGTATTGAGGACCGCAATCAGTTCTTTCTTCATGTGTGACACCAGAGAAGATAAATAAACACATATGGAGCAGTAAAGTGTCAGTGATTGGAAATTGATTTTCCCATGAGAAAAATAATTTTTTTGGTTTGGAATAAAAAAAAAAAAAAAAAAAGTCAGTGTGAAGTCAAAGTGGACCAGAGTTAAAATGATTGTGGCCCAAATAAGTGAAAGTATGGGTGTGAAAGCAAACCTGTCTTTTTTTAATGCTCATATAGTAAACCCAAGTTTCCAACTGCCGGGAAGGTCTTTGGCAACATCACAAGTGATCAACATACTGTTAATTGCAGCAGGCTGTGGGCCATATTTCTATAAACTGCACATATAATAAGCTGTGTAATTACTGCGTGAACAGAGTGTTGGATAATTACATGTTGTGAATATTTGTTTCCAAACTGACACATGTTAACCAATGATCTCTCTGCCTTTGTGGACTTTTCCAGATAAATTCACCGTCAGCAGTGTCATTGGAGTATTCTTCACAGATATCCTTCAGATGGCTCCTCACACGACCCTTCTTTCATACGTTTAATATGACACGATAATTGGCCAAAGACCCAAAGCAACTCAGAAGAAAGCCTGTGAAATTCCGTGCTGCCCGTCGATTGGATGAAGCAAATACAGTGTGGCCTGCAAAAACCAGTGGTACGTCTGTTGATCTGAATCCAACCATGGACAAACATTCAAAATTAAATAAACCCCATTTTCTTACTAGGTTATTTTGAATAACTGTTGCGAGTAGAGAACGTGAATACAAGACCAGACCTTATCAGATTTTTTTAAAGTGAAGTTAAACCAACAAAACTGTTTGAAACGTGACCTGCAGCACTTGAAAAGCTGAATAATGCCACACCTCAAGGGCAGTATTGTGAGACATTTTGGAGCATTATTTCATCTGCCGCTCACTTGCCACTTTCATTCCATATTGGGTCATCCTGATCTTTGGAGCCATGTAATTATTTCTGCCGTGCTGCAGAAAATGTCAAGGACATGGACATGTCACACGGTAGCCCAGGACTCGACTGTTGTCTTAACCTTCCACAACAGATTCAAGTGGAAGGGATTTAGTCCTGTCTCAAGCCATATTCACATATCCAGAGGCTGTATCGCCCGTATCAATATGTATATTGGCACTGAATCCTTTGCCACTGATGAGCCATAACACTGAGGCGAGGAAAACAAAATCAAGGAGTTTAAGTGGCTGACTGGATCATCCCCAAGAATGTAGGCTTAAGCTCATTCTAAAGTTTAAACAGGATCCAAGCATCGACAGCCATAATGATGTGTTCATCGCGAAATTAAAATATCCGCATGCTGCTGTACTCACAATGACACTGCTAACGTGGCGACAGTCATGCTGTTTGGAGTAATTTGCCAATTAGCACTGAAGGTAGGGTACCACTGAGGCAAAAAGCAGGGGTGTCCAATATGTGGTTCACCACCTACAAGCGATTTGCCCCAAGGATCTGAGAATACGGTGCAAACCATGAAGCCGTGAAGCATTGTTCAAACCTTAAAGGGGCAGGGTCAGGTTATTTGGCATGGGATTGTGGGAGGCGGTCATGTGATGTCAGGAGATTAAAATCAGCTTGCTGAGAGTTTAAGAGAAGCAGCTGGTTGAACCAGAACAGGAGTCGAGGATAAAATGTAAATGGTCTAAACTATCACTTTAAGCAACACAACCTCAGTTCATCAACTATTAGCTATTTTAATTTCGTGCTTGCAATGAAGTATTGGATATACCAACAACCATCATTCAATTACTTCTATTTTAACTAATTTTTCTTCTCTTTCTTCGAAATAAATTTGGCACCAATGTGAATTTCTGGTGTTTTTTGTTTTTTTTTTGGGTGCAAGATGTAAGAATTGAACATTGAAATTTGATGACTTGTTGAATTGTGATATTCAATCGATTTGTTTTGGAAATCAGTTTGTGTGCTTTGATATGATATGCGAATAACTGCAGCCAGTAATGTAAGACATTTATTATAGGCTACTTTTCTTTACTGTAATCGTAGTTCTCAAGTGAAGAAATTGAACTTTTGGCACAGTCCATATTTGTGCACCAAATTTAAAATCCATCATGGTTTTTAAGACTATTTCACTAAAAGCTATAGCCAGCCAAGTGAAATGTCATCAGATGTGATGTTGACTGCAATTAATTCTATCTGCATTGAATTGGTAAAGCCAACTAGTATCTCCATTCCTGTAAAAAAGCAGCTGGAGTGGCTATAAATAGAATACGAATTACACAGTTTTAACGTAAAGTGACTGTGGATGAAGAGGAGTTAAGAAACAATATTGATCATGAGCAGTGCAGAGTCCTGCTGCTACTGCAGATCACACCAGCCGATGTTGTGGCAACCGTATTAATTAGGGTTAATGAAAGTCCATGAACCGAACCAAACATGGCAATTAAGAAAAATTAAAGGCCGCGGCTTTGTGCAGAGGTCAAAAATGTAACCCCCCACCTTAAATATGGAAAAGCTAGTCCGACCAAGGGAAATGTGGGAAAGCAGGTGGTTGTGTCAGCTGATCCCAGGTCTCCTGACAGTGAACTCACTGTGAACCTTCAGCTCATTGGGCAGCCAATGTCCACTTAACTGATGGACTGGGGATTAGCACTTGAGATACAGTACTGGTTCACTGAATATGTGTCACATTGGCGGAGACAAATCTCGTTGACAGCCCTTTGACCCAGAAAAATCGAATTTGCACATGAACCATTAACATTTTCTTACTCTAGGTTCGTCAAACAAAAACCATTAAGGATAGATGAAATCGCTTAAAGATGACTTTCTGGTAATGCTGAGCATCTATGAATACTCCAAAATTGGGCCAGCGGTTCGTAACTACTTGGGCCAAAGCTAGCTGTACGCTAAAAGCCGTTTCCCTTTCCGGTCTTTGGATAAGTTTCCTCTGTGTCACAGAAACCTTTCTTGATGAGGTTCTTATTGATTAAGGGTGGCCATCACCCTTCTGGGCTCCATCTTAAACCAGGACCCCACAGATTTATGTGCTTTTCACAGAGGTTTATCTTTGCCTTAATGCCTCTTTGTTCAGCACTGTATTGGTGTTTCTGTCACGTTGTTAAAATCTATGGTGCAATATCACTCGCTTGGAATGGGCTCATCGAAGTGTCAGCCTCAGCAGATCTATGGCCCAATATGGCAGGAAGAGGAAAAAAGGAGAGAGAAGGATGGTAAACTCATAAAACTATATCTTTATTGTGACGGATGGTGTCCCTTTGCAAAACAGGCAAAAGAGATAAAGAGATAGCACACAAACAGCTGACTTTGTGTTGAATACATTCCCATCATGCTCAATAAAATTATTCCTCAATGTTTTATTTATTTATTTATATATATATATTTTTTTTTTTTATGTCTGTGACAAGTGTTTCTATTTCCTTTTGGCTGGGACAATTTCCTCTGACATCTCAGCTCATGATTGAATGTGAAAGCACTCCGAAACGTGATTGATATGTGGATGGGCGTCCGCAGTGTTTTCTTATCTTCTCTGAGTGCTTCTTTTCCGCTGCTGCATTCAGAGGCGCACCAGCTGTTCTAACCTGCTAACCATTTTGGTCAAGCTTCTGAGTCAGCTCCTCTCCCTGATTGAGATGCGCTCTCTGTGATTACGGCAATCATCGAGCCACTCTTGCTGTGCAGTTATACTTCCTCCAGCTGGCCTCTCTGGTCCGGTTCCATGAAGCTGTGGAAGTGCTAAAAAGTCCTGGTACTGAAAGCCACTTCCTCAAAATAACCAGTTTCATTATACGAGATGTCGTGTTATCTCTGATGACTATAAGGTCTGACATTAAACACTAATTATTTAATACTAGAACCCATTTGTGTTTCCTCCTCCAAAGTACAATTGCAGAATTCAGTAATTATATCACAGTGAAAGCTTCTCCACTTTGATAACTTTGAAGCGGGCTTGTTCACTTTCTTTCCAGGAGTTTGATGGACAGTTGAGATCAGCTTGCTCTTGTGTGTGTTTTGGCTGCCTGGTCCATTACGTGTTAACTTGGCATAGAGCGATGAATCAAAGAGATATGCGACCTCTGGTTACAATAAGCCATGCAAACGCATAGAAATACAAACATTTCTTATTACACGTTGAATCAGCAAAGCTTGTTTGCTTACATTCGATGATATTGGAGGATGATTGAAGTTTGCAGCATAACTGCCAGGACAGTACATTTGGAGTTCTGCGTGGAGTTCACTTCTGCTAACGTTAGGCTAGCCATTGGCTGTCTGTAAAAGATTTTATGAACTGTTGCCTTCTTGCTTGTTAAACTAGCCTTCTACATTTCCATATGTTAAATACACATTGCGGCGCACAGTTGTAAAGGCTTGAGCTATTATTTGATGAGTAATATTTACACAAATCCTCAGATGACTACATCTTTGAGATAACTTGTTCAATATATAGATAGAATTTACCCGAATGCATGAATTCACCTGCACAAACAGCACCAGCTGTGCACGAGTCTTCTTAATCTGCCAACGTTAACCTTGCATCACCAGTTCCTTTTTTTTTTTTTTTTTTTTTCCCCCCTCCCCAGCACCCACACCAGCTCAAATTGCCCAAAGGAATGCTTATTTTCAGGCATCAGAGCACAGGCCAGACAATGTCTGTCCTTTTCAAAGGGTATCAGGGATTGGCAGGGGCATGAGCTCCTCTACTTGCAGGTCTTTTGTGATTCCCTGGAGGGGCTGAGGCCGGGCGAGCTCCCTGGCGCCATTCTGCTCTTTCACCCAGTCAGCCTTCATTAGCCTCCACCATAACATTCCTTTTGCTGTAGATCCAGACTTCTTGATGAGCTGATTCAATGCACCGACAGTACAACAAGTTACACACAACACTCACCCTCGGCAAGAATGTGTGCAGCATAGCTAAGTTCTGAATGGATTAATAATACCTCACAGTAATAAATGAATACCAAAGCTACTCATGAAGCAAGTATCAAGCTCTACTTCTAAAGACGTAAATCTAAATGCAAGTGCACAAATTATATTTCACATGTATTTTATCAACCTTTAATTTAAACACATCACCTACACTGCGGCATCTTACAAATGAATAAATGTATGTTTCACACAGGAGGTGCAATGCCTCATTTATATAACTTATGGTTCTCAAACACTGACAGCTGTTTGGACTGTCGGGTGAATTATTATATGTTGTATATGAGCGCTGCTCCTGCCTCAGGGCTGTCATTCTGCAGCTGCATTGTCAGAAATGAGATTGTGAGGAAAGGCAAAGGTGCGCGTCGATTGCATGTACAGTACCGAAGTTGTGCGGTTGTATGCTGTACTTTATATTGTGAATTGATTTTTCCAACCTCTGACATGCAAACATCAAAAGATATAATTGGGAATTCATTGGCCAAGATCTTGAGGTTGAAGCGAGAGACTCGTCTATATTCTATATATGTCCATGTTCTCCAGAGTGTCAATGTGGAAATTGTGTTCATATTGCAGTCACATGAGGATTTATTAATCCAGTTAGTTCAGAGCAGAATTGAAGGTGTGAAGGTTGCTCTCCTGTAATTGGGGTTCATGTAGCATATGCTACCTCAGTGCAGGCAAAATTGCATCACATTAGAACCTTCAGTTGATGTTTGGCAATTATTACCGAAACCACACTATAAAAAAGGGGAAAAAAAAAAATGTGGCATTGGATTGAAAATGTTGTAATTTGGGAGCTTGCATAATCATTTAATGTGACCCACTCCTCTCCAGGCAACAAGGTTGCACAAGCACTGTCTGCGTGTTCTAAAATGTGCATAGAGTAATCTGCTTGACCTTTTCAGCAGTCTCTCCTTTAATAAAACGCTAATTAAGTATTCCCAAATTGGCATCTAAGTCTGTGCCTGTGAATAGAGCCCTAAATGCAACAATTTAGGCCTTTCAAAAGTGATCAGTCGTGAGAGGTAAATCACTGCAGATAAAAAGCACCCACTAAAGTTGCTAGAAAACGGAACAAACTGCCTTGGAAGAATGTTGCGGACAGTCGATTTTAGGTCAAATATCCAATATAGTCTGGAACTTCGCCAGAGTGAATACCATGACTCCTGATAAATCCCCATCTCCCCTTTTTTCCGAATCATTCAATTATTTTAATTGTTTCTTGTCATTATAAAATAAGTACCATGACAATTTATAGCTCTCAGTTATTTTTTTGCCTCGTCATTATCCCTTATTATGATAAATACGTTTGGAGCAACTCATCAAGCATTAGAATGGCTTTATAAAGATATTGTGCTGCCGAAGTGAGAGCAATACAGCGGATCAGTGGTTTGTACTATTTCAGCACACAGGAAGGGTGTACTGACACAGCAAGACCTCTGAACCTTTGATTTAAGCTGCGCTGAGGCCTGGCTAGGCAGAGCTCCACTGTGAAGGCTCACATTCAGAAAATGTTTAATTTCAAACAATCACCTGTGCTGCAGGCCAAGCTTTAGACAGAGACCACTGGCTCATGTTCCCCTGAATGTCTGGTGATGGCCCCTCTTATTGGTGTGTGTCATGAATTCCCAGCTATCCCTTAATGCACAAGTTATTAAAGTCCATGAATGGCTGCCTTTCAACACTTGGTGCTATAAGGCTGTAATTAAAGCTTAGCAGATACAGCAGTGAATGTAGTCGAACGCTCTCACGTGTTGACTGACGTGGGGCAAGGAAGTTTTGTGGTGACACAGACATATCAAAAGGGCGAATAGAAAGCCACGAGGGTAAAGCAGAGCATCAAGGAGCACTTGTTTACTGGCATGTAAACTAGATGTGAAAATTACTTCTCTGCATTTCAATGTGCATCCCTTTCTCTGAACATTATTACTATAGGAAAGGGGCAGCGGGAAGAATGACGCTTCTAATTGATATCAAAAGGTCTGAAGATAAAAGGGTTTCAGGCTGATTTCTGTGAGCAAATGTGTGTTGTTGCTTGTTACTTCCAAGCTTGATATACGGTTTTGTATAAAATGTATATGATGTGATGTTCTCTCTCCAGTCCCCCGTTGCCTGACTAACCTTGGGATTGAATCATTTCCAGAACTTCAAGCATCATAGGTTGAGCTTTCTTTCATGGCCAGGAAAATTCCCATGTAAAATAATATCATGACTGAAAATTTACTGATCACTCAGCTGTGATTGCCCACTTTTTTAATAGTATTTTTCAGGACACTTTCTGCCTTGCAGGAATTAGTGTTTTGAAAGAGTGCTCAACCCATTAAATTTAACTGCGCAGGATGCTAACTTCTTGTCTGCCATTCACACTGCAAGACTCTTGATGTGGCCATTTTAAGACCCTTTTTTTTTTTTTACAAGTCTCTTGTGTTAAGCCAGTTTCAGTCAACTAGTGCCGTTGACTGAAACTCAAAAATGTGGCAGAGTTGGCTCAGAAAATGTGGCGCAGCTGGCAACAGTTGAGATTTCAGCCAGTGAAAGAGACATAATGAAAAGCCTTTAATGCATAAATTATATATATAAAAAAAAAAGGTAAATCTGCCAACTTTGCTGTTGCAAACACTGAAGCTTGAAAAATGCAACAACAATAGTTTCCTTTTACTCAAAGCAACTCTGTCCCTATTACCTCATATTTTGTGAACATGAGTTCAAATGTGAGATTTTATATATAAAGCTGTAACGGGAAAAAGGAATGTCCTGCCTTGTGTTCCCAGGATATCTGCAGACTGCAGAAAGCTATTGATCCAGCTCGTATAAAGAATTTGTTGGCATGGGCATAAGTATTGGCTGCACCTTAATTCACTTGTTGGTTAGGTATTTTCATGGTTTGACTGCAAGAACATCTGTCAGTGATCACACACACACACACACACACATACAGCCAGCTATACACACAGACTCAACTCCCTTGCAAAAAGGCGCAGGTTGTCTGTGCTGTGAAAGAAACACCCAATACTAATCAAATGAATCAGTTTAAGTGCATTTTTGCTCCCCTATTTATCACCTGGGCCCTGTCTAAACAGCAGGTGATAATGCTGCGCGGTGCACATTGAGGACGGGGCTAGCATTGACATACAGTGGACGCCCATTTCACGCCTGCCCAGTTCAGGGGCTAATGAGTGCAGTTAGCATATCACAAGCGGGGCAAGCACTGTAATCGAAGATCATTAATGCCTGTGCGATTCATTTTCTAACCAAATCTCTGATCAAAGTCCATTTCAGCTTGCTCTAATAGTTCATATGGAAGAAAAAAAAAGATGCCCTGATGACGGGGTCCCTGCGTCTCTTTGGTAAATAAATTATCTGGGTTCTGTATGTCTGCATCCGTTGATTAAATGCAATGATTATACGTTAAGCTTCATTTGTAAGTAAAATAATTTTTCTCACACTATGACTGGCTTGGAGAGAAAAAAAAAACAAAAAAACCCTGCATCTAGTGGTTTCATATTTTCCAATGCGCACAGTGAAAAGCCAAAGTTCTGTCTAGCCTGCTGTTCTGAAAGTTTGCCCATATTTAATACATATCCCCTGCACATTGTATGCCCCTGCAACTCACTGTGCGATACTCACTGTTACAACCAAGCAGAGAGAAGCCTTTGTGTAAACTGTTATTTGCCTTTCTGTCATTTAGATTACCGCTGTCATCAGGTGAACTATTCTGCCTTGTATTTTCGACACATTTGTAAGACCTCCTTTTGCAGTTGGACGGATGTGCATTGTGTCATTGTCTGCATGCATTTAAGTCTAATCATGTGTAAGCATGCAGGCTGTGAATTAGTTCTGGTGTAGTGGTCTTGGTCAGGGTTATTTTTTTTTGATGAAAAAAGAAGCGACTCTGAATGTCGCAAATTATGGTTTTGCAAATAATGATCGGATTAGAATTTTAGGTGACCAAGATAAAAGGCTTAGCGTCCAATCAGTAATTTATTTCATTTCATGGATTTGGGAGCCAGCCATTTTAGACAGAGGAAGAACAGTGTGTAATATGTCATCCAGCACAGACAGACAGACGATGACTAATACGTCTGCTCCATTTTGCCCAAAAATGTGGAAATCCAAAGAAGCTTGAAAAAATACTTTCAGCATTAGCACACATTAGCAACACTTTCATCTGGATCTAGGTGTGCATGTTAGTGGAGTGGGCCAAGTAAACAAAAGACAGTTCTGTATCCTGAAAACAGCAGTGGTCAAGACATGATAAAGGGCACCTTTACAACTTTTATTTTTTGTGAATTTATCAGTATTTAATTGTGGGATGCCCGGCAGGATGGGTTGCATATTGTGTGAATGTCAAAATGGAGACCCAGAATGTACCAGCAACAGACCTCTGACTCAACCCAAATGAGTACAATGTGTATATATGTAAGGTCGAACAATGACAATGTAGTATATCCCCAACCCCCCACCGCGTTTCTGCTGCAGCAGAAGAATGGGGTCATCACGGTGCTAAATAGCAAATCTGGCGTCATTATCACCAAGACATCCAATTACACATGCCCTCAGAAGTAGAGGATTAATATTGGAAGAATGCAGCCTCAACATTCTTTGGGTCTTATACAACGGGCTGCGTGTGTTTGTCCTAGCCCTGGCCTCATGGATTGTCCAAGTGCATTGATGTGTATGTCCTGTTGCCCGCCTAAGATGACAGAGATGGCACCGTGCCCAAAGACCATGCGCTGCATTCCAATGGCCATTAATTGAGTACCTGCCCGTCATCTGGTCCCTGATTGATGACATAATTAGAAACGTGCCTGTTTGATGGAGGTTGCTGGCAAACTCCCCTTTTCTGTTGGCCTTTGTGTGGATGTGAGGCCGAGGTCCCTGGAGCTTTGGTCTGCCTCAGCAGAAGGAGGAAGATACCTTCATGTGTGTGTGTGTGTGTGTGTGTGTGTGTGTGTGTGTGTGTGGATAGCGGTCTCTGGTCCTGCTCGCCTTAACAATGAGCGCAGGCTTCAAGCTTGGGGAAGCTGATTAAATTAAAGTGCCTCACAGGCAATCATGCCAAGGTCAAAGAGATGCTGTGCAAACTGATTTTGGCACCAACTTTCCTCGGTGTGTGGATACACTTATCAGCAGATGTGTGTTGTTTAGACTCAGGAGTGGCTGAGCAGTCATGGAAGGTGGAAAATTGAATTGTCACTGTTGATTTTGCTGCTTGCATATCACGGAGAAAAAGTGCTCCCAACAATAGCACAATATGAGGTCTTGGTCTGCGTCTTGTACAACAATGATCCCAAGTAGGCAGAGAGGATGGGATCGCTGCCTTCTTGCCTCTGTCGCTGAAATCCAGTGAGATCTGCTTTAATTCAGAAGAGCAGAAATTCTTTTTGACATACCGTCTCGGCTGCAAATAATGATTCATATTCATTTATGTTATTTAATGAGTGCAGATGCACTCAGGGGTCACTGGCTGGTTTAATGAGCATAAGCTGAAGTGACGGGAGCAACGTGTCACACTCTGCACCACGGCGCCATCATCAAAACACCAAACAAAGGTTGAAATAATGTGTCGCTGCTGCAAAGTCTGTTTGTAGGTATTTAGGATTTCCAAAATGTTCACATAAAAAGGCAAAAGACAAATTAAAACATTATCATACACTCCAGCTGTTCAATAATAACCTTTCAAAAAATAGTTTTCCTTAAATCCCCTGCCCACACCAACACATGCTTTACTTTTTAAAATTTCATCTGACTGATGTCATCCTCAGTGTTCGCTGTTACCCAGTAGAGTGGAGTCATTTTTAGGAATTCACAAAGCTCCTTTCAGAGCCATAGGAGATACTATTAAGTGATCTGGGAGACTAATCCACACTGCCTCCTGTCTGGGTCCTTGTCCATGACACTGCCAAAGCTATTTGTGTGTGTGTGTGTGTGTGTGAATAGGTGAATGTGATTTGTAGTGTAAATCACTCTGCGTAGTCAATACCTCTGGAATAGGATGATGTAAAGGCGGTCCGTTCCTTCCTTTTGCTCCTGAGCGGAAAGCATCGTTAATTACAGATATAAAAATCAAAGGAAGTATTTCCTCTTTTAGTTTAAGTGGGGAATTGATTGTGTGTGCAAATGAAATGCAAGACCTCATACACTTTCTAGATGGTCAAAAGACTTAAACAGTATCACAGTGACAAAACACCACAGGTGTTGCTGAAAAGTAACAGTCACATGAGGAATGTGACTGAATGTCACAAAAATGAATAGCCCTCAGAGTAAAGACAAGTCTTTCAGAAAAAAAAACCCAAAACAAACTGAAAATAATATGTCACAGCGGTAAATCTGTCTTTAGTCCATTTTCCACTCGTTAAAAAAAATCCCACTATGAAATGCTAACATCTGGCTTTTGTTTGCAAAGAAACGATTCTGCAGTAGTCGTTGGTTTGTTGACTTCGGTTCTCCCATCAGCGGCGATGTAAACACAACACCCAGGTGAACCTGTTAATTTTCACACCCTTGCTAATCTTTCTGACACACTGTAAACAGTCCTGTCACCCAGAAACACTGTGCCCGAGCTTTTCGCTATTATAAGATTCAAAAATATGCATTTGCTGATCAAGGAGTCTGCAGTCTGCACAGCGGCTAGTGTTTCGCTCTTCCTTCCCTGTGTGTGTGTGTGTGTGTGTGTGTGTGTTTCTGAGACTGCAGTTTTGTGTGTCCTCATAGGAAAACTGGCAAGTGGTTTAAAAAAAAAAAAAAAAAAAAAAAAAAACCTGCTTCCACCTGCTAATTTTAGTGAGAGAAGGGTGCACATGAGGCCAGCCTCGCAAATTAAGTGTCTCCTTGAGAGACTCCAAAAGGTCTGATGTATTTTTGATGGCACTCCAAGGTTTAGTGAGAGATAAAATAGAAATGATAAGATATAAAATTACTTTTTTTCTGGAGTTGACAATGTTTGCAGGTGAGCAAAACCCGATTGGACAAAAACAAAACACAATGGCATACAACAATAATAAATGTTTGCTTTGGTGTCAGCAAAAAACAAGATTACAGTCATTAACTCCGGTGGCGGCAGCTTCACACCGTGGGGAAGCTTTCCTGTAGCACACCTCAGGTGGCTTATGAAGGAAAAGATCAAGCAAATTCAGCAAAATGGACGGAGAATTTGTGCGCTGTAAGTTGGCAGGAAACCGTCGGAGAAGATAAACAAAAAGCCAAAGCCGCAAAGGAACAGTTTCAAAGCACAAGCTTCTGTCCTGAAGTAGCTAAGTCCAGACCTCAATCACATCCAGAATTTGTGGCTGGACCTCATGCAGCTTCACAGAGCCTGAGCAGTTTGGCAAAAACAAACCAGGGTGGTGGTGGTGGGGGTTTGCAATGTCCAGACATGCAGACTGAAACAGACCGGTCTGTACAGACTCAGCTGAAACCAGAAGGTGCCTCCATTAAATATTGACTTGAAGTGGGTGAATTATGCCGTCAGCTGTTTAGTAATGTATCCTTGTTTCCAAATGAGATCAATTTATCTGTCATCAGAAAAACCTTAATCACACACAAAATGATGTAAACTGTGACTAACAAGTAACAACACATTATTGACTACGCCAACAAAATTAGCAATGCACAGTTGAAAACCAGGTCGCACGCGTAGTACAAATGAGCGAGTAAGGGGCTCAACATTCATGCACACATATCTCAATATACGTGCAAACACAGAAAACAAAATAGTCCTACTACAATCAACAGTGATAAATGTACAGTACAGGCCAAAAGTTTCACACACCTTCTCATTCAAATGAATAGGAAAGTGTGTCCAAACTTTTGACCTGTACTGTACATTTGGATTTTATCTTCATTTATCTCATAATCTGCCCAAGAAGCTTTTCACTTACTAATAAAGGATAGCTGTAGACCTTATCTCAGTGTCTACTTCATCTTACATACCACGCACCTAATCAAGCTTTACCAAACTCTCCTGCTGTCAGCTTTGTCATTTCAGCTGAGTTTTGCCGCACGCCTCCTCCACAAGATCCACCTCCAGTCTGAGCTCCTCGTCACCCCTCGCCGCATCCCCCCCCTTCCCATCAATGGGATCACCGCCAGCGTCTCCGAAACCTAGGGTGCCGCGCTGAACTTCGCCCCATTTTCGCACACGTCGACATCACGCCGGGGGTCCTAACCGCCACAGAGTCTCACATCTCTCATTTTCGCCTCCCTTGTTTTGCACTTGGCAGTAAGAATGCATTCATTAACACACACATAGTGTCTCCTGTTTGTATTCGCGTGACTGGCAGTTTGGACACACCTTCTCATTCAGATGAATAGGGAAGTGTGTCCAAACTTTTGGCCTTTACTGTATTTCACAAACGAGCCCACCTCTCTTTGAAAACCCAGCCCCTAAAGCGTTAAAAGATGGCAAACACAGAGAGGTAATGAATATGTTTATATGTATGTGTATCTACAGCACAGAGCTTGTAAAGTGTGGTATTTTAATAACTGTAGAATTCCTTCCACTCCAGTAATAACGCTTTACCAACTTAATGCTGCTTTAATAAGAAGCCATTCCTCAGCTGCTTGCCACTTCCACAGAGTAAGTGAAGTGCTAAAATGCTGGAGTACAGTTTGTTTACTTGTTCGCAGGCAAAAAGCATCATCACCGAGCGTTAGACTAAACAGATGAGTGGGAAACAGAGAGACAGCGGTGCTCTGCGCGAAACACTAAAGCATCGGGAGAAGATTCGGGCTGAACGGATGATACCCAATCAGCAGCTGCTTACACTCCTCAGTGGTTTTCAGGGATGTCTGTGGCTAATGACTCACCATTGGAGTGCCTCCACATCCCATGAAGAGATTCAGATCTGCAGGCCAAGCTTGAACGCTATCAGATGGTTGTGTCTGAACACCAGTGGCGTCTGCAGCATATGCTTAATTGGCAGTTTGAGCCTCTGCTCTGCTGTCTGTGTTCCAAGTCATTAACATGTAATGTCCACTCCGGACCCGGGGCTCGTAAGAACCATTCCAATTCGCCATAACATTTAAGCAGCTTTGAGCCACACTTTCCCCAGCTGCGAGACAAAGGGGCCTCTGCTTTTTGTCTCGTGCCGACTCGTCTCCCGTGCGAACTGTCACCACTTCTCCAGCGCGGGCCCCGTCTCTCTGGGGATGTCACCCCCCCGCCCCGATCAGGCCACGGCTGGGCTTTGTCTCCGCTACTTACGGGCGAGGACGGGAGAGAAAGAAAAGCGGAGAGCGGGATTGTGAGAGTTGTTAACAGCTTGTTAAACATGTCTGTTTAATTCAACACCACTCTCGCCCTTCTGCTGATCTCTAATGCAACGTTCATCTTCTCAAATGCTAATGCACTCGACTTTTATAGTCCAGATATCGAGGAAATCAATTCATAATGTCTCACTTTCCCGCACTCTCGGTGGATGTGCAAGACTCTAATGAGCTCCCAATTTAGACAGAAATATTTGTTTGGAACCGGGAAGAATTTGTTCTTTCTCAGAGAAAGCAGTAAAGCCTCAGTGAGAAGACATGAAATTAGGAAATACAGTTCAAGAGAATGAGACAGTCAAAAACAAGAGTTGTGGGCTCTTCAGCGGGAGTGTAGCAGAAACAGCAATAACACTTTTGCTGTTTATATCCTGAAGCCAAGGACAGAACTAAAAGACTAATAGGTGCAAAAAACACTTACTGCAGCCTCCGCACATCCATGTGCGCACACGCACACACACACACACACACACACACACGCTATATGCAGGTTATTTTAAAATCATGGAGAGTTTAGAGCTCATTTGAAAATAGTGCCAAGACAACAACGTTAATTGAACAAAGCTTCCATTCTTTAATTCAGACAGAAAAAAATGTCTATTTATGTCAAACCAACATAAAAAAGCTGCTCAAATGGACTAAAATGGACAAAATGCACACATTACAGTAATGAAATAGAACCGCAGTGGGACTCAAACCTGAACTCTCATTGCTGTTATTATGCACTTTTTACAGAAGGGGATAAAACTGTTTTACTTTTTAGACACCACAGAAACCTGATGCTAGCAGATATGCTGTAACTGTGCAACCAGCTCACTAGCTTCCAACGGTGAAAGTGTTTTGTTTTTTGTTTTGTTTTGGGTTTTTTTTTTTTGTTTGTTTGTTTGTTTGTTTTTGTTTTGGATAGATGCACACAAATTGACATGTATTACCAACACTGGCAACACTGAGTACGCTAGATATAGTAGTTGAGAGCAGAAGTTGAACGTGGTTAGCTTCTACCTGAAATGTGGAGAGTTGCGCAACCTGAGTGTGAAACCTCACAAGAGTATGTAGACACCTGCAACCACAACACAATTCAATTCACAGCAAATAGCTGACGTGCGTGGAATTGCATACGAGATGGCAGTTAGCATTGGCCTCCTGATGGCAGGAATGAATTTCCTTTTTGGTTTTAGTCGCTCTCTCTTACCAACCCAAGAGGGACATGAAGACCTGAAAAACCGCAATGAGATTGAATTTGGAGCAAACTTAGTTAAGAGACAGAACGGTGAATTAATGCAGGAGCGCTCCGATCAGCAGTGGGAAAAAGTGACTACCAGCATCTGCTGAAAGCTGGTTCCAGTGTGTGGCCGTTGGAAGTGAAGTCAGGAAGTATTTTTAGAGCTCCTGGCATGGATATTGCACTAATCAAATTACATACAGTCAAAGACCTCACAGGACATGAATGTTGGGCAAACACTGCAGAAAAATTAAATGTACCCTGGATCTCTTCTTTTTTGGTAACATTTAGGTCAAATTAATGACCGATGACGGCTTCACTGATTTCTTCCCAAAACTGAGTTGTAATTTCAGTCTAACTATAAATGAGTCCACATCAAAAGCTGTTTTCCAGCGCTACATCAGCGGGTGATGTTTGCCACGCAGCAAACAAACATTCAGCAGTCGTTCCATCACAAGTGGGAGAATATGTTCTCCCCATAAAAGCCCTGTTTCTGGTTTTCTGCAGCACCGCCGACTTTACATTCACTGAAGCTTGTATTTATGGCTGCAGAGCAGGGAGTGCAGCTGTGAATGAGGAGTTCATGACTCAAGGAGACTTAATGACTCAGGACAGTCCTCAGTCTGCTCTAAGATTGCAATAGCACAAGTTTTAATATGAGGCAAAGCTGCTGGAACAATGGAACAATGCTGAAACTGGAGCCGAAAGCATTCCTTGACCTCCATCACCTGACTGCACTGTAAAACTGCAAATGTTAAAAACTAGAACTTGAAAACATTTAAACATGCTATTTAGCCAGTAATGTTTTTAGTTATATAATCTGCTGATTTAGGTGAATTATCAACCGATCAAGCAGTCAAACAAAAAGAAGAAAAAGAGCCCTACAAAAAGAGTGGAACTCAATAGAAATTGACGTAATGACATTTATTTAATGATGAAAGACTAAATTTAATGACAAAATTTTACAGTGCAGAGGGATCTTCGAGTAAACAGAGTCGACTTCAACAGTTAACTTTCCTGCTTTGACGACTAACCACGATCACTTATTTAAAAGTTGAATTCTATTTATCAACTTTATCAAGTCGTGGCAGCAGATTCCTTAATGCAATATATATATATATTAACTGACATTTTTACAGTGTCCAGACTCCATTATCTCTTGTCAAGGTCACTCTTGACTCTCGTTTGGAAAAACTGACCCTCAACAAGACAGTTACTGTTATGCTCATAAAAACATCCCATGAGGCCTTGTCTCGAGATGAGTTTGTTTTTGATGACATCTCAAAAAATTGCGTTCCATATGCAGCAGTGCAGTTGGTGATCTTCTTCCCGTCTTCAGACTGCGCGCACACATTGTTTGTTTTCTCCAAAAAGACATTTGACTTTGGTTGAAGACCTGATCATGCCTGCAGCGCTTTAGTAATATTCCTGGGATAAAGGCTTGTGCAATCTGACCTTGTTTTTCACATGAAACTTAAAAAAAAAAAAAAAAAAAAAAGGGAGAAGCCATTTTCTGAGTTCCCTCCAGGTTGTGTCCAGAAAGTCATGAGCATTTTGCCTTCACTATTCATCACCGTCTTCATTCATAACAGACCTTACCAGACGGCGAGTCACGATCAAGGTCACAGCTGCTCTGTCGCACCTGGAATTGAGACTCCTCTGACCCACTGGCCAAACATATGGAGGTGCTGCCATGCTCCATGTGGTCCAGGTGAGAATCTACTCTTAAGTTTCCCTGACAGATGGCGTTTTAATTATTGAAAATGCTTGGTTCATATTTAGTTTAGCCTTGAAAGACTTTTTCATCAATAAGCAACTCGCAATTGGCAGTAAGTCTAAGCATTTCTGCTTCCCTGCCTATTGTGCTGTTATGTTCCGTGCATGCATAAACATCCTCTCTATTAAGCAATCTCATACAGCTTGCTCCTCCACAACATTAATATTGCATATGTCAAAAAATCCCAAGCAGCTTTTGGTGGAAGCACATTCCCTTTCAATTTCTGAAAACAGACAAGGAAGAAGAGTTATTTAGCTGCACATCAATTATTTGTTTGTATTGATGTGCTTGGAGAAACCACCTATGCACGTCATAGCAACCTCTCCGAGGCACTCAAAACTGCACCACGCCAAGCAGAGGAGTCACAGATTAGCATATGGAGAGGCGCAAACTTTTTTCCAGTGTTGCTTTGTGTATTAACAACGAAATCTGCGTTCTATACAAAAAAAAAAAAAAAAAAGGTGCAGTTTAGATTGAAGGCAACTTACTTAGAAAAGACGGTGGAACAACTGAACTGCTCAGTCACAACACCACTCACTTAAGGATTAAGATAATTACAGACCTTACTAGGTACAAAAGGTCATAAAAGTAGCGGGGTGGGGGGGGAGGGGGGGGGGGGGTTGTGCATTATAATTTGATTTGCACACATTGTAGCAGCCCTTCTCTGTGATTTCCAATGATGACTTACAGCATGCATGGATGACATGCCCCAGACACTTTCAAAATAAGGGAATTCTTAATGCATATTTAAAGCTAACCATATGGTTGTGCAATCAGAACACTTTGGGAAGGGAATCGTTGTATTTCTTGTAAACCACACTGTTTTTACTGTATAATAGTCCTGCTGTACTCCAGTGAGAACTCACTTGGTACATTAAGTTATTTGAGTTTTTCTTTTTATGCAAATTTCCAACAAACTTCAGAGAGGCTATATTGTACTCTTTACTCAGCCGCATTTTCTTTTCTTTGACAATCTGAAATGTTGTACACAAAGACAGCAAAAATAGTATGTAAAATCATTGAAAATGAGCCTCCTCTTGGCCTATAAGAGCAGTAAAATGCAACAATCAGTAAGTATAAAACACAGGAGCCATTTTTTCTGCATGAGCCTACCACAACAGGCTTTTTAAATACATGAAACTAATAATAGTTGTGTACTTTTACCGGCATAACGTTGCAAAGGCTGTAATTGAGACGCATTCTTTTCCCTTAAGTAAGTGATTGGAAAGACACCACTGCACATTATTATGTCAGTCTGTGTCTCACAATGCAGGGAATGCGGAGTGTGTCGTTAATGCAAGGTCAGCAGCCGCATTCACATTTTGGCTTCTCAAGGCATATGTCTGCAGAATAATAAACATGTTTTCCTGACTGGGCTTCTTTAAGGATTTGCATTAACAGCATAGTTTTATTAACAAAGTGAAAATAGGTTGATACACTCCACTTACAATGCAGGATGGTAATTCAGCTCTACAGTTTTTTTGAGTCCGTAGTTAATGGTGTTGGGTTGGATTAAAAGGAGCATTAGCTCTTTTCACAAAATATGATGTTCGCCACAGGTTTTCTAAACTGCACCGGGACGGCTGAAGGAGGTGAAAGGAGCAGGTTCATGCTGGCGCCCTAAAAGAAGAGAAGGTCAGTCATTGTCAATGGCAGCGCACACCGGCAAAGTGAGCACTTTAAAACACTTTAAAAACTGACGGCCCACAATCACAGACATGTATCAGTCAATTCTAAACCCACAGATGTGACACATATATTTCTGTAAACGTTGGAAGTTTTCCTGGAGAACCTTTTCTGTTTTGCAGGTTGTCACTGTGAATAAATGTCCATTAATGAGCTTAGAATAGATGGAAAAACTATAAAACCGTGCTATGTGTAAATCCAGACTTTGCAGGATTTTTTCTTCGGTAGCTGAGTAAACTTGGTGATGTGTGTGCCAGGTGGGGCGGGGTTAAAGGGGTCACAGTTGTCTGGATTTAGACAGAGGTGAGACCACAGGGTGCACCGCAGTCCCACACCAGAAAAAAAAAAAAAAAGAAAATCAGCAGACAAGCAGTTATATCTTTGCCTCCGAGGCACAGTGAACCAAGTTCCACAGCAGTAGTATTTGTTGCAGGACTGTGTGAGTGGCTTGCATCATTTTTGTATACAGCAAGGAGTTTGCTTTTATTTTGTGGACACCTGTAATTGCCCCTGGGCCAGAGAGGATTTCAGGCAATTTAAGCAGCACTTTTCAGTGTAAAACCCAACTCATTTTGTCACCAATTAGGAGTCTGTACAGCTGGTGAGTCACTTCTCCTAAGTTGTGAAGGGGGGGAAAACTGCGTGTATTGTGTACATTTTAAAATAAAGTGGTGCGGTTAGGCTGTTTGGAGAGCCAAGTCTCTCTGCAGACACCAACGGCTCTTCAGGCAGGATTCAAAGTATTCATTTTGGTACAGGAAATGTCTTGGTTCTGTGAAATTTTCATTGCAGCTGAAACGAGGGAAAAAAAAAAAAAGAGACTCAGAATCTTTTTGCATTTTCTTCACTCGTGGTAATCTGAAGCTCTGTCAGTTAAAATTGAGTGGACAAATTTCATTTGTGTCTCAAGCCAGTCCCCTCATCGATGCTCGCTTAAAACACCCCGCGTTCAATGTTTTAAATGCCGTCAGGGGGGTTTCTTTCTGTTCGGCTGCTTTCAAAGTCATAACATCAAATTTGAATGACTGTCACCAAATAGATTAAGCACCTTCAGTAAACAGCAGCACTCAAGAAAAGAGAAAACCGGACCTGTAAAGTTTTTGTTGTTGTTGTTGTCCGCGTGTTTCGTTTTATTTTACACAAAAATAAAAGCAAAGCCTGCTGCTTGTTTTGACCAGTTTTCAATTCATTTAATTTTTCATATAATTAAAATAAAGAAAGGCGCTCCGGAATTGATTTAGCCGGCGTTTAGAAAATGTACGCTCACTCTTGGCAACAAACGGGCAGATATTTAGTGACCCATCCTGACACGCATTAGCCTGGCGTACCGCAAAAGAGGCAAAGGCCTCACCTGCATTCAGTCTTTAATTAAAGGCTACTGAGGGCTTTGAAAGATGGAAATGTACGACAGAATGCAGCTTTAAACCTGCCAGTTCAATGATAACTCCACCAGGTGTGAATGTTAGTTCCTGGAATAAGATCGCTTCAATTTGCTTCCTTTAAAGACTTTCTCTCCGTATTGTGGCTGATTAGAAGACGCTTATATGAGGATTGCAAAATGACTGCGTTCGTGAATATATAACCAGAAGAGAATTGAATGTTCTTTTTGGCAGAGAAAGATTAAAAAAAATAAATAAAAAAAAAACAAGCTAACACCTGCTGAACATTTGAAAAGGCAGAAATTAGCATTAGCTCCTGGCATTTGGTTTCTTTTAGATGAATCATAACATTCACAACAGTGAGGACGTAAATTGAAATGGATTCTGTTTTGCTCTCTTAGTTCATGTGATGAATTAAATAGTGGTTGTAACCCACCAACTACAGCTAGAACCGTGTAACTATGGGGACCAAATGTAATTAAATTGAAAGGAAAAGTAGCACATTTGAAGGTTGTACCATTATATTAGTGAATTACTATCATTGCTCTGCTGACATCTAAGATGCACTTCATCTTTATAGTTGGTTATTAGTTTGAAATATATATATATTTTTTTATTATTATTTTTCTACTGATGAAATTTCAACGGGTCCCTGTGCCTCTAAATTTTTTCTCTGTAAAATTAGTCATAGAGCTCTGAGACAGTATGACAAGCAGGCAAGTAGTCGCTCAGCTTCGTACTAGTGCAACCATGAGTGTATGTGCTACCTAACACAACAACAAAAAATATATATATTACTTTGTTACAGTGGCACAATGAATGAAACTGGAAACCAAGTATTTGATGTAGATGTTGATGTAAGATGTAAACTACTGTAGATACTTTTCTAAAATGTTTGACAAAAAAAAAAAAAAAACCAACAACACAAAAACGTCCAATCACCTTAAAAATTTGGCTGTCACAGCTCAATAAGTTATACCAGTTCTGACATTTGCAACACCGGTTATGTTATGTTTCAAATTGTACCATAGCTACACTGGCCTCCTTTTTGCCTTTACAGTGCTGTTAACTAGACAGCATTGCATATGTTCCCTATTTGAAATGCTAAAAAATATTTTATAGACTAAAAGCTTTATGAGAAGATTGAATGGTGCGATGGAGTTGAAAGGAAACTAGGGAAGAAGGTTACACGCAATTTAATTCTCATGAACGCTTACGGGTGTAATCACATTCTGAATGTCTCATGGTGGCAATGGGTTACACAGCACACAAGGACCAGGCACTGGCAAAGTAGTTTGTTTATTAGTGCCAAAGCCTCAGTGCTCTTTGCCCACTTGGCCTCCCCAAAAATCCAACAATTCTACCGTCACAAATCACATTTTTACATTTCGGGGATTTTGAGAAAAATACCAATTTCCTGCTGAAAAATACCAAAATGACCCACCCTCTTGTGTCTCAGCTGAATACATGGAGTTAATTGTCATAGTAAATTAAGATTGGGCTGGTGAGGGTTATTTAGAGGGCTTGAGGTTTTCAAAGGCAACATCGCAATGTGCTCATGCGGAGGCAAAAAATAAAAAATTGGACTTTGGCAGTACAGGGATTTGGAGAAAAAGCCCATGCTGGGATTTAGTTGTGCCATACTTGTCGAATGAAAGAGTATCCTGGATTTTCCCCAGCTGAGCACTAAGCTGTGGTGGCTATGCTAAGATGTCTCGAGCTCAGAAATAAGAAGAAAACTTGAAACGGTGTGGTGCAACACGAATTTTGACCCAGAATTACCAGTGTCTGACCCAAAAAAAGATTTAGCTGGGCCCGTGCTTTTGGACAAACGCTCTCCTCAGACTGTGTGACAATTTATGCCAAGATACGGAACAAATTTTAAAGAATGTTGAATCATTTATAACAATAAGCAAATATGAATTTTCATTTCATGATCAAGGTTCTTTTTTTTTCTTTTCTTTTTTTAAATAAAAGGAATGATGGCTCAAATCCAATGGCTCTTTTATTTTCAAAAAGCTTCACTTAAGTATTTACAGTTTGTGCAAAAACATTTAAAGGTTTCAAGGACTTTACATTGTAAGTTCAACCTCAAGGCACATACATGGAACAACATCGATATTTCATCATGAGAACAGAAATTTAACTTTGGTTCCTAAGAAAACGTCCTGGTGTAAATGCCTAACGTAACACTGCGAGTGTCTCGATGAGAAGCAAGAATGGCAAAGTATCCCAACACAGCTGTTTTACATGCACTGTAAATTCCCAGCCTACTTCCTGTACACCATATGAGAACCTCTATGCATGGTTGCTCATATTGTATCTCAACCAATACAGGGTGATTACTTGGAAAATAAAAGTCCCAAACCTGGTTGTGATAAAACAATGAAAGGCTATGAAGTTAAATACAGTACATGCAAAAAGTCTTTGAATGAATGTCACGGCCAAAAAGTTATTCGCAGCAAAGGCTTTGCCTACAGCAAGAAAAGGTGACTTTAAACGTATTCAGTTTCAACCTCTCGTGTGTTTTGTCTGAATTGAATCTCAGTGATTAAACATAATTATTTCAATGGGAATCAATGAGCTTTAAGGGAAATTACTTCTCGGCACCCTGAAACAGTAATAAACTGACTAGCTAGCGGTCTGTAATACATTTTGTGTAATTCCATTGGTCACGGCATTGCGGCCGCATTCTTTCATCAAGCAAGTAGAAAATTAAGAGTAATGTACGCTGCAAACAACCACCAAAGCTCTTTCCCAGTCTTGGTTGACTCATTATCCATGCACCTCTCAAGGGTCTGGCACTATGGATGAACAGTCTCTCATTTCACTACTCTTGTGTCATGCCTTGTGTTGTTCTCCCTGTTAATACTGTTATTGTTGCCGCTGTGGCTGCAATCTGTTGGGAGATATGTGCTTTCTAATTTGCTGTCTCCTTGTGTTTCGTCTTTTCCACCACCCACCCCCCCCCAAACTTCAACCTCTCTCTAGCTCATCATTCGGTCCAGCATAAAAGGTAAGGCAAATATCTGTCTCCGTTAAACATTCACAGACAGGGGGGAGATACTATATGTTGCAATAGTTTGACCTGACTTGTCAGCACGTGAGTTAAGGTAGGGCTTTCATCGCTAACAAAAAAAAAAAAAAAAAAAAAGAAGTTGAAACAATATTTGATGTAAATGTTCAAGTGTTTCGGCATAGGGTCGTGATCAGCTGGTGCAGCACGTACTGTAGCGAACCACGCACGATGAACTGTTGGTAGGTTATAGATGCTCAGTCGCTCGGTGTCATGACTGCTAAACGGGGTGGCTCAAAGCGCAGGTCAGGGCAGCCTGTGTAGTGGGTGTGCTCATATGTGGTTATTAGTAGAATTAAAAAATAAAATAAAATAAAATAAAAAAAGTGGAGATGCTTTGATAACCACAGAGGATCTCAGGATCGATAAACCAAACATGAAACATGTCATGCATTAAAGCATCTAGTCTTAAAACCTTATTATACTTTAAAGAGGCGTAAGTCATTTGCCAGGGATGTGAAATTATTAGTCTTTCAGTTAAAATAAAAGTTTGACATTAAAAAAAAAAAAAAAAGAATAAGAAGACAAGGATGGGAACATTGATACATCTGTCACGTCTGTAATGTGAATATGAAGTTGTAAACTGGAAAACAAATAGTTGAGCTTACAGTCTGCCTACTGTCAAATGAAAATCATATACCATCATACCACAACTGGAAAAGTGATGCACAGATTTATAGTGAACAATTTAGGTTCATCCCACAGACATGAGATTGATTTTTTTTTTTTTCTGAAATATCAATGTATTGCTATGAATAATCTCAGCAATGGAATTTTAGTTTTTCCAATATTTGGCCATTTTAAGAAATCAGTTTCCAACAAAGAGTCAAATAATTCTCACTTTTCTTGTTACAGACTGAGATTTGAAGACACAACATGCTGATGTTAAGAAAGATGATTTAATGAATTCAGTTGTTTCATTTAATCAGAATTTAAATGCTGGGGCTGTGATTTACAGTAACAGAGTTACTTTTGAGACACTCCCAGATATCTCTAAAGTGGAGGTACTCGGAGGTAATCTCAGTTTCGGGAATAACTCAAATAGAAATGCTTACTAATCACTTTACTGTGTATTTGGGGCCTTTACTGTGTAAGTCCAAGCAGATCAAACCTGCATGCTCTCAAAGAGTTAACACACTCTTTCCCAGCGTGAGCTCCTTGCAGCCAAGTGAAAATAAGGTCTACATATTTTTCTCCCTTTTTTGGTTGAGGATTATGAAGAGAGGGGAAAAAGAAAAGGGGGCGGGGGGGCAGCAGTGGATGGGTTGGTGGTGGGAAATTTTTAAGCTCGGACCCTCAAAACAAAATCTTGTCAAATCAAATAAAGTCTTCTTAAGAAGTGCATAATGAAGACCTCTCACTGGCACCTCACATGCAAAGAGCCACCACCAGAGCCCATGAGCTGAAAGGCCGGAAAAGTGTTTTAATTGAGCCCATGCAGGGATCAGAGACACAGAGACAGGAAGACAGCGAGACGGACAGGGGCAGGGGTGGGGAGGTGTCGGGGGGTGGGGGGGTGAGGGGGTGAGGAATCATTGCTGCAGAAAGTAATGAACAGGTGCATTGTTCAGGTGTGCAAACCACGGATGAAGAAAACATTCTCATAAGTGTGGACAAAGGGATAAATGATGAGATGTGAGATGAGCTGTTCTGTCCCAACCATGCGCCGAGCGGATCACGGGGTGGAGTACAATCTCATTGTTGTAATTCCCTAATTTATCAAAAAGCTTAATGAACGCTGGGACAAAGCTAAAATAAGTGGGTGTATAATTACCATAACGTGTGTGTCTTCTCAGAATTGATCATACTTTCAACGCGCGCGCACACACACACACACACACACACACACACACACACACACACACACACACACACACACACACGCACACAAACACACACACAGTGGCGCAGGGGCCTCCCCCTATAATATACCACAATGGTGAAAAATCCATATAATTTAGCCACCAAACACCGAAAACACCGTTAGTTTTAAATGATTCCACATCATTAAGTCGGTCGATGAGCAATAACACTCTAAGACAATGCCGTTTGGGCATGAGTAATGCAGTCTGGGTAATAGACTCCAGGGGAATGGTGGTGGTAAAGTGATCTCTTCTGTCTTGCCCTCTGTTCCTCTGTCCCACACATGACGCTGAGGGAAACTGCCCCCTGGTGGACTCACTTGCCAAAACAGGAAATACGAGTAAAAGAAACAGAAGTAGAGCAAACTTGGAAATTTCTACCAAGAGGGCCTGCATGTCTCAGCAACATCCTCGCATTAGGGACAATAATCCTTTGTTGCTTTTTAAGCCCATGTTAATAATTGCACCTCATCACAGCAAAAACAAATGTGGTGAAAATGGCATGTCCTTTTCCAAAGTTTTCCAGAAGCGTCTCTTGACTAAGCCCACCTTTGTTCCACCGTAAACAACAGAACAAAGGTGCTTTTAGTGTAACGGTACTTTCGGGAAACCTCAGTCAAGGCTTTCCAACAGCACCAATGACACTCTCCCTACACAACTGGCCACAATCCCTCACACAAGCTCACCACCCCTGTTCATTTCCTGCCTTGCTTCCATTAATAAGAAAGTGCACTTCAATCCTTTTTTTTTTTTTTTTTTTTTTTTTTTTTTTTTAACAACATGCCACCAGTGAACCAGTGCTTTATTTCCACAGCGTCTAATCAGCAGTGTTTGGATTTGCCCTGTGCTGTGTTGTCTTTACCACTGTTCTGTTGTACTGGGGAGTGTTTGCTGTGTGTCAAAGCGCAAAAAGGCCATATTTTGCTTCTGTGGTTAGCAAAGGATCCCAGCCCTCTAAGCGCCCCAACGTCTCCAAGGCTGACAGCGTTCGTCAGAAGCTACACCCAGGGTGCCGTGATTGTACAAATCCATGTTCATGTACAGTACTGACCATTAAAACAACTTTCAAAACCCTGCTGAATATAAAAAAAGAAACACTTGTATCTCTTTTTTCTAAGAATAAAAAAGATAGCAGAGAATCCCACATTATCATCCACAGTATAAATTACATTGTAGACAGAACTTGGAAATATATATAGTACAGTTATATTTCACTAGAATTTTTAGGTTTTGTTTTTTTTTTTTTTTTTTTTTTTTTTTTTTTTAGTTGTCTACACAAACAGTGTGTGTGTGTGTTTATTGATGCATGTATTTGTTTAATGTGTCTAGCATGTGTGTGTGTGTGAATGCTGCAGTACTGTTTGCTGCTGCATCACGTGTGGCAGAACTCTGTGCTGGGCACGTTGCTGCTCTTGCAGTAGGCTATACTGTTGTTACTGAGATGACAGTCTCTAAATCCAATGCCCCCGTTGGGCGTGTAGATGGGCTGAATACGAAAATCTCCCTTGAGCAGCTGCTCATTGTTCAGCGCCACTATCTGGAAACTGGTCTCAGTCATCTCCAGAATGGAGTTATCCTTCTTGGTTCCAGCCTCACAGTAGTCGTCTTTTCTCCTGCCCCGGTTGTATTTCCACTTGGTCGAAGACGACCTGCTCTTCCTGTGCATATGCCAGCAGAACAGGCTGAGCAGCGTTACCAGGATGATAAGAACTGCCCCACCTATGATCCCAGCCATGAGCAGTGTGGAGTTGATGGTCTCCTGAGGGGCTTGGTCTCTACCAGGAGGCTTAGTTGACACGGCAGGCTTGGTCCTGGCCTCAGAGCATATAGTATCCTCTCCTGGCCTGTAGGAGTTAAGGGTGTCCAGAACATGCACGCAGATCCGATACACGGACCGGGGCTCCAGGTTTGTGAGGGTGATATGCCGCCGGCCATCGCTCACTGTCCGCTCCCGCAGTCCTTCATTTATTTGGGTTTGGCCCCTTTTGACCCAAGTGACCTTGTAGGACATAACGGTGAAATAGGAATCCCAGCTCACCTCGATGTTGGTGGAGTTGACAACATTGAAGGAGATTTGAAGGGGATCCTCATATGGAGGCAGGGGCCCAGGGGGCTTGTTATGGACTGGGGGTAAGGGAGGGGATGGTGAGTCAAAATAGTAAGGGATGGATGTGGTGATGGCGGTGGAGATCATGGTGGTGACAGGGGTGGTGGTGGGTGGGGGAGGGGGTGTAGAGCGAAGGGTGGGCCAGGGTGGCTGATCGGCATCAACCGGGCACTCAATAATATCTAGCGTGAGCTCTCTGATTGCCATGCCGCGCACCTTGTCTGGACTCAGGCACACAAACCCTCGTGCGTTTATGGGGGAAGGCAAAGACTTGAGCCACACCACCACCCATTTCACTGCACAGTCACAGCGCCATGGGTTACTGCGCACTATGAGGTGCCTTAGGCTGGACAGGCCATCAAACACACCCTGTGTCAGAGTCTGAAGCTGGTTGCTGGAGATATCTAGTTTTTCCAGCCTGTTTAGGCCAGCGAAGGCTGCCACAGGGATCTGGTTGATCTGGTTCTCCTGCAAGCTGAGTTTGGCCAGCGACTGACTGGGTAGGAGGGGAGGGGGGAATGTGAGGGAATTGCGTGCTAGGGCCAGCTCACGGAGGTTGGACAGGTCCTGGAAGGTCCCTGGCGCAATGCCCTCATCCGTCAGCAAGTTCCCATCCAGCAAGAGGCGCTGCAGCCGTGTCACATTCTGGAAGGCCTCCTCCGCAATGATGGCGATGCGATTCTCATCCAGCCGTAACTCCTTCAGGTCCTCGGGAAGGCCAATGGGAACACTGCTTAAGTGGTTCTTGGTGAGGAAGAGGAGTTTGAGGCTTACTGCCTCTCTAAAGGCCCCTTCCTCCACCCCCACTGTGGAGATGGAGTTATCGTCGAGGTGCAGCTCCTCTAATTGAGTCAGCTGGGCCAGGGCTGCCTTGGAGATTGTTTGGATGTTGTTCTCCTGTAGATGTAAGACCCTGGTGTTTTTGGGCAGATTAACAGGGAATTCGTCAAGCTGGTTGCCGTACAGAAAGACAGTCTCTACAGAGGCCAGATTGTGAAGTTCCACAGGGAATCCAGCACTGTTGATCTGGTTGTTATGCAGGTAGAGGACCTTGTAGCCCTCCTCGATCCCCAGAGGCACTGATGTCAGGCTGCGTTCATTGCAGTACACAAACAATTTGTCACAACGACACTCTTCCGGACAAGAGGCACCCGGGCTGAATTGCATTTGGAGGCTTAGGACGACAGTCAACCAAAATTGCAAGAACGAAGCCCAATCTTTATTCCAAGGTCCAGTCAGAAACTCCATAGTGGAAAAGCAAAATGGGAAAATGAAAGCCAACAATAAAAAAAAAAAAAAAACTGGGCTGGTAAAAACAAATATGACAATCTGGAAAAACAACGACGTATATATCCACCAAAAACTAGACTCACGAGCAGTACACCTAGGAGAGTTCAGTAATGATGCAGTTAGCTGGGAAAAGAGCAGGAAACCGTGGGAGTAATCCTGGAAATGCTAGTCCTCAGCTGAAGAGCGATGGTCTCATTAGTGGTGGCCAGTCCTCTGACTGACTCCATCCATGCTGAGACATCAGACCATAGCAAGACGCTTCATTCGTAGCTCCATGCAGCGCTCAGCCAGGGCCAATTTGAAGCCACGCAGTCGTGAGCCACAACAGGCTCCACTTGCCTGTCCGTCACACACTGCTGGTCCCCGACCGGGGCAGAGTCCAAGGGGGGTGACATTTGGATCCAGAGACCTGTGGGAAAACAAAGAAATGCTAGATTAGTATTTTCAGGGGTGGCCTGTTCTCGAAAAAAGGGCTCTCTCTTTCCCCTTGTGTCCTCTGTCGCTTTATTTGACATATAAACATGCACACACACACACACACACACACACATACCAACTATCCTTCCATCTCTCTCACTCTTTCCTTCTTTCCCCAAAAACAGAATGAACACTCACAAAACATACCGTTCATTGCCGATTTCAAATTATGCACTGGCTATTTAAAAAACGCGTCAAACCATCTGATAAATATTCAGAACAGCTCTTTGCACATCCGGTTTCACAGACATAAAGAAGGCTTTTATCCCTTCCGCTCTATCAAAGGAGGGAATAGACCACTGCAAGGACACACACTCATAGATTCTACAAGGTTCTGAGCAACATCAATGGAGATTAATGGAAAATATGCTCGAAAGAGATAAGACTAATTAGACATCAGCTCTTTGTGTAGAAAAAAGAAAAAACACAAAAACGGAGAACAAGTTACAACTGTCTTATGGGCAGAGGTACAGGAGTAAATACACAAGTGCTTACAGTAAACAGAGACGATTGTCTTGCCGGTGGCCTAAGGAGGAGTACGTTATTACGTTTCGGCATGAACGCACCGACATCCTCAAAGATTTAAAGCTGTGAAGAGTGGGATTAGAAAACAAAGGAAAGGCAGTCGAGGAACAGAGACCCTGCGCACCAGCTCCTCCTGTCGCCAGAGTGACACACACTCTGTCAAGTGAGCTGGAATTGGAGAATAATTTAGTTCCACCACCTGCCATAATTGATCAATTCAGGCCATTTTTTTTTTTCTTCCATCATTGTAGTGGCATGTAGTGAAGCACAGGGCCACTGGAATACAGCAGAAGCCCAGATCCATTATTCCATGTTTTACTAACCATCAAACGGAGGCTGGGAAAGATGGGTCCAGTGTAAACGGCCATGAGCGTGGATTAGAGTTCCCTGCAGGGATTCACCAGCGAGCCAAGCAATTCCAAGAGTAAACACAATTCGTGTTCGTTTCTGATTAAAGTTCAATTTCAGCATCCCGTCAGGCAACCATGGTAGAATACAGTTTGTGAAGACCCCAACAAGACCCCAGAAAGTTCTAAAAAAAAACAAAAAACAAACAAAAAAAAAAAAAACAGATGTAAGTGCTACTGCTTCTTCAAATGTCCTCTTTGTTGATGACACGGGCTTCATGCATGGGCTCATTGTGGCAGAGATGGAGAAACAATTCTATGACACACATCTGTGATCTACTTTTCGAAATTGAAAGAGCTAAATTTAATCAAATAAGTTGGGGTTGGGCGGGGGGGGGGGCAACCACATGAGGCAATCAAATGTGCTGCCACAGCAGCAGCATCAACAGCAGAAGGCAGCAGCATCAAAATTATTATAGCAGCATAAATGAAATTCACCGAGAAACCAAATAATGCACGAACCTCAAAGAGAAGCACGGTATCAAGTCAGCCTGTACTTGTCACACTGATAAACTGGACAGACATGGACAGATCAAGGAGGGAAAAGAGATAGAAAGAATATGGAATATATCTTTCCTGCTCTTTCTTCTCTTTTGATTTAAATTCCAGCCAAAGGAGCACAGTTTCTCACCACCAGATGAAGGCTGTGATATGTGGCCAGAACAATCCGATTAGAACTGGATTTAGCGACAGAAACGCAATTAAAAGTTGAAAACGGATAGGGTGTTTAGCAGGCGATAAGAGGCGGATCAGGTAGACTTCAAAGCCTTGCCCAGTGAGAGGTCTTCATTTGAATGAATTATTTCAAAGTGTGTGTGTGTGTGTGTGTGTCTGTGTGTGTCGAGGGGTGGTGGGGGGGGATTGAAAACCATGCAATGCTATGAAAGCTCCTCTATAAGAAAGAAGGGGAAGAAAAAGTCTGGCTTTTTCTGTGGTGAGTTATCTGGACCGATGCTGCAGTCTATAACTGGACGATAAATGTATAATTTATTTAAAAGTCAGTGGGAATCGGCGAATCCTCGTCATTTTTCGTTTTTTTTTTTTTTTTTTTTTTTTTTTTTGCTGGTGGAGAGCTCGAGGATGTAGTAAATGGAAAAATGTATGGCTCAGACTTGGTTTGTATAAGGAGCACATTTGACCAAAGAAATCTATTTTTTTTTATATATGTATATACATATGCACATACAACTTAGGCCTGCGCAAAACCTTTCTCGCCCTACATTTGTTTCCAAATATGTCCCGGGTTATTGAGAAACATCCACTGTACCTTTGCCGAGCCTTTATCCATTACAAACCCCGCTACCGCCTTCAACTTTTCCTCTTCCTTAGAGCCTCCGTCCTTCAGGCGGTCCGGCCGTGTGACCGTGCGTAAAGCTCCGCTCGGCAAAGCCGCGGCGACTCGGTCCCGATCAGCAGCGCGAACACGGAGAGTCTACACAACAGCATATTTGCCCAGTGTGGGTCCCGTCCAGGTTGTGGCTGCGCGTCCCTCTGCACTTTTTTGTATAAATGTGTGTGTGTGTGTGTGTGAGAGAGAGAGACAGAGAGAGAGAGAGAGAATGTGTCTTGTACAAGTGCGTGCGTGTCTTTTCCAGCTCCCGGGCGCTTCAGAACAGAGCACCCCCCCCCCTCAAAAAAAAAAAAAAAAAAAAAAAAAAAAAACTCAACACAGTCCGAGCGAAGAAAGCGACGGCAGGGTGATAGCGGCGTCCGCTTCTCCTCTTCCACACTCTGGCCGAACGGGGAGTCCGCTGCCTGATCCGCCGCGGGCCATGACGGCCAGCAGCGTCCGTCCGTCAGTGCTGCGCGCTCTTTTACCGGGGAGCTCAAAGTTGCCTCTCAGTATCTGCGCGGCTCAGACCCGGACTCCCAGCTAGTTGTTTTCATAGATGGATTCAGTTGATAGTGCGATGTGTGTGCTCTGCTCACCTCTCTCTCCCCCCCTCTCTCTCTCTCTCTCTCTCTCTCCCTCCTGTCCCTCCTCCCCTGCTCAGAATAAAGAATGCATCTCCTCCAGCGGCAGCAGGAGCAGCTCCGTGATGGCTCTAAGCCACAGATCCTCCCTGCTGCCCTCACACTGCAGAAAATAGTTTGTCTCCCGAACACACTTTGCCCGTGCACACACGCGCTTTCGGTCTCTCTCCGCGCCTCCATTTGTATTTTAATCACAGGATCCTACAGTCACTTTCTCATTGAGAAATCACCACAGGGCAGAGGCCTTTAATATTCCCAGAGCTAGTTACTGTGTGACTAAACTGCAGCCTCCATCCTTGGAGGGAGGGAGGGGGGGAGGGGGGGTTGCTTTTTATCTGTGTGGCAATAATGTGGAGCTCGGCCTGCTCCCCGTTTTTAATGGCGACTACAAGACCCATCTCTTTGTCGGAGGGAAGGGTGGGGAGGTTTTGTTTTTAATTACTGCTGGTTAATTAGCCCCCAGTGAAAAGCACAATCTAATCTTCCCGTACTTCCCGTACTTTCTTCCAGTGATTTGAGGCATTGAGACACACGCTGACAGCCAGAGTAATTCCATCTGACTCCATCGCTTCTCCGCGTTAATACTGATTCAGCAGAGCACCCACACACTCCTGGCGGCCGCGAGCGCGCGCGCGCGTACACACAAACGTCCCTCTCTCTCTCTCTCTCTCTTTCTGTAACGCAATCAAAACACGCACGCACCCGCGCACACACCAACATAAGGTTATGGGAAAAGGCCTCTGAGATGTGTTCTGTCTGTGTTTGTGTTCGTGTGTGTGTGCTGTTTCTCTCGCTGTGTCTCACAAGCTCAAACATCCTTAAAGTTACAACGTTTGAAGGAAATAAAAATATCACAGCCTCTGTTACAAAGAAAGTTAATTCAAAAGCACCTGGTAGCAGCAGTCACTGGAGCATCAAGGCCAAACATCTCATGATCAAACACTTTCTTCCAGCTGATCCAGATGATCAACAGTGTAAAAGGTCAGAGATAGTGTTTTATTTTTTATTTTTTTCTTGCATCAAAATCCACATTTTATTAACAGAGAAATTATATATCCATATTTAAAAAAACAAATACCCAGACTGGATTGGTACCAAAATGCAACATGGCAGACGAGCTGGCCCTACATCAAGTTTAAACCGGTCGAGTCGCTACTTTTGCGCAACCTGATGAGCAAACACTAGAAGTAATAATTCAGAGAGCCAAAGCCTCACTCAGGATTTAGCAGGCACAGACTCCTGTGTCTGGTATACTGACTAATCATAGCCAACGTTTGTGACTTTCAGTAGGTGCTGCTGTGTCTCTGAAATTACCGAACAAATGCACTTAATGTTAGCCTGTGTTTGAAGCTAATTTGAAATTGACCTTCTCATGAGCTACTTGTTTAGATACAGTACAGTCAGCGCACTGTGTGTGTTTTCCAGGAATGTATTCATGCATTTTCGCAGCCTGCTCTACGCTGTACTTTTCCTCTGATGGCATTTGTTTGTATGCACGCGCGTGGCGTGTGGCGTGCACGTATCGCTGGAGTAGCGTGCTGTAAGCAAAGTCTCCAACACCTGGGTCCGCTTACTCATCTGTACTCTTCTATTTTCTTCTGATTGCTTTTATCCAGCCGTCCATTATACATGCTCAGAACCAATCCGTGTCTTGAAATTTGCACATAAGAAAAGCCCTTTATACTGGGAAAACCACACCACCCCTTTCATTACATTGTGCACTATGAGAGAACTGATGTATTGTACCTGTCTGAATTTTGTTATGTTTTATCTGTCATCTGCCAGGCGATTACAAATGCAAATTAGCTGTTGAGCTAACTCTGGCTTATTTGCATCTGTATGTATATTTATGTTCATTAGTATGCGCTGCCCCCCTGACAAATGAACAAATAAATATAAGCTCTTCTATATTTCACTTGAAGTTTTACTCAGAAAACAATATACTTTCAGCAATAGGTGTTGTGACTGGTTGGTGTAATTATCCCAAAAAATAAGTCTGCACCTTTTTCCTTGAAATTTAAATGACTTATTTTTGTGATTGAACCATCTTACAAGCACTACTACAGTACTGCAGCAAACATAATCAGTAATGGTAGTTGGAGTGGGTTCATCCCAAGTGTTGAAATGTGTAATGGGACAGGGTGTGGTAGTAACATTAGGTAGGGGTGAGGATGAATTATCGCACTGTTTTTTTTTTTGGGGGGGGGGGGGGGGGGGTTGCGTGGGGGTACACTCCAGTTAGTGCCCCATAAATATTATGGCAGTCTTCAGGTTTTTTCACTCTCAAACATCCATCTGAAGTTGGCATGTCAAATGCCTGCACAGAACCTCTAACATTGTTTCCATAAATATCTCCAAAAAACAGTTTGAACTTTATGAAATTTCACAAAAAAAAAAAAAAAAAAAAAAAGAGGACACGTGTATCGTTATCCTTTATGTTTCCTCACACAGGAAAGGTGATGTAAATTACTGACGACGGAGAGGAGATTTTAAGTATCAGTGTGACCGTAGAAATACTAAAGGTGTCATGTTCTGTGTTTTCCATGTTGGTTTATGGCCAAAGCCAGGGTCATAAAGGCAGGCAGGAGTCATAGGAGAGCCCCACAGGTCAGCAGGTGCACGCCAGTCTTTGATCTCTGCCTTCAGTTGCCGAACAGTTTTAACGTCAACTCTTTGACTTCTGGTGACCCGCGCGAACGCGTATAACTCACAGAAAGTCTCCCCACAAAATTATGCGATTCCTGTTTGAATCCCTGTGGTCATTTAATCCAATGAGGCCGTCCGCTGCCCGCTAGTACGTCAACTCCCTGTGAGATGGTTTGGTTGTTCTCAGCGTTTGCCTTTCATGTTTAATTTCAGCTGCCGCGTCCTAGAGATGGACGGCCATTGCGAGGCCGCGTCCACAATATTTAATTCTGTCATAAATCAAGCGTCTGCGGTTGGCATGAATTATTGATTGAGTGAATTTAGAGGAAACAGCCTGTTTTTTTTTATTTTCTCCTTGATGGACATGCTTTGCTGTAATGCACTCTGTTCCCAGTTGCCATAGCATTATGGAGTGTCTTTCTTTTTTGGGGGATAATACAATGGACATTAAAATGGACTTGAGAGGCTCCTATAGGAAAATTGAGCCTTTAACCTGCATGTTAATTTGATGTTCTTATTGTTGTCAAGAAGAATAAGTGCAAGCGAGAACCCGGTGTCTGTATGTGCCTTCCTCTGGATGCCTCGTTAGTTTGGGGAGGATACACTGTTTATATTGAAGGTCTATATTGCATAAATGCAGGGAAGTATTTCAAACTACACCCACTCCCGAAGTGGAAATTCCCCTTCTCCGCCTCACACAGAGACCTTCCCAGAGTTTTTGGTGTGGCATATTTACTCTGCACGCTCGTGTACCTTGATAACTCTGCACATGACCCTACAGAACATCAAAGCTTCCTCTGTCCATCCACTCCTGTTCAGACCCCAAACAGTGCTAAGGGAGAATGGAGAAAGAAAAAAAAAAAAAAGCGTCAACTCAGATATGCAGATATGTTTACCCCTTGGTTACATTCACTCCAGTCCCTGGAGACATCATTAGCTTATCACATTTCCCCCTGTATGAATTTACATCTGGACACTGGAAGGCACTTCAAAGGTGCCAACAACATCAGTGTTTAAAAACCTCCCCACAAGTGTTGGCGAGATCTTTGAAAGAACTAACTGTGGGAAACCGCAGTAATATTGCGAATCGCCAAAGCTGTGATTTAATCAGGAGCGTCGCTTGAGATTTCAGTAGCTTAAAGAAAAATATGCTGATTATGTTTAGAGTGGGCGATCAATGTGTTCATTAATTTCTAGGGCGATGTAATTATGTTTACCCCCGTCGATTATCAATCTACATGCATCTAATGTCACAGCACAGCTCCCCGAAGAGAACACATTTCCACAGCCGAGGAAACTAGTCAGCCAACAGCATATACTGTATATTTTACTCAAGGAGTGAGCTGAGACAAGACGAGGGAGTCAGAGGATTGCACCAGCTCGCTGGCCTTTCTAGGCCCAAATTATTATTGTTAATTATTCAGACAGACGTAAAAAAAAACCCTAATGTATAAGCCAAAAAAACTGCACAAAACATTGTAAGGTTGTTATTTTGCCATTTGCTATCTGCGAAATAATGAAATTATCTTCTGATCTTTCGAGTCGATGTAAAGTTAGAATGAACTACATTCCACGCGCCCCACACTCTCACCACCATCCCTCCTTGTTAAAACCAAACAAACCCGGTTCTGACTGTACTGCAAAAAAAAAAATAAATAAAAAAAAAAAAAATCTCAATCCAGCCCTGCTCCATATGAGACTTCCGAAAGTCATATAAGTTGTTATGTGTGGCATTTAAATTGTACAAAAGATTTATTTGTAAGGCTCGGAGTTGCTTTTATAAGAAGGGTAAAATGGTCCATGGAGCTGTCAAAAGGCCAGCAACACTCAATCAGTCGTTTCGTGAGGAGTAGCACAGGCAACACGCTTTCACATGAGCATGTGAATTATAGGGGAGCCAAAGTGAATGCAGGGTCCTGACTGAATGCTGCCCTGTGCTAATGCCAGGCTGTAAAAACACTGACTTGACAACAAGCAAGCCCCTGTAGTTCTGCTGAGGAGAGATGAGGGCGAGAGAGAAGCAAGGAGAGGAGTGTGGAGAGAAATGGGGTGTGTGTATGTGTGTGTGGGGGGGGGGGGCAGAGATAGAAGAAAAGAGATAGAAAGGTTAGAAATTGCAGAGAAGAAGAAGAAGACAGTGTTCTGGATCACGGCTGTTTTTGACATGTGGCTGCCCTGTCATCCTCGTCCTCTGGAGATTTAATGCCCCAGCCAACTGCTTAGCAATTGTTAATATATATGGTGGCCATTTTGTGCTGACATGTGCTGCTCTCGGCTATGAAAAATAATACAGGTCTAAAGGAGCAATCCACCCTCGGAAGGTCTTACTTTATTTAACGCCATCAGTCTGAAATGTTTAGAGCAAGTGTTGAGTGTAGAGCCCAGACTGTGCTTCTCATTCATCATCATCATTATACTCCTGTCTCAGAGCCATGCATCTAATTTTAGGAAAAATGAAAATCTGGTGAAAAACCCAGGAAGTTGTTTCACAACACGATGTTTCCCTGAATGTGCCAAGACTCCTCCAAGTATCACGGTGAAAAAAAGGTTCTCTCTCAGCAGTTAAGTAAATTGAAAAATGTTCCTTTGGGATGTGCCACTGTTTAGCACAGCTAGTAGCAATGTCGTTCTGTTGGACACTTAGTTCTCTCGTTTAGCCCCGGTACAAATAACTCAACAGCCTCTGGGTCAATCAAACTGACTTTTTAAGGATATTTTTGCCCCCCTGAAGATAAACCATAAAGAAATGTGTGGTGTTTATTTTAGCACTGCCAGCAGGTTGTCGTTTTTCTTTCAATTGGTTTTCAAACAAAGCCAAATGATGCAATGCTGCAAATCACGAAAACCTGCGTGCCATGCCTTTAAACACGTTCCTAATCTAAATAAAGATCTTGGATAAATAGCAGCTTCTTCCTAAATTTGTGCAAAGTGATCCAAATAGTAGAATATGTCCTTCCGCTTCTTTTCAATCGTAGACGAGATCTTGATCATTTTGGGAAAGAGGTTCAAATGGAATTTTACAGGCTGACGGCTCAATCACTTTTTGGAAAACCGAGGCTTAAGAATGATGGTAAATGTTGTTAAACAACCCTTTAAAAAATCACTCATTTGGAAAATTGGACACTTGAACACTCAGTGACCAGATGTAATAGCATGGCTCAGCAGGCACAAACTGGGGTTAGGTGGAGTGAGGAGAGCTGCCATTTACACCATCAATCAATACTTCTATATTTCCTGGAGTGATGTGACAATTTCTGGAGATTAGATGGTTGTGATGTAGCCCTACTGTATATGAAGACAGGAGGGCAAAGCAAGATTGTTGCAATCAGAACACATTTATATTTCAGACACCAATATGCAAATATGTTTCCACCTGTGTAATTATACAAGACTAGAAAATAAAATCTTTTAATTTAAATTCAGTTTAATAACCTACCACACACATATATAATACATAATATTCCACGTATAAATACTTCAGCTTAACCTCCAGTGAAACTTTTGAAAATAGTGTTGTGTTATTATGTTGATTGCAGTTGTTCAGATGCTTATGAGAAAAAGCTACAAGACGAGGCCACAATCTGTCCTTAAACTGTTCTGAGAGCTTTGCAAAACCCTGTTTTTCCCCATCGTTCGGTAAAAATGTGCTGCTTGACGGCATTTCTTTATCGTTTCATTAACAGAGTGGGGTAACTCCACGGCCACGTAGAAATGATCCTGTTCTGACTTGTTAAAAAACAGACGTCCTCTTTAGGAGTATAAGTAAAAAGACCGGTGAGACAGCAACTTAGAGCATGTCATCACAGACAGAGCAGAAAAGGAGAAAAATAGACAGATGCCTGGAAGGAGCAGGTCTCGGGGTCAGGAGAAAGATGGGCCTAATCCCACCTCCAATCCCCGCATCTTTTCTTTTGTTTGAAGTCACATCTGGGCTAAATTTCCCCTCCTGACTCAGGCAAAGAGGAAGTCTTCTGGGTGGGTGGAAGGGGTCTCAGGGCCGCTCCTGCCTCCCGGTCTAAACTGTACAAATAGTGTCGATCCGTGACTCACTACAGCGGGAACTGAAGAAACACACATCCAGACCGTGATTCAGGGCTCATCACGGTGACTACTCCTATCAGTCATTCAGACCCATGTGGGCAAAGGTGTGTTTTGACTAAGATGGATCAGTCCTGTCAGAATAGTTAACAGGGGTGTGAGGAGTACAACAACAATTATTATAAATCGAAAACAAACAGCTGTGGCTTATTTAAACACGAGGGCGTACAGAGCATTGCCATTAAGCATGGTAAGTGCACGTGATGCTGCTTGTTGCATTAAACTTAATTTTTGTAGTTCTCAACCTTAAGGTCAGGAGGTCTTTGAGGTCCTTGAGGTCTTTTCTATTTGCTGCATGTTTTTTAATTTCTAGTTTTACTTCACAGGCCTTAAAAAATCCTAAATGAAACAGCGTGACACAGTACAATCCGCCTCATTTGCATGCAAGTAGAAACACTTTTGTCTTAATGCAAAATAAGAAACAAGCTTTTGGACCAACTGTTCTACGTATTTTACAGTAAAAATGGAAAACGTTCGATATTTCATGTTTAGTACGACTGCAGAGTTACAGTGTAAAGCCAGATCAATTAAATGGCTTTGCAAACTTTAGATACAGGCCTTCTTGACTCAGTTGACATTAAAAGGGCGCGGAGTTTACGTGATATTCAGTTTAGTCATCATGTCGAGTAAGATGTGTGGTGTTGTCTGTAGCCATTATGGGATTATCCGGATTGGCTCAGCTTTGGTCTTTGACATATTAATGAGACAACCCATGTTACATACCACAGGAAGTTTGGAGGCAGAGATGTTCTGATCAGTTATGCGAACCAATGTCATAAATTGTATTAAAGAAAGATCTTATGTAAATGGTGTAACTATTAATATAAAGGCAAATTTGGTTGTCACGTCAAAGAGGTTTCAACACAGCTCATATTTTTTGTAACAATTTTCCTTAGTTTGTTTCCTTGCGTTCTAAGATCGTTCCGAATAAATCAAACTTCAGGTTCATTTTTCGTAGAATCAATAATTTTAAGCAGTATTCCATTAAAAGAAAGGATGAGTAGGAGAGAACAGCCGATGACTGAGCGCCTCCCAGACATGAAGACATTACTTCCTTTCAAATAAATAAAGAATGGTTTGTATTAACTTTGCATCGTTTTGGCCGACCGACTGGCATCTTGATGTGCTCAGGACCTCACAGCTGCTTAAAGCCTCTTCCTGTGCTTGAATGACAATCTGTGTTTATTTTTGACTTCCCCCTCCAACTAATTAACTAAGCTCTGAAACACCAAAACACCACGGTCCCCTGAACCTTTTTTCTCTCTGACAGCTCCACCCTGCAGCTGATTTATTATTGCACAATTTCAAATTAGTGCTGAGTGGAGAATGTCTCACAGCAATTTACACGCGTTTGACCTGAGACGCTTATTAATTGCAATATTTTGATCTGAGATAATTACAATATAGTGTACAAAATGTAGCTTCATATAGGCATATATACTTGTCAACCTTGCTTATTTACTTAACACCGGATACAATAAAGAGGAGATAATTAATGCTATCATCTTTTTTTCTTTTTTCTTTTTTTTTTACATTTTATTTAGTGAGTCGGATTATCTTAAACAGACACACACGGAGTGTGTTTTCACGCTACTTCTATACTCCTGTGTCTTCACTTTCAGATTAAACACTGTGCCAATCTTTATTCCTGGTGGAAAATTTTAATTGCTTGGGAAGCAGAGAGGCATCTTAGCCCGCAGTCTGTCTGAAAGCATACATTGTAGTGGGTTTTTAAATGGTTCCTATTATCTATTTCAGCCTTCGCCTTGTCTTTTCGATGTGTAAAAATCCCCCCCCCCCCCCCCGTGTGTGAGGAGGGAATTTGGATAAATCCAGATTACATCAGGAGTCAGGTGAAACAGCTCACAACACAGATGATAAAAAGGTATAATTCTGCCATCAGACACTGCCAGGCTAAACTGTTTCATCCTTTGCCATGATGATGTCATTCCTTGTCTTGGACTATTAAGAGATGTAATTTAATATTCTTATCCTGAATCTTAATATGCATTTCTTTCCTCTGGTTAATTCATCATCATCATCAACATTTTTTTTTCATGTTATTTATTCTGTAACAATTACGGTGTTAGCCTTGGCAAACCCCGCTGTAACCTAATGCATTAAGACATTAAAGCCTGGCACGTGCTCATCCGCTCTTATTTTGGAATATTGCTCACAAGTTGAAAGAAAACTCACCGCAACACAGCTTGGAGATATGCAGATGCCGTCGGGGGCAGCTGGAATTTTTTTTTTTTTTTTCCCCCCCATCATGTGTTGACAGTGTAAGTACTTTATCTTTTGTTTACAAGATCCTCCAGTACTGCTCACCATGACGTGAAAAACATGAATGAGATTTCAATAAATAGCATTTTTGCCCCATATGGTTTTGCTGAGGCAGTAGCCCCTTTAAAACAATCTGCGGTTCCATCTGGGCACTGTGGTTTTTGCCCCTCGCCAGTGTGTCCCCCCCCCCCCGCTTTCACTTACTGCCGCAGCATGCCTCCCCAGTTTGAGAATAGTCTAACAAAACATCCTGAGGCTGCCTTAAGGTGGACGCCTACATGAGAATTACAGCTCCTCTCCGGGTGCTTCAGGGATGGCTGATGAATCAAAACGCTTTGTTCAGCCTTTATAGGCCTCATCTTTATGTTCCATGAAAATGGAGAACAAAGAGGCTTGAAGAGGAAGAGAGGGAATGAGGTTGGTCTTGAGCAACGATATATGGCGTACTGCTTCGGAGGGATCCGTTTTCATTGCTCATCTCTCACCCAGCAGCAGCCCACTCTTCCTCTCTCGCTCAGGTGGCATGGGGCCCAACCCTGGCGCCTGCCACCCTGCCCAGATTAATTGAAGCATGCTGCTGTAAATGAATCACATATGGCTAATATCTGCTCACTTTCCCCTCTCCAGTGCACGCAACCGTTACCTATTCTCGTTTGTTTTCTTTTTATGGAACAGACGACTTCAACGATACCTCTTTCCTTGTATTATTTTTTTTTTTTTTTAAGGAGGCGGTGCTCAACACGAAAGAGAGACAGGAACGAGACGGTGTGAAGGTATCCAAGGTCAGGTGTTGGTTTGAGTTCACTCTAAAATTCATGACTTTCCCTTTTGGTTTTTCATTTTTCTCTTTCCGCAGTCCACTCTTTGGTCTTAGCTTGGCACAAAGCAGATTAATTGCACCGTCTTACAAAAGGTAGGAATAAGCCAGCACACCTGTCCTCGATGGCACCTACCGTTAAGACCAATGTGTCATAGCTTTGGTCTTTATTAGTTATTTATAAGACCCACTGCCCAGAATAACAGCACGAAAAGAGGGAGACAGAGCTAACAGCCACTAACGATGCTTTTGGCACCAACACCCACAAGGAAGAAATATATGAGAGTGACGGATGTTGACCAAAGTGACATTAACCGCAGTGTCAGGCCAGACAGTTCCATCAGGTTGTCATGTCGACACAGGGTGGTTACCATGAAAACATCATATATAGTTGAGGCAGTGAAAGCAACACACAAGAAGAAGATTTGTTGTTACCCTTTAATACTCCCACACAGAAAACCGCCCTGGAAGAGATTACAGATGTCTATTTTTTTCCACTTCACAAGAGGAAAAAAAAATAAAAAGCAAAAGTCTGACCAGACATTTCGCAACCATGAACAAATAAACATTTCGGATGTACAATAAGTTTACAATCCCCCACAACATGCACTACGTTTTCTTTATTAATGTGAAATTTTAAAGTGCCTATATTTTTATATGCAGGCACAGAAATAAAATTTTTCGCATGCATTTTTAAAAAGATGTGTAAATCGAAAGAGTAATAAAAAAAGTAGTTTAATGTATATCATGTAATGGCCATAAAGTATTTAAAATCTCCCTACTTTTCTATCATTATGCAGATTTAGTTAGCACCCTAAAGTAAAGTGAAGAAATACTACTTGGCGTTAAATGGCAATATCGGCATGCTAACAAGTTCAACAGCACGAACTTCCTGATGTTTAACAGGTGTAATGCTTTCCATATTCATCGAAGTTCATCACGCCAGGATGCTAACATCTGCTGATGAGCAATAAAAGTGCAACTGGGGCTGATGGAAAATTCCTGTATCTAGTCCCAGAATTATTGGATGAATCGATATGTTGTTTGATGGTGGTGACATTTCTCGGTAAGCCCAAAGTTCGAATTTTTAAGGAATAGGCAGGGGATGATGGGTCAGATCAGCACCTGCAATAAAGCTGAATTGCAATCAGTGCATCGGTTGATGAGATATTTCAGCCTGCATTCAAATTGTGGACTCGCTCATTTCGCTGGAACTTCACCACATGAAAAAAAAAAAAACAACAACATCAAATTCAAGCCAGACATCCCAGCTGAAAATGGTGCTCTTCCAAACGACAGGGAAGACCGTCGCAGACAGAGCGGACTCTGCACCACTCGTGAGATTACTGTGCTCCCGTCAAATGAGATTTTAGGCGACACAGGAGGCGTTTTGGGGACTATGAGCTAATATCCAATGCTGCCTGAGGATGTCTGATAGTTAATGAGAAGACAGACTTTCACAAAGCCACAGTGCCCTGTTGGTCCCCTCTTATCGTTGAATGATCAGGGTGTATTCAGTAACTTGGCAGAGCGCCTGATTGCATGGTTAGAAATCCAAGTGGTAGATGGATCAGGTTTGATATGAATATTATGTGGTTTGCCCATGGGGACAATTCCATTTGTAGATCCTACCCCCTTCTTTGTCTGGGCCCTTTTGGATTTGTCACTTTGCATTTACTTTAAAGGTAAAGCTTTTAAACAGTCATAATAACGAAAAAGCATGCTTTGGTGGTGACACAGCTACGATTTGTATCAAAGCCATCTGGAAAATAAAAGCCCCTACTTGTATTTTAAAAGTGTGTTGGAGCTCTTTAAATCCTGCGTCTTGGATTTCCACATTACATCCCGTGCTGAGGGAGAAAGTTAGTAAATCAGTTCACGCAAATGTTCTATGTGATTGCACTTCAAATGGTCTGGGGATGATGATGCTAAATTCGGATGCAGTGAGCTAAACCCTTGTCTATCGCTGTGGTTGTGTTCATCCCCAGACGCCCTCACAATTTCCCATCTAAGTGCAAAAACAGATGGGAGCGACACAGTACTCGACAGCTGTATTCCCGTGTGCAGTGGCCATACCTTTAAATGCTGACCTGTATTTTATTAAATACAACTTTGATGTCTATGAATCATTCCCACTTTAATTCCTATGTTTAGACTCCCAGCATGCACTGCCCACATGCGTTTGTCACACCAGGCCACTTGTTGTCCCTGCTGTTGTGATTAATTGCGTGGTACTGCGTGGATTTAAAGTCACGGTCCCCGCTGTGTCAGACTGAGCTTGCCGACTGGCTCTGAAGCTCGCACCTAGCATTGGTGGCGGCGTGCAGCGGTTAGACACGCGGACGTGACGGAGACAGCCCGCATGCTGGGACGACAGGTTTTGTAGGTGCTCACTCTGCACACTGAACCTCTTTGTTCTCTCCCCGACCTTAATGTGGACACTTTTATGTGACAGCGAGGTGGAGATGCTGTCCCCACGCAGCCGCCAGGGTGGTGGTGGTGATTATGACAGTCGTAAAACAACCTTGGCTCCATCTCCCCGGAGTCCAACAGGAGAGAAACAATAGCTGGCACATGTGCAAAAAAACTAAGACCAAGGGAATGGCAAAAATTCCCCTTCTTGTTATTTAAAGCTGGTAAGAGCTAGCAGGTATTTCTCATGACTATCTGCTTTCCCCTGGGTATCAGGTATCTTTGGGGTGAGTCTCTAAATGCCTCAGAAAGGGAGCTGGAATGTGGAGACTGCACATGGAAGCGTTTTAGACGACTGCAGAGCAGGCGGCCACTAGAGAGATGTAAGACGAAACATTGCTCAATGTCCTCTTCAATGTATCTCTTGGAAAGAGAGTGTTAACACATGTTTCGTTCCTGGGCTATCTAGCCATGCGTGTGTGCGTCTGGGGCTTATAGTAACTGCCGTGTCATAGCGGGGGTTGTGTAGAAATACGCCCCTGGGATTTCAGCTCTGGCTGAGGACCAGTTCTACTGATACGTTAACAAGAAGAACTTGTTCTTATCAATGGGGTGCTTTATTCCTGCTGTACACACAAACACGCACGCACGCACGCACACACACACACACACACACACTTTGAAACATCAACAGAGCTGGGGACAGAAACGCAAACATCAAACATTCCAATAAACTCACAGACAGACACAGATCTAGCACACAATCGACCAGCACAAACACACACACACACACACACACACACACTATGATGCAAACAAAGTCAGTATCCAACAGACATGAACATTAAGCCGGTCTCAGACAGCACACAGATGGGTAGAAAGACTCACACACACAGCCAATGGGTACAAAGGCAGTGTTGGCTTCAGGAATGCCCTTCCAGGTTCTCATCAGTGCCACACACACACACACACACACACACACACACACACTGCTCACTTGTTATTATTTCTTGTAAGAGGAAACTGAATCTTCCAAGCAGGAGGAATTATGCAGAAATGACGGGACAGGAAAGAGAGGGAGTGGAGAGGCAGTGAGACGCGGGTGATTTGTGTATAGATATGTGTGTACACTCGTGTTATCTTGGTAGGTGTGCACACTTTTTCCCGTCTATACAATTCAGAAGTAAAGAAACACAAGAAGAGGCCATATCACCGAATTGTGTTGTGATTAGACAGAGCAATCCCACAGCCGGCTGCACCGATAATCCTTCTGGAATTATAGAACTACGTGCTCACCTTTCACGATTTTCTTTTCATGTTGTTGGTGTTAAAATCTTCAAAAAGTTTAAATGCAAGGCACTTATAATGTTTAATAAATGCTTGTCCTCTGAGCTAATGAAGCGATCACTGACCATATGTCTGACGTTTACAGCGGAGGTTTTTCAGTGCGACAAATGTGATCATCATGCTAACTACTGATCAATTTATAAAGTAGGTATGGTGAACTTACTCATCCTGTAGACATTAGCATTCGCTTAAAGATGTTTTTCTGGCCACCTGGTGAATCCAAATCCAATATCCATTCATTCAATATTCAATATTTTGCTTTCCATCACCTCCAGGGTGATATATCTGGCTCTTTGGCTGTTAAATGCGCCACTTCATTCGCCATTCAGTCTTTAGTTGCGTCTGTACACCATTTGGTGCTGGAAAGGTTGTGCACATTTGGGATTATCACAGATTTTTTTCAATGGAAACAGCTGTTCCTTGCTGCCGCTACTGCTGCTGCTGCTGCTGCTGCTGCTGCCGGGAACAAGGCTGAGGACAGCGGTGAGACTGAACCAAAACACAGAAGAGTTTACGGTTTACAGAACAAAAACTGGAGGCTCAAAGGCCGCACCTCTCGTCCGACATAACACTTCAGGGCGGTACTTAAACCAGGAGGACGCCGAAGTCGAGGCCTAAAAGTCTCCCACGGGATACAAGATGGCTAGCATAATGATTGGCGATGTGTCGCTTGCTGCAGGTATGTATGTCTGGATATCCTCATACTTGTGCGTAAGGTGGAAGAGGTTAACGCAGGAGAAGAGGTCTCGGCTAATAGGACTTAAAAGCAGGAGGAGAGAGGAGCTCTGTCACCGCCTTGGCTGGTGCTCCTGCCGTCTTCAGGGGAAGGCAAAGCAAACACAGTACATTGCCCAACCAGCCAGCCCCTCTCCTGCTAATCTCTCAACATGGCCCACATAAATGAAAAGGCTTTTTGGCAGAATTCAATTAGAAACAGCATTAGGTACTTGTCCCCCTTCTCTCTCTCTCTCTGGTTTTGTCCTTTGCTTTCTCCACTGCACACCTCTCACTCTTTCTCTTGCACAGAATTTAGACATTCAACGTCCTCACGCACGCCAGTAAAAAGGCTTTGATAGTCCTATCTTGAGCTGCGGCACCAACGCACACGATCAGAAAGTGTGCACGCAAAGTATGAGCGCACGCAGACCTGCGTATGTGTGTGTAAAATTAAGTTCCCCCTCATGTGTAGTAAGTTATATATTGCTAAGCGCCGCATGACTTACACTCACACCTGTTGTGTAACTAAGCAAAAGAGCACAGGTTAGTGTGTAGGGAGTGTGTTAATACAACCCCCCCCCCCCCCTCCCCCTCTGCGAACACACACCTCTAACTCACTATTATTGCTGGAAAGGTCTAAAAGCCCTGCCATGTGTTTGCCACAGTCAGAAGCTTTTGCTGTCTGTTCAGCTGCTGCTTTTCTGCCTCACATCCAGGAAATCACAAGATCCTGTTTTCAGAAATCGATTAAAAACAGCTTGCTGATCATTCAGCATACGGCTACCCTGACAAACATACCCTGTCATTTTCAAACTGCATTCTATTGTTTTGTTGTTTTTTTTTTTTTTCTGTAAATGTCTTCATCATGAAACTCTTTAACCTGTTTAAAGAGAACCACTGCAAACATTACTGGCCATTTTTACGAGACACACTTTCACAGCTTGGAGTCAAGAGGAAAAGGGAAACATTGAGTGGGAGGCAATTACACACCGTGTCAGCATATCCCAGTAGCTGTTCTGTATTTTCAGGATGGGAGAGGGTTTGATTGTATGCACAGTGACAGTGGTATTGTGTAAAGCCATGTAAGAGTAAAATAGAAATTATTCTACAGATTATAGTTAAGGCAAGACAAATACTGCAGCGATATAGGTTTACTAGTTAGTAAATGTATTAATTTCAAGGAAGGTAATGACTTTACTTGGAAAGTGGTTTAAGATAATTTAATGCATTCAGTTGTATTAAAAACATACATTATATTAAATTGAATGGAATGGAATACAAAATAAATAGAGTTGAATTGATTTAAATTGATTTCAGTCACAGTGAACTGAAATTTATCTCACTAATAAAAGGTTTCTGTCTCTTTATTCAAGGAAGGGGATAATATAGATACTAATTAAATGCATTTTTTTTTTCAGTGTACATTAACTAAGCTGATCTTTAAGTGGTGAGTGTCGCGTTAGCGTTAAATGAAATTATGAGCAAAAGAATAACGTGAGCAAATATTTTAACATTCGAAACATTTTCTGGCAAAATCAGCGCAGAAACACTTCTTAGTTTATTACTCAGAATTATTGTTCCCAAACTGTTATTATTCATCGTAACTATAATCAGAGAATAAAGAATTTAAAATCCAGTTTTAACACCAAAGTTTGAGATTCAGCATTTTATGGCTTAGCGGGAGTTTAATGGAGGTTTGATCCTGATCATTTCATCACGTTTATCTTAATGTGGGGCTGACGTCAGGGGGCAGTAGCTGGTCTCAGCAACAAAAGGATAAATATAAATATACAGCTTGTCCCCACAATGTCTTTTGGTGAAATTACTCCTGATAGGCCTGGCTCACTGGTTTACTAATCTAAGCCACAGCTGTCTTTTTAGCCGCTGATGAGACCACATTTACATCATCAGAGGTTTCTTCAGAGGTCAAGGGTCAGTCAGCTGCTGCTACTGTCACTGAAACTAAGCTAAGGTCAGCTTAATAACATGCTACATTTTTTTTTTTTTTTTTAAACATGTCCAACACTGGTCAAAATATGTCATGATGAACGTAAGTGAAGCGCTACCATATTTCCAAACTCTGGGACTTGGGCATGTAGGCGTTTTTGTGAAGATGGGAGACAATTATTTCAGCTCCTGCCAAGCGCATATCAGCAGCATGGACACTACGAACGCTGGCAGGTAAAGTTCGAACGTACTTTTCCATTGAAGTGACTGGGGAAGGAGAACGTTGGAGAAGGAAGGAGGAGACCTCCCTCCTCGGCGTCACAGCTAGCCATTTGCACACTGACATCCTCTGTCAAAAAAAAAAAAAAAATAAAAAATAAGCTGACTTTGTCAATCACTGTTGACTTTGGACACGTTGCCTTGCTTATGATTTTATATTGGCTAGATGGTTAATGAGTGGGACAGATAATAGCAAAGGTGTGTGTAATGCTGAAAAAAAGTCTAATATTATAATTGTATACATTTATTGAAGTGGTAATGGACATTATGATTATAACTGGACATCTGGATTTAACTGCAGTGTTTTAGAGATTAATTATCTTGCCTGTTACGCTTACAGGCATATCTCTGTTTGTAATTCGAAATTAAAGCAACTGGACTTTTTCTTTTCCTTTGTGAATGAGAGATTTCTTGTTTTGCATTATATCTGTATTTTAATTATTTGAGGAATATTGAAAAATGCAAGAGAAAGACTGAAGCCAGAAATTTGCCAATTACGACTGTCAGCCGTTTGCTGGCTCTAGTTCCATTCTACGTAGTAATTTGAAGCTTTTATGAGGGCAACATATCACTATTGTCTATAGTGCTTATGGGGAAAAAAAAAACTCCCCAAACTTTTCTCCCTTGAAACAGTTTAGTGATCTCTGCAGCCAAGTCAATAAATAGGAAGACTTTTCCCTCGCTCCGCTCCCCTCCTCTGTGAAAGATCCAATTTCAGCCCGACAGAGGTGATCCTTCCTCGGGACTCATTCAGATGGAGGCCGCTGGGCCGTTTACACAGCAGAGTGAGAGTGAGGGATTTCTAATGACGCCGCACTCTGATAGTCTTCCAGCGAAGGCCCAAGGCCCCTCACCAAGGACCTTCCAACTCGACACAACTGCTCACCAGCCAGTCACATAATTCTAGAGTGTAGGCAGAGCGTGTGGGGCCTCTGAGTCCAGGAAGCCCAGACGAGTGCTAGCAGATGGAGTCCATGCTGATTAGACTTTTGTTTTTTCTCTCTCTCTCTCTCTCTCCCTTTGCACACAACTCATCTCTGAAAAGTCAGAGATCACATCAGGCTGAATGTTTTAAGGCTTTATCATGTTTATCAAATCCAGTTAGTAGTGTTAATGTTGTTTTTGAATTTGACCTGCAACCGGGTGATAGTACTGAGGGTGATGTGCAAAGTAAAAATAATCCTGTCCGTTTATCAGGTTTTTCTTCAAGTGAATGCTAATGTGAGCCCTGAATAATTAATGCCATGCCAAAAAATATTAATGATCCCTTTTTAATGAGCGATTAATGCTGAAGCTAAGTAACCTCAATGCTTGTTTATTATTTTTCCTGAAGTTAAAACAAGGTGGATGTCGCATTATGGCAAGTCCAGTGATTAATTTCTTAAAGAAATTAATGTAGTCCATCGCCTGATTACTTTCTAAATTTTGCTCCCTGCATCAACGATGCATACACAGAAACATTTGGTTTATTATGAAAATCACTTTCACCCTCATTGAAAGTTTTCGGGTCTTTCACATTTTTCCTGTAGCGCAACTTGGAACACTTTTCACTTTGATTTATGATGTGGTTTGGTCTCAAAACAACCGTCAAATCTGTGTTCCGTTTTGGACAACAGACTATGGTGCTGTATTGACAATGCCTGTCAGTGAGATGTTTGATAGAATCTGACATCATTTTTAAAATAATTATCTTTATTTTTGATTGTGCATTTTTTATTTTAAGTATACTTTTGAAGAACAGCTGCTGTTCTCGCATTGCAGTACCCCTGAGATTAATTGTCAATCAATCATACGTCCAATGTTGCGATGATGTTCTTTTCATGGATTTTGTGTCTCTGTGTCATGTTGTTTTATCACTGTCTCATCAGCCGTTGTTGTTGCCGCCACTATTTCAAGCCACCCATCTCATCTCTATGCAAAAGACTGCACAGTACACTAACCTAAATTGTATTCATCCTAGTAATGGGAGCAAGTAATGGGAATAATTGCCATTTATTACAATGAACAGCTCTTATTGGTAATAATTAATAGTTATGTTTTTCCATTGTAATTTTAACTCACTTACCTTTATTGATTAAGTTCCATTATGTTAGGTTGCGGGTCCTGAAGCAAAATCTGTTCACTAACCTTTCAACCCGACATTTCATTTTCTCTATTTCAAAGGTTTCAGCAATGAATAGAAACTTTCCTTTGAAAATGTAGCGGTTTCACTTCAGCTGATGGTAGGGGCTGGAATTAATTATTATTTTCATTAACAATGAACCTGCCTATTATTTTTAATTCATTTGTCTATGAAATGTTTCCCAAAGCCAAAAGTCATCCATTTAGCTGGTTGATCTTATCACACACACACAGTGAAGTGATTTTCACCAAAAAAATCATCTTAATATCACAGTTGACAAAGTAGAGCCCACATCTGCGAGGGTGCAAACAGAAAATCGTCTACATCTTCAATTATACATATTGATCAGAGACGTTTGCATTTGCAGATTGAATTTTGTTCTTTCTAGTTTCGTTGACCTTATGAGTTTACCGTTGCTTTTATTTGTATCACACATCTAACAAGTGATAAAAAAGAAAAAATACAAGCATCTCCAGCAGCAGCAGAACAATGCTTCCCTGTCGTCCCATGTTTGTATCAGCAGAGAAAGCTCTGGTGTTATGCAAAAACGAGGGGCGGCAACATTTATTGTAAATGTCACGTATTATTTACTTAAACATGATTTCAATGGTGCAAGCATCAGAGGGCCCAGGAATGCCACGTCAGTTGACCCATAGCAGCATAAAAATGAGTGATCAACAAAAATGTCAGTCCCACAATTCATTTCCCTTAACCTGCATCCATTCTTAAAGTGGTTACACACTTCCAGCCTTATTACTGGCGCCGCTGGGGAGGTGGGTGTAAAGTGGCTCCACAAGGCCGAGAACCTCATCCATATGTCCCTGACTGGATGTTAGGTATTAGGATGCAGGGAAAATGAGGAGCACTTGACCTCTATTGTCTCGGTGGTTGGTCACATTTTCCTGCCACAGTCATGGGCCCGAGCTAAACTCCGTTTCCTTTGCCATGTCATTGTGTCAGACACAAATCAAAACAGCACAGGCACACAGAAGCACACGGTTGCAATGGCACTGCAACATGGGTTCATCACCCCCATCATAAATGCTGTCTTCCTTTCAGGAAGGGAGTTAAGACACACACACACACACGCACACTCCCACACAGCTACATTACTTCTGGGCATACAAAGATGTGCATGTCTTAGCAGTGTTCTTCCCTTGGCAGTGTAGCTCCTCTGACATTTAACTGAAGAAAAACAAATTCCACCCATGAGTGCATCTTCAGTACTCGCACAAAAAGAGATTTAAAATGTGTAAAACAACACTCATAATAACCAGAGTACAAAAAGTCCCCTTGATTATAAATACAAGGAGGATCGATGCAGAACAATGCTAACTTATACGCTACCGGCTCAGATCAGCGTCTGTAAATGAAGCCATTTTGTCAAAAAAATGATGTGGCTTTAGTTTATGAGTTCATTTGAAAATGGGAACCATTCTGGAGGCTGACCTAGTAGGAACTGAGTGGTTTTATTTCTTGTCTGAGCTCCGGGTTTAAAGAAATGGCCTCACTAAACCGCTGTTACTTTTACACGTCTGGGTCCATTTATGTGAACAGTCCCTGTTGTATCATTTCTCCCCCTCGTGTTAGCAATACTCCACCAGCTCCCTGTTTCCCTCCCTTTTCCCCGATCTCTGCTTCTTTCTGTCGACACCAAATGGGAGACAGCGTTGCGACGTGTTTGAGAATGGAAAATTGATTATAAATAGACGATGTGAGGGATGCACGGTAGTGATAGCTGAGAGTGCTCTGTCCCACAGCACAATGCCACCACAAGCTGTTAACTGCCCCCCGGTGCTGCGCTTTGATGCTGCCCAGTGCATATTCTTATGCTTTGACGCTGGTAAGCCTATATGCCTCAAGAGAGCTCACCCGGGGGTCAACTAATGGGACCATTGCCATCCTCCCTCTTTGCTTTGGAAAAGCAGCAGTTCCTTTTCTCTCTTTCCCCTTCCTGAGGACTTGGTTACAATAACTACAGCTCTCACAAACCCAGATGGGTGACGAGCCTGACTGGGCATGTTAAGAGCCGGAGAAAAAGCATTGTAAGTAACCAGTGGCCATATTCAAAGCCAACACAAACTGACTCACACCTTGGAATCTTTCAATTTGCCTGTAATAAATTGCAGTAGGAAGCAATTGCATGAGGGGATGAAATTGAAACCCATGCAGGGACAGTGGCAGAGTCTCAAAGAGAGCAGCGCCGTATATTCTTTCCTTTGACTGGTTAAAGGAATGGAAACAATGTCCAATTGCGGAATTTCTCTCTGTTACATCAACACACGTACGCATACACGGGAAAGAAAGCGTTACAACAATGATGAGGGCTGAGCAGATATGCCTCCACATTAATGCGTCAAGTTGCTGCCCAGGCTCGCATGTTTTCTCACTTTAAAAAAGAAAAAAAAAAAAAAAAATAACTGAGAACAGCAGCAGCGGCGGCAGCATCTTTTCTGGCAATTATAGAAGCGAGAAAATGGCTCTTGGAGAGAAATATATAAGCCTACCTGTGAAGTCCATACAGCGTTACACACACGTCATATATGTATGCTCTCAGCGACATGACCTACGTCAGTGGATGCAGTAAGTTGGTCCTAATGCTCTGACCTGCCTTCTCTCTCTGCTACATTAGTGCCCAGCTGAGCGGCGATCAGCTCTGTTTGCTCTAACTGCAGGTGGCATCAGTGACATGCATTAGTCTTCCTTTGGCCCCTTAACAGAGGAGCAAATGTGAGCTCCCCGGAGCGCTGGGAGCCCAGCGGTAACGGGATGACGGCTGTCGGAGGGCTCCATCTGAGCCACAAGTGGAAACGCAGGCCGAACAGAATACGAGTCCAACCCACAGCGATGTAGACTGTATCAAAACACAGGCTCTGGATACGGACTCTCCTCGCCGCCAATCTGGTCCCGGCTGGGCCCAAACTTGTGTTATTCTGCTACATTCCCTCACCAATCCTGTTCTCTGCCCTGTGTTGCTCTGCTCCGGTGCTTTTTCAAGCGAAATAAGTATTTGCTGACCGCACAAAGGACATTGTCCAACAATGATGTATAGTCTGCAATGATTAAAAACAAAAAAATACATATGGTCGGTCTGTTTTGTTTTTCCGTGGAAAACCTTTTTTTTTTTTTCTTTACCCCTTACATGATCAAAACATCTTATCAGCGGAGTGCTAATACAGGCTCATTTAGGATGAGATTGGCAGAGCCTTGTTTGCTTGCCGAGTGTGTGGGTATCAGATAACGCAGTATGTGATTTATTGGGTGGTGGACAAATAAAGAATAGCAGAGCAACGTGTGGGAAGACAGACACTGGTCTAAAAGCCTCTATTCATCCCTGAGTCATGTTTCACCGGGGCTTCAGTGTCAGGTTGGACCATAATCTCCTCCAGATGCCCGTGCAGGAAAACAACGTCTCTGCCTTGCGCCGCAGCGGAGAACAAAACAGCCTCGCCAATGACGGCAACACAATTGATTTGCTTTTCTGTTATTACTCGGTGGTTGCTTTGCCTCATTTGCGTTCAAAGTTCTGGGACCACTTCCCTGTTTGCTTTAATGTATGTGTTTACTCATTTGTCCTCCCTGTTTGGTTTCCTATATTCTCACTTTCTAGTCTTCGTCAAAACTGTATCTCTTTCCGTTTATCAGCTGCATGTGTAGGCTGGCCTGTTCATCGTGGATGAGAGGAACAAGGGGAATATACTCATAACCCTCCGCTGACGTGCCGTCTTATTTGATGTGGGCTTCTCAAACAGATGCCCCGTCTCTCCTACGCTACTGGGGGTATTGAATTGATGCGTGGCTCCGTCTCTCTGATGTTATAATGCAAACACATTTGCAAAAACCAATTCTGTTTCCTGTCAGTGTGTTCACATCTTGTCTGTTATTCAGAAAATTTGTTGCTAATGTTTCTGTAAAACAAAATACAGTATTTAATTTGTAGAATCTCCTGTTTGGGCAGCAGAGATAAGTCAAAGATAATTAATTTGTGAATAGTAATGATGATAATGATTAATTAATTTTTGCTATATGAATACCATAAAAGATGATATAATTTTTTCAGAATGGTGTGTGTTCATTTGTAAACTGTTTGGTGAAAATATTGAAGTTGCTCTCATGTCTTTACAGTAAATATGAAGCCAGAGCCACATCTGGAGTAGCTTAGCTTAGCATAACAGCAAAAAGCAAAACCCAACTGCTTACACATCTTAAATCAGATCAGTCTTTTTTCAAATTGTTTAAATCACTGTGTTAAACAAACTAAATATAAAAAGTTAATTAATCAGTCATAAACTCGTGTGTAGGTGAATTTTACTTTTGGACTAAGCAGAATGAGATAAGATTGATAACATCAAACAAGAAGCTGAGTGTGTGCCTCCTGAAATGTCAAGCACATCATTTAAGTAGCTCTTCAATTAAAAAAAAAAACAAAACAAAAACAGTTGTTTCAGCACTAGCTGATTAATGGTGAACATTAATGGTGTTGGAACGCAATGTCTGTGTGTACAGATAGACAGACCTCTGTCTGGCACAAAGGCTTTAAGTGTTTGGGAGTGGATCTATCTGTCCTTGTAAAACAAAACTGTAAAAGGAAATTTACAAGTCAATTGCATCTCTGGAGTTGAGTCAAGACTGTAAACAGTGAGGAGGACGAGTAGTAGTAGTAGGAGGAGGAAGACAGGGAGGCACAAGAAAAAAAGATAAGCTGGCCTTGAATTATCTAGGCCAGTCAAATGGAGGTGTGGTCAGGGACGGACGGCACAGCTTTTGCTCAGGGCCAGGTCCGTGAGAAGGTCATGTGAAAGTGGAATGTGGCCCTGCTGGATGTTTGCCAGAGGCTGCATGTAGTCAAGAAAGCTTATTTTTCTTCAAACAAAGTTAAAACTGGATGCCACCTGGGAGAGATTATTCCTCCCTGTTTCCATACAGCCCATGCTATTTGAATAATTGTGTTTTTAAAATGTGACAATATGTCGCCACGGTGCAGAAATCTGAAGGTTATTATTATTATTATTATTATTAATAATAATAATAATAATAATAATAATATTAACGAAAATACATATTTATTTAATTATTTTTTTTTTTTTTTTTTACTAATTTCAACAGGCATAATAAAAGAACTTGGCTTTGGTGAGGCGCACTACTGGACAAACAATTACCGAGCAATTACTGCGAAGCTTTTGAGACAGAGAGGATGCATCGCTCAGCCGGCAGCTGACAACATGAGCTAAGTCAGCAAATGACATGCAAAATAGGAAAATAATTGTGTGGAGTGCCAGAAGTGGATAATGTCTGTTCAACGCTGAGGCATAAAATAAACAACGCAGAGAGTGCGAGGCACAGATTGGAAAAAATCTCATTTATGTAGACAGGTGAGAGGAACAGAAAAGTGCATATCCAAAGAGAAGCTGAAGGAGCACACGTATTCACACACTCCGGTGATCGCTGTCAAAGCCTGGACGTCAACTGAATTTCAGTCTGACTGAAGGCTGGGTGGATAAAGAAGCATTTGCCTCGACAGGTTTATTCAAAGTTTCAAAGCGATGCATATAACCAAAATGGTTATATTTGTTTCCATATGAAAGTATTATTTCATTTTGCAATATGATGCTGGATTTTGTTATAGGTGTGAATGTTAAATAAAAAATAAAAGACCTTTAATCCAGCTCACCTCTCTTGAGTCATAAATTCGAGTATAGAAAGAACAGAAAAGTGAGGGATTATGTCACCGTGGGTGGTGAGAGAAACAGTGAGAAGGCGAGATTATGATAACGGACAATGAGCGAAAACAAAAATATGGCCAAAGACAGGCACTCGCTTTCACACTGGCAGCCTAAATATGATTCTCTGTGTATACAGATTGGAATAGGGTTACTTTTATAGGGTGTGGATGACAGTCAAAATGTAGAAGTCGTTTCTGTAGGTGGCTTGAAATCTGATTCGAATCAAATTTTAAACGGCTTAGCTACAGCCACTAAAATAGCATAACACAGAACACATGATGGTGACATCACATCTGGCTATTACTGACGCCGAGGAGTGAGAAGTATTCAGATTCTTAAACAAAAGCAACCATTTTCCAGCTACCCGTCGCGTCGATGCTACAACTGACGGACTAAAATCATCAGCTGTGTAAGTATCAAAAGTCAAAACTTCATCATCATCGTTGGAACCACATCACGCGTGCAGTGAGGTAATTCAGTCCATGGTCCTACTGTACCTGGTGGGTCACATTTCGCTATCAAGCGAGAGTATTCCACTGACACAACACGGCTTCCACTTTACCAAATACCAACATCTTGACCAAGTGAGTTTTTTCTGTGTTTTCTGTCAAAGCTGTCTTACTAGCCCAAACTCTCCCCTTCTCGGGTTCTTCTTGCTTCCCATAAATACTCCTGCGAGTGCACAGTGAACGCTGTATGTAATGCTCTCCAGATTTGTTTTCATTTGCTGCCGTGGGATGCCTGATCAAGCTCACTTGACCCAATTTTATTAAATCACCTTAAGTGTTGACAAAGTCTCGAGTCCTCGCTTTTTTGCTTTTCCAATCAATAAATAAGTCAGTTCAGCCTGCTGTTCAACATAAAAAGCTCATATTTGACTGTACCATTTTGAAAAATGCCCAATTACTTGTAAAACTGGAATATGACATTCAAAACCACAAGGAATAAAGAAACCAGAGCAAACTGCAATGCACCAGAGAATATTTCTAATGATTGGTTTTCTAGGTTCCTAGTAAAGGTAAACGGTTCTACTCTTCCACTTTTGACCCGTTAATTTGATCGCATTAGGAGGATAAATACAGTAAATTCAAAATAGATTTCTTCTTAAAAATTTGTATGTTTCTCTCCAGTTTGAACAGTTGGCTGATGGAACTGTGAGAGAAGGTCATAACACCTTTTAGTGACACTACTGACTCCTGATACACATCTGAAGCATGACTAACTGCTCCACCTATCTCCATCGAGGAGCTGAATCCTAAATGGTTAGAATCTTACTCTGAGGAAAAATATATGCTATATAAAAACAGTATACAGTGGTGATGGAGAACACAGTATCAGACAATAGGAAAACACCATACAATTACAAATTTACCGTCAAATTGTAGAGTACAGTGCCTCATCACTGAATGGGCTTATCTCGGGTGCTGCTTACTTTGCCTCCATCACTGGTGGCACACATCTCCATTCTTCATCTAATCTACATCAGGATGTTTAGGTTTCCCTCTTGAAAAAAAATGTTCCAGGAGTCTGTTATGGTGCAGCAACAACTAAGGCTGCCCCAACAACAAGGGTAACGCCATTTCCAAATGACATCAGCTATTTCAGCAAATAGAGTTTTTACGAGGTGAGAACATCACCGTCTAAGATAAGGAGGGACAGATCGGGGGAGAGGTGAGGCCGAAGGGCTGGTGCGGCTGAGTTCAAAATGAGTCATCAGCGTGAAGCCTGCTGAAAGTTCAGTGCGGTTGGAGCTGAAAATCCAAGGAGCGGGGCTTTGCGTTGTGTGCTGTACGCCTGCTGGCAGCCGCTTTCTCTGGCATCAACAGCAGCCTTTTTGGGCCGCTGTCAGAAGGCTCCAAAGCAAACAGGAACGGCCCTGCTTACAGGCCATAAAACTTGTGGGTCAGCCTTCCCAATCATGTGTCCTACCAAAACAGCAGAAAGGTGTTTACATTATCCACTTATGTGGGTAGACAATATTACAAATAATAATATATATTATATATATTATAAATAATATTACAAATTATAAGAAATATTTTACTTGCAAGTCAAATTAGAATTGCTCCCATTTTTCAAGCAAATATAAATGACAATGATGGCGCAGACAATGTGCCCCTTTTTCCATTTTTTAAAAACAAAATAAATTCTTCATGACTGGTAAATCTTTTTATATATTTGTGGAAGTAAAGCCTAAGAATCGAGCCTGTGGGTTCGTGTTTCTCATGGCAGCTGCTAACTGACATTTGAGATCGCTGGAAGCCCTGTCCACATTGATCGAACCTCGCCTTGGCGCTGCATACAGAAACATGAAAGAAGGATAATTTATGTGCCTCAATAATATCAAATCATCATGTCCCATTAAACAATTGAGGCGGAGGTTAGGAAGCTAGCTGGAAAAGAGTCCACTAGTTCTAGATTGATTTCAACAAGCATCCGGCTAGCATTAGTTGGTTCATGGGTTCGGGGTGCTGCAGCCGATCCCACCCCAATCCCACTGGGTGAGGGTGGGGTCACCAGTCCATCACAGGGCCAACAGACAGAGACAGACAGAGACAACCACTCACCTCCACACTCAGACCAGACACTGAGCCCAGGAATCGAACCCGTGACTTTCTTGTTGTCGGGCAACAGCGCTAACCACAACGTCACCATGCTTCCCTTAATCCATTCAGCAGAATTACATTTGGAAAGTCTGGGAAAGCTGCATGATATAATTATTCAGTCTTATTCATGAATATGGGCAGACAACAGGAAGTCAGCCAGCCAACCAAAGTACCGAGCCGATGTTCCCTGGGTCCAAAAATATGCACAGGGATTTTTGCCGTATGTGCACAGCAAGCAGCTTTCATGCGAACAACTCTGGTGCCATTTTTCTACGTATGCTGCATCCAGTTCTCCTGAACGCAGCCATTGCTCAGACATGGTGGTGGCGAAGCAAAAGCAACAGCTAATAGGATAATCTCAGAGCTCATTGGGATTCAAATCCCATCAAAATGATGGAAAGGGTCACAGAGATGCCTGAGTAGGGAGTGAAATACTAACATTTTTGGCATCATGAAATTGATACATTATTTTCATTATGCACTATTTTCCATCACTCATGCTGTGTTAAATTTTACTTTAAAGAATTCCAATGATATGCCAAATAGCAATTTTTTTTTTATTTTTTTTTTGTTATGTTTCAGGGGATTTCTTCATCCCCAGTGGTTTGAATTGCAGGGCTCTTTCTTACTGTGATTTCCCTTTTATACTTCTCTGTCAAGACCAATCAAAGGCACCACTCACTGTTGGCTGATTCATTTGTGGGGGGGGGAATAAAACTCATCCATTGTCACCTCTCATCTTCAAGTGGATTTACTGTGACACTCTGAATGTCAATGTACTTGCCAAAACAGACCGCCTGGAAGCCGTGGGACGGCAAAAGTAAGTAATTTCTTCCTCCCACATTTAGCTCAGGGAATGTTGTAAAGGTCAAGGTTGGATTCTGTGGCGGGGGCTTTTTTATCCTTTCGAAGCCCAACTCTATAAATGAGAGGCCTCACATAAACAGGGCACAAATGGTCACTAGAGGAAAACAGCTATAGGAGGGATTCACCGTGGCTCTGTCTGACCTCCAGACACGTGAGGCGCTTGTAGGGAGGACAAAACAGCAGCTTAATGTTTTTCACATCGGTCTTCATGATACTGTAAAAACACGTCTGAGCCCTTGACCATAATCTAATGATTGGACCTCATCTGTCCAGGTATTATCTTCAGAAAATATACACTTGCAACATTCTTTCTAAACTATTGAGTTATGTGTTTATTTTACAGGGAGCCATAAGAATTCAAGCCCTGCTGGCAGAATATAGGTTGACTTAAAGATGTGTATATATAGGGTCGTTTTTTTTATGGACACTTAACTCCAATTAACCTTCATTCTGCTGTTTGCCTGTAATCACATTATCCTGTGGTATTTGACTCTATTTTTCTTTCATCCAAAGAGAGGCCATGTCCTGCTACATGCCCAGAGAACAGCGCCGCAGCACAAGAACAAGCTTCTCCTTGTGCTATATTCCCCAGTTGGCCAGGGAACCAGCCTATGGTCTGCCCTCCCTCTCTCTTTCGGATCCTTCTCAATGCTCTCCTCATGCTCTCTTTTTAGCTCTCTGCTTCTGCTCCCTCACGCCGTATCTGAGCTCTGCCCCAGGGCCATGTCCAGCACCAGACAACGTCTGATTCATGCCTTCAGTTGGCGGCTGCGGTCAGCTGACTCTATAGTACAATAAGACTCAGATTGTTAAGGATTGATTCAATATCCCACTGGGGTGCTGATCACTTCCATGGTACCGCAAGAGAGTCTGAGGAGGGACTCTCTTAAAAGTACTTTAAAAGTTAAATAATTTCGGGACAGAAATTTATAAAAAAAAATATATATCCCCAAGATATCAGACTTCATTATATTTCTGCAAAACATAATTTATTAAGACACACTGAGTCATTTCTACTGCCAAAATAACGTCAAATATTTTAATTCCTGTTACTAAATGACTCAAAATGGATTGTTTGAAACAGAGACTTCCCACTTCCCCCCCCCTGCACTGGGCAAAAACACATTCCAGCTGTCAAATATGTTCATTCACGTTCTTCTATATAAAACTGTTTTTGACTACGCCTAAAGCAATTACAGGTGAAAGAGTTTACTTTCAGCACCTCAGCCCCTACGCTGCAGAAGGCGCATGTAGAGCTGTCAGTTGCACTGACACGTAAATGACATATTCTCAGAGCTGATGCATGAAATTTGCAGTGAGTTTGAATGACTTGGAAATGTCAACTCACACTGGCTTTATGTCACTCAAATTATTTGGAAGCTATAGTTAGTTGTTTAATTAAGAATCTGTATGCATACTATTAGATGATCTCAGAAACAAGTGCGGCATTATTATCTATTCATGTCTAATTCTATGTTTTCAAACATCTTTTTATTGCAAGGCATGACTTTAGTTATGACTCTCAAATAGATAAAATGAAACTTTGATGTCTTTTTGGGCTATAAAACAGTCCTAGGTCCTTGTTTTATTACTGTGAAACAGCTCAGTCCACACAGAAATGCAAACTTTTTGGGAAATTGTGCCTTTGAGCGAATTGCAGAGAATTTTTTTAACTCTGTAAATGTCCCAACAGTCAACATTCTCAGCCATCCATTCGGTCTCTCTAAGTGTTTCCCTAAAGTCTGCCTGGCTTGATTCAATCATCCAGGGTGAAACCAGAAAAACAAAGTCTGCAACTACCTTTAACTTGTTTGGGCTCTTAAAACAAAGCTATGTCTTCTTATGGATCAACAAATTCAAATAAAACACAGGAGAAGTCTGAAAATATGGGAGTTCTGAATATTAGTGTTTTACAGTACTGTAGTTGCTAGTTGCTTATGCTGGGAAAAATAACAGCTGAAATACCTACACGACCTCTGTAAACAACTGGATAACTGCATCTATGAGGATAATTAAATGTTACGAATATGTTGATGTGGGAGAGGTATATGCTGTTGTTCTCCAGAAGTTGTACTGTTTACTCATTAATCAGATCCATTGGCAGTCAAGGTCTGGGATTCTGCGTGTTGGCTGGTGGGGTGTTAAATAAAACCTGTGAGTAAAGCAGCTTTTTAAATTGAGTGCATTCAGGGCAATTTTCTCTAGCAAAAAAACAAAAATAATAGAAAAAAAGAGAGGGGGGTAGGTTGCTCCACTGATGAGCAATGGAGTACTTCACAACCGTTTAAATAATGAGACCATTGCAAAAGATGTGAGAGATAATTGTTACTTCTCACCTCAGACATTTTTAAAGTTATTGCCGGTAACTCACAATTAATTCAAATGATTTTCCATTAGGTGAGAAAGAGCAGGTGGCAGACTGCAAAATGTAAACCTTATACAGAATTTTTAAAACAGTCCCAGAGAGAGAGAGAGAGAGATGTGGAAAGTCCTCTTTCATTATGCTTTTCATTTACATAAAAAAAAAGAACCTTTTTTTTGTGTGTCTCCTGTATGGCAGCCATTAAATTCATCAACCCTGTTTAAAAGTTTGCTTCAGAGGGATTTGTCACCCCCGCGGTTGACAAGAGAAGAGCACGGGGTCATGGAGAGACAACGCTGAACAACAGGCAGTGAACTAGAAAGAAACATGGCAGCCATGAATAATGCATGGATGAAAGGTTTATCTAATGGCACTCTTAAAACTTTGAAAAGGCTCATCTTCCTGCTGGAGATGCTCTTGGCGAAAAAGCTCCTTCCTCCAATTTAGTGCAGTCAGTCCTCCGCGCTCAGCTTGAGAGACGCACTGATTGGTTTAATTATGTTTGCGGTGATTAAGCATCTTAGTGGTGCTCATCACAATATTAGCCATGAATCACAATCGCTGCGAGATGTGACATTTGGGTTTCCCTTTTTTTAGTTACTAACACTTTTTTACCACCAGCCCTGAAACATACGCACACACACACACACACACACACGCAGCAGAAGACATTTTAAAGGGGTACACTTACCATCTTTAGACACTTGGTGGTCATGGCAAGGTCAAAGAAGCGACTCTCAGAGGGAGGGGAGAGCACGACCTCGCTGCGTTAAACTCACATCCCAGCCCGGCTCCCAGACATGAGGACGGGACCAACGGGGCTCGTTAACTTGAAAGCGCGGATGGAGGTCGGCGGGCTCGCTGGAGTGTGTCAAGAGGAAGCTGCAGGCACCAGCCACTCAGGTCGCACAGAGACAGACAAAAGCAGGGAGAATTCAAAGACGCCAGCAGTTTCTTCTTCCTCTTCCTCCTCGCTTTCTCTGGTGTAACTTAACCCCCTGAGGAGCAAGCAAGCAAGCAGACACAGAGAACCAGTTCCAGACCTGCCCCGCACCAGCGACCGCCTCTCCCCCTTCTGTCTCCGTTTTCTCTCCCCTCTCTGTTTTTTGGTATCATTTAACTCTTGATTCCACGGCCCGGCAATGAGCTCACCGCGGGCTCAGGTTACAGCGCCTTTACTGGAATGTGAGGGCAGCCGCGCAGAGAGGCAGAGGTGCTGGGGAGGTCAAAGGCTACTGGGGTAGTGTGGAAGAACGGGAGAAGAGAGTGGCGTCTGTCATCTGGGGGAGTTCCAGGAGAGGGATATCTGAGGGGCCTGGAGTGCCGAGAACAAAACAGGAGTTACAGAGGTCATGGGCTGCGGATGTTGTGGGGCCAGACAACATTTGACAGCTCTAGAAACTATGGACTTGAGGACACTGAGTACATTTACACGCTCAAATACACACACATGGACAACCACTCCTAAGTGCCAGATTTATTGCTCACTTAGAGAGTGGGGTTTTTTCCTCAAGGGAAAAAAGCGTTTTTCTTAGTTTGTGGAGCTGCTTTTTTTTTTTTTTTTACATTTTAGCAGACTGCTGGGGATGTGAATTATACAGTCAAAATAAATACATAGATAAGCTGTCCGCAATCACACAAATACTCACATTTGCATAATATGCATTTATGAATTGGGGCCATGCGCTTCACAAGAATGATGAAAAAGAGCAATGAAATAAAATGATGTGAATCACAATTCCAAAAAGAAGGAACAGACTCATGTGAAGGAAAAAGTGTTTCAAGGTTGTTAAAAGCAGCTAAAGTACCTGAAAAGACCACCAAACAGGACTCTGAGAGACTTCTGTCACCTGAGCATTAACTCTGTGAGCATTTCCGTTATGAAGGCTTTGATTTTATTTTTCTTTCTAATTGTGCCTTTAACCTGTTTCAAATTGACCTAGCACGCCGTCCCTCCATCCCTCCCACACCATTCAGTACAGCAAACAGACTTTTGCTACTGTTTTGTGTCTTTTTTCTGTGAAACATTTTGAAATGAAATGCCACAGAGGTATTTCTGAAGCAACGACAAGACTGCTTCTGTTAACATGGGTTATTTGCTTAAACTCTCAACATCTTTATGATTTTTTGGCACAAGTTGTTGGCTAATGGTCACATGGCATCATGACATCATCACTACGAAGCCTCCAACTTGTCCCATTTATGAAACTATATCGTAAACTCATCAAATCTTTTTGGGCGGACTGATGAGTTAATCGATTTTCAGTGGGAGGTCATCAAACATCCCAAACATCCCCCATTTGGCTAATTTACCTACTTGTTAGCAACAAGCCTTCTTTAAGTTAAACTTTGCTTGGAAAAAAAAAAAAAAGATATTGTCTGAATGAAATATGAAAATTCAAAAATTAATAAAAAAATTATTATAACTTCACTTCTATATATGAATTCTGCTTTAGAACTTGTTTCATGCGCAATCTATTGAAAAATTTGGCAAGCCAAGTTTAGCTACCCAGTCAGGTAGCATCTTTAGCCATGTCGAGCTAAATGAGGCTAACATATGCTCAAATTATAGTGAGAAATGTATCCAGAATGATTAATGTGCCCATTAACACAAAGGCGGGGGGGAACTAAATATAGAAATCAGCAGAAGTAGGAATTATCACAAAATGATAGACTTTCAGTGGGTAGAGATAAAAACTGGCAACTGTTTGTTTGCTGTAACTGTAGTCAGGGAAGTGTTGGACACACAGTAACAGTTTTCATTGGGACTCCGTATCCAGTCGAAGCTATTACTTTCAATTAAACTGTGTGTTCTGTAGATTATTATCAGAGTAACAGGGACAGTAAAGGTGTTGCTATATACATTTATTTACTTATTTATTTGTTTGTTTCAATGTAAAATTTCAGGGCAGGAAGCAGCACATTTCTACTCACCTCCATCATATAGCAATGGAGACAGAAATATGAGTGACAGAAGTATTAAACGTTTTGTTTTTTCAAACTTTTCTTAATATTTCCTCCTATGCATAGTTCTTTTTTTTTTTACTTACACTTAAGTCGCTACTTCATATTCTCACTGTGAATTTTCAACCATTTCATATCACTTCGAGCTGTAGCTCTGTACGGACATGCACCTGTTCTGTGGTGCTGTCATCAAAGAATGCAAATATAACGCAGGTCGACTCTTTTTCTAATCATGCAGCGTGCCACCTGTCTCCGTACAGCAAATGCTTGAGGATGGGTGCTAATTCTCTGCGATGGCTAACTTGACAACACAATCCAACTGCATAAAAACAAACAAACAAACAAATGAAAAAAATAAAAAAATGAAAATAATGTGATGCCTTTAAAGATGCCATCATCAAGAGATAGCCTCTGCAGTGCAGCAAAAATAACGCGGCTGATTGAAGCCGCCTGGCATTTATTTGTTTATTACTTTGCCGGTTGACTTTCTGATGTTTACTTCTGTACTGCAGCCCCGGCTGGCTTTGAACTGCAGCTCCGCCGTTTCAGCCGCTGGGAATGTGTGGTCTTTATTAAGGGGAGGAAGTGTGCGAATGAGCACTGCAGGCCCAACATCTCAGGAATCTTGATCCTTTTTCCCCTTGTGGCACTTTTCACAAGCAGGGCCAGCTAATCGCTTACACTGATAGCTGGGCTCTGTATGAGGCCCCAGGATTCTGGGGAAGAAGGCTGGTGGTGGTGGGGGGAGGCAGTGCAGCCCCCTCCCCTGTCCCGATTTGTATAGTATGCTGGAGAGCAGGCTTGCATACTGTTTGTGCAGATGAGTGTCGGAACGGGCACACCCTCTGTGGGCCTGTTCCCATGGGAACGGCAGTGATAGCGAACAGCTTGTTTTTGTGTTTTTTGGCAATGTTGCCATTGCTAGAATACTCACATGCTCTGGGGAGGTCTGATATGCAAAATCCTTGCCAGGTAGGCCTTCTGCGGGAGGAATGTTTTCCCTTTGACTTTTTCCTCTGTGCATCCACGCTGTGTTATTTGGTCACACGGCTTTGTTGGAATCCAGCGTTTTTCACCTTCATCAGCAGGCGATGCTGATCAAGACAGGGTTTATGTTTCAGAGCTTGCTCAATGCCGCAAGCTGACAGGCTGAACTTGCTCTGGAAGGTTCACAATCCTCAGGTGGATCGTGAGATCCGTTTTAGTCAAATGACTTCAGCTTTGTGTTACATGTCTCCTCACGCTTGGCCGACAGACACTTGGCTTCAGTTTTGACCTTTTTGTGTCACAAAGGGAATTCCACACTACATAAACAGGAAAATAGGTTTTTACAATCTCCCCTTCCCATAAAATTTCTAATGATAACATTGCTCCACGGGTTGGCTGACTTCTTTAGCATATATGCAATTGTAAACCGCTTGCCCCCTTTTTGACAAAAAAAAAAAAAAAAAAGAAAGAAAGTTTAAAAATGGGTCTGCGTTGGCTATGGACTCGCCAACCATGAGCGTAGCATCGCAGATGAATACAAAAATGTACGCCGGCTTTTCATTCTTGTAGCGAAGTCAATCCCAAACTGTGATGAAAACAAAAACTGCTCCTGCAGCTTGATAAAAAGCAATACAACAATAATTTTGGAAAAACAAAATCAATCGTCATCTGTCCGGGAACAAAGAACAAACGTCCCCTGCTGACTTCATACATCAAAGCCAACTCAGAGCCTATATATATATATATATATATATATTATTTTTTTTAATATATTTTCTTTTTATCTCATAAATACTTGACACACACAGAGCATGGCGAGCTCAAAACGAAATTAAAGTGTACAGTCATTGTGCAAACGACTGACTCACTTTATGGTGTTTGGCTTCCTAAATGAAAACATACCTTATGAAACCCTTCAGTGGGCTCCGTGCTGAGAGAGCAGGCTGCACGGAGAGCAGACGCCTCCCCTTCTCCTGCCGCTCGCCCGCTCGCCAGGGATGGCGGGGTAATTACATCATTTAGAGATGGAATGAAAGCACTTTACAAGCCAGAGTAAGTGAAATGCTTTATTGCTTGTGGAATTGCCAATTAAAAAGCAACACCTGGAACACAGAAGCCCCCGTGACAGGGCTGAAATCAGTCGGTCGCCTGCTTCACGGAGGCCCCAGGAGAATGTTTTTCTTTCCATTGACCGCCCCACCATTTTTTTTTTTTTTTTTTTTTACCTCGTCTTTATTTGTAAAAAGTTGCCGACAATGCACCTTCAGACTGGCTTACATAGCCCATAAGTCACCAAACCCTGACGTGCCTTTAAATGTATTAATAAAGCCCATTTCCTGGGTAGAGCGTATGGCAAAGCTACAGTGTAAACCTGCTCAGGGCACGCTACTGAAAAAGAAAACAGTGGTGATTCTCTCCAGCACCCAGTTGAGGTAGCCCGCCATCCAAAACACATATGCACATCAAGACCAGTCCAGTCTGGTCCAACCCCAGATGTGTTCAGGGCTCAGGTCTGCTTTCCCCGAGAGAGAGAGAGCGAGAGAACCTGAAGAAAATCAACAAATAAGAGCGGGGAAAAAAGAACAGAGTCTTCCATCGACTAACTGCTGTCAATGGGAGTCTTGTCTTAAAATATCTGCGGATGAATAAACGGCACAGCTGAAGCTCATCGGTGTGTGGCTGAATACTTGCAAAGTGTTGAAAAAACATTGTCAACCAAACTTAGAGCCATAGAAAAAGCAGGAAGATCATAAAGTCAGTAAGAATTATCACCTTGGCATAATGGCTGTCCTTAAAAACGTGTGCCAGTTTATATATTTTACTGGGTAACTCCAATATTTTCTATGCAAATGGTGCGTGAAAAAAAATCAGCGGATCACCAAAGTTTTTTGAGTTCATCCTCAGGGAACTATGAGTGTCTGCGTGAACTTTTAAGGCAGACTGTCCAACAGTTGTCGAGATATTTTCATCAGGGCCAAATGCTGCTGGCTTGGTTTGATAGCAGGAAGTGGGAAAGAAAATGTGCCGTATGTTTTTAAATTAAAGTCACACAAATTCATTTCCAAATTCATTTCCAGCTTTTCATCGTGATCCTGGCTCGTTGCCCAAACAGTAGCAGGCTGACACATTTACCACACCCCTGCGAGAGTTCCCATTCTGCCCGACCAGACTGCCGCACCCACGCAAAATATTAACATCAGCCCACACTGCCAAGACAACATGGGTGACAACGATGCTGACAGGCGGTACCATGGCGACAGCAGTCACAGGCACACATTTGTGGTGTCAGGAAGGAGGCTGTATTTACTTTGCTAATGTCTGGACCAGCGGTGCTGGCTGATTACTTTTGAGTCTGACAGACACAGTCTTATGGAAAATAAATTGGCAGAATCACACTTGATGCATGGAATATCACTTATGATACTGGTCTGGTCCCTGAGGAGAGACATGAAAGGGGACGGATACTCGATGATAAGATGTATTGTCATGAATAAGAGTGAAAGGGATGAATAATACCCTCATTAGGGCTCATAGCGCTTTTGTAACTGCAGTCAAAGTGCCTCTTGCAAATTCAGAGCTGGGAGCCATGGACAATATGCCTCTTATGTCCAAATAATGGCCGCTGCGCTTTGCACATCCTTATAACATCCTGAATACACAGTTTACCAAGTCCAATCTTATCACTTGTTAAGCCTGCATGCATTTCAGGGATTTATATAAAAGCGCAGTGTCACGTTTCCTTTTTGTGAATTCTTTTTCATTAAATACGGCTGGGGGAAGAAACTCTTTCATGCATGGTTTATGTCAAAGTATTTGTACAGCGACTGGTTAAAGGCAATTCCTGTGCTCAGCGTTATAATTGTGGGAAGAGAGGTCTCACTTGAAATACAAGAATTGTAAGAGGAGCTTATCTTTTGATGAGCCATGTGAGAACTCTATTGCTTAAAAACCCTGAGGATGACACACACACACACACACCCCCACACACACAGACGTAGCTAGAACTGAGACACCTGAAATCCAGCTCCAAGCAAGTGTTAGCATAACGTATGTTAATCACAAAAAAGCAGGTGGATGAATGGATCTGCGTTTCAGTGATGAAAGGAGGAAGCGTCTCTGTTTAGATAAAGCAATTCAACAGCCATGTGAACAGCCGAGATCTGAACTCATCTAAACTAAGCAAACGTCAAAAGCTGTTACATCAGAGTGTCTTTTTCTCCATCCTCCTTCGTAATTGCATCTGATGCGACCTTCTCTTACCAGGACAAAGACGAAAAAAAGAAAAGGAAAGAAAAAGCCGAAGTGACCCGAGCCCACAAATCCTTGATACATTGCCCATCTGCCTGGAGCACGCGCGCCACTAACGCCCCACCTGTAGCCCTGCAGCCTGTGCCAGCACGTTTGACTCAGGAGTAATATCCATTTTGACTTGCTGAAATATTCATTGGCACACCTTGGGTGCACCAGAGGAGGCATATAATGTGTCAAATAAGGCTACGGCAGCATCCTTTGTCGAACGCCTTAGAAATGATCATCACAAATTACCATAAAACTGAGCCTTGACTCTGCGTGTCAGTACAAATGAAGAGAACAGACGAATATATTGAAGATGCATGTTTCCAAAAAAAACAAACAAACAAACAAACAAACAAAAAAAAAAAAACACTTTTCACAGCACTGAAGAATTTGGAAATTCCTTCGGGAGTATTTGTGTGGACGGCAGCACGGCGGAATAGTGGTTTGCAGGTTCGGTTACCAGGCCTGGGGCCTTTCTGTGTAAACTGTCCAAAGACATCATGTTTAGGTTGATTGACTCTAAATTGTGTGAGTGGTTGTTGGCCCTGTGATGGACTGGAGACCTGTCCACAGCTGAGATCAGCACCTGGAAACAGATAAGTGGTAAAAATGAATGGGTATTTGGATGGTTCGTAAAAAATACACATGATATGTACTCTGAAAAAGATACTGCATGTTTTGTAAGGCCAACATCCACTGTCTTGTCTCATGACTCATGACACGGTTTGTCTCATGACTTGGTGAAGCAGAACTTGGCTCCAACTAGCTGCTACTGCCCTCATTGTTTTCCCTTATCTACTGGGTATGTGCTCCCCCTCATTCAAGCTATTTGTAAACAGAGCTATAACAAAACCCACAGAATAAACAAAGCTCTGTGGCTGACTCTCACTTATCATGCAGGGATTTCAGTAAAAATGTGTTTTCCTTATTGCCTATAATGTGTGCTTATCTCACGAAAGCACAGCTCCTTGTAAGGTCTGTGTATTTGAGGAGAAAATGACTAAATGGTTTGTGTGTCAGTTGTGGTTTTTACCTCGGAGGGAAATTCATATCTTATATCACTAATTTGTTTGAAAGTTTGCCATCATTTCAGTTGGGAGTAAAAACATTGTTGTGGTAGCATGACATCACTGAAAGTGAAGTTTAAAGGGGCAGCAACACACACAGACAGCTGAGTGGGTTAGCCGCACGTCTTTGGATGAGAAAGTGCACCAGAAGAGTTTAAATGTTGTGCAAACTGTGTCTTCCTTATGAAGACTGTCCATTATGCAAAGGTTGTGTTTGTTCATTAAGATAAGCAGTTGGTGGAACTGATTCGGATTGGAGAATGGAGAATTGCTGTCTCCACATTGGTTGAGATTTAGCTCTTGTATTTGTTTTTTTTTTTTTATTTCATTTTATTTTATTTTTTTGCAATTTGGGGTCCTGTACACCTTTAAACACAGTAAAGGAATTGGCATGATATGATTAACTGTAGATTGTTTCAACCGATCTGATTGGCTGACTGCTCACATCTCTTGCTTTGTTGGACTCAGTCTCACCACGATCCCTGATCAAAAGCGGTTACATAACCACACAGACGGACATATGGAATAAAATCAAGGCCTGTATATACAATACACTTTAATGTTGAGAAGTAAACACTGACTTATGAAAACAGCACAAAACTGTTTTCATAAATTTCCTCAAAACCCTTAATTGCGCAGACTCCAATTCAAACAAGTAAATCCTTTGAAATCTGTATCAAACTGTATCAATATATCACAGTCTGATTCGCCTCAGTGCCGTCTCAGCCACTCACCATCCACCTGGTGTGTCCTGTCCGACTGCTTATCTCTCTCTTCATTTGCTCAGCTGTCTTGTCATCTCCGCAGACTCCCCTAAAAGCATGCACACACTCGCAGGCAGCCCAAAGGAGCACAGAGCACATCATTTTGAAGGCAAGAGAGAAACTTGAACACACAGAGCAGGTTGCGTGATTGAGCGAAACACAAAGGCAGATGGAAATTCTTCCCAGAGTGTTGCTTCTGTGATGCGGGATGATTTACATTTGGAGAAAAACAACTTTACAGGAAACTCCACCTTCATGTGGCACTCCTCATTTTAAAGAAACCAATGTGCTGTGCACACCGCAACACTCCAAACAGCAACAGCAAAGAAAAAAGATGCTTTGAACATCTGGCTGTGGATCTGGATGGTCATTACAGAGTGAATGAGTTGCAGTGAAGTGCGGCTAGAGGTTTGAGATATTTCAAGACGAAGCTCATTTGCTAAACGACTCCCTCTCTCTCCTATCCTCTTGTGTCTGTCAACATTCAAAGTGGCAGAGATTTTTCCATTACCTGACACCACTAAGGTTGATTTTATGTAAACACAGCCAGGAAAAGTGAAAAAAAAAAAAAAAAAAGGAATGCAATCCAATTTAACCTTTTTCACAGTGTCGTAAAGTGGAGCTCAGGCCTCAGAAATCCACTGTGTTCACGCGAACCCGTGCGTACCTGGCCCGTGGTGGGAACAGGGCTGGAAAACAAAAGCTTTTGTTCCTGAACCATGCAGAGTATGCATTACGTGCAGCGGTCTCATTGCATGCGTTAACAGCAACTTCAGTGATGGCGTGTTTAGGTCTGCACTTGATGCCAAGAGGGATTTTAGGTCGGCCTTGGATCTTGGGGGAGCGATGCGAGCGAAATGCTGATCCTGTATCTCCTGCAAACATTGTCTTGCCATTTGGCGGTGTGCCTGTCGTCCGACATGCTCTGTGTCCCATGCTTCCACGGCTCGATGGACAGACGACTTCGCACTCCCCCCACGTCTCCTCCCTTCCTCTCACACCCACCCTGGGCTTGGCACCACCAGCTGTTGAATGCATCAGGCCTCTAAATGGCTCCTCAGCTGCTGCGGTGGTACTCGGAGAGAAGCCTAGCAGACTGAGCAGCTGCCGTGCTAAAAAAGGGCAAGGTCACTCTCGGAATGAAATTTAGAGATATTACCTGTTAAAACATGACTCGGTGCTTGGATCATTAAGCCATTTGAGCTGGCAAATGTTAAATGAATCTTTAGTTTCCACAGAAAATTCTCCTAAAAGGCAATTTAGATTATAACATTCAAACCAATTTTCAGACTAATCAGAATAGTTTTGTCATTATTTGCTACCATGAAAGATCACAATCAACGTGCCTTTAAGCCACAAAGTATATATCCACTTTACTCCATTACCACTTTCTGTAATGGGATTAACATAATGTGCAATCAGATTGACGTAATTATGCTACATGGAATTTGTCACTCTCCAATCCTGTTAAAGGATGTGGCAGTGCAGAGATAAATTGCTGGCAGCAGATTTATTGGTTGCCGTTCACACATTATGATTGTCGCCTTGTGGCAGGATACCTCTGTGCCACTCCCATATTAGACTCTTAAAGGATGACTGTGTCTTATTAAGCAATCAATGGTGTCAGTTCACGGAACGTGCGGCATGAAGTTATACAGTGTCAGCTGCTGTTTGTCGATCCACCCAAAGGCTGAAGCTACGAGTCAGCTTCAGTTTGCTCAGTTGGTGGAAAGGTTTTTAAATCCCAGCCAGGGGTACCTGTGGGGTGGGAGGTCCACAGCTGGTGGCATATGCAAACAATGTGGACTCACGCAACTAAAATTATACATATATTATTTTTAAAAATCCCTGATATTTATTTATTTTCTGACTGAGAAGAACGCACACATTCGAAGAAGATTACAAAATGGCGTGATGACAAATTTTACTCAAAATGTTGTCCCGGTAACTTGTAAGCTACCGGCTGTTGCAAACACTACACACCTGACACCTCAAATAAAGCTGTTACCTAAGAGGTGGCTTTAAAAGCTAGTCAGAAAGCAAGAAGAGGAGTCAAAGGAGGTACATTAAAATCATGTTTAAATAGTTTTTAATCAAGGAGGTTTCGCATTGGAAATACAACAAGCAAGAAAAAAAAAATGCTTCATTCGCAAAGGAAAATTTTATGATTTACGAAATAATGAGTTGCAATCAATGGAAATGACAGTTGAAAATAATACTTGAGAGTGATAAATAAACAGCTGAAACCACCAGCTAAAGGTTCAAAGTCATATTAATTGGCTGAAAGTGTTGGCGGACATTAGGTATGAAACATGACAGATTCACTCACGTAAACATTGATACAGCACCGAAGCTTCAGACTGACTGACTGCCTCATTAATGAACACAGCGCAGACCAAGTGTTTTCTACAAAGACCTGATCCTTAGAAAGTCCATTTGATTGACTTCAACAACTCCTTCCCACCCACCCTCTCCATCCCGTCAGTGCTAAAAGGGTGTTTCCTGACAAGCGAGGTTGTTTTACATTTATGCGTTAAGGTTTTAAGGCCAAAGCTTAGGTTCAGAATTTATTGGCTATTGTATAATGTTTCATGCAGGAGTCTGGGAGACACTGCCTTGTGTTTTGCCGCTGGCCCAGGAAAAGCCAGTGTATTTTGATAGCAGTGAGAGCTGAAGCTGTCAAAGACTCGGCCTGAGGGAAACTCACCTTTTGCATTTCTGACTGATTGTGTAAAGTCCTTTCACACAACAAAAGCGGCTCTGTGAGGTCCTCTGCACTGTAATTAACTTCGGCCAGGCAGATTATTTTTACATGAAGTCCAAGGTTACACTCTACAATATTATCCTCATCTTTGGCACACACCCTGATTAATCGCGTTCATTTGCAATGTTTGTCACTTTGGAAAATGTATTTGCACAACTTGCAGTGAGGTTGGAAGCCATCCAATAAGGTAAATGAGCGGGGGGGGGGGGGGGGGTAGTTCTTCAGATACTTTACTCATCTTGACCTACTTAAGGGTGTTTTTGCTTATTTAAAGAGCATCATCAGATTTAGATGAGTTTAAGGCAGTAAAAAAAAAAAAGAAGAAGAAGAATTAAAGATTTTTTTTCCATTACCTTTTGATTCAGAGGCAAGGACCAGCAAACAACACAGTGTTCTGAATCACTGTACAGTCAGTGGACAGCCATTCTTTGAGATGGATAAAGTCTGCTCCATGTGCTAATCCACGGTCACTGACCTTCACCATTGTAGAGAAGGAACGTTATGATACAGCGTGTTCTGTTATTGCTGCCTTGACATTATTAAGCAGATTCAGGTCTGCTCTGGGTGAGTAATTCTTCCGGATGTACTTAAACACAGCCCTCGTTTTCTGCTTTGGTTCCTACTTTCTCTGCAGAATTTTTCAGACTCCTGACAACTTCTCCTCCCTTGCTCCCATCAATCTCCTCCATCGTACTCACAGCAAAGCTCATCAGGGGAGTTATGAGAAAGCACCCCGTAGGTCTTCCTGTCTGAATGCTCTTACTACAAAGCTTGAATGTTCAGTGTTAAAAATGTGGACAAACGCACATTTCCACTCATACATCACGTCCTGACAGGCGCTGACTTGCACGCACATTATGTGCGCAGCATTACCCCAAACGCAGCAGGACACACACGCACACACACATATACACACACGCTAATGAGTCATCTGACTGGCCATGTGTTTGTCGTCGCACAGATGTCATGTCAGGAGAAACCTCCTGTTAAAGTTGGATGAATTACAGATTAAAATTATGCTTTAACTCCCTCCTATCCTCTCATCGAGATAAACAGGATATCAGTTTTGTGGTTCCAGAAATGTGAGCTGACGCTAAGCTGATCTGTAATTTTGTTTATTGCAGGGCTGCATTAGGCTCTCCGCAAGTTGCTTATTTTGGTTTTCTGTTGCTTTCCATTCCTTTTCAAGCCCCCCGCCCCCTCCTTTTTTTATCTTTCGACACACTTCTCACGCTTACCTTGTTGCATTATCATCATGCTTCATAGGCTCATTGTGTTGTTCCAGGCTGTGTCAAGCATTTGGCACTTTTTTGCCTTCCTATTACATTAACAATTTAGAAGCCTCTGATCTCCAGCACACACAGTGACACACACACACACACACACAGTGACATACACAGGAGCAAATTATATGGTTTGGGTGTGTGTGTGCTCCAGACAGAGGATTTTTTTTTTTCTGTCATCGTAAACACAATTATGCAAATGATTTAATTTTTGACAAAACTTTGTATAAAATGACGCTTGAGAATATACTGTGATTTCTCAAGAGCTTTGCATCGTTTAAAAATAAAGACTGTTTCTGTGAAAAACTACAAAACACTGCTTGGAATATTTTGAAAATGTGAACATTTGCAAATATATAGAATATATAGAAATATAGAAGTCAAAGTAAGAGAAATGAACTGCTAAAAAGAACCAGCAAAATGAACACTCAAACCAGTTTGAGGAATGATGATCCAGCCATTATATAATTTATTTTCCTTTAACTAGTTGTAGTTTTCTGAATGTGTCCATTGGTTTGATTTTAAAAATCAAACTTCATCTGGTCATTGAGGGATTAGTACACGGATGCATCCCTGGTACTGGATAAAAAAGCGTCGCAGAAGTTTTATGAAGCCAAAACAAATCAAACTGTGAGCAGGCCGCACTATGCAGCCCAAAGAGCACTCTTGCTGAAAAGAGGAAATATCCACAGGCTTTGAAAGCTGTCAGCATGTTTGAAAACAACAGGGTGTCTCACATAGTTTCTCCCTGCAACAAATTTATAATTTACAAATACAGCAAGAAACTTGTTCAATTGAAAGAGATCTATTGCAGACAATTCCTTTAGACGTGCTGAAAGTTTCTTTGGAAATCATATTTTGAAAAAAAATTAAAAAGGCCAGCTGTCCCAGATGAAGAAAGCCGAAATTGTCCATGGGACACATTTCAGGCTACACCCGTAAAGGTAAACCACTCTTTCCTCAGGGCCACAACCCTGAGGAGTAATTTAAAGTTAACTTTTGAAGAAAAAGAAATAAAGTCAAAATTAGTCATTTAAAATGAACCTTTGCTTAGTTCAGCACAATCAGCTTTACATCAGGTTCTGTTTTTTATAGGAACTAGTAGCATGTGGTGGCTAAGGTTAGCAATTTTTGGATATCTAGCGCTATCATTCATTCATCTTCTGTTGCAAATCCGTTTCCAGGTCCCATTTCACACCGGGTGAGGGCGGGGTCACCCTGGACAGATCGCCAGTCCACCACAGGGCCAACACACAGAGACCAACAGCCACTCACACTCACACTCAGACCTACAGACAGTTTAGAGTCACCAGTTAACCCAAACATGATGACTTTGGACGGTGGGAGGAAACCCACACAGGCACGGGAAGAACACCCTGGAAACAGAACCTGGAACACCGCTAACCACTATAATGCCGTGCTGCCTGGTGTAGAAATCGACATATTTATTTTACTAATAGATCATATTACTCGGTGTAATGTGAAAAGTTCACAAGACAAGTCCATCAGGCATTTTAGGTCATTGTTTTGCCCCTAAATGTCACTGCTTTGATTCAGTTTTATCTTTCACCATAACTGTTTCTTGCAGTAGGAAGCTGTTTTAGGGAAAAAAATAAAAAAATAAAAAAATAAATTAACCAGTTCACGTTGGCCACCAAATACCAAACAGATTATACACAACAGCTGCTGGTGAGAATAACGGAGCAGAGCTCCGAGAGGGGAAGTGTTGGTCTTAATATTGCCTGAGAGAAAGAAACACAACTCATCATGGCTGCTATTACTGCAAATATTAGCAAATGTTGTATAGTGTTTGCTAACAATTCACTCATAACAACTGATGCGGGATAATATGTGCTGGTTTTGCAGCCCTCGAGTTGACATAAGTACTTTATTGCAGCTTTGAGATTAAAAATCATTATGTTATTTCCCTGATTCTGTTCTGGCTACAAACCGAACACAAGGAAAGCACTATCTTCACATGTATGTCATTTGTGTAACACAATGCCAGTAGCTGAAAGTTTATTAGTGCACACACGCTGCTGTGCTACAGCCCACGGGGTTCATTTGGTGCAGCAGCTGAGAAGATAAGACAGCAGCACAGAGAAACTGCAGCAGAAAAACAGGCAGATGCCTTGACGTCTGACACCACTCACACCGATGTCTTTCAGTGTGCTTTCTGAGGAAAAAAAAAAAAAAAAAATCATTGCTGTCATACAAAACTGGCATGTGTAGAAAGCCAACAGGAAATGAATAATTTCTCCAACCGTTCTGCAGCTTCGGATGTCAACTTTTCACACTTGGGTAACGCCTAGCCTATCCTGACTTTATTCTCCACTTCATCACAGGGAGCTCGCTCCTAACCAACAGGTCACGGCGTCTCCCACAGATGGAGAAGAAATGCTGAGGCAGTCCACAGCAGCAGGGCGCTCTGAAGCAGCATCATTATGGTCGCTCACCTACCGTTTAGCTGAAACACCCTACGTCTCCTCTACCTGCTGATGAACAATCGCCGCGTTCACAGCCACAGAGCTGAGCGGGGAGCGATTCCATCTTCTCTGCAGTGACAGATACACACACACACGCTCATGACTTTGTAGGAATATGTGAAAGTTACAAAGTTGAAAGGGCAACAGCTCTACTGTGCAGGGCAGCTCTGTTGATGCACTTTAATTGGTCAAAGTCAAATCCTTTTAACAGCCATCAGGCAATTCAAACGACTTTTACGTATTCGGCCTCATCCCCGGCTAGTTCAGCAGAAAATCTGTGAAAATGCAAAAAGTGGACGAAACTCTAGCCTGACACACTTCACTGTTGATAAAATTTCTTGCTGGCCACTAGTAGAAAAAAACTCCACTCTGACTTTCTTCAAATAAACATTTTCAGTCATGGAAGTGTTTTCAGTCAGTTCAGCCACCACTGTAGTCTAAACTACAATATCTCAGCAACTAAGGGAAATTAAGTTTGGTGTCGACATTCATGGCCCCCACAGACTCCTAATAAAGATCCTCAATGGAGTCGGCTTCTTCTGGTGTAAGCCTGCTGCCCTTCCAAAGCAAAGAGGACTGTCTGAAGCTATCAACCGGATGGTATATTAACATACAAGGTCTGTGTTTACTTTGAAAATAAGCATACACGGTAAGAGATTAAGAGAAATGACTTGATAATGAAAATGCTTGTTTGTTTGCATGCAGCTTCATCTTTGTTGTGTGGCTGTGCGTGCTGTGCTAGTCAGACAATAGACGAGAGGGACTCATCCGAAATAACCTCGAGACCCCCCGCCATGCTTGAGTATGGAATTACAGCGCTGATAACTCGCCATTGTTAGGCCAATGCTCCACTCTCACCTACATGTCCGGCTGTAAATGAGTCCCCAGATACCTTTATCACATCTGTCGTCTTGGAGACGTAGCCTCTGTCCACACATGCAAATATGCGCCCATGGGTGATTCTCTCAAGTCTAACTAGTGCCACCACCTGGTTAGAGATGTTGTCTATTTGCTGAAGTATCTCTACGTCATGCTGATGGACTGGCTCATGATTGGGTGGGGACATCTCTGATTCCCACTCGACATATTCAACTTTCCGACGATGTGTTTGTGTTGTGTGTTTCTTTCCCAAATGTTAAGATGTTAAAATAGATTGCCGGATATGTTGTCATGTTAATACTGGCGATATTCAGTTCTCAGCACGGCTTTGCCTCGCAGGGCTGATGTGTCTGTGAACTCTCATTCATGCTTGGCCTTTCATCGCTGGGCTGCATGGAATTTCATCAGTTCCTAAATACAAAAAAAAAAAAAAAAAAAAAACAATCGTAGTGTTTTGACTTGCACTTACAGTGCATTTGTTCCCAAGTTCACACATTCTCAGTTCTTGCTTATTAAAGACCAACACAGTTAAATTAAGAACATGTTGTAATAAGGAACCAATGAAAAACAGCACCAGATGGCTTTAACACTACAACACAAAAAAGCCCCAACTCTTTCACAGTGCCCCCGTTTGAACCTTTCTCGAAGGCAAGAGCACAGAAGCCACGGAAACACAGCAATGCTGAGCAGCATCAAAGCTCGATGCTTCCAAACAAATGAAAATTACACTTGAAACACTCTAAAAATACATCTGGAGCGATCCGTGTTTGATGTTCCTCCAGCCAGTTTTACATTAGCAAAATGATTCACACTAAATATTCCCAAAGCAATATTTTATTCAGATGCTTACCACAAATCTCACAAGCCCAAAGCGATTGCGACCCTGATTCCCATCACTCTTCTCCGCCACTTCGAATAGACCTTCATGTGAACATGATTATTAATTCATCGCACCGTCAGACAGGGTTTAAATTTTAATACATTTCGAGATTGAGCCATTTTCACCAGGATGACTCGGAGTGATTAATGATTGAGTTTAGGTGAGACTATCGGTCCGGTACTCCAAACCATCTGGTTTAGATGGAGGCTGGAAGCGGTACTGGCGAAGGCAGAGCAGCTCAGAGGGCGCTCGATGGAGCAGAGCATCGCTGACAATCCTGCAGGATCAAATCTGGTTACACGCAGCTCTACACTCATCCCACCTCTGTGATGGTTGCTTTTGTGCTTTTGTCTGGCCTCAAAGGCTTCTGAGCTGTAGAGTCACCTCAGGTAGAGGGGAAGAGAGAAGAACTGAGAGAAGAGGCAAAAGGTATCAACATATACACAAGCAGCCAGCGAGAGTCTGCTATTTGAGGGCAACACTACGAGCTCAGTCATGTTTGTTTTTCCTTTTTCGCTCCCTCCTTTCGGCTCTCGTTTTATCTGCTACACTAAAAAAGCACATAAGCAACACTCAGTCTCACACGTCCCTCATCACTCACACTACCAGACACTTTGTAGACAAAAGATAAAACAAGACCTTTTGAAGGTCATCATGTAACAGGTGAGAAATATTGAGGCCCTGGTAATGCGGTGGTCTTATTTTGGTGTGTGTGTGAGAGAAGCCTGGCCTTTTATCTCGGGTGATACGATCCCTTCATCCCACTCAGCCCCTATGTTACTAACCCCACCTGCACTTTGATGTCTTCGTCTCCGTCTCTCTCTGTCTGCATTAGCGCCGGAGCTGTCACTGCGCTGTTGAGAAGAACTCAGGAAGGAGCTAAAAACCACAGTAGGAGGAGTGAGTGCTGTTGGTGAGAGAAAAGGTGAACTGTAGAGGAGTTTACCGGCCTTAGGGCTCGATGACAACAGGGATGAGGAGGGATAATGGAGGAGCGTGGCTGGGTGTGAGCACAGTGAGGGGAAGTATGGCCAATGGGAGTCTGAGCTGAAGCTGAGAGGCAGCGGGTTGACGGAAAGGCTGGGGATGATTCTGAGTCGCAACTGGTTGAGAACACACTCGATGAAGACACACTCCAGGTGGATGAGGGGACGCAGGAGAGTGAGGATGGAAAAGCATGTGCACGCCAATGCGCACACACAAAGACAGACTTTGTGAAAGGCAGGCAACAGTACGAGGACACACTGGGGAATCTTCTAGTAACGACTGTCAACAAAGAACAGCCGTATTTCAGGAGAACAACATACAAGACTTTAGGGTTTTGGCAAATGCTACTTTATTTTTGATTTTTTTACCTGAGGGAGAGCTCAACAGTCAAGGCCGACATCAGACTGACAGAGCTTAGTTATCGAGCAACGGGCTGAGACTCGTGCGCCGGTTTTACTTTCATGGAAAATTCAATGTTTTGAAGCTCTGAAGTGCCAACGGGGTAGAGTTGCAGTAATGTACATGTCCAAACTGAAGACAGTCTGTTCCCATCAGTGACAAGAGGTGATACAGTTTCACCACACACATCGCCTGAGATCTGTTGGAACTTGACTTGGCCCAGCCAGTCACCAGTCATTTTAATCCTTAACCTATGTGTGAACTTTAAATCACTGTAGTGCAAGATTTCTCAACAGTTTCTGGCCCCTTGACACTGATTCCCGCGATTCTCAGGACCTCGGCCATTAGAGAGTTGTCAAGTTGTCATGCTAATTTTAGCCCTGCATTCTTTTGCCTTTTTTTTTTTGTTTGTTTGTTTTCATTTTTTTGAAGGACACTTAGATGTCTGGCATCTTCTGTTGTGAAGGTTTTGGCTGAAGCCTGATAGTTATGGTCATAATAACTTTTTCAGTTGTTGCTGGGGTCTGTTTGTTCTAAAGGTGATAATTTAGCTTAGTCCAATAAACATATTAGTTTTACCGTTTAAGTCATATTTTTCATGTTCCTTACTGCTGTGCTTCTACAGCATGTTAATGTCACACTTTAACATTTACGTGGCTTTCTCCGAGAAACAAACAGGATATAAACACCAGGGCTGTGTCTTAAATTATTCCCTCATCGCTGTAGAGTTCACTGCGGTTATTTTGTCGTGTTTTATTTGAATGTTAAGCCTCTAAGTGTGAAACGTATGACAATTCGCAATAAAAAACAAATTAGCTGTGAGAATTATTCTTGTTTATTTAGTTTTCTCTCCAGCTGTTACCTTTTTGTAATTGCAACTAGTGTGTTACAGGCAAAAAATGTCCGTGGCTTTAGCTCTGAGTTGCACATATGTAATTTAGGAATGAGTTTGGGAGATAAACACAACATATCCTTCCATGCCTGTGGCTCCTTTCCTTCACTGTCACTCAGGTCATCCAATAATAATGATCCCAAGCCAAGCAGCTTAAATCTTTGGAAAATTCAATTGGCCACCATGCTGCAATTGCGTCTATCTCCAAGTTTAGCAAACTGCACATGCCTTTTCTCTTTTTCACTTCAGACTTACCAGTCTGCCGTACACTCCACTTAGATTAATCTGATTTAAGGGACAGATGGCTGTAACTAATTACTCGCATGGCGACTGGTAAATGTTGTAGAAAAAGATCTCAGGATCTAAAAAAACAGTGACAAACTGCTATGATGAACATCTTTAGAAAAATCACGTGAATTATAAATGCAACTGCGGCTGACCCATGAGCTATTGCGGGTGAGCTCAGAGAGGTTAATGCCCAAGATGTCAAGCTTTTGGCGGGAAACACAGCAGAACATGTAAAATTAATGTTTCGAAATATGCCACGGCATTGTTGTTCTTGCCGCTCATGGTGACTTATGGATACAGCGGCATGGGGGAATATTTTTTCCATAAAATATTCATATTGTTGCTCTCATCTCCCATGTTCAGACAAAGCCCTCTGAAAATAGGGGAGCGTGTTTGTGGCATCCATGATAACTTCAATCAAACAGTTATTCTATTGCCAACCTAGTAATCCTCATTATTCTTCATTGAGACATCACGTGAACCCCCAGCACGTGCTCCGGCGCTTATAATGCCTTACACTACTGCAGATTTTAGAGATAATTAATTGTTTAGTGTTCTTGAATCCCTCTCCAGATGCAACCAGTGTGTATATGGCAGAAACTGCCTTGCTTTGTCCCAGCAGGAGGTCCCACCCCAACACAGCGTGTAGTGACTTTACGTCACAAACTATTAGTCAAAAATCGAGGAACTATCCTATTCTTGTTGTTTTACCCCCCACCCCAGCCCTCGTGTTCACACCAAAAAGTTCACACCATCTCTGCGATGTAATGTGATAATTGAGCTGTGGAGAGAAGGAAAACCCACCTGACAGAGGTATGGAGACCTCAACACGTGTAGTTGTTGCATATTCAAAAGACTTTTTGCTGCTTTTTTGTTTTTTGTTTTGAATATTTTCTCACAGTTTCCAACATCTGTTCAGCTGAGTGCTATTTCAAGTTTTGTTTTTAATCGCTGTTTCTGCTGGAGGCACCAAAGAGTGGCATTTGTTGTGTATGGCAACACTCTCCTGTCCCCAAAATAACTCCTGTGATTAAAGAGCAAGTGCTGTTTAATAAGCAACTAATCCTCCTGCCCTTTTGGTCTGTCAGTCCAAACAGATGAGCTAGCAGGTCAGGGAGTATTCAGCAAGTCAGGGTGTCTGATTAGTGATGTACTCTCAGCCTAATTCATCCATTGCCAACAATGTAAATGTGTCGGGAATTACCTCACCTAACTGGCTGAATGTTATTATGACTTTGTCAAACCAGCAGACCCACCCACGCCAGCCCTGCAGCTCACCGAAAATCCTATGAAAGCTTTATAAATATAGTTTTTTAGTGTTTTCAGTTAATGGTTTTGGTTAAATGACCCATAACCGTATTGTTCTGTTCTGTTTCGGCCTCCCCAGCCTCATTGAAAGCTTAGACTACCTGACTAACTAACTAAAAAAAAAAAAAAAGTCCCTGGAGATAATTGTTAATGTAAAATCCAAACGGTAAAACATATATTTCCCACATAAAATAGTCCAGAGTTGGTAAGAAAATAGTGTACAGTTGCAAGTCGATAAGTTACATTAAACCATCGGCTATGTCATTTTAAAAGATTTAATGTCACCCAGTTCACCTTTCACCCGTTGTCCTAAATACCAGAGTGTATGTATGTAATCTGGTCGGACAGTTTTGGTTTAGTTGGAGAAATTTCTCGAAAACCTTTTTTGGATTTGCTGTGGGAAATCTGCAGATTTCGCTTGAACCACTTGGTTCCACTTCAAATCGCCACCTACTGAGGAAAACAATAAGTGCAATGTCAGAATTTATACGGGGGACTCTTTCTTTTGAAATAAATGTTCTAAATGGGCCGCACAGCAGCAAAGTTGCTAGCGCTGTTGCCCCTCAATAAGAAGGTCCCTGGGCGTGGGCGCTCTCCCTGTGTTTGCTTAGCGCTGCGATGGACTGGTGACCTGTCCAGGGTGTACCCTGCCCTCACCCACTGTGAGCTGGGATCCACGGCCTGGAGACAGATAAGTGGTAGAAGATCACTGAATGAATGTACTATATTGTCAAGTTTTTGCTCTTATTTTTTTTTTTTTTTTAGCAGTGTTTGGCCACACTCTCAATGCTCTCAGTAATGGATGCAGCTGACGTAAATCACAAGTGGAGCCGAAAGCACTCATTACTCGCCCAAGAGGTTGACAGACAATGGCAATTGGTTGAAAAGGCAACTTAAGCGGGGGTTTGATTGTCACGGAGATAATATTTCATTTCTTTTGTTGCAGTGCAGTCGGTGACCTCTCACCCCTCCGAACCCCTCTCCTAAATCAGTTGCTGTGATGTGGATCACATTCCTGGCTGTTTACATTATCCCCCTCCCCACGCCAGACGCTGCCACCAGCCTTTCACACCTGTCCCGTCACGTCCTTGGAAAGGAAACTGTGATACATTTTCGGAGGAGAACAGAAAGGCCTTTGTATGTGTGTAGGTGTGTGCGTGTGTGTGTGTGTGTGTGTGTGTGTGTGTGCGCGCATTGTGTGTTCCGTGAGAGGGAAGCTCAATGCGCAGGCATTCACAGAAACTCAGAAGTGCCCGCATGCACAGGCTTACGCAGCTGAGAGATGGCCCACACAAATTCAGGCAGACACACAGCGAGGCACATGTCCTCGCACACACTCATCAGGCTGTCAAAACGTCAGAAGAGTGAGTTATGGAGCTTGTGGATGTGTCTGAACACGGAGGGAGAGATTCCATTGCTGTAAGGGGTGATAAATGAGGGAGAAGAGGGGAGTAGAGGCTCCTCACTCCTCCGACACAGACACCACGGTGTCTTGCTGGAGAGACCGGTGAGGCAGATAAGGGCTGACATCTCAGTGCCATGCCATGTTTTGCTGGTCCAGCCACAAAAAAAAGTGTTTAAGAAAAAAAAAAAAAATAAAAAAAATAAATATCTGGTGTGGTGTCACAAGAAAGTTTCCTTTAGTGACTCAAAACACTGTGCCTGAATGAAGCATGTTTTTTTTTTTTTTTTTAATCCCTTAAAGGTAAAAACACAAATCTTAGTGATGTATTCAGTGTTATGATTCCTCTGTCTTAAAGGTCTTAAGGTCTTAAGGTCTTTAAAAGAAGTTTGGCACAATGAATGTATTCCACCGTTGTCTACAAACATTTTTGTTTTTCAAGCAGAGCTGCTTTTTTTGTTGGTGCAAAAAGCCTAGGTCAAAATCTGAATAGAAGAGTATGTACACAATGCGAACAAAACAGGGAAGCAGTTGTCAAAGCAGTGACCAGTAATGGCCTAAAACTCTATAATGGCCTTAAATATAAATATTTATTGGGTCAGGTAGTGTTTATTCAAACTTGAACATGTGGATGTAGTGTCAGCAGATTTGATAGAAAGTCACCAAACAATATTCACCTTCACCCCAAAACTGAAAATAGAAAGCTGTCAAAAGGCTGTCAGTTTTTTTTTTTGGGCCACTTGTTGGAATTATGTTAAAACTTCTTCGGTATTACAATGCTTTGTTAGATTACTTTCTCTGAATTTCACTTGCTTCAACCCTCCCCCAAAATCCTAGGCCATCTTTGTTCACAGTAAGAAGATGATGATAAAGATAAAATTTTTCATCGAGCTTTTTCAAAACACACATTTAGTCTGTAAAATGAAAAGTAAAGCCTCATTTACTTGGAACATTTCCCATGGCGACTATTGCCAGCCCCTTTCTACTTTAAATAGCCTTGTTAGGGTTGATGATTGCATCGGCAAAATCTTTATAAGCCTCAACATTGTTATTATAGGGAATTGATCCTTCGGCTATCAGCAAAAGTGTACCAAATTCCAAACAGAGGGAGATTTTATCTCCTTCCAGCAATATGTGATTGATGTTGACACAATGAAAACAGTCTTTAGTCCTCATCTTTCAATGCTTTTCATTCGAGGAAAATGCTGATTTTCACTTCAATTTTCATTGAAGACAGTTTTCCATTTGGCACATTTACTGTTGCATACTTTGTGATCTTAGAGTTTTGTTTGTTTTTGAGGGCTGATGATAAAACCCATCACTTCCACAGGATTTTAATAGCTGCATACTACAGCCATGACACCAGGGACGAGTCAGTCTACTGCATTATTATAGACTAAAATCAGTTTCAATCAGTTAAACTGATTCCAGGGCAGCACGGCGGCATAGTTGTGAGCGCTGTTGCCCCACAACAAGAAGTTTGCAGGTTTGATTCCCGGTCCTGGGGCCTTTCTGTGTTCTCCTGTGTGGGATTCCTCCCGCCGTCCAAAGACATCATGTTTGGGTTAACTGGTGACTCTAAACTGTCTGTAGCTCTGAGTGTGACTGGTTGTTGGTCACTGTCTGTCTCTGTGTGTTGGCCCTGTGATGGACTGGTGACCTGTTCAGGGTGACCCCACCCTAACCAGCACCCCCTGTGACCCGGAAAAACAGTAAAAGATGGATGGTTGAAAATGATTCCAACCCTTGACCACCCTGTAATCATGGCTGGAGACTTGAGAAAGCTGATTCATTCATAGATCTGCATGTGATTTGTTCGGGAAGAGTCACCATTAAAGGAGCTACTTGTAAGTTTTGTTATTCCCACATAGCCAGCATTAGCATTGCCATCTGTTTGGTCCCAAGTTCACATTAAGATATTAGAAAATCACCATCAGACTTAGCATGCGCTAACCAACTGTCTTGTTGATGCTGCACTGCGCCGTGTTGTCGTATTAACTCAACAATGGCCGCAACGCCTGTCAAAACACAACCATCATTACATGGCAACACACTATACTCCGCCGCAGAGAGACCAAACAAAAAGCAGATTAAAGCAACGGCACCTCTCATACAGCGAGTTTGATTTAAAACCTTTCATGATCTTAAGTGGAGTAAATAGACTGAAGTTTTCAATATGAAAATCTGAAAGTGATGCCGATCTATCACCCACACAAGGCATAAAGAGGCGCAGGCACACACATAATCTACATTGCACATCTGTTACCAGGGAGTTATCTTGTTCCTTCTCTACCAAACGCACATCACAACCCTCCATTAAACCACACGCTTGTTACATTCATCACTGCCCACTCGTGCACACACACACACGCCTCACAGCAGTGCGCGTAACCTGCATCATTGCCAATCCATTTCTCGCCATCCCCACTCCACACTGGGATATTGGACTAATGGGTCTAATAGCACGCCCACTGATGTTCCAAGACTTGCCAGGTGTACAGGTCCAAAGTACGATTTGTGTGCGAAGAGGATGGAATGAGGGAGAGAAAAAGACCAGTGGATAGAGGAAGGAAAAACAGATGGTGGGAGAGAGAGGGATAGAGCGGGAGCCGGGGATGGCAGGGCCAGATTGACAGGAAGCCCCGCAGAAGGAAAAATGTGAAAGTGCATTTCACTTTAGTCGCACAGCACTGCTTAGCTGTCAGCATCCCTGGTGTACAATCTAAACACCGGGATCCTTTGATTGTGACATTTTTTTTTTTAGTTTTTTTTTTTGTGCCTTTCGTCTGAGCTCAAAGTAAGTATTGTAGGATGAAATGAAAGCAGAGAGGAGGGATGGGGGGAAAAAAAACATTGTCTCACTGGTTGCACACAAAAGAAAACACTTGTCTGGTCAGACTCCAGTGTTCAACAAAAGTGTATCCCCGGAGCTTGAGTGATTTAAACGCATTCTTCTCACATGCTGTTATTACTGGTCTGACACTGAAATATTGCCTTCAAGATGGGAGCATTTCCTCCACCTGACTTTTATTCTCCAAAACTTGGATGAGTTGATAGATTTTGATTTTGAAGAAAAACAACAACAACAACAACAACAAACTGTTGCGGTTCAGCTTCTGAAACTAAAATCATGCAAATATGCCCGCATTGTAGGGAGTGCTTATTGGATTATTGGAAAATTACATTTCTACAAAAGCACTCATTACTGAGTAAATTAGCACAGCTACAGTTTCCTTTTGTCTTTAATAGTTCTGATTTGGGATATGCTAATTATTTCCAGGCATGCGTAATGAGAAAAAAACAAAACAAAACAATAGCACTGATGGGTTTTGGGATAGAAATTTGAGCCTGCAAAGCAAAATAGCATAAAGAGTTTTTGTGCTTTAATGAATTGGGTTTTCTGGAAGAGGGAGATTGGAATCACAGAGCTCTCTTTCTGCTGATGAAAAATATTCCTCCTCCACCCATGTGTAACAGAAATAAATGTTTATTTGGCGAACTTATGAGTGTGCCACTTTTTCCTCTCTTAAAAAAAAAAAAGGAAAATAAAACGCATCCTCCTGCTATTTTTAAACTTGTCGGTGCAAACTTGGAATTTGACTATAAAAATTGTCTCTTTCTGTCACCGGGGTCCCTTCATTAAAGCTTATTTCTGTTAAATCCCTCCAATAAATATGCAAACAGAAAATATCTGCAGCTCCTTCTGATCATTTTTAACGAAGGCAAAGAAGAAAAAAAAAAAAAACAACAAGCATTTAAATGCCCTAAATCTTACAACTGACTCACAAACAAATGCCTTTTTATGCATGAAATATTCATGTACAACTCACTAAATTGCTACATGGGGCACACACAGCACTCTTTTGTTTTTTTTTTTTTGTTGTTTATCTAACACCAACACCACCAGGTTTCCAGATAAAGTTTCAGCCTTCACATTAATCAGCTAATACGAGAGCCTTCTAATTAGCTTGGACTCCCTCATTTGATTTCTATCACTCCTGAACTTTATGTTTATATTTACACTCACTCCATAGTAATGAACATATCAGCATTTTGTAATTATGCAGCAAGGCTCGCAGTTGGGAGTAATTAAAGTAACTAATATCTAATTAAAATGTGCTTTCTGTGCTGCACTTAGAAAAGAGAGCAAGAGAGAGAAAGTGGGGGGGTTGTGGAGGGGGCTCAAGAAGGTTCCAAGGGTTTGATGGTTTGATTCTGCATGAGGTTGTGAGCGCACCAAAATGAGAGCACACACACAACTGTTTTTAATTGGATTCTTGCTTCTCTTTGAAAATACCGAGTTGTTTCCTCTCTCTCTCTCTCTCTCTCTCTCTCTCTCGCTCTCTCTCTCTCTCTCTAACCTCCAACTCATGCTTCGCTAATCTTTTTTATTTTGTTGCCGATACATTTGAGTAAATATTCAGCAGTCGTCGAATCGGTTCATTCAGTTTTAGGTCTGGGGAGACACGTGGCAATAATAGACTGAAAGGTTACTTAGTGGAGCAGCGAGAGGCATGTTCCACTTGAGTCTCTACTTTAAATTGCTGGTATTCATCAACTTAAGTGATGAGTCTGCATAATAAATTGCCTCTCATTAATATCATTATGCCATTAGTCTTTGTCTCTCTCACTCTGCTCTAACTAGAATATGCATTATGTGCTCACTTGTGCATTATGTTGGTCTGTTTTCCTTGTGCCATTTTTCTGTCTGTATTTTGTTTGGGATTCTATTCTGTTTATCATACTATTTATCCGTTGGTTTCTTTTTCTATTCCTATTGCTGCTTGGAAAAATCATGCTTTAAAGTTGAATTTTAAGTTATGAGCATTGTTCTAAATGTCAGCGGTCTTTTCCAGAAGTAAGAAAAACCTCACTGAAAATCCCATTGACATTTATGACGAAGGTAATAACTAAAAACACAGTTTTGGGGTATAACTTTTCCTAACATAGTGTCTTGCAAATGACTTATTGAGTTTTGATAAGGATGTTTTTGCTTATTCAATATTCATATTTTTATTTAACCTTAAACGAACACCATTTCCCACGGGTGTGTGACACCCCCAGTTTAAAAGTCATGGCTCGACATCAGAGGCGGGCTGAGAGTGCAGGCTCCAAGCTTAGCTCAGGCGTAGTGAGCCTGGGAGCAGCTGCTGTAGTTGGTGCTGATTTTTCCTCTGGCTTTGTTTTATTCAGGCAGACTGAAAGAAGTGTCTCAAAAAGACGTTTTGTATGGAGTAACAGCAATTAGTGGAACACAGGTCAACTTGGATGTTATGATTTTTCATCAACATCAAAACTGTCCCACGAGTTCGCAATACTCTGAAGATTTTTGACCTCACACCAGTGCTTCAAGGCCGCACCGATATGTTTGCAAATATCTCCCCACAGACACCATGTGATTCAGTCATATTGCTCTTATCTTAAAACTGACATGTTCCAGTGTTTGAAGCCTTCTCCAGTTTCCCCACAACCGAGGGAATTGAAAAACTGAGTCCGACCCTCCGGCTAACAAGTAACAAATGATGTAACAAACTTTGGGAAGAATTAAAGTCATCATATACAAGTGAATCTAAAATTGACTTCAAGATTAAAAGTTTGAATATATTTTTTGAAATTTGAGCGTATCGTTGAAGCTGCTGACAATCCATCTGAACCGCATTGTCAGGAATAGGTTTGCTCTCATTCTGGACAATGCTAAAGGAGCACAGTGCTAAATCAGCGCAGGGGTCCTTTAAGATTCAGGGGAACACAAGAATTTCATGCTGGAAACGTGTGAATATTGAGTTACACCAATAAAAGAGTTTGAGCGACTCACAACTTCCATTGCGTTATTTTCACCGTAACACCGATGGCAGGTTGTGAAGAACCATTTAGCCCTGGGAAAACGGTTCTCTTTTTCTGCGTCCACTCAGATAGAGATATGGAAAGTGCAGTCCTACTCAGCTGTCACAACAAACACAACATCCCTATCAAAGTAGATTTATCCACAAATGATATGCAACCTGAAGACTTCTCCATGTACCGCCCTCCTCCTGGTGGCGGTCTCCAAGCAGATGTTCTTGAATCCTCGCAGCCCATGGGCACGATGATGGCATATAATTGTGGACATAAACAGATTGTGCACATGGTTTAACCTGCCACGTCTGATGAATGGCAGCCCAGTCCTGCTGCATAAACCGTTACTGCCAGGATAGAGTCCTCTTGGCCACACTGGGTCAACTGCACAAGGACAATTTAATGAGAGGGGCCATCCAAAAAAGCCTGGGTGTCCATCTGTCCACTTTCTCTGCTCCTGTGTGTCATATAATTGTGAGGATGGTCGTGGCACTGGACCAGTGCTGCTCAGTGAGCTGTGAAAACGCATCACTGAACATTTTACCAGAGAAAGTGACAATAAGAAAAAAAAAAAAAAGGCGGGGGGTCTTTAAATTTTAGAAGATTTGACCAATTTTTGTTTAAAAGCCTTTGTTGTGGACTTCAGGATGCACTCACCGACAAACTTTATGCTTGCAACTCCACATATCCCATATTCTTTGGGGTTAGATGAGTCTCCAGATCTGACTTACAAAAAAAATAACAAGAAAAAAATCACAGCCAAGGATGCTGTAATAAACATTTTAAAATAAATGTAAATGATTTAACCAAAATGATACTATTTTCTAATTATGAACAAATGCATTTCATAGTCACTACACCCAGTGTCAGATAAAACAGCTACATCTGCACTCTGTGTACATAATCAATGCAGTCATCTGTTTTTCTTGCGAAACTGCATTCATCATAATCTCTGACAAGCAATTGTACAAAACAAACAAACATTATTTTACCTTTACCTCAGCTTTGTTGTGGTATTATGAGGCATTACAGGCATCTGAAATGACTTCAAATTGCTGCAGTATCTGCAAAAATGCTCAGCGCCTACAAACTCACATCAAACACTCAAGTGATCCCTCCATCATCTCAAATGACCATTAAGGCAGGAAAGGAAACACAGTAAATATCAGGGATGATCAATATAGCTGGCAATAATAAAAAGGGATAAAGTTAGAGCAGAAATCATTAACAGGTAATGCTGTTAGCAATAATCGCTGGAATTATATTTGCTTCTCCACTGTCTGCAGTTTTTGGGGCCTGTGAGGTGTTACGACATCGGTTCAGAGAAAAAAATAAAATAGTAGAAAGCTTCGATACCACTACAAAGACATGTAATGGCAAAATTGATCCAGAGCTTTCTTCCTGCAAAAAAAAAAAAAAAAAAAGAAAGAAAGAAAAAGGAGTGGAAATTGCTTATGTTTGTGGGGTGAATGCGGTTTGTCCAACAATTCACCAGCTGTAATCTTCACTGGCAGCGCGCTGAAAACACTCTGTTTTGAATCTGAAAGCCGACAGCATTGTCTGGTCTTTATTAACAGTCTGCGGATAGCCTGTATAGCCGGTCTAGCTCATCAAATATTCGGCCAGAGGTTGTATGACATTCCTCAGGGCATGTGCCTGACATTTGGAAGTGGAGTCTTATAGATGGAGTAATAATGTCACCGGGGGGGGGGGGGGGGGGAGGGTGTAATTTTGTCTGAAAACATAGGGAAACAGTGGACAGACAGGCATTGTCTAATGTGGAGAATGATTTAATCTGCAGAGACAGACGGCTGAGAGATGGAAATAACCTCAGAGAATATTGAGTTTTCTGTTTTCTTTAACCACAATAGACGGTCCATATATTACAGTGAAGAAATCGTCTCAGGAGCGCTCACAGAAGGCATTGTGATCAGAGGATGAAGCCCACTGTTTCCCCTCCTGTGCCGCTGTGCCTCTGAGCAAGTTTGCACATCTTTGAAGGCCTCCATTAGGAGGATGCCTTGCTAATATTTTCAAGTCATTAAACACAAAACAAATCAAGTCGTGACTGCGCTTCCCGCATTAAAGTTTTGTTCTTAAAAATTTGCTGTTTTGAGCCGGCTGATCGCAATGCAAACAATTTATTTGTGAACAATATTAACGAAAACATTTTTTTTTTTTGTTCTAGTAACACTGCAGAGCTATGTTTCTTCAAGTGGATTTCTGCTCTGTCTTCAAGCACACCCAGATATGCATTACTGCCATCAGCGTCACCTGTAACAGGCTAATTGGCTGCTGACGCAAAGAACAGCAGGAACCAGCCAACAAAAGGCAAGGGAGAAGAGCAAACAAACAGCAATCAATTTCAGAATAGATTACAATGATATACAATGTGCGTTTTAGTCAGACAGACTGAATCTAAAGATACAGAAAGCGCTTCAGTAAAGTCGGCTGAAAACAAGAGCGACCGCGAAAGCTTCAGTGGTCCTGGACATCTGGGCTCTCCTGCGTGGATGAATGCCATCCTTTCTTAAGATGTGTGCTTGGCTAACGCCAGCCCTTAATCTCCCACTGGTGTTCAACTGGGTTCAGATCTGAAGGTCCCTGCAAGCGATTTGCATAATTTTCCTACTTATCAGACCATTCAGTAACCTGTTGTGACCGACAGATTGGTGTATTGGCAACCTGTTTCTCAATTAATTTATCTTTTGTAGTCTCCACATGGTGGCTTAAATGATTCGTGTCTTAAAATTCAAAAACAGTAAAAGTATATTCCAAATAATGATCTCTTCCTTTTTAATTTATCCAACATGTTTCATCTGCTGTGGCGATTAAATTAAATCAAGCTTCTCTTTATTTAGCCATGTACATAATAGATCAATCGCCTGTGGAATTTTCACTTAAGGATACGAGGGTGGATTTGTTAGATGCGGAACTGTGTGAAACATTTCTTTGAGTGTCAGTGTACATAGGAGTTGACAACATTTAGGTGATGCTTCACTAGACAAAAATAATTGAGTGATTTAGAGAGACGAAGGAACTCTGTCACTGTCAGCGATGAACTCTGGAGTCAAAACTTATGGGGGATGCCCATGCACCAACTACAGAGCTGATTTTCACACGAGACCTGCCACTGAAAATGTGTGCAAGTCTCAAACTGCTCAAACCATAAGAACAGGCAACACATGGAAAACTCAATACCTTCACGCTCTGTTGGAGGAAATTTATTCCCCACTGTTGTATCTTCCCACATAAGTAGGAGTATTGAAACAACAAAGCAGTTCTGTATAGCAGTGTGTGTCTTTGCTGCATCTGGCTGTGCATAGGCTTGCCGGTCTGCGTGTGTATATGAATGAATTTGTGTCTGTGGGGGTGGCAGATAAAAATGTGCACATGGTCCTGTCAGTGCTGGTTGATGTATGAGTTGGAACATCGTTTATTGACACAACACCTTCATGTTTCACAAGGCCATCAGTCACCCACAATGCCCATCTGCAACTTTAGGCATGACCAGCAATTTTCAAAGCACGTCGTGGCCCTAGGCCCACCAGCTCCAGCCCTTAGGTCACAAGTTGCTCCAAACAAATCAAAAGTCAGCCCATAACCTGTCTAAGACGGAAATCCAAGGCCTCAACAGGCACGTGAATTTGTCTTTTTTTTTTTTTTTTTTTTTTGGCACGTATTTCTTTCATTTGGTGCTCAGAAGGCGCAAGCAATCATTTCTCACAAACACACCAACAGTGAAAGACAAAAGAACAGCATGCAGTCTATCTTGGATTGGTGTTAACCTTCCTCAGTCTACAGCTGCGTTCTCATTATTTTCTCTGGCTCCCTGGAACCTCTCCTTCTCTCTTTCCTTTGAATCAAATATACACTCCAAGCCTCTCTCACTCTCAAACCTACAAATCGATTATGAAAAATGTTCTCGCTGGAAAGAAAAGCAACAGGTATCACGCCACCCAGTTTTGCTTCTGTTCTGTCTGAATGTTTTTTTTTTTTTTTTTTTTTTGTGTGTCGTTTAAAAAATCCAGTCATCCTGGGCTAGTGGCTTCTGTGGAGCTGGGTGACAAAGGAAAAACCAAAAGAAAGTGTCTTAGCAAGGTGCTCGGCACTACGAGCCAGCCTCAGTATTCTGGCATCAGTCCTGTAAGTGAACTCTGTTGGCCAGATGGATGCTGTTCTTCCAAAAAAAAAAAATAAAAAAAATAAAAAAAACATTTCCTCATTTCAATCAGGACTGCTTTCATTCTCTCAGAGATGTGAGAGTCTCTGGCAGACATCATTGTGAAAGGGTGGTGAGTCCGCGCCAGTTACCGTAAAACCCACCTTGAGTGCAGACGCTGGTGATGATGAGAAGACAAGTTCTGTATACCTCGACCCGATTAGGTGACGACTCTAATGCTTGGCGCTGGATGTGAAGCCAGATGGATGGATGGTGAAGAAGAAGGCCTTAGCTAGTCACACGCATTGGCGTGAATGGCTGCTTGAATCCGATTGGTTGCTCGGGGGCGCTTCCTGGATGGGACCACCCAGTTTCTCCGTTCCTGCTCCCTCTCATTTCTCACCTGTCTGCGCGTTGCATTAGGGCATGACACCATCCGGGTCTAAAAAGCTGGATTTTACAGGAACCAGATTGTCCCATCAGATTGTCCCTACTTAATGCTCAACAGCTTGTGCCGACCAGTGGAATATGGTGTGTTGGGGAGAGAGAGACACTATGACAACATGATGGACTGTTTTTCCTGCTCACGCTGCCCTGTGCTCAGTGCAGGCGAGAAATAGAGGCACAAGGCGAAGGAAATAAGGGATACCGAAGGAGGGAGCGAGCACTGGGGCAATTTCAAGCAAGGCGGGTGTTGCCTTCCTCGACACACACTCAAGCTCTTCCCCTCACTGCAGTGTCCTCATTACGGTTAATATGAGGCCGGTGGCAGGGGGCTGCGGTACTGCATGGGGATCTCAAGGGAGTAATGATGGGGGCCAGTGGCCAAGGGCCCCAGGAGGGATGTTTGTTGGTAGTGATTCCCTGCTACTTACGTCGAGGCCACAGAGGTCATCTTCGCCCAGCACTGCAGACACACATACACATTCCCTCTCTCACACTCAGGCAGCTGCAGCAGGCTCGATTCTCTGTTTGCCCTTGGGAGAAAAATGGGGAGAGGGAAGCAAACAGCAGGGAGTGTTTGCCCAGGCACACACTACACCCCATCCATCTCCGAGCTCCCTCTCCCTCTACCCACACCAGCCGAGAAGACACAATCATTTCTCCCTCTCCTCTCCCTCGCTCTCTCAGTCCTTCCTTCCATCCCCTCGGGTGTATTGGTCGAGTCTTGGTTCAGCGCAGATATAATCCTTTAACGCCTCTAAATGATCCAGAGGTTGAGTGCTCCTCCAGGATGTCAGCGGGGCCTGCTGGGCTCGCACCTGCTGGAGCAGGTTAAGATAAATGCCAGCGGCCAGCCAGGCATCTGGCCCTGCATTAATATTTAACAGGCTGACTCTCATCTCCTCCACGTTGAAGGTGTGAAGGTGCCAAACCCCAAAGACATATCACAGCTAAATATGGATTTGTGCAAACTGGGGAAATGGAAGAGCGGTGATAGCAAAGAGAGATCCAGACTGCATGTTAAATTCCTGGCTAGCCGCACATATTAAGGTGAACTTTATTTGTGGGGACGAGGACAAACATGGGTAAACCTGCACGTCCGGCTCTCTGGGAAATTAATCCCTGCATTATGCGGTTTTAAGCCACGCGGCTTTTGAAACAGAGATTGATTCTACTCATCATCTGCATGTGGCTCTTTGAAAAGATTCCCGGGTTTCATCTTTTTTTTTTTTATCTCACCAAGAGAACAAGAGAACCCCACCTTCGCCTGCCTCACCTCTGCTTATGGACCAAAATCTTCGGCATTTCTTTTGTATTAGGGTTAAATGCATGATAGTCAGTCATCCAATGCAAGCAAAAAAAAAAAAAAAAATGTTTTTGAAGTGAGTTTCGGCAGAATGTGCTCAGATGTCCTCATTAAGAATCCAATCTGACAGTGTCAGCTCAGGTCAGCTTGTCTCTGTGAGTCCTTTCACTGCTGGATGTATCTAATTGCCACTTATGCCGAATACCATTTTGACCTTTACAACAGGGTTAAATTGCTCACATTTTTTTTTCTTTTTTTTTTTTTTTTGAAGATTCGGAGAAACAGCTGTAACAAGGATCAGGTGCTGTTGACCTGTAAACCCTAACTCTTGCTTTGAGTGCAGCTTAACCACAGGAAAGAACTTGTTCTGCTTTGCTCATCCCTTTTGCAATGCGCTGAATTCAGGGCATGTTACTGTCAGGCGTACAGCGTGGAGGAAAAAGTCATTTTCTCAGATTCAGTCGTTTATTAGAATTACATTATGTTCATATACAGACACAGGGTCATTGTAATGCACTATTAGCAATCTCATTTTAAGAGATTTGGGATAATCAGGCAATAACAACATTGATTGGTCATAAAAAGAAATATATTTTATGAAAATATTTTAACGGCCCGTAGAACAGTACAACAGAATATTAAACACAGCATTGAAAACTTTACCCAATTTCCAATGTGACTTGTGCCATACTGAAGTGAACTCTTACCTCAGAGACGCAGTAGATGCGTACATGTGCATTGCAGTCGCTGTTGTTAATTTGCAGCAGAAAAAAAAAACAAAAAAAAAAAAACACATGGTCCCAACACCAGCTGGTGTCCACAGGGTCACTGTGTGTCTCCAACATGAGCCCCGCCTGCCGTCAGCCAGAGCAGACACAGAATTAATGAATACTTTTCCAATTTTGTCTGTTATTGTTCCGTGTTGTTTGAAGATTTTGATAATGTATCCCCGGTCTCCTCGCTTCTAATTTCTCCCTGCGAAGATGATGAAGCAAATGGATGAAAAATTAAACAACCCACTTCAGCACCTGCCATCGCCACAGTCTCCCGCCTCTCCTTCGCCAGTCGAGCAGGAGATCAAGCAGCAGCTCACTGCAAGAACTTCTGTAGGCTCATTGGTTAAAAAGTCAGTGGACTGCATGGGTTTAACACAAACGATCAGCAAATCAAGGGGATGTGCCACCAAACTGGCCGCTCTGACGATGAATGGAAGTTGATGCCACCAAAATAAGCCTGTTCAAATATATTCTGTTGTATTGTTGTATTGTGACTAGTTGTGACTATCTCACTTGTTGTTGTTCATCTAGTTTCCACCAAAATAACATAACAAGGAGTCCCCTTTTTGATAAGGGAGGGATTAGTTGTGTTTGCCCATAAATACCAGCTGACATCATGTCAGAATGAATAAATATTGTAATCCAGGATTTCAAACACTTTCTGCAATCAAACATCTAAAAGTGAAAATCTTATCAGATGATGGTCTTTCTGTATCTGTAATCATCTCTTATAAAAAGTTACTAGTTGCTGTCCAAGGCAGCTGGTCATATTTTATATTTTGTAAAAAATATATTATTATTATTATTATTATATTATTTTGTAAAAAATAACATAACCAATTTTCTTCAATAATAATAACATCAATAAGAATGATACAAATTTGAATAGCAACTTCCACACAATATATCATATACACCAAGTCCATCACGTGGAAATACATGAAAAAAAAAAAAGTTCAAACATGAATGTAGTGGACGGAGGGAGAAACGAAATTAATACAATCAGTGAAATGCGACCGTGGATGCTAACTCTCATCATGTCTGCTTTTTCTTTCTTTTTCTTTTCAGATCAGAAAGGTGCAGATGTGAATCTTCTTTTTTTCTTCCAGTGTGCAGGGACCTTCCCCTTATCTAAACCCTGTGTCTGCTTTATGTCCAAAACAAGTAGACCAGTAAGCAAAACTCTTGGGTCCATTTCCCCGTAAGTAATGTGGCCAGAAGCTGTTTTTCGAGCAATAAAAGGCATCCGTGGTGTCCGGGGAATGAAAACAACTCACTTAGCTTTTGACTTTATCTTGACAGTTCTTAGAGGGATCTCCAAAAAGTATATATAATACATATGCAGTACTTTTTGTCTGCTGTCAACATCACGTCAGAAGCTCACATCATCTCCCGTAGCACACCTCTATAATTTACTCTGTACGGGTGGGGGTGAATTGACACATTTGCGGTACATTGTAATCTTCTCATACGTAGAATGTGTGGCAGATCTCTCTGCTTTAAGTCCTCTAGGTGTGTTAATGTTCCAGGGTTCATGTTTCTGTTGGGGATTTTGTTGTTGCTGGAATCTAGATGTATCGTGTCTCTTCGGGGCCCAAGGATGACAAGTTTTGTCGTTTCCTTCTCACGTATTTATGTCTCAGACGCAGACAAGCGGCTGTCAACTCATCGCTCTGACTACAGCTAACTGGAGTGTGGGGTTGTTGTTGTTTTTCTTCAGCACTTTGTGAGAAACTTTTTTGGTTGCAGCGATTGTGTCATCACCCTGATAAATTATGTTAGCCTGTGTACCTGCAGGGTAAAAAGCAAACGCATCAGGCAAGCAGTGTGAGTTAGATTAGACATGATCCCGCCTCACTACGGGGATCAGGACACGAGAACCTAGCGAGACAGCATCAGGTCAGAACAGCCTCTTTACCTGTTATTTCACCCCGTGGGTGGGCAACTATTTTAGACTATTCTTCTCTGTTATTCTTGCCGCTGTTTCTCTCCGAAAACCTGGATCTGGGAAATAAAGTAGGGAGAGTTTAGAAAAACTGGTAGAAGCCTTTATAAACTGCACCGACTCAATCCTCCTCACCAGAGTTGCTGATAGTTTTTCACACATCAGACTTCTGTACACACATTTTATAACAGAGACAGCTTACTTTGTGGGCATATATAGTATTTTTTTTTTTCGTCTGTCTTCTCAAAGCAATATGTTTCTTTCACCACACTTGTGCTGATGGCAGAAACCTCAGGGGGGCCTTTTTGCAGCGCATCCCAGTTTTTCCTCCTCTGCCTCTTGCCTGTTGGTGGCCTTTTATGCAACAGCAATATCAGTTCATCGCTGGGTAATGGGTAAAGGCCTCAGAGGCAGCCGAGATTGAGATCACTTTGAATTATTAATATTCATTCTCCACAAAGGGGCCGACGGGGCGGCACTCCCACTCTGCAACACATCCGAGTGTTCGGACTGTCAGCAAGCCAGTGTCAACAGTAGAAGTCAAGCTGGGCTCTCCCACGTAGACACACATAAATTAGACGTATTCATCGATGACCATGCGTGCCGAAATACAGACTGGGAAAAGAGAGCGAGAGCGAGTTCTACACACACACTTACGCAGACTTGTTTCATTTTACTCTCGTTTCAGGGATGTGTGCGGCTCCCATCTGTGCACACAGCTCTGTTTCCTCTGAGCTGCTACCAAGCTGCAGACAGTATGGAGGACAATTCAAGCTGTGGCAGCAGGAAATAGCCCGCATCATGTTTTTTTATGTGCTTTCATGTAAAAGCTTCCTGCTGTATTAATCAGCAAGCCTAGAAATGATCATCCACGGCGCTCGATGTGGCGCAAACGGTTCTGCGTCAGCATGACGAAAGAGATTTAGTGGATTTATATTTTATATTTCCTGAATGCTTTGAACTGTGTGTGAGGAACTGACATTTATATGAGTTGGTCATACTTACTACCACTCTGTCACTTTATGCTCATTTGTAATCGGGGTAGCCTTGGTAATCGCCACCTTCTTGCGCTTGAAATTTTGCAGTTTTTATTTCTATTCCCATGCTTAATATACAACCTATCCCATGTACATAACTAATAGTAAGTGCTGGGGCGTGGGTTCAATTCCCAAAACATGAATATATTGTTCTAAATGGCACATGTGCATACGGTGAAATACAAATGCAGATGTAAAACTGTAAAGATTCATGACTCAGTTGGGCCTTAAATAGGAGCATTTACTTATACTGTAGCTTGCATGACCATTATATGTATCTTCCATGTGGTTCTATATTTCTGCACATGATTTATTTTTGAATTATACTGCATGTCCTCGGGAAATACTGGACAGTGAACTGGGAGCTGTGGAAATGCGATATCTGTAAAGGTGGCTCGGCAGCTGTCGAGTGCGTGTGTGCGTGCGTGTGTGTATCATTGTATTGCAGGGTGACCGACTTCAATGGGAGGATGAAGGTGCGGTCAGTGAGAGTTGAGCAGTTGCCAGGTCAGGATGTGTCCCAGCAGAGGGGGCGGGGGGCATAGAATCTTTCATTCTTTCTTTCTGTCTTTTTTTTTTTTTTTCTATGTGTCTGTCTTTCGGTATGATTGCACAAACAGATGGGAGCTGACATCCTAATATCAACAGGAAACACTCTCAGTTTATTCTCTGCAGGGATATGACATCAACAGGCAACAGGAAAAATCCTGCTTCATCTCTTTAGGGACAATCCTAGTCACACTGCAAGCCACAGGAATGTAAATGGAGCCTGTCGCTTACCTGCACACAAATGGAAATTCAATAGACATAATCCACAACTGTACACAGCTGGACCAAAATCTTGTATGTAAATCTGCCGTTCAGGATTTGTTTTATATTCAGGTGTTTGGACAGTAATTGACTCAACAGACGGAATCCAGCTTTTGCTTGTTTCCTTTAAGTATTTTACATCACAGTTTATCGTTTAGCATGAAAGGAGATGCAAGACAGTTTCCCTTTGTTCTTGTAATTCCTGGTAAATGTTCCCTCTGCTGTCAAAATATCTCCAAATACAAAGAGCAATTTTGCAATCTGATTCTATAAATGTATATTTAACCTCTGTTTTATTGTACTACGGTTGACTGCAGCAGCCCCGCTTTGGTTTGGACAGTTTGTAAAGGAAAGGCAGAAAACAATAAAAAGAGACACTGTTAAAATATGAAAAAGTGCTCATAAAAAAAAAAAAAAGTAACAATTAGTCAAAACAGAGGTCAGCACTTGTTTACAAGAAAAGTGCAGAGTGGACTTTAAGAAAGAAGATAAACATGTTTTTATTTGGATTGTTTTCTTTTATAGCTAAATGCCAGATGTAATATAAGCTTTACATATACAATATGGCCTATTGTTCCTGCAAGTAAGAATTAACATTAGAGGTTAAATTAACTTCAACAAACACTTAATGTGCAAGAAATAAAAGCTGCACAATGCTCCCTCACATAGTATTTTAAACATTTATCAAATATATCTGAAACTTTTACTTAATTATTAAATGGCAATTTTCCTGAGATGAAGCATCTGGATGGCTCTGTTTTACAAAAACTAGAGATAAATCTCATGACTTGTCTTTCACCACAACCAATCTTAACACGGCAGATTTGAATGCACAGATAATTTAAGACATTCATGTGAGAGGAAAAAAAAAAGCAAGCATGACCCTAAAAACACAACAAACATGTATTTTGGCTCACGCAAATAAAAAGAATAAAAGTTAAGTCAACAGTGAATTCAGTGATTGAATGTAAGAAGAAGAAGTCCCATTAAGTAACCTTTAAGTAAGAGGTTAAAATGCTAAATTTTAAAAAGAGTTTTATCTTGCCATTGATGGATTTTACATTTAAGTGGTATTACTTTTCCAGAGGTAAAATATCTGACCCTACAGAAACATTTTATGACTTGTTCTTAATATACCTATTTTAACATGGTAGCCTTGAAAGAGAAAAGAAACTGATGACCAAAGTTGAAGTGGCACTTTTCCTAAATGTGACCATGTCTACCAGGTGTTGGAGGCTGTAAAGTGAAGGCCGCAATGCTCCAATTTATTACCAAAGCCAAGTTAATTCAAGAAGCTATGCTACATTGCTCGTGTGCTGTCCCCGCCACTTCATGATGCCAGCGTAAACACGTCATAAGCCACTACCCTCCTGGTATGAGCCCTGCTGTTGTCTCGGCGACACTGTGCCGTGTCTGTGTCATGTATGACAGCATGTTTCCTCACAGCGGCACCGTTGTCTGCGCGTGTCGACCACACGCCTCCTTCAGAAATGATGCATGTTCGACTGGAGCGTCCCGAGGCTGTCAGCGGAGACAGAGGGAGAGGGTTCGGCACGCCTGCCACTTCCGACTCTCCCGGGATGACTTTAATGTGTCCACCTGCTAGGCGGCAATATGCCATGCATTCAGCAGTCATTCAATCATTCGCCCTGGCGTGCCAGATGGCATCACCTGTGATAAGACCGATACGTTGCTTGGCACCCGCCAAAAGTTTGGGGAATTTTGGAAGCAAACTTAAAGCGCCAATTTCAAGAAGAAGGAAAGATCTCACAGCGCTTTGGTTCATGTTTCATTGCCACACCCCGAAGCAACAGCAATGGCGTAAGAATCCTCCTGAATCCTCCTGCTCCTGAGAGCAGCCCCGCTGAACAGATGCCCATTGTTGTGCTGTGGCCGGTAATGAATTAAAACAACGTGCTCTCTCCTGCAGGTTAATTGTGCTGATTTGAGCGAAACGTTTTTGGCGGCGCACGAGAGCACACAATACTTTTTTATTACGACTATATTTTCCGGAACATTAATTCTGTGGATTTTCTTTTTTACAGTATAAAGTAAAGTGGAGTGGACGCGGTATACGGGCCTGTGTGAAAGGCATTTGCTAATGAGAGCTCGTAAATAACCTGGATGGTAAGGGCCAAAGTGATTTCGGCTGTGGATACATTTACATAGCGTGGCGTCAAGATTTTTTTAGATTATTTTTTTCTCCCAAATTCATTTAGATCCTATGACTTCTGCTGCCTGTGTGTTTATATTACTAGTGTTTAAGTGTTAAATTCATCATTTCATCATGCACTCTGATAGGACATACTATAACTCTTTAGCTGAATGAACAAGTGGTCTCAGTGCAGTTAAGGACTACGTGGGTGAGCGCAGTGGATAGACCCTATAAATGTGTAATTTATTTCAGGAGGGAAAGAAATCTTGTAACATGGTGGAAACATTGAAGCTCAGCAGGAGTGAGCTCCGAGGAGCCGTGCTTGTCTCTTTGTAGCCTGCAAATACTTATTTCCAAGGGACATCTCTGAAGGGCATCGTGGAGTGATGTTCTCCCTGGTATCTGTCATGTTGTAGCACACTCAGCGACTATGAAAAGAAGCTGTGAAAACAAACAGCAGCTTACACTGTTACACATCTGACAGCGATCTAGCAGCCCCCATGGAGTAGGCATAAATCCATTTTTTTTTTTTACCCAGCAAAACAAGAAAAATCAAAAAGAACAGTAGTGATCCTTAAGGTATCTCAAAAATCAATAGCCATTAAAGCCATTCATTCTCTATATATTATGGAACGGAGGTCGTAGCCGCGTTCCACTGTACCGGGAACAGGCACATATTTGAGATGTACCAGTGTACACCTTGTGTCATTGAGTATTCATGGTTGAGATGATTTCCGTTTGCACACCTGCTGGAAGTGCTTAAATGCGTCCTGCTCAGTAAGACAGTTCCAGCGAACAGTAGGGCCGTACCTACACAGGTCATGTTGTGTTTGGCATCAAGGAGCCTTTGAAAGTGGCAATCACTGCAAAGGTATTCCCAGGAGAAGTAATTAAACTCACACATATGCTGTAGTAGTTTTAGTACAAGGCTACTTAAACCACTGAAAAAGTATTCAAGGCCCAAGACAAATTAAAGCTGGTTTGTTTTCGGACAACTCTCGGCACACGCTCTCATTAATATCTTTTTCCTCTCTCTGTGTTTACACCAAGTGCCTGAACTCTTGCACATTTAATCTATTTCTATTTTGCTCGTTCCAAGGCTCTTGACACAGATGCCACCACTGGTTTTACTATCACACCTTCTTTTTTTTACCCACACGTGAGTGCTAACAGGAACATTCAGTGTAAACCTATTAGGGAAAGAGAAGCTTCTTTTGGATTGAATGCAAAAATCACAGTAACCCTGAGATCTCAATGCACTTTAACTAGAAAAAAACACACATAGACGAAACACAATTAAATGAAGAATGTATTTATTATGCATTCGCAGCGTAATAAAATTTGTAAAACTGCTGTGTGTTGAATGTTTCAGATACTTGTTTATTTCGCGCATTTGTGTGCTGCTTTTTTTTTTTTATATGTCTCTCAATTAATCGGGGTCTTTGCACCACCAAGTGCTATTTGGAAGCCAAGATTTTCTATTTCCTTTAGCATTAGCAGCTACCTGCTTAAAAGTCTTCCCATGAGCTTCAAGACAGATTATGATGCACCTCTGAGCAGCAACATTTCTTCCAGGGAATTGCCGGACCGGGACAGAGCAAGCTGGTTCGCCTGCTAACTTCAGCAAAAAGGAAGCGATAGAAGATAAGCAAAGTGAAAAGATTCCTTTCCACCACTGGAGATAGCTACAGGTGAGTGAAATGAGTTTTATAATGAGAAAGTAAGTGTTAGTTAGAGAGGAATTATTTTTCTTCTGCTTGATTGTGTTTCCTTAAACCCCAGTGAGTGAAGCTGTCAGGGCAACTGCAAATAGCACCTTCTAACTTCAGCTGCATATAGAAACTGATTGCCCTCGCAAAAACATATGTGCAAACGACAAAACCATTCAGACCCACTTTATTTATCTTTCCGTTTCAGCCACATCTCTCACTTACAGATAGCACATGCTATACACTAATCCAGCAGGGAGTTTGACCTTGTGAAGGAGACACACATGTGGATGCAGGGAAATTCACAGTCACATGCATGAACACACATTATGCCTAACTTTATGGCATGCGGGCTCTCTGGGAGGCCAAACCTCTCGGGACAACGTTTAAGAATTGGGAAAAAGTCAAAGTCATAAATTCTGAAATTAATAAGACACACCTGGCTGAGTCACATGTCAGGGACTGACAGCATGTTCCTGCCTCTAAGTGACAGAGAATTGAAGTCTCTGTGGGATCTGCCTCTGGACGTGCTGCAAAAACCCACCAAGGAAGGAGCTTATTATCTTCACCCAGACAGTGTTTCTCCCCGCTGCTTGCCCCCGTTGACCACGGCTGTTTGTCTGTCAGCCTCACTGTCTGCCTCATATCTCGTCTGCTCAGCCGCCTCGGTGATACAGCTCTTCCCCCTCCCTCTATTGCTGTCTCTCTCTGTGGTGTCGCACATCTATGGCAGAGGTGGGGGCGAAAAGCTTTTTGTCCCAGTGAGCCATATCACACTTTAAGTGGCATTTTAGCACGATACTTGATCAGCCAAATATCATTATGAGCTTTTCATCTCATTCATAATTCACTCGCGGGGGAGTCGGGCTAAGAATAGCCACTTTTCTGTGCTTATTGCAGGAGAGCGAGAGACATTACATGACGTGGATACTGTACTGCAGCATATTTTGGTGATATATGGTAGCCAGGAGATCCTATTAATCTTATTCATAGTGCAAAGGCAGCCAGCAGCTCGTGTTTCCCTTTTTAAATCGGAAAGTGAAGATTGTGTGCTAAATTGAAGCCACCTCCACCCACTTTCCGGTTTCATTGTGGCAAGTCTTGACTTTAACGCTCAGGAAAGAAACTATGAGTTAAATGTACGTGAGTCAGATTTATTATTTTTAACATGACATTGTTCTGTCTTTTCCCTCTCACCACGAGGTCAGCTAAAGCCTCATCTCTCTGTTCAGCCAAATTCATATTTGGCACACAATCTTCTGCAGGATGTGATTTTTTTATTTTATTTTATTTTTTTTTTTGTGAACTCTTGTGTATACAGAGGGTGTGCTTGTCAACCTAAAAGAGTCAACTCCATCAGCAACCAAGTGCCCATACAATGAGGGCACAGACAGGCTGTAGCAGTGAGACGGGAAGAGACAGCTCAATCCCCGCAGGCTGCTATTCTTTTGTCCACTCAGCCTGTCCCTTTTCCAGGGTGACGACATGGACATATCTCCCTGTTAATACATTTGGACGAGATGTCAGTCCAAGCATGACACATTCGTCCACTCAAAGGCCAAAGCAAAAGTCTGACAAGGGCTCTAAGACTTGCTTGGGGGAGTGGAATCAAACTCCTGAATGTATTTGGCCTTTTCCTGTTCCACCCAGGAGACACAGTGAGTCTTTTTTTTTTTTTTATAAATATATATATATATCAACACACACTCGACTATCTTTCGAGCCCACAGAAAGACCGGCGTTTGACCTGAATAAAAATGCATATCTGCTCTTGGTGGTGACTGAGGAGTCACTATGACTACAGAACCCTCTCATCATCTTTCAGTGTCTGAATCAGCAGAGAAAGGCCATCGACTAACCACACTCCTCTCCCAGTGCAATTCGCACATTCTCGCAGCAGAGCCTAGCAAGTGTCAGATTGTTCCCGATACAAATAAGACAGAAAGGGGAACAGAAACTCTTTGAATGGGCCCCTCTCTCCTCCCTGATGAATTAAAAAAAAAAAAATCTAAGAAGATTTTGTAGGGAGGTTAGTCAGGGAGGGCTGAGAGTCAACCAGTCAGTGCTTAATTCATGCATACCAGGGACATAATGTGACAGTAATGCAATTTGTTCTGGGCCAGCAGCCCATTCGCACTTATCCAACAGTTACAGGCTTGATTTGTCTTATTGCTTCTCCTCTTAGTCCACCATGCATTAAAGAGACCTTTTTACGCTGCCCGCCAGGTTGGAGGATGGTTTACTTATTAGATGTGACTGCATGATAATGAAACGGCGTAATGCAATGTCAGAGTATTTGACACGACACAAAAGGCTAAGGCTGGTGAAATTCCTAATCAGCTCAAAATGTCACAGGGCTCACCTTGGGTCTGAATCACAGCCCACCAGGCAGATTAGTTGTCCACATTGATGTCAACTTCAAGGATACCTCTCCCCTTTGGTCTGTCTCAGGAAGTCACTCTGACTCTTGACTTACCCCCCTCCTTTTCTCCTCCCCTCTAACTCCTTGACATTAGCATCATACGAGCTGTAAAGATAACCAACGGGACATTTATCACCTGGCAGAGCAGGCAAATTGCCTTAATGCTCGAATATTGGCCTCAATCTTTCTGTGAGAAAGCAGACACATTGAATGGCACCGTTTAATCAACCCTATTTCACATATCCCGCTGTTTCAAACCAAGGTCTAATGCCACAAATTTCTAACTCCTCTGTTAGCTGCTGCAGCACGCTTCATAATGCAGAGATAAAAGGCATGGTGGTCATTTCCAAACCAATTTTGCCTTCCTTTCTTACAGAACAACATCTGTCCCGTTTGGCAGTTGAAATGAGTATGCATGTTATTGTAGGCAACCTTAAAAGTAAAGAAACACCAGTCTTACATGGGAGTAGGTAGAGTTCGAGTTAGTTGTCAAGAAAATATCAAAGTAGAGTGTTACTTAATTCTGTTTGGTTAAATTCCATTTGTGGTGTTTGTTCATATTTTCATTCCGTATGTTTCACTTTAACTTGAAGGAAATGTTTGTAAGATTAGGACGAATTAATGTGTTTGGCTAATGAAATGCTTGAGAAATCCTTGGTAAATCTTGATAAAGCCCAAAAGTTGACCAAAATCACAGCAAAGGGAAGAGCGGCACAGCTAACATTATTCTAATAAACATTACAACAACAAATGAAGGCCTAGGCCTGGGAGTATTTCTGTACACTTAATGTGCACCTTGGTTTAGGATGTGAAGCTCAGTTCCGACCTTAATTAAGTCCATCAACTGGAAATGCTTGCCATTGTAGTTGAAGTATAGCAGGTAAACAAACCGGTTACTTCTCAACCTTTTGCTCCTGTTTTCAATTAAAGGGAAAGTGAAAAATGTATATTCATATTTGCTGTTGTTGCTCAGCTATGAGCGTTTGCCCTTTGGTGGGGAGTTTTGAAAACGGTCTGTTGTATTTCTTTAGAGCTATGTATGCCAATTTTATGCTAGATATTCCTACATTATTAAGAGGACCGGGCAGCAAAGATGTAGAATTTCTGTGATGTACTGAGCACTTTCTCTGCCTTCAGTAGTTGAAAAGCTCCCCGAGGAACCAGTGCTCTAAAACATGTAAGCAACTGGTAATATTTCAACATCCTTTCTACTTTAATACAAATATGTGTCTTTTTGCATTGCAGTTTGCCTTAGAATGAAAATGAATTTGAACATCGATATACTTGTAAACCCCATTCCACTATGAGAACCCCTGCGGAGAGAAAAGTACTTTTAGCAATATGGAATGATAAATAACAATACAGCGAACCAGAGATGGCTAAGAGGTTGAAGATGAATGAATGAATGAAAAAAATTAATTTAAATCACCACGAGCAGCTCTGTAGAAGCCCATCCACCTTGGTCTGCTGTAAAATAAATGAACATCATGTTATCATAGCGCTGAAGCATGGAATGCTTACTTTATTCCACCCTCAGACCCAATTCATGGCCACGGACTCGACCCAGCTCTACATCACACCTCATTAAGTACCAAATCTGGATCTGGCCATTTGTCTGGCTACACTTCTGGTCATACTGATGCAGAACAAAAGCCAGCTCACTGTGCAAGTCTACAGCAGCGCCTTCCCCGGCCCACTGGTTGCTACGGACATAATTTCAGGGTAAGAGTCAGCACAACATATTTTTTAAGTCATGAAAACAGCACTGGCACTTTTGCTTTTCAAAAGCTGGCAGGGTTATTTTCGTCACAGAGGCGGTGGTCATATCCTATTTACAAAGGGGGGAGGATCCAAGCAAAACCATGAAATATATCACAGCATGGCGGGTCTAAAATGGCGTCAGATGAACATAAAGGACCCCGGCAACTTAAGGTCAAACGGGCAACACTGAGAGAAATGATGCGTTTCTTGATCGGCTGATTAAAATCACTGTGGTACATTTCCTGCGCTCAAAGAAAATTAAATTTAATAAACCATGAAGAGCTATAAACCAATGAGCCAGTTTTACCTTGTTTGGGAGATTCTTGTTAGATAATAAAATATCTAATTTCCCCATTGTGATGACGAATAAGGTGAGTAAAAAAAAATCACTACAAATTCAACCCACTGCCCCAATTAGACTTAAAAGCTGAAGATTAGCATACCAACAGTCGACAGCAGTTATCTTGGAGTCAGGGCAGCTCTGAGCCTTAGGAAATTCACAAAACACACAATTCCATGCAGACAACAAACTGCAAAGACACATAAACGGACTACAAAGAGACACAAAGTTAATGCAGAGAGATGCGCAGCATCTACAAAGAAATTCAAATTGGTGAAAAAGGGATTGAGGACAACAAAGACATTTTTTAAAATGGCCACAAAGAAATAACAGAAGCATGAAACCGCTACAGACAGCACAACACCATAGCGGTCGGCACTGATGCCTGTGTGTGTTGGCCCTGTGATGGACTGGTGACCTGTCCAGGGTGACCCCGCCCTCACCCAACGGGAGCTGGGATTGGCTCAGCACCCCTCCATGACCTGGAAATGGATAAGCGGTTGAAGATGAATGAATGAAAGAAAATTAATGAAAATAAAACCCCAACAAATAAACAGGCTGTGCTATAAGATAGGCAGCTAATGAAATATTAAATTAACGAGGATTAATTTCTCTCAAAAAGAGAGTAACTTGAAGGGAAGTGGTAGCGGGCGTCCCTCATTTTCATGATGGTCATTAATTAGTTCAGTGGTAAATTATGTTTAAAATCCAATCGCTATGGTAATTCTCAGTGAACAGGACGCACGCTTTTTCTTTCATATCACTTATTGCCTGAACTCACCTGCTGCTGTGCAGCAAAGATAGGGCTTCCTTCCTGCATACCAGGTGCCTAAAATGACGCTGGTGCTCAGGTTGCTTTCTTTAAATGTCCTGTCAACTCCGACGCCGCCACTCCAGCAGCTTGATGAAGCTGGCAATAACGCTGCAGTCACCGCATGTCAGAACGCAGCTCTCAGCTCTCAGCCCACCTACATCAGGCACGAGACACTCACTCTTCAGAAAGCTGCCATGTGGAAATACGCAGAAAATAAATTTAGGGTAAAAAAAAAAAAAAAAACACAGAAAAGTGGGGCATGCTTCTTCTTGTACTGAGAGAGTACTCTCTGTATATAGAGAGTTTTTTTTTTTTTTTATGCAGCTGCTGCAGAGGACTTTCCTCCTAAAAGACTGGCATAGCTAACAAAAAGGCTGGGATGTAATTGCAAAATCTTCACTGGGGGAGTTGTGCAGTCGGGAGCACAGACTTAATTCCACAAAGCACTGGCCTTGCAGCAGTTTCCTCCCTGATTGATACTGCTATTGGACTGGTCTGGTTAGCCAGGGGAAACCACCATAAATTCCAGACCCACTTTATCGTTAAGCTTAGTAGCCTGGGAGATAAAATTAGCTGTGTCCAATTTTAGAAAGGACTGCTTAGCACTATAAATAACAATTTACAGTAGGTGATAAAGGAACAAAAACTAAATTAACAAAAGGAAATACAACTCATGCATATTTTATTCGATTTTTTTGTGTATTTATTGAGCAGCTTTCACTTATACAATCCACCATTGTGATATAATAATTAAAGCATTATTGCTCTTGCATTATTCAGGCAATTTGCTTTTGTTGTCCGCACATAAAGCCAGCGTGTAAGCACTGTCTTAACTCAGTTACACATGCCAAAGGGCCCATCACAGGGAAATGACTAATGACCAGGCCTTTTTGCAGTGTTTCTGCTGCCTGTATATATAGCACAGGCCTCGCGGTTTGTTGAGGGCGAGGACAGCTGTAGCTGTGGCTACAGTCAGGGAGAAACAGCTACTATTCTTAATGTCAAGTGAACATGTAACTGTATTTTATCATTTCTGACTGCCCCTTATTGCTAAATCTTGAGCAGCCTGACTCCACTCCCCTTTCTCATTTCAGTTAGAACCGAAATCCTGCTGAGGAGGGAGCAGGACTGAGGCAAAATAAATGACATGTCCTACATCTCCATGTTTAGGTATGTTTTCACAAAGCCCTTTGTGTGTGTCTGAGGTTCCGTGTGCATCCAAGTGTATAGCTATGTCTGCCTCTTGGTATCCTCCCTCAGCAGACAAGGCCCTCTCACTTTCCAGCATGTGTTTCTGATTTCAATCCTACATTCCTCTCTCTCTCTCTCCTCCCCGACCGGCTGCCAGAGCATCGTGTCTCTTTGCAACTGCTGGCAATGATGTGGTATCCCATAAAGCCACAATGCGCTGCGTACGATGAAGATTCCCATGCCCGTCCATCCGTATGTCTATTTGTCTGTCAGAGGAAACTCCATTGCTAACAGATTGTAATGTAATAAGTTCACCTCTCGACCCTGGAGTCGCTGCCACACAACCTCCTCTTCAGGCCGGATAGTGCGTTAAGTGTGTCCTGGACAGCTTGTCAACAAACACGCAGGGGAGACCAATAAACGGCGTGCTCTGTGGTTTTTTTTAACCCCATCAGGGCAAAGCTCATTAATCACAGTGAGGTCAGCGGTGATGATGAGGTGTTTGGTGGTCGGGAGCAAACAGCTGGCGCAATAAAACTGGTCATGTGGAGGTGTCTTGCCGTTGGTTCCATCTTCAATGCAAAGAGTTGTCTGTTAGATGCCGTCAGTCGAAGATTGCATCAGGACGAGATCAGAGCCGCGTTGGTTGATCTGCGAGGCTGTATTGAAGCTTTGAGCCAAATGCTAATGCGAATACAAAATCACACTCAGAATTACAAAACAGCATGATGTCTCTTTTCCGGACGAGTATTCTGAAGTTTAAAAAAAATAATAATAATAATAACCCTAGTGATGTCCTTTGATTTATTTCTAGCTTTGCCCTGACTTAGAGCGTCTGCATCACAAAGTAAAGAGGAGTTAGAAAAGAGGGATTATGAAGTCTACTGAAAGATGCTGCTACCTTACATTTTGGAAATGTAGAATTCAGGGGGATAACAGACAAGGCACTACGAGTCAGAATATATCAGCTTTGATAGCTTTGAAAATCTCCTCCTTTATGGGAGTGCAATAACACTGAATTATTCCATGAAGCGAAAAATGCCTCCAGTTATTCCCGCCTTACTTGAAGGTGTTAGATCGCCAGCATCTACTAATTAGCACAAACACAAAGTACAGCTGGGCCTGCTAGGAATGACAAAGCGATGCATCAAACAAATTTGACTACCATTCATCCTGTGGGGAACATGAATGTTCATATAAAAGTGGAAGTGGATTCATTAGGTATTGGGAACATTTTGGTCAAGGCCAACTTCTCAGCGAACCGTTTTGTACTTTTGTCACTGCGGTTACAGTAATAAACAGTCACGGATTTGTTAGAGAGTTGGCATAATTACTGCTTAGGTAGGCTTGTAAAAAATCTATGGTTTTGGCTAAGTTAAGTATTCATTGATTGAAAAACAATAAAAACATGGTCATCTTTGTGAAATGATCATGGCTAACAGAACCATGAACGAATACTCTCACATGGAAATTGAACGCCACCGTCATCCTGTCATATTGCTGTGATTTAATGACTTTATTACTGTGTTACATCACAGCAAAATTTAACCATAGATCATAATAACCTGCTGCAGAAATGACCTACAGGCTTGTTTTCTTTTTTTTTTTCCTTTTTTTTTTCTTTGTTCTTTTGCTACATAGGAGGATATCATTCAGCCTCTTGATGGTGCCAGAAGAAGTCAGGGGATCATAAACGTCATTAGGTTTCATCCTCTGGGGCTACAAGTGTCTGCATAAATATTCATGGCAATCAATGCGATAGTTGTTGATATTTTGGTCTTGACCAGAGTGGCCCGCAAGCCGACCTCATGATGACACTGATATCTCTGGAGCCATGAAAACAAGGCAGAGAGTGGCACGCTCGGAGCATTAGGCACAGTGAGGCTTTCAGCTAAATGTAAACATGTTAGCAAGCTCATAATGCTCGCATAATGCTGCTGAGCTGGGATAATTTAGACTTGCAACTCACATCAAACTGTTGCTCAACACCAAGGTTGGTGGACCTAACATACTATAGCCCTGCCACTTGTGTGTGTGTGTGTGTGTGTGTGTGTGTTTGTGCAGTGAACAGAAATGAACAGAAATGAACAGAAATCCTTGGAGTGTTCTTTACCCTTCATATCGCACAGGCACATTGTGCAACACCACAATGGGTGCATATTTTTACACAGCAAGATTTTATATCCCTATTATTTATATTGAATTGAGGAACAGGTTACCTAGTTTATTCCATTCTGATGATGCAACTGCAGTGACATTTACGAGAGCAATCATTTTCAGATCTACTGTTGCCCACTGTGGCTGCAATGCAAATAACCAGATCGAAATCCCGGCACTGTCCAACATTTGATATTGAATTCATGCCAAAATGATGAAGTTCAACGGCAGAGGCACTTGAGGGGCACAAACGCAAAAAACATGCAGATCGTATTTTTATTTTTATTTTCTCTGAAATGACACCTCCCAGGGTCACGCATTTCTTGCAGCAATTGGCATTCCAGGCGAGGCCAGACCACCTTACCAGGCAGAGCAGATCCGCTGCAAGGTCGGCGCACATGGGCGATCAGTTTCACAGTGAATACCAAATGTAAACGTGCATCCAAACCCTGAGAGATGAGACAGGACATTAAAGCTAGAGTCCCTGGAGGAAGGAGGAGGACGAGGACGATGGGGAGGGTGCAGTGGGGGAGAAAAAAACAGGTGGCAGCACTTCAAATGGGAGAGGTTTATGAATTATGGGAGATATTGTGACTGCTGACTTCTGCATGGGGTCCCAATGGTGCTGGATATCATTCTTTATGGATGGTAAAACACTCCTCCTTTTCTTCTTTCTTCTTTTTTTTTTTACACAGTAATAAATAATATACATTCCCATGCAATCTGAGGAGTAGAAATAACAGCCACGGACTCCTAGAATTATTCCTTCAATGATCTCAGTTCTGGTGCCATTATTTTTTAGATGATGAAATCATTTCCTCTTCCCACCAACTGAATTAAGCGACCAGCAGCCAAAGAGAATTAAGTGACTCATCCCTCACAAAAGAAATATAAGTGTCCTTACCCACGTAATTCAATTGCAATATCTATCCTTTAATGCTCCTGTAAGGCTAATCAGTTTTCTAGGATAGGCCCCCATTATTTTAATGGGCTTTTTAGAGGACCATTTGTGAAAGGCTGAAATGGAAGGGCATCTATGATGTGTGAAAATATTCTGACAAATATTAAACTACATAATGTGTGAATGATGCCCATTGTTCTGATTTAAATGGAAGTCATGCCAATGATATGTGATTCCAGTCTTATAATGTTTCCACCACATGAAAGCGAGGGTGATTGCTCACCCCCGAGCACTACGACGTCCAAATTAAACCTCAGCAGAGCTTGTTGTAGTCAGGAGGACGAATTATATCTAGAGCTTCTAAACAGAATAACGAGAAACTTAGTCTTCAAGTTTGAGATGATTTGGTTCTGTTTAAAAAAAAAAAAAAAACTTACATTAGGATAACTGATTTTCCAGTGTTCAGATTTTATTGGTTTAATGTTCAGCATCTTCTTTTATAAAACTTGCTAATTCGAGCTACAAAAAGTTTAGCTGAGGCTGTTGGGGATCAGGGAGCTATTCAATCGTTGGTGTTAATTTGTTTTCTACTTATATTTAATCAACTTCACTTGATTGATTGTACAATATTCGAAACATAATTTGGAAGCAAATTCAGCTACTAAAACGCACTTTGTATTTGAAAGGAAAAAAAGAGAAGAGAGTGTCTAAATGGAGTCTAGCTAAAAGCTGTGCAAATGTTAAGGTCGCAGTGGAAATTGGTTCAGTAACAGAGATAAAATGGAGGCTGCACCTGCAGAAAAACTAGAAAATAGTGGAATTTATAAAGTGGAAGATGTGTACATCATCGCCTAAGTGTCCACGGGAGAAGCATAGATGCATTTGCTTAAAAACATCATAGTTGCTCGTTCAGTTGTAAGTTCAAATTCAAATAAAAAAAAATGGTTGTTTGTGCAACAGGTTGTATGGTTTTTGACACAATCCCGAACTTGGGAAATGCTAAAGCACTCCACCTCGTGTTTTTAGCAGAGTTTCTTAACAATATTACAAATTCACATAAAAAAATTCATCTAAACTAACAGCTTCGGTTTGAACCATACAGAGACTCAGCTGGACCACTTTGGGATGGAAGATGTCACAGTTAGATAATTATGAGCTAAGTTTTCAAGCTAAAAACCACCGACGTTTTTTCTGTTATTTTCCTTTCTGTGAATTTTGGATTTTATGCTCAATTGCCATTGACAGTGTTGACAGCAAGCAATTGCAGCACTGTATTGCGGTTTTATATTTCAATATTTATTGTGCCTCGGAGAAGACGAAGCAGTGCCAATCAAGTGACAGGCTGAAAAAAACTACTTCTAAAGTGAACATACTGTTCACATCTGTTACATCTGATGCAGCAATTTGTTTGTCTGTTGCTTTAATTCCTCATGTACAGTTCTGTAATAATTCTCACCCTCTGCAGTGAAAACTCTGCGTCACGTCCAGACATTCATTATATTCCTCTGAACGGAATTTAAGCTTTATCTTCAAAGATATTGCTTATTCTCAGTGATTCTTCAGTTAATGTATGAATAAATCATTGTATTTGGTGTCCTCCTTTAGGATTGAAAGTAATAATAACTATATTTATTGAGGATAGTGAGCCATTTGTTGCAATTAGGATGAAGAGAGGATGGTAATGATGATGCTGGGCTGCATTGTTCCTTCTTTGGTAGTCTAATTTGTTTTCAACCTACACCCGTCTCCTGGTGATACTCGAGGAGAAGAGGTGCGGGGAAAATGTATATGATTAATGCTAATAGTGGTTAATGATAAACAGTAGGTGGTCAACATTTTTATCCATTGGCTGCCGTTTTCTTGTACATCGGCATTAAAACAAACATGGCAGTTTAATGAAACAAAAAGCCGCAGAAGAAATGTCTTATGCTGTAGGCAGTGGCTGAATCTGTTGGCAATATGGAGCTTTTAAGTCTGTCTGTGTTTGTATGTTTATAATGATATATGTTCAGAACCTTTTCAAATAAGGCGGAAATCTCAGTTCCCCACTCCCGCTGCTTTGCTGTGGCTCCTAGGTGTAACGTTTTAGTTTGCTTTTTTTTTTCTTTGTTTTCATTTTTTCCCAGAAGAAATTAAAGTATTCATAATATCTAAAAAAAGTTATGATTTTTGTTGAATATTGCGCAGCCTGAGTCTATAATGCGATTTTATGGATCAGGTCTCTGCAAACGCACAGATCTGTGAGGCTGTAATGCGTGACAAATGGGCAAACTAAATTGTTGGACGTAAAGGAATTTGACAGCACCAGAAGAAAAAACTAAGCTTCACAAAGACCATTAACAGGTTGCAGGGCAATCCATCCAACAAAGGACGCTGCCCTACTTTGGCCCAAGGTTGGTCAAGCTTTAACCTCTGGAGGCTTTTTCATAATTTACTTCCCATCTGTTTTCTTGATGGGTATCACTTTACCATTTAAAACCTTTTTTGAACTTGCTGGTAGCACTGCAAGAAAAACCAGAGGATCAACAGAGTCATTAGAATTCTGGGTACCATGAGCGTCTCCTCCAAATGTCATGGCAATCAAACAAAAATGTCAGTCTCACAGTGGCTTTAGAGGGAAACTAAAATGATCATCAAAGTCACGAGGCTTTAACCTCTGGGGCCCATGAAAGCTTCACATCATTTCACCCAGCATTAGCAAGTGGTGGACCAACCCACCGAAAGACTAACTGGAATAAAGGAACAGAATTTATATGACCACTCAGACCATCAAGATTTTGGAGTTTTTTCAATCCCCAGTACGGAGCTGGAAGCCAGCCACATTGCTGTTCTGCCGAGTTTTCAATGCATTTCAATTCTGCCCTGTGCTGGAGTCCTACGGGACATTGGCAGGCATTCTCTGAAGTCGTTCCAGTACTGATTTGGCTGTCAGAACATAAATGCCACTACGGTTTTGGCACTCCATAGAAAGTTCTCCTAAAATTTGTTCATTTGGTTCCACTCATTGTTCCCACCATCATTACAAGTCTCTCAGTCCCTTCTGCTGAGCAGCCCCTCCACAGCATGACGCTGCCACCACCATGCTTCGCGGTAGGGGTGCTATTAGACGAGTAATGAGCTGTGCCCAGTTTCCGCCTGACAAAGAGCTTTGCTTTATGACTGAGAGTTCAGTTTTCCATTTCATCAGGACAACCTCTTCTGCCTCTCGCTCTCCTCAAAAGTCTCTGAAGACTCTTTTTGGCCAAGTCAAGGCCGCTTGCCTTTACCTCTGCAACATGTATACTCTGGGTTCAGAAAATGATCAGTGCGGTTTCTTAAGCAACATCTCCCTTGGCGGGGTTGCACGTCTGCAGTCCTGTCAAACATATCCTCCGGTTTTTGGGTTTCCGCCATAACCCAGGACTTTCTTGGCTGGCTGTTCAGCGTGGACGGACAACCAGGAAGAGTCTGAGTATTTCCGTGTTTTGCTTTTCCATTTCCAACTGTCTAATAAAGCTGAGTTCTTCTGAAACACAGACAAAAATTGCGAGAGACCTTTCCCCAGGTGGCCTCTGCTCCACAGTTCCTTCCCCTAAAGTAATTCTCAGGGATTCACGCTAAAAATTTATCTTCTGACATGTCAACGCAGGAATTGTTTTATGGGTATCACCAATGCGGTTTGACACGCAATTCTGGCTTTCGACTTACAGACAATCCATTAAATCTGTTTTAATATCCGGTGTAAATCCACTAAATGTGATAAAAATTCAAGGACATTGAATATTGCGGCCCAGGGTGCCAAACGCAGGTGCGATGCTTTTTCCCAGTAATGGTCAAACCAACTGTGCCTTCAAACGCGGAGGGAGGCATCAGCACATGTTCATTCAAAGCTATTCTGAGCCATAAACTTAATCCAATGGCCCCTTTTAAAGGGCGGGAGACTGTGGTAACCACAGCTTTTCCAAGAGAGAAATTGCACACTGAGCTGGCCATTGGAGCTATTAGTGGCCTAACACCCAATTAGCACACTGTTGCCGGTCTGCCATTTATATTAGCAGTTCGCTTACAAACAATCAAGCCCCTTTTAAATCTAGGACGCAAGTATATATTTTCTTTAGATGAACTACAAAAACATATCAAGCACAGTCATGTGACTGGGACCATTTATAAATTAGCTAAATCATCTGGACGTCATGCGGTGATCAATTGTAGGGCAGCTTGGTTGTGCCTGTCACCATGCATTCATATCGCACTGTGTGATTATTATGTGATGTATCAACTGCATCAGCAATGCTTATTAGCAAGTGCTAGCAGTTGTGATTGTTCGAAAAATGGCATAAGAGAACCGACTGGGAGCAAATGAGTTGCTCAAAGATGATAATCTAGGTGACATTTCTGTTCACTCAAGCTCACAAGTGTTATGTTACGCCTACTGTGTGTGTGTATGTCCGTGTAGTGTTGAGAGCAGGCAGGGTTTGTACGTGAGATTTGAGCTGCACTTTTTTTTTTTTTTTGCCACGTTCAGTTCATTTCCTTTTTTATCTTTCCCACAAGACCTCAAACACGCACTTCGTTTCTCCCCCAGGAGCGATGAGAACGAAAATTAATTACAAAAGCCAGAGGGCCATGAAGACCAAGACCACCAGGACGTGCGCATAAGGTGTCTTCTGAGTTCTGCAAGTGTGATCAAAGTGTACTTTGATTACTCAAGTGTTTTTTCCAATTGTGTAAAAGAAGAGCATCTGTAAATGTGCACGTGTGTGTGTGTGTGTCTCCGAGACAGTTGGTGGCTTGCGCCAGGTGTGATTTCATTCTCCCAGCAGTCACGGGTCTGTGAGATCGCTTTAGACACAGTCTTTACCACCCACTGGCAGAGGGTAAGGGGTGTGCGTTCCTCCCTCCCAGATAAAGTGTGTGCATGTGTTGGTGTCAGTGTACAGTATATTATGTGCATGTGTTTGTCTCGTTGTCACCTTTTAACTGCAGCCCAGTTTGGTTTCTTTCAGCGTTCGATCAGCTTGTAGGTGGTTATGTGTGTTTTTGTTCAGCGCGAACACAAAGGCCCATATTTGCTGGCTATGTGCGTCGACGTTGTTGCACAAGAAAAAAAGTGCCTGCGCACATGTGCGCGTATGTCCATTAGTGAGAGGGGAACCAGAGGGAGGCCCCCGGGGGCTTTTACGAGGTCAGCTTCCTGCAGAGTACACCAGCCAGAGGGAGATAATAATGGCCAGGTCAAGATTCAATTATTTGCCTGGGGATTAACCTTATGGGGTCTTTCAGGAAGGTCAGTGTGTGTGGAGCAGTTTTAGGCCCCTGAAACAGAAGCCACTTACAAAGCACTTTTTATTATTGCTAACTCTCCTCAACACAGAAATCTGGAATCTTACCAATGCAGGACAGGCCGACAGGTCTATCACCTTCAGTGCTGTGCAGTGAATATAGGTTTTGGACCGCATACAAAACAGCAAGCAGGCAAATTGAAAAAATTGTGAATATAAAATAAAGTTCTATTTTATAATGGATTTCTCTTGACAAGAAGGTACCATATGTCTTCTTAAGTGGGGCCACCAAGCTGGTGAGTCATTTGTCGTGATTGTTCACGATTGAAACAAAAACTATCATCAATTTCACCTCTATGCGGATGCTCAGATTAAAAGAAAAGGTCCAACATTACATTTTTCTCAAATTTAGGCAGCGCCACGATATAACAAAATAGCTAGCCCCATCTGTATGGTTGTGAGATTTTAAGGGTATGGGTGACATCTGTTATGGCACTGTAGCAGATGTTTAGTTTAGTTTGAGCTAAAGCTAAAGATAAAAAAAAAAAAAATAAAAATAAATAAATAAAAGAGCAGGCTGAGTGCAGCTATTGCTGTTTCGGAGGTGTCAGAAAACATGTTCTCGGCTTAGACACTGTGAAGCCTGTCAGTCACGTCAGTTCCCTGTGACAGTGATTTGAGTGAGATAACAGGCCTGTGATTGGCAGAGAGGTGCTGAGGAGGGAATGGAAGGGGCGCCAGGCTTTGAGGAGACTAAGTGACGGACTAGTTGACAGCTAGCAGCACGGCTCCCAGTTTGTCTTGTTTTTGGCGTAAACAGTAGCTGTTGTATAGTGAACAAGACACACACTTTGTGGAAAATGTTATCTTATTGAATGGTACTGAACATGCTTTTAGCAAATGCATGAATATTTCCTCTGTTAATATTTGTTTAATATATATTTCTCAAAGATTGGCCATGTCATCAGTCTGGACATTATGATGATGAAATTATTTAATATATGCAATATGTGTTTTCTGCATTCCCCTAATTTTAACTCAGCAGTTAGCTAACATCAGCATTAAAACAGAATAAACATTGTGAGTTCAATCATTTTGTTCCTGGTCCTCAAAATGTCCTTAGCAATGTCCTCACGAAGAGGTGAGATGCTTTATTTTGAAGATCCGTGACAAAGAAGATGAGCACATCTCTTTGGTAACAGTCTGTCATTACACAGGTATGAATGCAGGACGATCTCCTTAAGGTGAGGGTTAGAGAAGCAGGCTGAGGTGCCCTTTGAGCAAAGCACTTCACTGGCCACCCAACCAGTAGGTTGGTATAAACGGACCTTCATGTTGAATTCAAGCAGATTGCCCTTTAAGATGGGATGATTACGTTCTGTACGGACACAGGAAAGTCGTATCGGCACTATGTTCGCAGCACTTTTGGCTTTTAGGCTTTTATGCTATTTCTGCTATATATGTTCGTGTTTGCCGTTGCCAGCTGAACGAGCAGTCCCCCGCAAACACACTAAAGCACTCACACCCTGTATCCATCACACTTACAGCGTTGCAGGATGAAAGATGAGACAGAAATGTGAACTTCACAGGAGAGGAACACTCAAACCATCAGAGGCAGCCAATTGATGCGAGCAAATTAATCATCTGCAGCTCGCTATCCAAAATACTCATGTATGAGCTAATGGAAGAACTCCTCCAGCAAAAGGAGAGAAATTAATGTGTTGATGAGCAATGTCCCGGATATTTACAGGCCAAATCCAGGACAGGCAGGCTGCTCCACTACCTGCCTGTCAACTGGTCTGTTTTTCCGTCTACTTCTGTCACCCTTTGTCTGTCTTTCTGTCTCTCTCGTTCCCTCACTTGCTCACTCTGAAGTCCTTGCTGAGAGTGCGAGAGATGAAAAGAAAACAAAATGGCTTTTGATCCGGCAGCCTTGTGTTACGGCTCTGTCAAAGAGCATTACCCTGATAACCCGAGCAAAAATATCAGCCACAGGGTTTCAAAGCCACATATCCAGACCTTTAATGCACAGATACAGATTATGGACAAGCTGTCTGAAAAGGAATGCAGCAGGAATAGACTGCGTCCCCCGCCAAGTGCCTTTTTCATTACATTTTTTTTTTTTTCTTTCTCCCAGTTATTTTCTTTCTTCATGTTTCCCATAGCTGGCAGTTTCTCTCATCCAAGAGCTTTTTCAGTTAAGGTTGTTCTGATCAAATAACTGCGAACTGCACGCTATGATGCATTGTTGGGAGTTATACAGTTTCATTTCGGACATACCTACTGCGAGGGGAGAGCCATATTACACTCCTGTTAGGCAGAGAAAGGAAGATAATAACACAGGGACCTTTGAAACTGCCAGGAAGATGAATTTACTTCACTCCTCTGAGAAACACGCCTTCCAAGTAACCTTGTTTAAGACTCCAAGACATTTGAATTTTTCTCTCTGAGCAGCCATCCTGATCTCTTTTTGTTGACTGTCCTTAGGTCTGAGAGGGAGAGGACACCTTCCATTTTGGTTGTAAACAATCGATGCTGAGCAGACAGTGTGCGTGACGCTAACCACCGCAGGAAGAGGCGCTGATATGTTTTTGTTTCTCAAGAGCACTTCCAGCATCTGTGCACGGAAAGTGTCGAGTCCCCCTGAAAACAACTATATTATGATGTTGCCTCCAATGCCAATCTTCAGCAATTGTTATTATACACACAAAGGCTTATTTGTAGATATGAATGCAACGTTTAAAAAAAAAAAAAAAAAAAAGTTAGTAAAAAAATAGTAAATGACAATTATTTAGACTACGCTGTGAAAACTCACTTGCCACACTTGAACGAATGAGCTGAGGAGTTTTGCCGAGCAGGCGGCAAAAGTCAAGCAGCGAAAAGAGCTGAAAACGCTGGGGTGGTTCGAGGAGTTGGAGAGGCTGGAGACTAGTGCTGCATGAGCGCTTGAGTGCCAGTGTGTTGCAAATAGCATTTTGTTGTTTAATCCATCGCTAACATTTTTGAGGAGGCATCTCAGCAATGATTTGCTTTTAGGTGCTAAAAGGCACCGCTGGAGATGGGGTCTTGAAATTCAACTTCAACCGCCGTTTCTTTTCCCATTACACTGCTGTCCCTCTTTATGTTCGTAATCTGTAATCGTAACGTTTATTAAATAGCTAACTGAAGAAATGCCAGAGGTAAAATGCGGAAAAATGGTGCATGGGGCAGAATGGGAACCTTTCTGGACGTAATTCATGATCATATTCAGGGTTCTCCTCAGTACAATGACCAAAAATATGCGTCAAAAGTATATTTACTGGTTGAGACCTCATTTGGTCACATTTGAACGTACTGTGCTTCCTGTCAGCCCGATCTTTTGTTTCCTAAATATCCGGGATTCATGAAAACAATGATAACAATATTGTGGAGGGTTTATTAAAGCCAGTGTGGCTTTGAGCAATGTGCTTCACAAAGGAAAGCACCGTTATTTCTTTATGAATACAGCTAAAAGCGTTTGAGGTTAAGAGGTAAAAACGCTGTTGGTGATGGCTTACTAAAAGTTCACGGTGAGCGGGTTGCGTGATCTGTGCTAATTAATGTTAATCCCGCAAGCAGCCTGACGACAAAATGAAACTCTGCTGTTGTCAGGTTTGTGTGCTCTGTGTAAACTGGCGTGTGTGTACTTGGCCAGAGGTTGTTTGTGAAGGAGGAAGCTCCACTGTGTAACACCGTTGTACAAACACGAGTTGGTGTGTTCAGTTCACCAGCTGACTGTGTCTTCTCCCCAGCACTTCATGTCACAGCAGTTCTGGTTCTGCCGTCACATGACGATGTCGCTTGTGTGATTTAAGCTTCTCATGCATTCTTGAATCAGGATCGTCAACATCGGCTCGAGTGGTCGGTGAGAAATAAGGTGTGCCAAGCTGTTGACTACGGCTGTTATTTCACCGTGTCTGACACATATTGTTTTCAACCAGACTGTTAACATCAATACAGGAATTGAATCTGAATTACTGCCAAAAGGAAAAAAAAAACATTCTCAGGGTTATTCTGTGCTCTGGTATCTCAAATAGCTCATGAGGAAATGGATGACGTGAACTGTAAGTCAACCTTGTGGTGTTGCTACATTTCCTCTGGCTGTAATAAGGAACTGCTAAAGTTCACTGGGCAAGATGCAGGCCCAGAAACCTGTTTCAACTTCCTTCATTTTCTGATCTTAAATCTCGACACACACGTAACAACCCCAATAAGTGTTACGATGGCAAATGATCTTGTATGCAGATTGTTTATTAGATTGCTTCCTTGACAGGAGAGCCATAGAGCCCATATCCCCATTTACTGCTCAGGAAAGTCTAATACAATCCAGACAGTCGGCGGCGGGGGGACTGCTGATCAAAACTTGTGGGCGGAATGAAATGTCAGCAGCCTTTATTAATTTGGTAAAATAATTAAATAAATCACCTCCCACATCACGATGTCGGACATATCAATCATGACTGTCAAACATGGCAAATTAAAGATTTAATCAAAACATCACTCACATGAATGATGATGTGGCAATGCACCAGCACAGTGGCCGCAGGGAGGAATTGTTTGAGTTTTTACTTGCTGCTGCTTGTTCACACTAATGCACATGGATAATATTCATCAGCCCCAGGTATTGTTCAAGTCGACCCTTATAATAAACGTCATACATTAGCACCTATGTTTCACGCCACATGTGTCTGTAAATGCACCCTTTAAACCAAAATAAACCATCAAGTGCTTTAATCCGTCGCTGTGTATCCAGCTATTTTGCTGCTGCTCTGGCAGCTTATTATTATTTCACCAGTTCTGCAAGAAAAACTGACAAAATACTTATTTTGTGCGTCGATCTCCCTTTTAAAGTGGTGCATGTCGTTCATTCGAAGAAAAAAAAAAAACAAAACAAACAAACAAACCAAAAAAAAAAACATTGTGAATTGATTTATTTTATATGAACAGATAAAATTGAATCAGAACAAAGTAATTCTCCGGGACAAGCTATTATAGTATCATTTAATAAGAGTTGAAAATATGAAGAATGAAACACTTTCTGCAGGTCTAACTTGGAAAAACCAACCAATACTTATAATATATTAAATCTAGGCAATAATGACATGAACTATTAAAGTCTTGTTTTGGTGTTTTAATTTGTAGAGAGTTTGAATTAATATAAATGGAAGAATATGGAGGACATAATTGGTTGGACCCTAAAGGTCTTCAATGTAAAAAAAAAATATTGAAATTCAATTTCAAAGTCGATCTGTTGGATTCATATTACTATAAAAAACGCTCAAGACAAATGGGCTGATAATACCATCCAATAATAGTTATCAGAATTGTTCTATGCTCGCATCATATATTCGCCATCATATTACACTCATTCAGTTTTAGTGAATGAAAACTTAAAGTGTTGTGGTTTAGTTTGTCAGCCAGCCAACTCTTTTGTCGTATCGACTGTGCACAGTTAACATTTAACACAAAAGGCATCGGTTCCCTGTTTTGAACTAATGCTCGGCATTTCAACAAAAAACAGTGTTATAATGCTCATAAAATGTTAATTTTTACCTGTGTAAACTTTTTTTTTTGTTTTGCTTGTATGGTAGCTTGAGAATAGAACCTATAAAGGCTTCTCACCGGTTGGTGCGTCTTATGTCAAAGTTAGCCAAATGTACACCAAGCTGCATGTTTTCATGTCGTCAGGTGAACTTTGGATTAGTCCATAAATGTGTTTCCTCGTACGAACCAGTTACAGCGAGTCAGCATCGCTAGCATGGCATAATGTCACAGCAGCAGTTTTTAAACACTCACTATACACCAAAGGCTCCGCACCACACAGCAGATAGACAAAGTTCAGACAAAGAGGAACGCAAGAGTCGGATGTTTTTCTCTGGAATGGGTTGAGGTCAACAAAAGGGCAAAGAAAGCCTCATAATGAACAAATAAATCATTTTGGATGTGAAAATTACAGACTTTTAAGAAGCAACAACTTTGTTGTTCTCTAAAGCAAAAATGAATGTAATTAATTTTGTACTTAACTTTGCCTGAAGAACTTTAACCTGTATCGTAACATAACAAATACCGTAGGGAGATTCCCACAGTAAAAGCAAAAATGAGCTGAATTGAAGTCCTGGGCTGAACTGGCAGCTTTTCTTCCAGTGTTTTGGATCCTCTGTCATACAGTATGAAATCTACAGCTGGCAGGATTCGCAAATTCACTAAATGTCAATCAGACCTCAATGGAATCCCCTACTGTGCGGGTTATTGGCGGTATATAATTCAATCTTTAAACATTTTTCCACTGACAGACAGAGTTAAAATTTTCTCATCGACTGGGGTCGTGCTACGGGAAGTGTTGGAATAGCATTGTGAGCTGAGATGTCATTACTGACTCTTTGCTGCTGTTCCCATTACAAAAGATCAAGTGAAACAGCGGCTGCTTTGCTGCCTCTGGAAAGCTGTGATAATAATTATGTGTGTGGTTTCAGAGTGTGTGTGTGTGTGTGTGTGTGTGTGTGTGTGGTTAGGAAAACACTGCATGAGTCTGAGAAAGAGAAGAAAGAACCATAAAAGCAGACTTTTACTACTTATGTCAGTACTACAGTATCATTTCACTTAAATGCTTTTCTCCATACAAGGAAAGAAATGTTTTCCAATATAAGCAGAAGTGGTAAAATTTTGGACATACTATACCATCTACTGACAGATGCGCACCTATCAACCCATTCCAGATCATCCCAAGGTCAATGGGAGTTTTCAGTGTAAGGCAATACACTCCAACAAGCTGTTCCAGGGTCTGTTTAATATGGCGGTCATATCGTGCTGAGTTGGCCTTAAAAACCGACTGCCTTTACTTGGTCAGAGTGAGTGATGAGAAGCCGCAGTCAAGAGCATATGTAAAGGCAGAGTCAGCTGAAGTCAGTCTTTCCTGTTATTGCTTCATATACTATATAATATAAATTTTACATAAACAATCATTATCTCCACCCAGAAGGATTCCCCTTGTTTCTGGAAACAGCCCCGAAACTGCATCGCCCTCTCAGTGTTGCACCTCACATTGTACTGAAACATTATCTACATACACAATAACAACATCGAAGGATGCTGTTCGGGCTTCTTGTTGCCCCGAGAATAATGAGTTTGCGTCTGTTAAATCCGTTTTTGAACTGCACCGTAAGGGTAACTATCTGGTGGTGTCAACATTTTGAGTATTCACCGTTAAAAGGAAATATAAAAATGAGGGCTTTCAATAACACAATGAATTAACACACCTATCAATTAAAGTCAACAGTTATTGTATCTCAACACAACAAGTTATTCTTTTTTTTTTTGTTTTTGTTTGTTTGTTTGTCTTTAAAAGTGCTGTTGCTCGTTAGCTGTGAATAATCGCACACACACACAAACGATATTAATCCGTCAGAGCTTATCTCTCCAAGCATGTGCTCTCTGTCTTTACGAGTCCAATCTACTGCTTTCAGTCGAGTTGTGATTTGGGTAGGTTTATCTAGTATTTGGTAAGAATGAAACACAATAACTCACAAGTTTCTGGCATATGAATATCCTGCCTGAGAGAGATAGCTCTAACTGCGGACCTTCCATGTTAAGGAAGATTCAGTTGTTGGGTTTTTTTGGCAACGAGGCAGAGACAGCTGGAGGCATCACAGGTTAATGTAAACGGTTTAATCCCAATAAGACCAGAGCCTGGCCAGACTCCAACATCCAGGTTACCACATGTTCATGTAAACCTGCTACCGACTTGGTCTCAACAGACGGCGAAGAAGAGGCCTGCCAGTTTTCTGCTTCACTTTCACCACTGACACTCTTTTTTTTTTTTTTTTGCTTTGGCCAGCGCGCTGGATTTTTGAAATGAAACACCGACCGAGAGGTTAAAGCGGCAACTTTCAATTAGAGGGCGCCTTGAATGAGGTCTCCGTACAGTTTGAAGACATTTTCAGCTGGACTCTTTGGTGACTGGCTTTGCATGTCCTGAGCGCTCATTGCATTAACTTGTCTGCATATGTTTGCGTTTCACTCAATAATTATGCGACCAGCCTCAAACACCCTTAAGTCACATAAGTCTGCACTTTCAGTTCCGATCCAGCATGCTGGAGTAGAGTCAAAAGAACTGAAAAATAATGTCAAATTTATGACTTTTTCATCATACTGTATGTTATAGCCATTATATATAAGCAGACCATATGTAAATCTTCTTTTGGTCTGCCCTTGAAGTGCAGTAAATGTACACATCTTCTGTTATCAAACTTTTAAAGCTGCACCACTTTTTATCTTAAAACAAGTCAAATAATGGAAGTGGATTATTCATAATGATGCACACAATTATCAGACTCTCCGGGTTCCTTCAGCTGTTGTTTTCCTATCTTTCAGCTCTTTGGTTTGGGTTGTGCAACCTGCAAACTTTCTGTTTCGGTTCCACGTCTCATCCAGCAACAGTCCCCATCTGCACTTAGCAAAGCTGTCCTGTTGTAAAAACTACATAGAACTACGCAGAACTACATGGGAAAATAACAGCTTTGAACATAAATAGACATAAACAGATAATGTTTTAACTACAGTTGGTATCTCAAGTGGCCAAATCACAGGTATTTCCTCTATTCACTTCACTCCCTCATTTCAAATTGTCGCAAGTTTGGGAATGTTTGCTTTATCAGAGAAATGTCAGCAGTTTCTGAAAGCTGAGAAGCTGTGCTTCACAGCCAATATAGTCATTACAGCAATTCCACTTGTGCTGTTGCGAATCGCTCCTTTGTTGTTAACCGTTAATGCATTCTTTCAACATACTGTAAGCTGCCGGATATTGAAGGTTCTAAGTGTTCTGGAAAAATGGGCAAAAGCACTTACTGACAGGATATTCTGTGGCCCTTTTATGGTTGAAATAAGCAAAAAGTGCAGGTGGACAATAAGAAATTTTTCGATGTTAAAAGGTTGACAGCAGAGACCATGCTGAGCAAATCCTGAGTTTGGAAAGGAAGAGAAATAAAGGGAGTTCGAGTAGCTAATCCATTTTTCAGTTTGTGCCTAAAGCTGCCCTCAGCTTGCTAATTAATGTACAAAAGCCATATTGCCATTGTGTGTTTTTTTGTTTGTTTTTCATTCATTCATTCATTCATCTTCATCCGCTTCATCCGTTTCCAGGTCGCGGGGCTGCTGGAGCCAATCCCAGCTCATATTGGGTGAGGAGCGAGGTACGCACAGGTTGGATGGGTTGCCAGTCCATCGCAGGGCCAACACACAGAGACAAACAGAGGCAAACAACCACTCGTATTCACACCTACAGTCAATTTAGAGTGTCCAGTTAACCTAGACATGCATGTCTTTGGACGGTGGGAGGAAACCGGAGTACTCGGAGGAAACCCACGCAGACAAAGGGAGAACACGCAAACTCCGCACAGTCCGAGAACCGAACCTGCAACCTTCTTATTGTGGGGCGACCTGTTCCTTTGCTCCTCGTTCGTAAGCACCTGGTGCCCAAGTTTCTGGGGAGATGATTATGCCTCATAATTCTCCTGAAGTTGAAGTGTTTAGTTTGCAAATGCAGACTTTTCTCGGTCAGGATCATTACAAAGTGAAGGGGGAGGGAGGGGAGGGAGCGCTTGTGGGATGAAGAGATGAAGCACTGTCGTTAACCTTTAGATGTAATGTGTTCGGAATGAAGAATATTTTCGCAATTTTCCTCAGAAATTTTAAAGGTCACATTGTCAGCAGAAAAGGCTTTATATCTCTGCTTTACAGACAGTTCTCTTCACGCTGTTGTCTTACAGAGCCAGGAGCCAAACAGCTGACTGCTAATAACACATAATCCCTTGAATACTCTTGCACTCTACTTGCACTTCAAGCCCACTTTATTATCATTTGTGATGTTAAAGATAGGTTTTTACTGCATCTACTCATTTGCTTTCGACTTAAAGCAGAGAGAGAAATCTGGTATTCAGTTGCAGTATGAACATCATCAGAAAATAGAGAGACTTCGTTCCACTGGTGCTTTGGAGGCTGCAAGCCATGAGTCCAGTCTGTTCTTCTGAAGACGGATGTGAAATGTCTCAGAAATATCAACATCCCTTTAATGACTTCAATGAAACTAGGCTCCATCGTTAAAGTGCATAAAATTGAGAGAACGTGTTTTCCAAGGTGAAATGGTGAATATCCAGATTGTTATATAAGAATGAACTTCTAAGGAAGGAAACAACCATCACTGATAAATGTGAGGAGATTTTGTGTCCTAAATATGCATGTGCATTCATCTATCTTTGCGTGGTAACCGTCCGTTTATGTGTGGGGGAAGATAGTGCTAAAAAAATCGGCTGTTGCGAGCCTATCTCTCGCTCTGTCTCTGTCTATATCTCTGGGAACAGATCTGACTTGATGTGTTGGACTTCGTGCAGGAGCCTGCACTGATGAAGGGCTTCGCACAGAGCTATGCGGAAGTAAATCGGCGAGACCAATGTATGACTGTCTGTCGATTGATTTTCAGAGGCGATCCTTGTGTCATCCTGGGCTCTGATATGCTATCTGTCTCTGTGTGGGCCCCAGATACCCATCTGAGATGAAAAAGCCAGACACAGTGCCATGTAATAGTGTTTTGAACCTGGGGCACTGGGGCTTTTCAATCACACCCCAGATGGAATGAACGCCTTTGCTCACAGCAAAGAAGCGGCAGTATTATTTATCCTCCCACCAATGTTTCATGCATTTGAAAGTTAAAAAAAATACAAGGATGGGTTTTTGTAGCATGTCTTTAATGTGAAATCACATCACAGTGTGCCACTGCTCACCTATGACTGCCTTTGTAGTTTGAGGAGAGATGTTCAGTCATTGTTGAGTGGTATTATCATATTTCTGCTCTGCAAGCAAATCATTCACTGCAGCACTATTTGCGGCAACTGAGAATGGAACAATGTTCCCTCAATGTCACTAAAGAGTTGATTTCAAATGGGGCAAAACTCGTTTCTTCCTTCTCAAAATACAATGTAACTGCTTACATTAAATGAAACAACTGCTTAAATCAAAGTTTGAATCAATGTGAAACAAATTAAATAAAATTTGATATAGTACACATTCATGGGCGGCACAATTACTTGGTTATTCAGCTGAGGCCACTATAGGAAATTGAGTGCGGCAACAACAAAGTATTGACTCATGGAAAGAGGAAGTCATTAAAAATCCTTATTTGCAGTGAATCCGTGTAATTGTATCTCTGTGGCTTAGATAGAAAGCACAGTCAGGGCATGATGACTCTTGCCTTGCCCGTCTGCCGACTGGAAATGAGGTCAGCCATGCTTGCCCCGTGTTTGTCTGGATAGTATTAACATATCACTTCACCTCCCACTGTCTTAACTTTTAAAAACATTTTAAAGCGCCGTGTCCCCTGCCACCGGTTTAATACGGGCCTCTGTGGACATATTTTGTGGGAAATCTTTGAATTGGTAATAAGGCTGGGGGAAGCATCGACTTTCTCGAAAAAGAGAGAGAGAGAGAGAGAGGGAGAGAGAGAGAGAGAGAGAGGGTAGGGAAGAAGTGGATTGGGAAGAAAGACGGGGTTTCGGAAGCGTCACAGAGATGTAATGATGGGCTGGGATGAGCCGGGGCTTGCCGGAGGATTACAGTCTGTCTTCGATGCAAGCACAGCTCTCCAAGGCCAATGTTTCAATCCCCACAGAGCAGATTTGCTCCCACTGCCAGTATGAAAATAGAGGGGCAGCCTGTGCACTGAAAAAATAAGAGATTTGTCTGTCAGGTTGTGTATGCGCGTGTGTGTATTCACAGCAAAATCCACTGGCCAAGAGAAAAAGCAAACAATTGCATCCCCAGCGGAGGTACTTAAGTTATTGTATCAACTGTGACCTGCATTTATTTTATCAGCAAAGTTAATGGGGTATTAACATTTGATAAAACCCTGTGATTTAATCAGAACCGAATCATATCTGTGGATGATCAGCTCTTTTCTGTCCTCTTTTTTTTTTTTCCCAGCAATATATTGCGTGTGAAAGCAAATAAATGATAATTGCTCTGTGACTTAAAGGGTCAGGTCACCCATAAAAAAAATCTCACAATGTAGATGAGCAGGATTTCATGTTGGGTCATCAGAGAATTGAAAAAATGAAATGGTTACCGATATGGTTTTGGTTGATGACAGTATCCGACCACAGTCCTTCATCTTTATCAGTCTTAATGACATTACTCTCACCAGAGTAATTGCTTTGATAAGAGAACTCTGTACGGCTGCGAAGACAGGCCATCTCAGCAATTAGCAGGACTGGTGGCAAAGCTTTTTGTATAAATTGTGAGCCCTTGTTTGAATATGTAAAGAAGAAAAAAATTCAAAGCCATTCTTTAATGATGTGTTCGAAATAGTTTGCCATGTGGCGCAGCAAACCATCTATGATGAATCGCTCTTGGCTTGACCTATTGCAAATCCTGTTGACCTATGAGTAAACTCACGATGCTGACTTTTTGAGCTCAGCGACATCAGCTGTATGCATTTTGTCATATGACCTAATTTTTTTGTCAATTTGTGAATTTGCTCGGGTGACTCACACGTCTGATGTTTGCAGTTGCAGTAACCGTAGACGATACTAATGATATGCTTTGCTACAAAAGTAAGACCCTCTTATAACAAACCCCAAACAAGCACATGGCCTGGACATTTCTCATTAATGATTATTTTTCATCTAAATGAGAGTTTCTCTCCTGAGGACACGAACCACTCAGTAATAAGCAAGGTACTCCAGACGTGGCATTGGGAAACTTTCTCCTAGTTCCTCCAGAGTTCGGTAAATTTAGTCAGAGTATGGTAAAGTAAAACATTTCCAAGTTGTTCCAACCTAATCTAAGATTTGTCTACAAATGTGAGTGAGCTTTGAATCCTTCAATAAGAAACTGAAATTGGTCGCTAAGATAATACTGAAATTCATTTAAATCTGTCTCGACAAACGTATTTGCTCTGTATGTTGTCAGCGCATCCCGCCTGTGTCGTACTCGCTCATCCATCTTTGTGGCATCTTTTCCTTGACCTCCCCTTCACGTCGTGACTCTACTGTCAAAGTAATCAATACAAATACTGACGTGTTTTTCATGTGTTGACCTGCTGACCGTTAAAAAAGAAAAACGAAACCACCGTCATCAAAGACGCCATCTGAGGTGAAACAGAGATTCACAGACTGTTTGTCAAAATGTTGACTCTCATATCGCGGAGAACAGCAGCAGATAAATCGACAGCAGCGACCACAAAGCTGACATCCTCAGTGGGCCATTTCATATTTTCAACAGTTTAAGCAGAAATGGCATGTAAACAAACCTCAGACAGTTGAGCAATAACATCACTCTGCATTTATGTTTGTATATCATAAATACTATGCAAGCATAAATATTTACTTTATATTATTATGGAGGACGCGTCTAGCTAAGCTGTGGGCCTGCTCTATAATGCGATGACTGAGGATGTCTTACGGACATCTATTCATTCTTCTCTTCTTGACTAATTTAGTGTAAAATGTGTTTTGTGCTGAAAATTGATAAGCTTAGTGAAGGGTTTAGCCCATTTGCCTGTGATGTAAATTGGCACAAAAATAAATCAATAAGAACGAGGAAATGAAAATGTAGAGAGCCATTTTTTTGCTGCTGAGTCCACAGAGCCCTGTTTTTTTCTTTGTTTGTTTTTTTGTTAAATTACATTCTCCTCTATTGGTGGGTTAGAGGCACGTGCGTAAGCATTTTGGCAAAACGGACGGACGTGTCCTGGACTGAAAACTGACATCCACAACTTTCCGGTGCAGCAACAGGCTCTCTGTCTCTTACTATGTGTGGACAGTCTCAGAGGTGCTTGAACCTTTGACCAGCACGCGCTCTCTCGTAGACAAGACGAAGAGGTTGTTAGCAATCTTCCAGGGACGGTTGTCTTCTTCACCTTTTCTTCTGCACTCTCCCGGAAAAAAAAAAAAAAAAATCTGGAAGCCATCAGTGCTCCTTCATATCTCTCCCCTGGCTAGATATGAAGTGAGCTCACATTCTAAATATCTCCATTCTGTTTGATTGCCTTCCAAATAAGTCACACTGTTCAAACAAGCAGAGATCGCTGCACTACCTCCCATTGTCTGACTTTAAGCTATTGACGCTGCGGTTGACGATTTATTATAGGCACCTTTCCCAAGTGACCGATAAGCATTGTGATGGATGCATGATTTAACTGTGCCAAAATAGCTTTATCTCTCCCCTCCAAGCTACTATCTCAGCCGAGCTGATGAGCTGTGCTTATTCTCTCCCTTCTGACTTTCTGTCATTCTCTCTCCCCTTTTTCTCATTTCTCAGATGGCAACCACTGTGAGCCTTATCCTCCAAAGAACCCTTTCCACCAGGAACAAATATATTCTATTATTTACTGATTTAGTTATCTATGCACTGCGCGGCTTCTTCCGCTCTTTCCAGTGTATTTGCCGGTGTTTGTGAGTGTGTTTCTCAGCGCCGGCATGCAAGGGAAGATGCCGATGAGTTTACAAGCATATGCATTTGTGCATGTGCCCGTGCAGCATTCAAAGCTTGTCGATCTGAGCAGGAGACCGTGATTGCATTTTCTCCCTGTTACTGTCTCACATTATTATTCCGTGGCCTAGATGCAATATTGTGCTGTTTAGAAATCTAACTATCAATCATCTCAATTATTGCTGGCAAACTTCAAAGTGCTTTTGACTTGCTGCTCATTTTCTTTCTATTAGTAACACTCAAGTGGGTAGAAACACAAAGGAGCAGAAGTTAAAGAATTACATAGATTTGTGTGTGCGCGTGGCAGTAAAGTGTGTTTTTAAAGAGGCTCGATGTTTTTCACTAATTGAGTTGTACTCTGTAGAAAATAAAGTAAAAAAAAAAACAAAACAAAACAACAAAACTCACGTTTTCTGTCCCTGTTTGTTAACAATAGCTCATTAATGAGTTTTCATACAAAATTCTCTGAGTACCTGGGCGAAGTATAACTATGCCTCTTCTTTCAACTGCCTTACCTGGAGGAAGGTCACTACTACTTGATGATGAATAAAGACACCACAGGGGATCACAAGTAAGAAAAAAAAAAAAAAAACGAGTATCACACCTAGCAAAATGCTAACCTGCAAAACAAAGACAATGGCCATAAGTATCATAAGTATCGTGTTTACATAAACTGTATATAAACATCACCCCAGTGGCCTCAGCTGTAGTTTTCAGAGGAAGGGTTTTTAATCTCAGAGTGTTCTGCTCCTCCGTTTCCATTGTTGCAGCGCCGACTCTGCTTAAATCCCAGCAAATCCAAAAAAATGACAAAAGCAATGAGAGCGCATGTGGAGTATGAACTATATTACATCAACCAAGCTGTTTTAGTTCTGTTCTGAAGTTTGGCATTTTAACATGGAAATCAATGGGACAGACTAAATTTCGAGCCAGCTTCAACTGGCCATTTGAAGAATTGCATCTTTCGGCGCTTCTGTGTTGGCTTAATTTGTTGGTCCTCTTCTGCTGCCTCTGGAATTTTTTTTTTTACCATGTTCAGCGTCTTAGTTTTATTCAGCAAGTGTAAGACCAGTAGCTCTGACACATAGTGCAGTTATGTTAAGGTACTTCAGAGCCTGGTTGCTGCAACCTCAATCAATCCTGGCCCTTTGACGAACAACTCACACATCTTTAGATTCAGCATGAGACCTGATACCAAAAAAGAAAAGGGCTGAGAGAGTTGAACTGTAAATGTGCAAAAGAGGGAAAACAAATATGACTCTCATTTGAGAGCGAAAAGCAAAGCAGATGAACTAATGCCCAAGATCCAACATCTCCCGTCATCATCGTGTCATTTGTATCCTACAGACACAGTCGCAGTATTTCTTCTGGGAATCTTCACATTGTTAATACCAGTGTGTCAGTTTTAAGATCTCTCGTACCAATTCAATCCAAGTAAAGAAACTACATCAGGGCTGTTCTACTGTCAGATTAAAATTTAATTTACTCGCTGATATGAAAATAGATTTCCTGTAGAACTACTCATTGGTGGATCTAAAGAACCAGACTGAGGACTATAAAATTTGTAGCTTCTACTCTTGATTGATCTTTTTGACTTTGAAGCAAGGCATGCAAATAAGTCAGTTCCAGCAGAAGTTCTGTTTTGTGGCCGTGACATGACTTGAAACCTGTGCCCAGTGGGCCCTGCAGTGCTAAATCTATCCCTGTGTGTAACATATCTATGTGTGTGTGTGCGCGTAAACATGTGTGCACAATGTTTTTGGCCTGTTTGTTTTTGGCAGAGATGCCTCCCAGCATGGTGACAGAGACTATCCAGATCCACAGCCTCTCTCACCTCATCCTCTGTCCTATCCTTCCTCTCCATGGTATTAGGTATCACTCACTGCTCCTTCACCACTGTCAAACTCAATTTCAAAGTTTTTCATCTGCCAAATCCAGCTGCATTTTCCGGCTCAGATTCACGATCACGCTGCGGTCAGGAAACAGAGCCAGGAATAAGTCAGTGTGATTGGCGAATCTCAATGAGCCAGTATAGCATTTCAAAGTCTTATTCCCGAAAACGCCTGCCCCGGCCCTGTTTTGGCTGCAGAGAGAAGTCAATAAATTTCTTAATTAAAGGAATGCATCTAAAATACATAGAAGGCTCTCAGTTACTGATGATTTCAAAGCTGCGGAGCTGACTTTGTTTTCATATGCTCTAATTTCCTGTCATCACACATTAGTCACAAAGGGAAATCCAGCTTAACAGTGTTTTCCTAAAACAAGGGGAGTGGGATTGTGTCAAATGAAATAACTACTAGTCCCATTTGTCACTACTGGAAAAAGCGATATACTTGCTAAGGCCGCTAATCAAAGTAAACTGAGCGAAGAATATGTGTGTAATTTATGACATGTTAAATTTGGCTGGCGTAGGTCTCCCCTTCACTCTACACCTCATCTCCACCCTGAAATAAATTTCTATTTAAACAGAGCAACACAGCCTGGACCACAGGTTTTCTAACCATGGGAAACAGTGTTATTGCAATGATAAGAATGCTTAAATCAAGTTAGTCCACATATTAACCCCCACCCCTTTTTTTTTCCCACTGTGTGTTTATTCACCTTGGAGATGGATGCAGTGAGCCTCCTTCTGGCCCCGGGCTGAGCTCTCCTTACTTGGGGTCGTAGAGGAGATGTGCTTTCTAAATACAGAAAAAAAAGTACAAGACAGTAAGTCTACCTTTTCCTAAACAATCTGGTTGACTGTGGGCACTGACTCTTCCATTGCAGGCCATGCTCAGTGAACCTTGGGCTTTAGTGTTCAAATTTTTCAGTCTCGATTTCTTTGCCAACGATAATTACAGTAATACAGTGTGTGGATACAGGGATGTTGATAAAAACTGGAGCTATATAAATAAATTTGATTTGGGCAGCACGGCAGCATAATGGTTAGCTGTGTTTTCTCACAACAAGAAGTTTGTAGGTTTGATTCCTACTCTGGGGCCTTCCTGCGTGGAATTTGCATGTTCTCTCCCGGTGCTGGCATGGGTTTGCTCCGGGTACTCCGGTTTCCTCCTACCATTTAGGTTAACTGGTGACTCTAAACTGTCTCTGTGTGTGTCTGTGTGTTGGCCCTGTGATGGACTGGTGACCCGTTCAGGGTGACCCCGCCCTCACTCAGTGTGAGCTGCGATTGGCTGCAGCACCTCAGCAGCGGTAGAAGGTGAATGAATGAATGATTTCATTTGATGTGCCAAAATGGACACATATGGCACAATTAAGCCGTTTAAATCAATATTTTTAAATCCATCCTTTTTCAAGTTGACTAAACATCCAATTTCACAAACAGTTATCACAATGCAGTAATTGGCACTTCAACAAAGAATTCTATATTTTACTTAAAGTTAAATAAGTGTGCAGGTGTAAAAATGTTGGTCCAACAGAAGCTCAGAACAGAACAGCTCTTTACATTGAGGCCAATCTTTGCTTGCTTTAATTTTGTCTGCGAATGCCTAATGTCAGAATTCACAGTGACACTGTGAACTGCATGAAACTGTTGTAAAAAGGTATGCGTTTCAGCCTTACACATGACGAAGTGCACATTATAGAGATTTGATCTCGTGTTAATAAGCTCTGTAAAACTGAAACGTGAGGCCCTCTGTTCCATTTGCCGACACAAGAGAAATGTGAAAGTTATGTCAAAACATGCCAATAAAAACCAAAAGCATAAAAGCCTTTCAGTAAATTGGCAAGTCAAGGTGATGATACATTAAGGGATCATGATTCCAGCTAAATTACTGGTTTCCTGCGGTGAGAGTCTCACTGTCTCATAAAACAGGCCTGGACCTATCGCAGCCCTTAAAGATTTCATTCACACAAGACGCTCCATTGCTTCTGAAAAGATGTTTTATGGTTGCGTTTAAATATGCACTTTTTTACTGACACAAAAACTTAACAATACATAAAAAAAATCATAAATTAATGAACTGTAGTCAGTGGCGGGAAAAATATTTTGATCCAAATATATAATTACCATGGATAGATAATGGCAGTACAGGAGGAAATATGGGAGTAACAGCATCTGAAGCTGATTAGAACTATTGGCTGTTTACAGTTAACAAAGCTGTTCGCTGCATATCGCCTTGCGAGCAGAAATGGATTCCTATGAATGTGGAGTAGTCGTCGTGCAGGATCAGCGATTATGTGGAGCAAGAAGACTGACGTTTTCTTCAATAGCAGTTTGACAGGTGTAGTTACTTGATGTGGAAGTGGAACGGACCTGGAAGCAGTGAGGTTAATGTTGTTGTCTTTGGCTGAGTAGCTTCATGCTGATCTAACTAGCAGACGAGCAGAGGACAAAGAACTCCATGCCATAAGCAGGCTAGACAGAGCGCATTTGCCCGTGTGCGCGTCTACCCATGCACGTGTGCCAGCACGCGTACAGTATTTGGGCGCATCACGTGTGTTAATGTGTATGCGTGATTGCTGCTTGAACTGTGCGAGATAAACAGGACATGCTCCGAAGAGTGGGACGGAGGCCAGTGGACACAGCTGAGGAGGCAGCTGTGAGGAGGAGGAGAGGTGGAAGAAAAGGGGGGATGGGAGGGACGGGAGGAGAGCAACACGCTGTGGAGGGCAAAGTGCCCTGACAGCCACAGGAGTCGCAGGGTGGGAGCTCTCCAGGTTTGACAGATGGACAGACAGGGCTACGCCTCACTGGCAGACTCTGGCTCTTGATACAAGCACGAGCACGCTGACACATCGACACACACACAAACATCAGACAGTATACAAACAGTACACAAACAGTATATAAAGATGTGGATATGGTCAAATATCGATGCATAAAAACAGCAGAATGCGACATGGCGAATGGAGAAGGACAAATCCTCCATATTTTTGAGAAAATGAACTGCTCTGTTTTACTTGAGCGCGGAGCCTGTGCCAGAGAAAGACTGAGGGCTGTCTGAGGCCATTTGTCAGGGGGAATAAAGGTGAATCAAGTCCGAAGGTTTTATTTCTTCGATTCAGGACGGTGCCCAAAACCGCAGGGAGTTTGTAGGCATTGACTTGTGTGTAGATTAGCCAGCCTTTGCTTCTCCACCCATGTGGGACATGAAGGAGAGCCAAGATGTGAAACGTGCTTATGGAGGCTGGAGGGGGAGGGGGGGGGGGGGGGCTGAATTCAATCAGCATTGACCATCTGCCAGATTACTTGTAACGCCAAAGGTGTTATTCCCCTGTGTAGTCTCTGTGGACCGGGTGAGTGTGGCGCACACGGCAAGAATCTGACAAAGTTAAAGTTGTACCATGACATGTAGTTTTGTTCATTCAGCTGTCAATGTAAGGAGTTATAAACATTAGCTAATGAGACATTCGTGCATCTTCTACCATTTATCCATTTCCAGGCCATCACGGGGCATTTGATAATATATTTAATAGTTTTTAAATGAATATTAAACCTTAGATCAGTGCCTGTAGATCAAACTAAGCTAGCCTCTCTGCCAGATAATGCTCATTACACATTGGTTGGCACGTTAGCATGCCTGTGGATGCTCAATTTCTTTGACTGAAATTTGAAGAATTAATCCTATCCAGCTAATTTATCTCCTGGTTTAAGTGTGTAGCAAACATTCAGCAATAATAGCATGCTTTGTTTAAGTTATTGTGTGATGTAAAGTTGGACTGGCATTTGAGCTTCACCTGGACGACCATGCTCAGCTTCATTCTGGCCTCTTGAGTGTCATACTCAGAGGGAGTTAAGCTGTTTGCCAACAAATGCAGCAGAAAACATTTTCAGGCCTCATTTTGACAGATCCTTCATCTGAGAAATAACCAGTGTAACCATTAATGAACATATGAGCTCATATACCGAAGGTTAATTTTTGCACATTAGCTTTAGTCTGCATGTAAAGCTGAAGTTTGGCAGGATTTGCTTTCTCACTTGCTATTTCTAACTTGTTAGCCGTGTTCAAGAAAACATCAGGTGATCGCATCCAAAAATTCATCACCTGGTAGAGATCTGTTCTGACTTTAAATGCCAAAATATTTAGTAGCTGTCAAAATATTATGCTCTGGAGGAGCAAAGCGTTGGGCCGAACCAACCTCAGCCTAGCGCCTCTGGAGCTTCATTGCTTTTTACGGCCAAATCAGCAATTACAGTAAATTTCCACCCCATATAGGTCTCAAGGACATGCAGGAGTAGGTCTGAATGTGAGTTACACTTCTATCACAAGCCACAAATGGATCTCACATCATTCATTTTGTCCACGGGCCTTTGCCCTTCTCACAGAATTTGCCCACAGAGCTGCTGTATGTACAATTGTAAGAAGTGCACCGGCTTATTAAGGGAGATGTGACTGCAGCCATTACAGTCCATTGCTCCTCTTGATGAAACTATCAAGTCAGTGCTGATATTTCTCTTTTCCCCGTCGATACAGACTTAAGTGTAAATATCAGCTGAAGAAGAGAACTGACCCAATCCATTCCTTTAAATGAAAATCTGGTTTGCTGTCAATGGACAGGGCTGCATGAAATATCGTCTTTCTTTTTTTTTTTTTTTTTCACCCTCAGTGTTGGTTTGCAGGCACAAAAACAGCAGAAAATCTTAAGCAGTGGAGGGAGAAACACCAACAACACATTACCCAATGTGTCTCCCCATGCATCGTGTCTTTTTAAAGTATAATTGATGCAGAAAAAGAGCATTCAGATGTGTAAGGAGCAGTAAATTTGGCATTCAAAGCAAAGCTGCACCGCTAACCACCATGGAGCATTCTCTCCCTCTTCTGCTAAACAGGGAAATGAGGCGAGTGGAGGGAGGTGGAGAGTCTCGGAGAAAAACTGGGAGGCAGAAAGAGCGGGAGACGAAAAAGGAGGTGGAGTAGGAGGAGAAGTAGAACGAGGAGGAGTGCAGCGATTCCATTTAAATTGATTCTCCGACCTGCGGGCCTGCATCCTGTCACGCTTTCTTGCAGCTCCAGTTCCACGCCATTCCCATCCAGGGAGCACATCTGAGGAGGCCCACAGCTCTTTTCCTCCCCTCTCCTCTCAACAGATAGTTTTCATCCCAGGGTATTTCACAGCTCCTCTATGGCCATTCCCTCCTCATTCTCCTATCTTTCACACTGTCACAACCAGTCAGCCACTATAGGCTTCAGCAAGGAGCTCACAGTGTTTTTACAGAAAAACTGAAATTCCTCCCTTCTCTCTTGCCATTTTTTTCTTCCCTTTTATGGCTCCTATCTCCTGCGTTCTCCAAGCACTGCCATCTCAGTATGTTTTCCCATCACATCTCCCACTTTTACCCCCCCATCCCTCCTTTCTCTCTCTCCGTTAATGGCTTCCCCTCCCCATCTCATATCTTCTTCTCTCTTCAGCCCCTTTTCTCTGTCCCCGGCTATCTTTGTTCTTCCTCCTTGCCATATGCTCTCCTTCTCTCTCTGCCTCTGACTTGAGTGCCATTTGATGAGACCTGGATTGAGAGCAGTGGAGTATCGGCACCGTGCAGCAGTGCACCCAGGAGAGAGTGTCAGGGAAAGAGACAGGCCATCTTCACATTAAATATCATCTGACACCTAATCTGCCGCACCTTCTGCCACCGTGATGAGAGGAGGAGGACAGAAACGGTCCCCATGCTTCAAGAAACAGCACCCATCTTTTCCCCCTTTGGTGTTTGATGTTGAGGGAAGAAGTGTGGCATAATTAATACATCAAGACAAAGACTGTTCCAAGCTTGTCTTGCCTTTGAGGGGAAAGGAAGAGGAGATAAAAATGTGGATACACTTTCAAACAGCACCCATATACGCTGAGGAGCTAAATCAACCGAGGATCTCTCCCTTCCCCTGTGTTTTCTTTTTCAGACAGCCTGCTAGCTGTCACTAAGTGGTCGCAATTCCGATGGATCACATTGTTGATTTGGCAACCAGATCATAGGTTTGCATTCGGGGAGTGGCCAGGAAAACAACCTTTTTATGATTCAACAAAGGATGTGAGCTTGCACTGATGCAATTGCAAATTGAAAAATGAATAAGAACTGACAGGTCTCCCAGGGAAATCAATCCCATACAATAGGTTTCCAATATGGAAATGGAAGAAAGATGATCACCTGGAAGTGGTTGCAGCATATTTTTGATTTTTCATTTTTTGGGATAATGAATTGCTTTTTCCCTCCGGGATTAACAACCCCACACCATTTTATAGCGGAAAATCGACCAATAGCAGATTGGAATTCCATTGCTATGATTCTTTGCCTCAGCCGCTGAGTCCTTCTTTTTTGCCAAAGGTTTTGCTCAGTTACATGGGAGATTCTTCTATGCTTCTCCACATGAACAGGACTCAGCTGTACAAACATGAAGTCACATGAAGTCTTTCTGTACATGTTTCCATGGTCATCGTCAATCACATCAGATCCCACTCCTGATGAAGCGGATTAGCCAGGCTTTAAATGTTGGACTCTCGATCAATAACAACTAACCCATTTGAAAGCAGTTATTAAGACTTATTTTAGGAAAAAGATTCAACTGCCTGAAAATAAAAATCCTTTGACATAGGTTTTATCGGGCTCTTTGACAGTATTCATGACTGGGCTTTATTCTGCTGAGGCAGTAAATGTGCTCACACCTATTAATTTCCCTCAAGTAGTTTTACATTCTGAGAAGAACTATTTGTTGGATTCAACCAGGAAACACTTGCTGAAGGGATTTTGCCTGCACTATAGAATTTGGGAAAGTGCAATAGGAAATGAATTTCTTTGTGTTTAAAGGGGCTATTTGTATCTTTTCTATTCTTCCAAATGTGGTTTCATGCCAGGAGTAGGTGCTGCCGACTGATGCCTGACAAAAGCTTCAACATTTAAAAGATAAGAGCTCATAAAATGCCCTCTGAACATTCTTGGTCTTCAGGAATATTTAAAGGCTACAGCAAGCAGCCTTGTTTGCATGTTAAGTTCAGTAGAAGACATGGCAGAGAGAAAAGAGTTAATGTTTGTGTGTATCATTGTGTGTGCGTATTTGTCACACAGCTATAGACAGTTCGTTGCAAACAAATGATTGAAGCTTGATGAATAACTTGCAGCATTTCTTCTGGCTGTTAATGCTAACGTTGCCTATGTGGCATTAACAAAACAAGAGTACCTTTAAATGCTGTAAAATTGGCAGGCACTTGCCTTCTTGATCTATTTCTGACAGAATAACCACGCAGTAATTTCCTTCCCCCTGTCAGCGATCAACAGTAATTCTCTACAGAACTGCATCATTTCTTACCACAGATGGCGTCAAATTAAACAGAAGTGAAATTCTCGATTGAAACCTCAATTGGAAGAATGAATAAAACTAAACCAAACGTGTTTATCACGATTTGATATTCGGTTGAAAAGTTACTTTAGTGAGGAGTTCAGCTTTGCCTTGGGCTGCAGGCCGAAGCTTGGGACAAATTTTATTCAACCAAAGGGTGCTGCTGCTGCAAAAGCTCTCAACTTTTATCATGATGCGGTCATTTGATGCCTTCGAAGAACTGAGTTGTGCTTCTCTGTTTCTAGTTTTCGGGGGAGCTTGTTACTGTGTTTAGAATTGGGCCAATTTCTCAAGATCATAAGACAAACACATGTGAACATGGACTTAATATGGATTTTTACTAGGAAAAAAAACAAGATAAAACATTCCCCCTCAGGCTTTGCCAGGAAATGGTTGTGATTATGAAGACATCCAATGCACTTAATGCTGTCTGAGTCTGGGCCTCTTCTTTGCGGAAAGCGCTTGATATGTCTCGACAGGACAGATGTGAGTCCCCGACCAGCGCTCAGTAAGGTTGCCAACGGGCCATTTACCCAGTCAGCCAGGTCTCCTGAAACCCCCAGAGAGGCTGCAGGACCTGAAAGGCATCAGTGTCTGGGAGTTCTTAACAATGCGACCCAAGCTCTATCGCAGCCATTTGTATCTGCCACTTTGGCACTGGGAGAATTGCTCTCAATCTCTTGGAGGGAGTTTGGCATTCTCGCACCCCATCCATCACGACTCCTCTCTCCAGCGGATGGACCACTTCCACGCCTGTTCACTGTATACCGCTCTCATTGGTTCGATGCTGCCTCCGTGCACTGCAGTCATCTCCCTGTGCCTGTTGCAATTACCCTCTGCACAGACATACATCACCTGGGACACTGCTGGACAATTTTTTCCCCTTTGTTCTTGCACCATAGGAATTGACTGTGATGACTAGCGACCAGTGATATGTGGCTGTAAATGCTTCCTTCCTGCAATGTTCTTCCATAAAACACCAACGTTTGACCTCCTTGGGGTGACGTGTGAAGTGAACTAAGATTTGTGGCCAAACTTTACAAACTGATTTGACTTTGAAGCTGACCTAGTTTACGGCAAAACATTTTTGTTGGGCTCCAACAGTCAGATTTGCTGGCAAATTTTTGTACTGCAAATAGAAGGCTTGAGAATAACAGAACATGAATCTTCCTAGAATTGTCCAATTTCTCTATTTTCCATTTTCAAGCTATCATTACAAGCATGCTAAGATGTAAATAGCAGCTATTGGAAATGCAGAGGATGACAAACGACACAGCATAACTTCCCAAATGGCACATGAATTCATCTGAAAGGAAACATGCTGCTTGGATTCTTAACAACAAGGCAAGCTGTTTATATTGATGTCATATATGTATGGTTGTGTGGGATACTGATTGCTTGCTTGGCTTAAATGAGCTCTTTTAGAGTTAAGGATTTATTGCAGGAGCAGTGGTACTGCTTCATGTAACGTTGGGAGACAGGGCTTTTATTTCAAAACCAAAGAGTGACAATAATCCCAGACAACAATAATCAACTCTGCGACCAATCCTAACCTGTGACCTCTCTGTGAAGTGGGAGAAACACACATCTTGAATAAAAAACATCTCCAAAAAGGCCAATCTTTCACTCTTTCTTTGCACACACATACACTGCTAAAGGTTAAACTCATGCCTGCAGTCTCTCATTATAAAGCTCCATGTGTGGATCGACCAATATGTGTGCGAGTGTGTGTTCCTGTGTGTGTACGTGGGTACGAGACAGAGAGGGGGCTCCTGGCTAGCGTCGAAAGCAGTTAAATCATCGCACATAGGACCAAAGTGGCACTTATAGCGCATAAATGTCACTTCTAATGAGTTGGTCCCAGGTAGCCAGTGTAATATGCATACCAGTATATATAAGTGTGCATGAACGTGTGAGAAGGGAAAAGTGTAAGAAGCGGAGATGATTAAAAACAGACAGATGATTCAGTCAAGGGTCCACTTGCATCGGGTTCAATTATCAAACGGAGAAAATATCAAAGGAAGATTTCCATGTGCTGTCATTTGTTTCTCACATTCAACTGAATGACAGAACAGACGTCTTTCAAGCCGCTCAAATGACAAAACTTATAATCATTCATCACAGCTCCCGTGGAAATGTACCCCCCCCCCCCCCCCCCCCCAACACCCTCACCCAACTCCCCCCCGCTACTCTTGACAGATCTCATCTTGCAGGGCTTTTCAGCAAAGCTTTGGATCAGCAAGGGCAGCCGTTCACATTGCACAAGCAGGGTATGATTAAAGGCTGACCTTACACTTAATTAGTGGCAACTGGGAGATTTCACTGCTTAGCTATGAATCATGGGAGGAAAAAAGCAGCCGTCAGGGAAATGTTACCTAAGTGATTAGGTGAGGGGTGTAAATCAATAGTGCTGCTGACCTGCGGATAGAGTGGTTACGGTGGTGATGGGGGGCGTGAGGTGCAAAATGATGATGGAAAAAAAAAAGAGAAAAGAATCAAAGGACATGGTTGACACAATTGATGCGGTGCTGTCTTAGTCACGGATCTGAAGAGCAAACGTAAACTGAACTAAGGATAAAATATAAGAATAGCTCATGAGAGTTGAACAGCAGTAAATATATTTGGAGAGCAAGAAAATGTCATTTCTGTATGTATTATTAATGGTAATAATCCTATTTGTGTCATAATTCTATCATGGCTATGTGACAACTAGCAGGAAAAGTTGTGGCCTCTGCTGTGGGAAAACACACAGCGACGTTTTAGTCATCTCCAGTAGTCTGGCTCCCATAAAACGATTAATTTCAAGGTGAGCACTTCGGCTGAAAGCTAAGAAAGGGGCAAAATAGCTCATTGAAATCTGGAGCTCTAATCACTTCTCTGAGGCAGTTTGTGGCCAATCAGTTGTTGATGCATCATTTTTCTTCTCAGCTCAAAATGGGACAAAACTCTTTTTAATACGTAGCCAAGGTCAGGAGACACATTCGTCATTGAAAAGTGGAGATCAATAGCCAAAGCAGTCCATGACAATGGACGGCCAGAGAATCGCTAACTACAACATATCAGGCTGCCAGTGTGCAACTATGTGTTTGCTTTCCTGTGTGCAGCTGAGCGGCATGGTAAAATCACCAATCACAACAATGTGTCAGCTTCCTGTGCTGGAGAAAAAAAGTCAATCATGGAAGACGCTTCAATGATTGCTGGAACAAAAACAGTGCTCGTTGCAATGAAATATGGTCCTCTGTCGATGATTTTCAAATGAATTGCTCTGGCTGATATATTTACTTACTTTGTCCACCCAAGAAATACTGAGGTTTTTATTGCCATGCTCAGGTTAAGGGTAGGGATATTTCAAGATCAAAGTTAGTCCAGAGTGGTAACGCCAATCACTGCTGACATTTTCATTGTTTAACCATAACCACGACCTGTCGTTAACCTCAAAAAGGGCTATCTGTGACTTTTTGGTGCCGCAGAATGTGGTTTGTGGAAGGGTGGGAGTTTCACCCATCATTGCTTATGTATTCCAAGAGGTTTTAATTTCTTACTGTGGATCGTGATAAGAGAAGCCCAGGCTATCTGGTTAGCATGCTAACCTCAACAGAAGAAAATATGGAATAGAGTGTAAATATATAAATTGCAAGGGTCGCTCAAAGTCCAATTAGTTCATCTTTATTCTGTAGGTCTCTCTCTGTCGATGGATTTGTAGGTACTTGCTAACAAGTTATTAAATTCATTTTTAATGCTATTGTCAGTTAATCCTGTTGTCATGGTTAGTTGCGCATCTCAAAAGCAAAATGAAAGTGGTGAATGTGTGACCTGAAGCAGTGACAATAATTTCTTGTGGCATCAGGTAATGATGGCAAGGGTGACAGGCCAAATTTGAGGCCGAAAGTCCATCTGCGTGACATTGAAGCTAAAGACAGGGTTATTCAGTATGGAAAGAATCAATTAGGAAACCAAATTAATTACAGCTTTAAAGGCAAAACAGAATGGTTAAAAAGCTCATTTATACTCATCCTTTGTGCTAAATGCCACATTTGCAGGTCCATTTAAATCAAAATCGATCTACTGAATCTGCTTGCAATTATGTAGTGGTTCCTAATGCCCCATGAAACTATGGCCCGGTGACTGGCTGTGTGTTTCTGTCACTTCAGGTAGAGATGAGTCCCACGTGGCTCATTGCATTCTCTCAAGCACACACAACCCACACACGCACCTTTATGTCCAGTTATAATCGACCCTATTGAGCAGGAACAGCATGCTTTCTCATTGCGGCGGCGCTAATTAGGTTCCTTGCTCTCACGTTGGGTTTTTTTTGTTTTTTTTTACATGAAGCACATTTTATGGAGTAATTTAAAATTCATAGTGCTGCATAATTGGAAAGCGATGCACCAATGTGTGGGATCTGTACCACGACAGCGGCATCCTTTACACGCGCGGGTCCTTGCCACTTAAAGAAACTAGAGTGCAGGCCAAAAGTTCGGACACACTTTTCTATTCATTTGAATGAGAAGGTGTGTCCAAACTTTTGGCCTGTACTGTTTATGTCTACGGAGGAAGACAGGGCGGTTTTTTGGACGCCTTTCAGTACAATGTAAATATTAGGAGTCTGCAGTGGGTAAGACTGTAATGTCTGTTAGATGAGTAGATCCAAATGGGGTCATCTATTAGTGATTTTGGGGAAAAAGGAGGAAGGAAGCACATGAAGGTGAATAATGAGTAGCCCTTGGGAACATATGTCGTTGCTTTCATAAACTCACTTCTAATGACTTATTTGGCAGTGTTGTTTTGACCCGTGTGTACTGTGTAAATGTTCTAACACTGAGGTGATGCCAGATGTTTGGCAAACACGTGTGCACGTTAATAAACAGCATGCACGCACACACTTGTGCATTCATGTGCAGATGCTCGCACAAGACTGCACAGCTACGCACTGGCTCACCCACACGTATACAGTACACACACACACACAGGCGCGCACGCGCACACTCTCACTTGATACTGTATCCTTTGGGAGTCACTGGAAGAGGTGACATTTCTTTTCCCTCCCTTCTTGTTGATGTTTGTCCTGTCAACCATCTAAACCAACCCTTGGCTCCTGTACGGATCTGAGCAAAACAACTCAAGCACTGTTGCAAATATTTGACATTTTATTTTCATTGGCTTACTTCCTGCTGGTCGAGGAGGTTCAAAGGGTGTGGTGAAATATATCGTTCAGAGATAAATAACCACATGTTCCTCTGGTTCGCTGTCATACTCACCTCATCCTGACTTTTCTGAACTTTTTCGAGTTTACAGTAAATGGCCAGGAAACAAAGGGAGGGTGGGGTTTCTTGGTAAATACACATAAAATGATTTCTCCAAATGAACTTTTGGAAAATGAAGAGGGTTAGGGTTTGTGACTGCCAAATGGAGGTTTCTTGCTGGAAACGGGCAGAGATGATTATCGCTTGAGAAAACGATCGACGATCGATCGTGGTAAATTTCTTTTCTGTTGAAAAGGAGAGAGCTTGTTAGCCTGCTGGGTTAGGGTTAGAAAAGAAAAGGTAACGTGACAAAAAGGCATGAGTTAACAGTGGCTTTGCTTTAAATAGCTCTTGCTGGAAACAATTGTTGCCATCAAGTAGGTAGCAATGGCAAAATTTAGGAGTACCTCCTGCAGATGTAAAATCTGTAATTTGCCCATTTCCACCGCTTTTTCAAGCTGTCAGGCGACTGAACTTCACTATTTCCATGCATATGTGCACTTATTTTTTTTCTACTGCATACCAGCTGTTTGAGTTATAAAACGGAGTGGCCATAGTGTAGTCAGAACTATCTGGATTAGGTACATGTACTGACTTTCGGCAGCTGGTCAGCTCCTGTTATGTGGTGATGGTGTTTCATTTTACAAACTTCCAAGGCTCATATTCAAGCTGCTGAGGCGTGAGCGTCTCAAGGTCGTGCTGTATGTCAATAACCTCAGGAGGCAATGCCAATTTAGGGACATCTTCCAAAATGAAGCCAAAACACGTCCACTCATGTTAGCCAGTGAGTGGACATGTGTACGCTGTGTTTGCTGAAATGTCTGTTGAAATGAACTTATCTTTCTTTAAGCGGTTATACTGTTATTTGAGGTTAACATCAAGTCGTGCCTATGGTAGCTTGGTTATAGGAATTGCTTTTATAATTTTAACACCCAATTTATTACCCAATGTTTGCAAATGTGCTTTGCTGCTTTGTGTGATAATGTAAATTTACTGTTCTTTTTTTAACGGAACACAAGTGTTGCACTTTCCAGAAATGATGATGGTTGCTGTTAGCTTACTGGCTAAGACTTTTGTTATCCTGATTTATGTAAACTTAAAAATGTTTGGCTGTTTTAAGTGGGTGTGCGTTATAGGCCAGAATCTGTCATTAAATCTCGTCACCACTGTAACACTGTAAAAGTGCTACTAGCACATTATATCATCTTCCATAAATAACACGTTCCTTGTCTAATAACCTTGTATGACCCTTCTGAAGCACTTCAATATCCAGAAGGCTGGTGATTATGGCAGTTATTGAAGCCGTATGGGCAGAAATCTGGGCCTGCTATTACTCCCAGTTATTCATAACTGCTGTGGTTGCATCTGGTTTCTCTCAGGTTTAAATCAATCTCTGTCATGATTCACCCTGAAAAATAACACAGCAGCCCGGCGGTCCTCAGGGATCTTGTTCATCAAAATCTCCTGTGATGCGTCACAGATTACAAGCACAGAATTGCCAAATTTTGTGAGATTGGAGAGGTTTGCTTAATTGAATCCAGAATGTAAGTATTGTAATTTTCAAGACTGCTTGTACTTCAAAACTTCAGGCATTGACTTTTAGTATGGAGGTAAAGTGGAGGATTCCAAGAAGCTGGCTTGTTTTGTGATAGCATAAATGTTTGATGGCTCTCAAAATAACCAAAGCGTTTGGTTAAATACCAAGTGGGCTGTGTTTATCGTGTTTGTTATATTTCTCTTCTCTTTTACAGCACATTTGCTCCATATTAGACATCAAACTCTAAGATCTCAGTTAATGCTTGTTTATATATTTTTTTTTTTCCAACAAAACCACACAACCACCATAACTCACAATTACTCCAATGTGAGTTATGGTCTCTTCCTAGATAATGCTAATGTATGTTTAAAAAAAAAAACAAACAAACAATGAAATTTTATTGCAACATACCTTTATATTATAGACTCATTAATGAACATTACATGATCAGTTAGAGTGAATAAGGAGGAGGCTTTAAAATCAAAATCAATTTGTTCATCCAGTGTTTATATGGGTGTGTATTCACGATATGGCAGTATTTTTTTTTTTTTTTTTTTAACTGTTGAATTATACTATGAAAAGACCAGACGCCCGCTGTCCAAACTCTCCTCACTTTTCCTTGTGAAATACGTATTTAAAGAGAGCTGATTACAGAGTCTGCAACTGACAAGCTACACATTTTCTTGCAGTATGTTACAGCCCCTGTCTTTTCCTGCCAGTAAAAAAAAAAAAAAAAAGAAGTCTGCCTCTTTTTTAATTTTGCTGGTGGTTGAGGCAGAGGGATCATTAGCTGGGACTGGTCTGGTGTTACCTGCTTTTAAGGCCCCCCATCTGGCCTTTTCTGGAGGCAGCTGTTTAATCAGGACGATTTAGATCGTTGAAGAGGTCTTTCCTTTTGCCTTCATGCATTGGACAACACACTCCCATTCTTTAGATTGTTATGTTTTGCGTTACGCATGTAAATATTCTCAGTCCATTAAATGAAGAATTCTTGTTTGGCTGCAGAAAACGTTTTTGCTTTGCACTTTTGTCATGGCCTGATGAGCCAGGCTGGAACAAGTGGGATCAATCAGTTTTGGGCTGAGTGCCATGGACAGGGTCGGAGCATGAGTGTTAAGAGTCACACCAGCACAATTTTAGCATTGGTCACTTAAAAAAATAGAAAACAACATAAGCCTAATCCTCATTGATTGTTCCTACAATTGCAGTTAGTATATTTTTTTAAATTAGTAAGAAGTTTTCAATATTGTTTATTTTTTCAAGAAGCAGACTCTTTGTAATGAACAGCTCTGGCACAAATATCTAACAAAGAAACGTTAGTGAGTCTCTGGAAGCTGTAAATGTGAAAGCAGCATTAGCCTTGAAATTAGTTTTGAATGCCTGTCTGGCACCTAGAGTGAGAGAAAGAACATGCACAGCTCTGAAAGCCAATAACAGGTCAGATTTCCCCAAAGGTTCTGACACCAGCACTGGAATTAATTGCACTGTTCTGAAGATGAATAAAGGCATTTGTACTGTGATTAAGGAAGCCTGAGCTCTCCCTCCCTGCAGGCCTGAACCAACATTCAATAAGCCCACAGCAGTGCCTGCCTGCCTGCCTGATGGACTTAGCTTCCAAGGAGCCACAGAGCCTGACAGGGAGCACAATGCCTGCACACACACACACATTTCTATTCGTTCCCCTGCACAGAAAACACTCCCACATGCTCATATGCAGGCAGAAACCACTCATCACCTCCTCCCCGTCCCTCCTGCAGCCACACACAACACTTTGTAAACCATGCCAGGATATATGTATGCGGATTTTCGTAAATACGAAAACAAAGGGCGACCTGTGTTTTGTCATGCGGCAGTGGCAACAACAGAATGCATGGCACGACAGGCCTTAATAAGAGAATGTTTACGATGCTGTATGTGCGATCTGAATGTGTGTCAGCAAATGGAGCCGTTGTGTGATTGTAATCATCACCTCGGGTGACAACAGGGCTGCAGAGTTTTATAACATCTGGGAGTAATAAACTCTAGGAAAGATAGCAGGGCTATGATGGAACTTGTGGGAACTGTTGGAGGATATAGGGGGTCGTCAGGCTTTTATGAACATGGGCTTCAAATTTATGAAAGGAATAACATTTACAAGAGATTTTTTTTTTTCCTACTGTTAAAAACAAAGACTCCTGTAGCAGATTGAAAATAGGAAATAAGAGCATAGAATTATGGGAAAGCAGCTGATAAATAGCCCACCACAGTGAGTCATTTCTTCCATGGGCTGTCAGAAAATTTAATGGTGGTTTTCTTTTGTTTTTAAGCTGTTTTCTATCGCTGCTTTTTGATAGTTTGGCATCTTCTTACCTGGATCAGTGTCAGAGCCTGAGAGATTTGCTTCCTCCGGCCAGCCTGAATGCTACACATATGATTGGTCTGGTCAACTTTACTTTTCAGCCGACAGCCAAATCGTCTGTGAGCAGCCTCTCACGCTCATACTTTTTCTTGGTTATGTTAAAATATTCTCTCTGACAAACATTATTCCACTTTCTCACCTCTGTGAGCATTTTACTAATTTTATTCATCTAGCTAAAAAGCTATACACATTTAACTCAAACTGCCTCTCTGAGCGTTTCCAGTCTGACTTCCACTCCCCGGGCACAGCTCTGAAACTGCCCTATTAAAAATTACTGATGATCTTGCAGCTGACTCCGGGTTACTCTGCATCCTCATCCTGCTTGGCCTGAGTGTGGCCTTTGACACCATCTCACACCTGGTCCTCCTCAGCCGACTCTTCTCCTTTGGCATCACTCATACCCCCCTGGATTGATTTCACTCCTATCGCAGTTGATTCACACAGCTTAAATCTTTCAAATCCGACCCCTCTCCTGTCACTTAATGCGTGCCCCAGGGTTATGTCCTGGGGCCCATTCTTGTTATCACTTAACTCCTTCCCCTTGGCCACATTTAACGCAAATTTAACATCCATTTCCACTGCTTCGCGGATGACACACAGCTGTACTTATCCTGCATCCTGTCTCTGTCCTTCCTCCTTCATCTCTTGCATATCTGAAATAAAATCCTGGTTGACCTCAAACCTCCTGAAATGAAACAGCAACAAAACTGAGTTCCTCATCATTGGCATTAAATCCACACTGGCTAAAGCTGTCACCATCTCCCTCACCATTAACGACGTCTTAGTTTCCCACTTTCCTCAGGTTAAGAGGCCAGGTGTCATCCTCAACAGCACAATATCTTTCCAATCAATAACATGACTCGGTAACATGAATCGACTCCGCCCCTCTCTCACCCCCCCATACTGCCTCCATCCTTTTCAACAGCCTTGTGACCTCCTGGATTGACTTCTACAACTTTCTCCTCAATCTCAAAAGGCCTCCCTCAAAGGTCCCGCCATAAACTCCAACTGGTCCAGAATTCTGCAGCCCGTATCATCACCAAAACCCCCTCAAACCGCCAAGGCCATCTGCAACTTTGCCCCTCTGTATTTGTCCGACCTTTTTCATATCGCCACTCCAGCTCACTCCCTTTGATCCTCCTCTTTCTTGCACCTCACTGTCCCCTTTGCTCACCTCAGCATCACGGGGAGCCATTGTTTCTGTTATGTATGTTGCTTTTGTTTATTGTTGCCTTTATTCAATGTACAGTGCCCTTGACTTATAGATAAAATGTGTAATTATTATTATTACCATGAATTCAGTTAGGAGTGAGTGACACAGAAAATTTTATTAGCAAGCTGTGGTGACCTAATGTAGCCTTTTTCTTTAAGCATCTGTGTTGGGACACAGTTGGAGTCAAGGAACAAAGAGCAATTCAAAGGCGTTTCTGCAATAATAAGTAGGCACATTGATTACTGTGCAGTGGATTATTAATCTAAATCCTACATTTGCTCCATTTCATTACACGTCGTAATATGCAAACCATAAGCTTAATGACAAAACAATGTGCAGCCCACGAGAGAAGGCCTGAAAATCACTTGTTTACAACATTTTGCTTTGTTTTCCAGGTCATTTAAAGGCAGGTTCAATTGGTCACGCTGTTTCTCTGTTGCCTTTATTGTTATGCAAATAATGTGGCTCTGGGGTGATAATGACAATCAGCCTGTCATCCACTGCAGTCCAATTTAAAATATATTAACTATTGAATAGATTGCCATTAACTGTTTAATTTTTGGTAGTGAATCGCACTGACTTTGGCGATCTTCCGACTTTTCACCGGGATGCGGACACGTGTAGTTATAAATGAAATTGTAATGAGTTAGGCTCAGGACCCAATTGCAGCACAACACTGTACCAGGAAAGATTCATTTTCACTCTTTACTGAACCTCCAGTCAGGCAAAAAAGCAGCACAGGAAAACACACAGCATATATCTGCCTCTGTCAAGCAGCTTTTGTGCAGATGAGCGAGGTCAACTTTCACTTGCCGGAGACAGTTTGTGCCAGCGAGCAGGTAATCACAGTACAGTCCAGACCTTCACTACCCGATGCAGACAAGTCCAAATCTTTGCCAGGCGGAGGATCAGAACCAGAGGCAATGATTCAGTCCAGAAATAACACTCCAGGGAGGGATCGCAGGCTGACAGGCGAGAAGCAGTCAAATTTGGAGGTCATGTTCAAAAGGCAGGTGTGTTTTTTAGGGGGAGGAAGACAACGCAAGCTGCTCAGGGTCAAGCAAGGTCGACTACGAGAGATCAGTCTGGGGAGGAGCACTGGAAAGTCTTGTATGATATAAAGAACAATCTGGCAGAGTGCGTGAGCAGCGGAAGAGTATTTATTCATTAGTATTTAGGCAGGCAGGTGAAGGGAAAGGAGCAGATGAGGCAGGGGGAGTGACAGGTAAGACCTGGAAACTGAAACGTTGTAACCACGCACGAGCTGAGCGGTAACTTTATAGTTTTTCAGTCCCTGAATGTATGACCAATGCATCACAGACATACGCTGAGGTTCCTATCAGCTTCAAATGTTAGCATGCAACTAAACCATACGCTGCTGCGTAGTCTGAAGCTCTGTCCAGACGGAAAGCATTTAAACCTTGTTTTTCAGTCGTCCCTCTTAACAGCAGGCTGCAGCTTTCTTACTCAGGTTCAACACATATACACATGACCTAAACGACAAACATCACTGTTACACTATGACTGTTTTCCATAGTTACAGGGATTTTAGGTCAGACTCTGACTGCTTCCAAAATGCAACTGGCCGACAACTCGGCACTGATCAGACACACGTGAAGCACCAGAGCCGCTGCTGCTAACACGCTGCTTATGCTGTGCAGAATTTATGTTCTGTCCTACTTCCACACAGTTTTTATCAGGCTCGTTCAGCGGTTAGAACAAAAACATCACCATATTTTATCAGGTTATACTGATATGAAATTCTACATTAGGTGTATCGTTTTCTGGCAGTCAACTCTGGCTTCACAATATCAATGAAAAAAAAAAAAAATCACAATTGAGGGCAAAATTATTTGTTGAAGATTTACTGATTATTTTTTGCTTCCAAATAGTTTCTGGTGATGCCTCTTCTCCACTAACAATTTATTTTTATTTCTCTCTCGCTACTCTCATACTTTTTTTCCAGCTGTGGGTTCTTTGTGCATTGCATCATGGGAGAATGCTGTTTATTGACACTGGTACCCTTTCATTTCTGTTACATAGTGTTGTAAAGTCTCATTAAACAAACTGTTTAATTTCTTGAATCATTGAATGGTTTCAGTCCCATGTTTGAATTTGCTATTTGTGAATTAAGCCACTACAAAGAAAATGAATCAGGTGGTTTCATGTTTCCATTCTAAGCATTTTTTTAACATGGCTCTAACGGATACTTTGAAGAGTAAATAAATTGCATAATTCAATTTGTAAATATAATATTGCACAAATACCACAGTGAAGTCAGACTGTTTGTGTACCTCCTCAACGCCGTCTGTCTAATGTATGCATATGTGTAACTTGATAAAATCAGTTGAACAGGCCATATCTGCCATCTTCACTTGCCTCCTGGCTCCCAGTCTGCTGTTCAGGAGGAGCAGCTCTTCATTCAGCCATGACCGCGGCCTCAGAGAGAGCTGCCAGGCATTTCTTCTCTCTGGTGCTGATGTCATTCTTTCAACAATAAAACAAAAAAGTAAACACTTCAGTGCCATTTCTGGATAGCCAGATACTAGAAAATTGGGGGGGAAGAAAATTTCTGGATTCAAAACTCGAAGTATTTCCAAATTCTAATATCCGTGTGTTACAACCCTGCACGCTTCAAGGTAAGTCCTCTCCACAGGGACACTGGGTGACATTTCACAGGACCCAGGGAGATAAGTTATGAGGTGCAGCGAGACTTTTTCCTTTCAGGCTGCGACGAGTTGTAGCGCTAACCACTGACATTAATTTGGAGCTGATTGCATCATGATTGGAAACATAAAGGTGGTCCTCGCAGAGTGAGGCATCTGACAACGTAAGGGAGGAGGTGAGCCGGGAGTGGAGGCAGTTCATCCGTCAACAACCTGTCGGGGTCTGCTTGGATGATTCATGGCAGCCATTTTGTGTCAAAATCTCACCACAAATCAGTTCGCCATGAAAAGCAGGCTGACACTCACTCTGTCCAGAGACAGTCAACTCTGAGACATGTGTCGAAAGATATGGAAAAGAGAGGAAAATTGAGTTCAGAGGCTGCCATACCAAACACATATTGAATGCTTTTTATTTGCCCGACTCACCAGCTGCTGCTTCCCTGCAGTTCTTTAATAATTCAGAGCTAGAAGCCAGGGGGCAGCCATATCTGCTGTTTTTATCTCCATGTGTGTAATTGTGTTGCTCCCAACACCCAGTGAAGCCACTTTTTAAAATGATTAGGTTTCAATGAGAAGAATGGAAAAAGTAACAGTCCCTTTGGTCCTGAGACACAACACTGCTCCTGCACTGTGACCAAACTAGTAGACAAATTATTTCCATTGGACATGTTTTTTTTTTCCCCTGTATTTCCCATTTTGTTTTGTTTTTTTTCAGTTCTTCAAGTGTGTGCCATCACCCCGGTTTCTCCCATCCTCTCGCATCTGGTTTGAAATGTAACGTCGGAGGAAGAATGGAGAATTACCCTGTCTATAAAAAGTTCCTCAAGTCAGGACTGGCACCGCTGCCAAACAACACTGCAAGCAATTAACTTATGTTTCAACACCCTTTTCATAGGAGGGGATCTGTCTCGAGGGCCACTCACCACGCGCATGAGTCTCATTTGGTTTGTATTACCATATCCTGCCGCAGCCCGATCTAGCCCTGGCTGTCACTGCTTCATCTAGTCACTGTCTTTTTTTTTTTGTGGTGGTCATGTCCTTGTAGCAACAGAGGATAAGGGAACAGAAAAAATAAAAATAAAACTTGCATGCAAACATGTCTTTGTGTTCATTTCCCTGGCATCGAGTGAAGAGTGATTCCGCGCCACCCCGCTGACCCTGTGTGAAAGAAAAATTAGATTAAATAAAGGAAAGGGCTTTCTCTTCCTTGCCATTTTGGTACAGTTGGGGAATTGTAAATTCAGAAGATAAAGGTGAGCTTCACCGCTGTCGCCTTCCTCTTCTCGGGGAACAAAGCTACTCTTGAGTGTCACGCAAGAGGCAAAAGCATTCCCATAAAATAAAATGCAGGAAAGACGGTGTGATTTATTTCTCTCCTGCTGTTTCATCTCCCCTGATAGTCACACACACACGCACACGCCCACCCTCTTTCTCTGCCCCCCACCCCACAGCGCTTGAACTCTGTGTGGGTTTTCTGTTAATTGGATTCAGATTGCAGAGATAATACAGTCTTACATGGAGCGCTGTTTGGCTCCGTGGCGTCGAGGTTTTGGAGTTAATGCCATAGAAAGCAAGTACAGTAGTCACACAGAGGAGGCTGTGTGAGGAAACAGTCTGCTATGCATCTGCTCAGCAGGCGGGCATCGCCGGCAGGGGAAGGTCACCCAATCATTAGCGCCTTGGGGATGATGTCACCCCGCAGTGCGCTGAACGCCAGTCAGCTCCCCGCACACATGGGCCCCCGCCTTGGAAAACACATCATCACCTTCATACTGCTGAGTCAGCTGAGTGTATTACTGTGCGTGGTAGAGTGCGCTTGTACGTGCGTATGTGCGTGCGTGCATTTGCATGAGTCTTGTTAGCCGCACTGACATAGATGCCCAATCATGAATAAATTGGAGAGAGCACCGGAGGAAACGTTGGAGGCTCTTCCTGCCACTCACCTGAGCTTCAGCTGACAGTCGATGATCAGCTTAAATAAAATGGACGATACCTGCCCCGGCTGTCACTGTGGCAGCTCCAGGATGAAATTAAGGAGTAGTTCCACCAGTCAGCTACTTTCTAGTCAATAGGAACGAGAAAGAGTTTGTGTGAGTGGGCATTCTGCCTGGCTCAAGCCCAGAACCCTCAGGATGCCTAAAGCCTGAGCCCTCACTGACGTCACATGGTAGCTGACCGAGGCTGCAAGGCCTCAAAGTGGCAGCCTTGACAATGGCAAAACATGCGGTCTACAATTGTGGGTTCGGGGCTTTAGATTTTTTACTTCCTCCCTTTGCTGCCTGTTTGGAAAGGAAACAGCGACAGCGGATAAGATTTGATGAAAGCATATTTAGGGTTCATCATGGTGGAATCACGGGACAAATAGTGGCACACAGCTCTGGCTCTAATTCACAAGTGAGCTCCGTGTTTATACTTTGTATATAAACTTTTTTTTTAATGTTAACATGAGTGTTTATTCCCTTTATGCTTGTTTGTTAACTATTCTTTTATCTCATTCTTTTTTCAGTTTTTTGGCATTTTTTTTTTTTCCCAGGCCTCCCCGGGATAACCACGTAAGTGTATTTATGATGCAATGAACTGAGGGTAAGTCCCTGAGGAAAAATCTGCATAAATGCAGACTTGTGCATAAAGTGCCTAAAATGTCTGCCGGAGAACCCTCATAATAGCCGAGCAGCCCTAAGCCCACACAGACTTAAAGGGAACGTCTCAAAGTGTATGAATCCATAAGGATGGACTATGAGATCGTGTGTATATTTGCACTGCATGTCTGACTGCGAGCGGGAAAAGAGAAAGTCTCTCTGTACTTGTTTATGGGGAAATGTATGTTGTGGAATGGCCTTGTTGCTTGCAGTACGGTGTGGAATGAGTTTCTATTGCGAAGAGAATCCAGGAAAAAATTGATGAAAAAAAAAAAAAAAAAACACACACACAAAAGGCAAAAGGCAAAAAAAAAAAAAAAGGGAAAGGGGGGCGAGATCCACGAGGGGTAGCACATCAGAAAGTGCACATTTGTTTTTAATTTCCCACAACATTCCCTGAAACCAAATCAGAGCAATTGCGCTGGAGGCCGAAACTGGCACGTAACACCGGCTTTCCCTCCTGCATCACTCTGTTCTGCCTTCCTAGAATAATATTTTCTTTCACAGGGAAAGAACATGTTTGATCACCCCTTTTATTAGAGACGAGACTCGCCTCACCGCTGTCACTGTATGTGCATCTCCGCCGCTCCACGCTGTGTGGCGTGGCGCAGGAGAAGCATGAAGAAGGGAACAGGGCCCGTGGTGGAGGGCTCAGATGTGGGACACCGTGTCAAAATGGGCTTCAGCCCCTCCCTACCCAGATCTGGAAGGGTCGTATCGTGTTCAGAGATTCGCTTTCGGCAACAAAACCGCTCTCCGCCTTGATCAATAAGACAAGTCACCCGTTTGCATTAATCCCACAAGCCGCCCACTTGCAGGAATGTGCAACACAAGGAAAATCTCACAAGAGGTAATTCCTTCATGTCTGCAGCACAGGCTCGGAAAAAAAAAATATCCAAAACTTTAACAGTTTTTATGTTTTTCCTCATTTATCAGTTTCATAAGTGCGGGGGCTTCGCAAAGACACTCAGCTTCCCTCCGTTGACTATAAAGAAGAAAATACTGCTTAAGCTGGCCCTTTCTTTGTTCTCCAATGATTTACCACCAGAATTTAGGTCAGACGCATTGTTTGAGGACGGGCTCAGAATTCCACCAGCGCTCAACGGTTTCCTCTATTTATGAACACTTGCACATCTTGACAGGGTAGAAAGTACTTGCACCATCGTGGGCCAGAAGACGTCCTCAGGGACAGGCGGACAGGCGCCTGCGTCCTGTCTGCATTGTCCAAGGAGAGTATCCTGTTTATTACAACTAGCCGAAGCGCAGAAGAATGGCAGGGGACGCCGACGGCACTGGTTATACTGGGTCACCTTTTGAATTCAGGGCTTTTACTGCAGATAAGAAGGATTCTATTATTAATAAACAGATGTGCTAACAAAACGATCTGTCTCCCGATGGCCAGCCTTTGTCTTTGCAGATGATTACATCAGCTATTCTGACTTTCCTGTGCAGACATTTTTATTGTTTGCTGAATGTCAAATACACCGGTCTTGTATATAAAAACGTGCCTTTCCTGAGCATTCTCCAACACAGGCTTTTGAGGAGGCAAATGTTTATTATGGAGTTTTGAAAAATTCAATTTTATTTATTTATTTATTTATTTTAATTTTTATTTATTTATTGTTGATGGATTACCTTGTGGGATTTGTTGGAGAACACATTATAAATCACTGCTGTACTGACCTTTCCTTATAAAATGGAAATCAAAAGCCAGAGCTGATTTGCACAGGAGGTTGGTTGTAAATGATAGGACGGCGTTGGCTGGGAAAGAATAGCAAGGCATTTGTTGGACAGGGATATTAAAGTACAGCGCTGATATAGAGGAGCTGATGGTAAAGAAAGTTGTGAGTTATTGCCACAGACGGAGTATACCCTGTTCCTCTCTATATACAGGATTAGCGTTATTGACAGGCTCGGGAACAGGGTGTTCTTACTGCTTTATGTGGCCCTGTTCTCACCAAATGGATGCTGTGACTAAGTGCCAATGAAAGTCAAGCCATCACTCTACATTTAAGAGGAAAAGGGGAGCTATATTTTCCCTCCACTGTACGTGTAATCGCACAGATTCTTGTTGGCACGAGTACATTAACACGACAGACAAGAACAAGACCGCTTCAGCTGCGTGTGTGTACCCTTCTCAAACTTAAAGGTGAGTTGAAAGGAAACGGAAACAAAAGCCAGGTATTCACTTTGTTGCTGAGATGATAAGACTAATAGACTATCCCTCGTTTGTCAACACGCTAGGTTGTTAGTGTAGCTCATCATTGAACCTGGAAACAAAGTTAAAAATTTCCTCCTGCCAGCATAGCGAACACATGCTAATTAACGCGTTACATCTTGTCCGTTTAATTAGTATAAACACTGCGGTGTAAAAAACGACACTTCACTGTTTTACAAGGGCTTTATGTGCCAGACTGTTTCTTTGCTACGACAACTTGTCAGGCAGGCGGCGAAAACTCCAAGCAACTATTCCTTTTCGACATCTGGTGTTATATAAGATGGGAAATTGACATTTTTACACGCTGGAGTTTGAACAGATTGAAATTACAAAATTATAACGTATTAAAGGCACTGATAAACAGATTTTTTTTATTTTTGTGACCCTAACTGAAGCCAAGCTAACAGGAAAGTAATAGCTGAGTGTGAATTTGCTCCAGTTTCACTGCACACTTTAGTGTTTTCAGTACTTTGGCGGGGCTCTTTAATGCTGTAGCTCCAACCATGCAGGTCACATATTATAAAAAAAACAAAAAACAGACACAACAGAAAAGATATTTTAGCCTTCCAGCTGAATAAAAACTTTTATCCTTGGATTAATGCATTCTTGAGCATGTTGCTCCAAATGAGGTAAACAGTTTGACGGAGATTATCCTTGGGAGAGGCTGCCAAGGCAGAGTAATAACAAAGGGCAACTTTCCCGCCATGCATTTTTCACACCAGGCGTGCCAAGTGAAATTGGTAGCTCAGCTCCTAATGCACCGGTCTCCCCTGTCAGTGGGTGATTAGCTGAAAGGACTTTCATATCATGGCAAAAGTTGCAAGGCTCCTTTCAGACGAGAGTCTCGTAAAAGTTCGGGAGGTTCACTTTTCTCATTAGGTTGGAGTCAGCTTCGATTTCCTGTGCGAGAGCAGAGTGGCAGGCCTTGGTTGACTGTTCTAAATGTAAATCATGGCTGAATGGAATTACACCGACAGTCAGACATCTGTATTTTAATTGGCCCCCGGACACTGTGCCCCACCCCTCAACCTCCAACCCCCTCCTTCTCTCACTCACCCCAGCCCTTAGCAACAGGCTCCCACAAAAACATTAATGTATTGCCCTGGCGTTAAGAATACACCCCATTTGCGTATGCCGGACAAGGGGAAAAAGATCCTGTAGCCTGCATGGCAAAAACAATATTTAACAGATGAGATCACTGCTACCATCTCTGTTGTAGCATCAGCGTGACAAGGCAGCCCAAAAATATTTCACTTGGCGGCTTGCTGTGGGTCTCTGCACCCTTCGCCTGCACGTGTTTATTTTGACTCAAGGCTGCTTATTTTCACTATAGGCTATCTGGCCGAGGGCTGCTAATTGTGTGGGGATCTGGACACAATGGTGTTGTTTTGAGGAAAGGGATTATTTCAATCAGTCGATTCTTTCAGTGAGGTGTGTGGTGTGGGCGCACTTTGGATCTTTGGAAGCAGGGCGGTTGCTGGGCAGTGAAAATGAAAGGGGAAAGGGTGCGTGGGGGAGTGCAAATAGAAGAGGGAACTAAAATATTATACTAACTGATTAATATGGAGATGAAAATTGACTTGGACAGATTGAGAGATGATGAGCACAGTTATTACCATGTGTGGTAATCCAGATGCAAACCTCAATGTGTTGTTAGTTAATGCTGACAGGAAGCCACAAGAAAGAACACAAGGCTCCGCTGAAGACTTGGTAGGGATGGGCTGGAGCTGGGACCGCCGATGGATTTATGGATAATGGGTTTATTGTACAAGCTAATTGTTAAAGGATCTAGGCTGCATGGTGCGTTTGCAGAAAGGGGATTAGTCCGATCAGTGTGTCCCACTGGTGGAATGCATGGCAGGAGTCCAGTGCTCAGTCTGGGTGTATTGGAGGACAGTGTGTCTGGATTGTGGGGACAAACAAGAGGTGGTACGGGAGAGAGAAAGAAATGAGAAGGGAGAGAAAGAATGAATAGAAAAACCCAGTGGCATTTCTGCAGTACCATCAGGCAATCCTGAAAACCAAGCGAGAGCACTGGACTTCTCCGATTTAAGCAGAAGGCTGATGGAAAAGGCTCAAGCTGAGACCTCAGTTGAATTTACTGCGTGGGAATAATTGTAGTTTGGATTTTCTTTTGTACATGTACTCTCTTTTTTTCTTTTATTTATTCCCCTTGAGTTTTTTTTTTTTCTTCGTGCTTTTAATCTGCCATTTGCCACAGGATTTACATCCCAGTATTGAGTACACCCAGAGAACCACTCAGCGGAATAAGTCCATTACTCGCTCAATTACTGGAACAGCACGGCCTGCTGGGTCGGGTTTGGGGAGAAGCAGGAAGGAAGGTCTTGCGGCTACTGGAGGGTTTCAGTATGTCAACGGTTTTGGCTAAATTCAGCTCTGCGTCTTTCCGCAGCTCTCCTTCCCTGACCAGGAAGTGGTCCACACCATGCATTTAGCCTGCTTTGATTGCACACTCATATGGGGTCATTTAATTAGGTGCTATGTTGCTATGTGGTGATGAATATTAACACATTATACACTTCCCTAGGCGTTCTGTTTTTTTTTCAGCTGTATGCACTTAGATACTTTAATCATTGAATAGGAAATGTGATTTATCATGCTCTTTTCCCCCAGGGTGCTGGCGAACAGCTTGCCATTGTTGCAGTCTGTATACGACACTGAATAGCGAACATAGTGAGATCCCAGTATATAACCATATATGGAGCAGCCACTGGTGAAATTATTTGCTTTGTGTGTGGAATCCTTTGAGAAAAGGCGCATTCACACACGCATAACTCAGCTTCCAACCTATTGTTTATTTCTGCAGCGCCGCACGAGGGCTATCCAACACCATCTTCACTTTCATCTTCATACCATGCAGGCAGGACTTCCTCACGCTTAGTTTGCACATACATCTGGTATTGTGCACTCCGGGTCAGGGGCCCCGTTCAGGAGAAGAGATGAGATATTAGCGTGTGAAGAGAGAGAGAGAAAGGGGGAAAGACAGACAGGAAGGAAAGGGAAGAGGAGAAAGTGTGTGAGACAGAAAGAGAGGCGGGCACACGTGCATTCGCACACATGCAGCCTAAATCATCACCCACCCAGGGATAATAGAAAATGGCAGTAGCCGCAGTCTGCTAAATCAAGTCCCTGCTTCCTAAGACGACTCAGTAATTGCACAGAGTGCTGATTGGGTTGTTTTATGGCAGCTCTGGAGAGCTAAAACAGAAACAAGCAGGAATGAACAGACAGATCCTTACATCAGCTGTGGGTGAACCTCGAAGGGAGAGGTAGCTGTGGTTGGCAGAGGGCGGCGCAGTCTGCAGCTGGCGGGGATGGTGTTTGATGGGCGCTGCATGCAACAAACATTTTTGGAATCAGAGGTGACGTGGCCCGCCAGGTCGGACACAGGTTAGCTCCTCATCAGATTCAGGAAATAGACACTGACCTCTTTTGTAGCCTCTTTTGGTAGCTTAACTGCCCACAATCATCTGTGTCCATTCATCTATTTAGGAGGAAACCAGAGGGCTGGTCATTCAAATGCAATACTCATAGGAACCATACACAGCTGTAGAATATTAGCTTTGGATGTTATAAAATATGTTTCCTTAAAACAGTGGTAATTGAAATAGTCGAGCTGTAATGTACAGCTCTACTATCACACATTTATAATATGGCGATCATGTTGTTTTTGGTGTTAAAGACTCAATCCCTGCAAAAGAAAAAGAAGCATACAATGTAACATTTCTAGATCCACAAAATAGGCTTTTAATAATTTTCTTCTCTTTTTTTTTTATCTAATTTTGGGTGACACCATATCCACATTTGTTTCGATACTGAGTAATTAGTTTTATTAAAGAATGCCGAGCACTTGGCTTGTCTGAACCAGTTGCTAATACATCTCAAAATGAAATGAAAGCTACTTTTCACACCAGGCAACACTTCAGATCAACAAGGCCTTCTTTCTCTTACAAACAACAAATTATTTCGTAGTAAGGGCGACAGTGTCCTAGTTTCAGATTTCACGGTACACCCATGCTACTCTGAAGGTTGGGCAGTAAGGTTTGATGCTGAAAAAAAGTATTTACAGGCAATGGAACACTAAGTAGCTAAACTTGCATTAACAGAATTTTGGCCGCCTATGAGATGGAGACAAGCTGTTGACATGTTAACTTGCTATCATGTTATCATTACACATCCAACAAATAGAAAACAAAATAAGCATTTGCTTGCAGATGATTTAAAATTCTAAATGTTTTACTGACTTGCAGGGTAGTGAAGGGAAGCTGTTGGGAATAATTTTCGTGTCTTGCAGGAAAACTAGTTTTAAATACTCTTACTACTTAGATGCATTAATATTAGAAGCAGCATGAATGCTGTAGTCTGTGCTGCACATGAAATTGAGGGACTTTGGACTGCACACTGATTTGAATGAGAAACAACGCGCAGGCACTCAGCAGTCTGTCTTATCTGTTAAGCTACCAGGGCTTCAATCAGCCTATCTTAAGCTCAAAGATTGAGGCTGGTTGGAACATTATTCCTTCATCCGATTGAAAGTTGGGACAAATAGAGCAATGGGCTGAAGTGGGGTTTGCTCCCGTTTCCCTTAAGAGGCTGGATGCAAAGACAATTACCAAGTTGTGGGCACTGTGATGGGGAAGAAAACCACTCAAACTCCATGTGGGATGTTCTGTCTTTTACTAATCTTTCTTCCCAAGTAGGCCAGAGACTTTCTGGAGAAAGTCAGAAGAATTACAAAAGAGTCTGCCATTTGTTTGAATCCATGAGACTCTGTCTTTTCTTCCTGTCTGTCCTATGTTTCAGCAGTAGACACACACACACACACACACACACAAAAAAAAAGAAAAAGAAAGAAACACAGGGTGGGCTATTGTGTATTTCAGACAGTCACCATGAATGACATTTCTACCCTCTTTGTATTTGTCTGTCCCTGCATGTGTGCTGGAGAAATACAGATAACATTATTTATTGCATCATCACCCGGTTCAAAGAAGAAGAAAGCTGAACAGCACCTGAATGCGATCACCGTTACGAACATTAATTTCCATGTCATCAAATCTTTTGTCCGCAATGAAAATACAGCTTGATTAATGTGAAATGACAAGCTGAGACACCAAACGTGGGTTTCAATTTAAGCAATAATCAAGTGGGTTGAGAGTGACCTCATGTCCCTGGCACAGAGGCAGACAGGCTTACAGCTGCCAGTGGAGTGTGTCTTTTTTCCAATATTTTAATTACAGGCTAGACTTAATTAAAAGTTTGTGTGACATTTCTCAGTGGCTGGTAATCACATCAATTAATACGTGGATGATTCCTGAGCTACAGTCTAAAATAAAGAGGGCTACTCTTTTTTTTTTTTTCTTTCTTTCTTTCTTTTTCCTACGGCCATTTGAGAGAAAACATGTCTGCTCCATTTATTACAGCCATGTAATTTATTACAACTACGAAGAATAATTTGTCACTTATATGTAGTTTCCTGTTCCAGGACAGCTAAATGGTCTGCAATTGTTTGTGACATCAGGCATAGTTAAGCTTTCGTGGTTTTAATGCACATTTTGAAAGCGATGGGCCACTTTGCGTTTCACATACTATCAATCAAGTTTCCATTCCAGTTACTTCACCAAGAGTATTAAAACATTTTGAGGTAGAATTATGGAGTAGTGTCTTCAATGGGCTTTCACGTACTTACAGGAGGAAAGTGAAATCACAGCCTCCATTACGGGCTCACTCACAAGATCCAGACTTCAAATACCTCACACTGAAATCTACAAAATAGGCCCTCATTTATTCTCCCACTCCTGATACTTCAGTAAAAAATTTCTCATCTTCAGAGTCAGACCTATTTAGACGAGGCTGCATCCCTTTATTGGAAATCGAAGCCATTAGAATAACTCCTGGAACGTAACTTCTTATTTTAGGCCAGAGGAGGATTTTAAATGGACTGGACCGAACATGTGGTTGCATATGTCGGCCCTTCCCAGATCCACTGCTGATGTTTGGCAGAGGATTTGAAGACAAGGAACAACTTAATCAAGTTAGAGTATTGATATAATATTTAAAAAAGAGAGAGGCAGCAAGATTCTCATAATGCCCTTTACTGTTCTCTGTCCAAGGATACATTACAAGAGCCTATTAGAGGTTTTCTAGCTCAAAAACATGAATGTAAATATAAAGTGAGCGCTTTCTTTCATGTCTTCTCTCTTGTTATGCACAGTTTAATTTCAATATTGATTGAGGGAGTTGTATTTCACAGAATCTGAATTGATTTGACAAGCTGGGCCTTATGTGGTATTAATAATAAGCCACTAAGAGCTACAAGCAGCCTAGCAACCATTTGAGGCTTCACATCAGGGCGGCACTGGTCAGAGCTTGAGGCTATTTTGATGCTCACCATCCCAGATTATGGCATTAACATAATAATATTTGCTAAGTAGCACAAAATGCGAAGTAGATTTGAGGCCATATGGGAAGGTTATTGGCTTGTTAGATATTAGCTTCGAAATGTTACCTCATCATTGAGGAAAATGTCATGGAAAGTCATTATTTACTCATTTGGAAAAACTCTAGAAGGAAACACGAATGTTCATTTTGAAACAAATCTCAAATATCCACCACACGGTAGCACTAGAGGACAACCAGGGAATCACCAAAGTCATTGGGGTTCATCCACTGGGGATGATGAATGCTGAAACTTTCTCTCCAGTCCTGGTGACTGACGCTGTCATCACTTATGACATGCCAGCGGAGTATAGCTATAAAAATAATTATGCTAAATGCAAAACTTTCCATGGTTACCGCATACTGATGTGAGCTGCAATGTGGGCTATGGAAAACCCTGAGCGGTGAACTCAGTGTGTGTTCTTGCCAAATCAACTGCTGACATTCCATTCTGTGAAAGCAACACAATCTCACATCCGCAGAAGAAACATGACATTTAGAGCACTATCAAAGGAGATCATAAAAAATCAGTGGCATGTGGTGACTTTTACAGATAGACAAGCAGAAGCAAAGCAACCTTCCCACACCCACTCTCCCTCCAGAATAACAATCTCAGTGTGTGATTCGGTTTACTACACCAAAGAGAAAAACTGGGCGAAAGCATTTTTTTTTTTTTTTTTTTTTTTTTTTTTTACAGTAGCAGCTGAAAATCTGTGTAAAAATTAGGGCCTGTCCTGTCTCAAGATTTTGTGCTGCCTTTCTCTCCCGTGCTGAAAGTCTCTCTCCCGTTTCTCGCTGTGCTCAGCCTGGACAGATTCACTTTTGTGCTCTCCCTCCTGCAATGCTGAAAAAATATTAGCATTACTCCCTTGAACTGACATTAAACATAAGATAATAAGGCAACAATTTACGTGGAGTAATATTCAACAGTGCGCAGTCTGGACAAATATTGAACTGGTTAACAATTAGTGAACCGTGCACGAAGGTTAGGTTGAAGTTAAACAGCCGAAATTTTGCACCTCATCTGCTGAATATTTTGAGATAAAGTGGGACAGACAAAAGTAATTCCTAAAAAAATATTAGCAGGGTTAAAATACGAGTGTTATAAAAATTTAACACAAATATGAAAAACACAGCTCCACAATGCACATTAACTCACATAAAGTTAACAACTTCTTACAACTAATTTGAGATGATGGTGTAGTTAACATATTGATGGTGTTGTGAGCTGTGTCATATGGGGCAGAAACAATTGAGAACCACACTTGTCTTTAGTTAGCTTTTACTGGTCGCCACCTTCAAATGATTATCCGCAAGGCGGATGGTGCAATGTCCAACAGTTAACGTTTAGCACTGGTGCCTCAATGCAAGACGGTTGGAGTGTTTCTGTGTGCACTTTGTGTGTTCACTCTGTGCCCGCGTGGGTCCCCGCAGCATCTGCAAGTCAGGTCCATTCACGGCTCTAAATTACCCTTACATGTGAAGGCGAGCGTGAAACTGTTGTTTATCTATTTATGTCAGCACCATGTTGGACTGGCAGCCTGTCACTGGCATACCTGCCCTCATCCAGTGTCCGCTGGGATTTGGCCTCCAGCTATGTGACCCTGCGGGGATAATGGATAGGTGGTCAAAATGATAAATCGCTGCTTTGAATTGCTTGCCTGACAGCGCAGTAATGGTTGAAATGCAGATGAAAAAACATTTGTACAGGGAGTATATTACACCACGCTGGCTATTATGATATTAGTTCAACAACCCACAATGTGTAATTAGAAAAGCTGCAGAGAATTCCCAGATGAAAGTGACTATGGCCTTGCAAGCCTGTGAAGGCCTGCAGGGAGAGAGGAGAAGCACAGGGCTTGTGATATGTTTGAGCAAGTGTGTAAACAATTTCAAACCTCAAGGCTAGCAGCTCTCGGTAATGGATGCTTAACCCAAACTGAAGTGATGTCCCCCCCCCCCCCCCCCCCCCCCCACACACACACACACACACACACACACCTCCCCAGCAGCATTGGAACCAGCTGAATTAGCGCGAGGACCTCTGACACGCTAATGTAAATAAAAGAGAGGCAACATTTACACAGCACTCTGTTTTTTTCTACCTTTGAAGCTTAGGGATGAAGGGCGGTGAATTACGGCCCTTCTAAATGATAAGGAGAAGGAGTGGAAATCCTGCAGAATGTTGCTGCTTCATGAGCAGGACAGCTCAAACTTGGCAGAGAGGAAGGAAGAATGACTCTAAACTGATCTGAGTCACCATTCATGATGAAGCAAACCAAAGTCCTCAGAATGGGGAACCACTGCAGGAATGAAGACAGCCGCTGTGGAATATAAATACCTGCTCTGTGGAACGCATTCCACTCAATTTACACATGAAGACTGGATTAGTCGATTTGAGGACGAGTGCAGTCTGTGCAAAACCGAGAGCACCTGAATACATTTGTTCCTCAAATGTGACCTTTTAAATTTGCTGAACAGTTAGAACGCATTTCAAGTGAACATATTTTCTTAATTTTTCTTTTTTTCACTTTTTCTGTTGAGTCATATTTCAAAATGTCAGATTTAGAATGGAGTTAGAAACAATCGTGTTCACACTGGCACACGGAAATACTTACTAACTTCAGTTACTGTAGATGTCAGTGACTTACAAGAGGACTGCCTGCGTTCAGCAACCATGTTTCTTAAGTATGGTCAGTGGTGAATAGAAAAGAATTAAAATTAGAATTAAAATTACTCTTAATAACAAAGCATTAATAAGAAAAGTCACCTTTCCTCGTATCTCACATTATATATTATATATTATATTTCTTTCATGAAAGAAAAAAATGAATTCAGCACATTCGTAATTAATTGTAAAGAAGGCACATTCACTGTATCGATTTAAAAAGTGAGAATATACTTAATATTTGCATCCGCTGCCCTCAAGGCCCCACCAGAATAATCAGTTGCTTGTTTTTTTCGGCACAATAGGACATGCATTTAATCTGTCTTAATCTGACAGCCTTCAGTTTAGACTTGCGAGATGTCAAAATGATTATGGAAATGTCACCGGGACTGACCTCGAAGCCACTTGTTGAGATTTAACTGCCAACACATTTAAATACGTAGATCCGAAAGGTGCTTGAGAGATGGCGTCACAGCTTTCTTCACAGCTTTCTCATCTGAGCTGCAAACTGTTGTTGTGGACTTCTGGGTATTTCCAAGGCAGGAAGGGACGTATGTCATGGATATTGAAGGAGCGAATGATTTCCTTATCTGCGCGTTCAGTTTTAGAAAGAGATGAAGTATCTCTCGCACCCCAGATAATTAAGAACATGTGATTACAGAAATATCTGATCACTGTGCTCCTAATGACAGTCAGCTGAAAAGATTTTCTGGGGAAACTGAACTGTCAAACAAATCCAGTACAAAAGCAGTGGTGTATGATGAGAGTATATAGGTCCGCATTTAAAAAAAATATATAAATATATATATATATATATATATACATACATGGACCTATGTGTGTATGGGTGGGTGTTAAGTTGTGAATGTGGCACAGTGAATTTTGTGAAACTACCGATGCAGTATGAGAGCTGAGATAAATCTGAGTGCCATACTGTAATGGCACGTGGGCTTCTCTGAGCATATTTTAAATCAAGAGGTGGGAGTGTTTTTCTTTTATCACTTGCTCTCAGCTCCTTTTATTTTAAGCCACGATGACAGGTAGGGAGGAAAAGCAGCTGAGGTGGTGACTCACGGCAAAAAGGGGAAAAAACGTGAGAGGGCTTCGAGTACATACTGAGGTGTCTCATTCAATAGGATTGCGAAAGGGACGATGGATTTTCATTGAGTTAAAATGAAACTGTGTCTTGTCAGTCTTCTTTTTTCGGGAGGCAATTTTGTGGCTGCAACAATGTACTGTCAATTAATATCAGCCAGGGAGAGGATAGAATGTAAATCTGACTTGTATGTAATGTTAATGTAATGACCTCAATTAGGTTTCCAAGTTTAATTACAACGTGATGTTGGTCCTCATTTTCATGAAAATCTAATTTGCCCTAACTTTAACCTCAAAGGAGATTTAACTTTAACACTCTGACCAACCAATTATGTCCATCTCATCACTCACTGCAGCCTCCAGTATAGCATGAAGATATTTGGCTGCTCAGGCTTGTTAGGTGTCATATGTATGTACATATGGATTATGAAATTCATTTATTGTGATGATGTATTTGTATTGCTGAATCTCGTAGCGCAAGAAATGAGCAGTTGGATTTTTAGAGAGAGCTAAAACAAGCTAATGGTTGAACACACGCACAAAGTAAGGAAGTGGCTCGGCAAATCTGGACTGCACTGCACTGCATTTGGTCAGAGTCAATGTGTGCTAAAACTATGCAAAATGTATGAGCTCGTAGCAGCATCTGACTCAGGTTTGCATTTTGCCAAACGTGGTTTTAATCATGATATGGTTTATTGTTTGCTATTAATTGAGGATGAGCCCGGTGCAGGGCAGCATAGTGACGGCATAGTGGTTAGCACTGTTGCCCAACAATAACAATAAATGTTGTGTGGCATTGCGTGGCATTTACATGTTCTCCCCGTGCCTGTGTGGGTTTCCTCCCACCGTCCAAAGACATCATGTTTGGGTTAACTGGTGACTCTAAGTTGTTCGTAGGTCTGAGTGTGAGTGTGAGTGGTTGTTGGTCTCTGTCTGTCTCTGTGTGTTGGCCCTGTGACGGACTGGCGATCCTAACTCACTAAATATAACTTCTGCCATTCTGTTTCATGGATGCAGTCACCATTTTATCGTGCCACAAAACTGAATAACTCAACCCACATCCACCTTTATGGTTTTGTCAGATAATCAAATTCTTGACAGCCAAGTGTGATCTTTACACTCTGTGAGTACATTCAGATCCGATACTTATTTCAACTTGTGACAAAAAAAAAAAAAAAAAAAAAACAGTTTTGACTGGAAGTGAAGCTGATACTTGACTCCAGATTGAAAGTGCTGCCGTATGGCTTCCTAGATATGACCTGTGGCAGACAGAATATAAATGAAGATGTGTTTTAGATGTTGGAAGTCTAAGACACACTCTTCAGTTTGATGGTTGCAGATGTCTCCTCAGCCATCTGCCTCACATTCAGTGTCTGCCTCTTAACATAAAAAAGACTTCCAAGCCTCCCACGCTGCCGAATACACTCAAACAAATTTCCTTGCCCAGAATATCTTACTTGATTTGTTTTCTAATCCATGCAGTGCAGTAGATGGGCTATTGATTTAGTCTTGATGCAGTTACAGTGTCAATACAGCGCCAATGTTAATATGGCTTGGAAAATGGAGCCCGAATAGAGGAGCAGTTATTAATATCCTTGCTACCGAGTTCTGCAGGTCCAAAGATATGCTTGTTAGCATTTCGACTGTTAATAACCCTGACAGCAGCTACTTTCTCGACACCTTAGGGGGCCTGACACAAGGCAGCCTGCCATATTCTCGTAACCCAATCAACTTTAGCCTCGGATAACTACATCAAAATGCTCTGTTAAGTCGCTGTCACGAACAAAGCAGCTCTTGATCACAAAGTGGGTGGAAAAGATGGATCAAGAGAGAAATTGTCTATCAAATGCAATCAGCAAGGGAGGAAAACAGACCTTCTTGGGAAAGCCTGCAGAGGAGTGTCCACCCCGCAAGATATCTGATAACGATTAAACTTAGCTGTCCCATGATAAGTTATGGCTTAGTAAGAGCTGCTCCTTCGTTTGCAACACGATTCCCAGGCCCTAGTCCTCCTCCCTACAGGATGCAGAGGTCAACAATAAGTTCATAGCGTGACCTTTCAAATGACTTAGTCAGCACGCCTCCCTCCCACCCTCCCCCTTCCCTGACCTGACCCCCCTTATGTCTACTTCCCTCTTTACTTTCAGGAATTTTTCAGGGGTTTTTCAGGGGCCATCTCTGATCTGAGATGAAACAAAGATACCACTTCCTCCACCATCACTCTCTCTTTGTACTCTTCTTTCAAATTACCATGGCTTTGACTAACTGTCCGGTCCTCTGACCCCCCCCCCCCCCCCCCCCCCGCTCCCATTTGGCAATCCCTAATCCCTGCTACATACACTCTCCTCGCTGGATCAGGGAGTAAAGAATTTCCTTCCCCTCTGAGCCTCTCATCTCTTCTCTTTCTGTCCTGCAAAATCAATTGAATTGTCCAAATTTTCCTTATTTACACTGGCTGCCAAGTCCAGCTGGGGGAGCAGAGCTTCCCATGGAGTACATTAAAGACACACATGGGTCAGCTTTTTTGAACTCTGACCTTGGCAAATCATAATATCTGTTTCTTGTTACTTTAAACTTGTTACATATGAGAGATCATATTTGATTTTTTTTTTTTTTTTTCCCCCATTTTGCCATGAGATTGATTTTTGAACCTGCTCTTGGCTTTGATTTCAGAGCCTCCGGTTTAAAAACAGATTGTTTGGTTGATTTGGACTCTGAAGAACATGGAAATAATCAACCCTATGATGTATCATTTAGCTGTTTCAAGCAACAGACTTCCCTATTTCATATGCTCTTGATATTAAAGCATTATCCTCTTCAAGAGTGGATACAGGTTGAATGAGACCCATCACATCTGGACTCAAGCTGGCCCCATGAGAGCCGTCAGAGGTTATCACCCCTGGAAGCTACCCTACACATGTGAGTCTGCGATGGCCACACTGTAAAGATCTCTATATTTCCAAGTCCACAGAGGAAAGACACACCATTGTTGAAGCTCCTCAGCCCAGGGGGAGTCGGAGGGATCTTTTACACAGTTGTGGTTTTACATCTCTCTCTTTCTGTGCTGACTGTGTGTCAGACGGCAGGAAAAGCTTGTCTGCTATTTATTGGCAGTTGTGGATCTGCAGATGATGGACAAATGCCCCGAAGGCCCAGAAAAAGCAAAGGGTGGACTGCCCCATAAAAATGGTGTTTATTTCCTTCAAATGTCTTGTAGCTTGTGTGTCTCTCTCTCTCCTTTGCTACGCTTGCCATATTTTTTCCTATACTGCTGTGGCCTTTGTGCTCTTAAAATCCTTACCTTCACCGAGCACACAGGGCAATCAGTGCCACCGGCACATTTCTTTGACACCTGCTGCATATGTGTGTATACAGGCTCAGCTGTACTGCATGGTCTGTACGAATGCTTGTGAATGTGAGGACTTTTGCTTGACAATCTTAAAGGCTCTAAGCTATAGCTTTAAAGTGAGAACTGTTTTGCCCCTGTGCAAATACACCTCAGACTCAGAAGAGATTAGTGACTAATTAAAGGAGAGCCACTGACGCACTGGGCCAAAATGTGATGTGAAACCAAAATATGATTCATATATTTTTAAAATCTTTACATCCTGAGTGGCTTGTTGAGCCATCGATAAAACAAAATCAAATTCATTTAAAGGTAAAAAAAAAAAAAAAAAAAAGCAGGATATAGCGTACAAATAAAGTAATTCATTTAAAATATTAACAGAAACAAATCTAACATATATTGAGTGGCAGTTGTGTTTCTTTAAATGTGGTCACAGAGAAGCTTAGATAAACTCTTTTACACTGGGTACTTTTAATGTAAACAAATGAGTAGTATTTTATATGTAAAATGTTCATTTTGCAAAGTAATTTATAACTAAAAGTGCAGGACAAAGTTAGAAGGGTTGAAAACACATTATTTCTCTCTGAAATTTAGTGTAATAGAAGTAAAGGTAGCACAAAATAGAAAAATAGCATACTTCAGCAGAGGGTTAGTGGTGAGGCAGCAATTGTTCACAGAGAACATCTGCAGATCAAGACGTGAACAGAAAATAGAAGAACGTGGAGATGAGAACACTTAGAAAAGATGAAAGGAGTGAAAGGACAGGAAAGAGTAAGGAGACAAAGGCAAGAAGGAAGGAAATAGAAACAAAGGACAATAAAGCATCACTAAAACCATGTAGACTAAATTTCTGGAAGTAACTAAGAATACATTCACTTTGGTATTTACAGTAGTATTTGTAATAAAGGTGGTTATTCCCCTGTAACTGTGTCCAGATGCCACACCTCAGCCTGCAGCAGCCAGATGCTACTCTCCTAGCTCTCGCCGGAGCTTAATTTTGGGAACTCGAATAGGTAACTTAATAAATATGTTAAATGGATCTGGATCCTATAAAATTCAAAGGTTAGGTCAAGCAGAGTTCATGTTTAATGTACCGGTTTTATCTGAGACTTCTGCCTCCATTTCACTGCGGAGATGAATCCTTCCTTTTGTGGGGTTTGCAAAATAAAAAATAAAAAAAAAAAAATACCCTTGAAGATGAATTGGGAGCAACACACCTGAGTTTAAGCAGCTGGCCACCCTCAAAAAATTGCTATCCCCACTATTTTACCATTTGAGGTCTTTGTTTCATATCACTATGAAACTGTGACTGATGCTAATAATAGCTTCAGTTTGAAGGAATATTTGCATTTGAAAGATGACGACAGGCAAACTTTGACATTCAAAGTTTTTTCTAGTGGATAAAAGAGAACAATGGACAACAATTTTTTTTTTATTTGCTAGACATGCCAAAACATAGTTTCCTTTCCCGAAAAACATATACAAAAAAAAAAAAAAAAAAAATTGAAAAAGAAAGCACTCCTGAGGCAATGGCACAAATCTGTAGAAATGTCAGGCATGGGTCCAATAGCTCAGCATGGGTGACAAGTCTCCTCAATTCAAATTCAAAGGTGACTCATTTTTTTAAGTTTTACCATGACTCTGGGTGAACTGCAATGATGCAACATTCGGGATTTAAAGATATCGTGGTCAAAAGTTTTCTTTGTTTCAGACGGCCCCCTCCTCGTGACTACCGCCAGGAAAAAAAAACAGTTATCAGATATTGAATCAGAGCTTTCAAAGGAGTGCATGAGCTAACAGTCAGATATCTGAACGGAGGCAGATCATATCATTATTTAATGTTCCAAGAATGTTACAATGTTCTTCAAAGCCATAGAAGCAGGAAGGCTGAGGAAGCTCAGGAAGGCTAACGGGCCAGTGACATGCTCTATGCTCTCTCGCTTTTCATACATTCACTATGTCCTTGGCAAGCAACGAGATTCGAATTTGCGTCTTTTATTCCATTCGGCCCCTTCTTCCTCCAACTTAGTACAATAATTTCAAAAAAAAAAAAAAAAAAAGTCTTATGTGAGAGGAGAAGTTTCGAGGATATAATACAAAAGGAGAACAAAGAGCGCCAAAGCAGTTCAGAGACGGGAGGTAACGTTTGTCTGATTCTCTGTCAGTTCTACATAAAAAAAAAATGCACCGACAGTTTACTGCTTTGCTGCGTCTCCACATTTGTGAGCATGATAAACTACCAACCCCGGGGGACTGAGCTTGGGGTATGTGGGTATGCTTCACTTTTTTTTTTTTCAGCCAACACTGGCTGAGTTTGAAATGACATTGGTTCTATAAATATCACGTTCAGGTTTTGTCCCAACATCGGCATTCATAGTAGCGGAGAACAAAGCCATGCCTCTGGATGCTAAACAGATGGTGCTATTTTATATTGACTGCTGTTTTGGACAGCTGAAACGTTACATACCTTCCCCAACCATTTTCATTCCCTCGTCAACTTTACATTGTAATCAGTTTGAATATTAAAAGTGCAATGTTAATACAGCATAAGAGATAAACAGTGCAGATTCTTTCTCTCAAAGATGAAACCTATTTAAATTGAGATCGACGGTTCACTTCATGAAATTGAAATTATACACACTTGCACTTTAAAATGTATAAGTCGCAATTTACAGTGCGACTTTGAATTGCTGATTTCTCTGCTGAAGTGAAACAATCACATGAGGAACATAAAAAGCACTGTAGTGGGATTCGTTCGAAATATTTCACAAATGCAATGATCAGCCGATACTTCTCAGTGTAGATATATTCATAATATCTATATTCATTTGATATAATAGAGAATATTGTTTTTTATTTCCCAGACACTATTTAAGGTCTGTAGAAGCCCTTTTTGCCATTATCAAAAAAAGAAAAAAGATAAAGGAAAAAAACAAGCTTCTCTTGTGAGCTGGATATCGCTCTTGGCTGTATTTCAATTTCGATAATAGTTTGTAAATATATTAATTGGGGGCCTTTGCTATTACAGATCATGAAGCTGTAAATTCTGTCTTGCTCTGTCTCTTCAGGGTGAGCAGATTCTGTTCACGACGTTCTCTTCAGTCTACCTTGCAGTCACTTTGTGCGGCAATAAACAGCGTTTGAGAGCATCCAACGTTTAACTGCAAAATGGTTGCGGTATTGCCTCAACAGCAATAATGCGTTGACCTCTTCAGAGAAGGATTACGCTTATAGTCCCATCTGTGACCCCGATGTCAATGGATTAAAACCATCCTCCCTGAGCAGCACATCACCCCCCATTGTCACGATTCTCTCTCATCCACGAATCCAGTCTTTCTGCCTTTATTTCGACTGTAATCCCACGAGTTATCAGAGGTGAGCTTTCTCACCTTGATGCTGCAGGAGACGGCGTGCTTCCTAATCTGTCACAGATCACTCCTCTGGCTGACCAAGACAGGACTCCTGCAGTGATTCGGACTTTCATGGCCGACCAAAGCGAAAACACAGGAGCCACAAGGTGGTAACTGTACAGGGCCATTGTTTAACATCTGTTTTTGAAAAATGAAACTTTCTGGCTAGGTCTGCTGGGAAAGGATAAGATCCTCATCACTGAGGCCTTCCTCTTACAGAGGGGAAACCTGAAGTACGTCCACATGGACAGAATGTACATCCCACATCTGCAAAACATGTCCAAGTATGTGTTTCATTTGAATTCAGCTTATTTATCAGTCACATACTCAAAGTCGGCAGTCAAACCAGAGCTGACAAGAATGGTCTTCTGCGGCAGGCAGCGTTTTTTCAAACTGTCTTTTTAAACTCTACTTTATTAAAGTCTCTGACAGTGGTAAACACCGGCTGGTTTCTACACCAGTTTATCTCTGCTGTAAAGATAGTTGAAGCTATTTTTACTCATCTAGAATTGATTTTCTTTGGAGGAGTGCACAAGTCCTCCGAACTTAGACTCTGTAAACACTGAGGAAAATAAACTGGACACAGACTTTATAAAATAATACTGAGACCAGAAGAATTCATAACACTATCTGGGTAATAGATATTACAGGATGATGTGATGAACAAGGGCCCAAAGACTTTTTCCCACATTCCATCACTATTAAAGGAATGGCTACGATACACTGAATCCATTTCATCTTTGATCCCTTCAGTCCTCTTAAATTTGGAAACATCTCAAATAGCCATATCATTTTATCATTTGATGCCATTCATATGTGGGGGAACTCAACAGGAAGTGAGCCAGGTGTGTTTGATATACTGAAGGACACAGGGGCCTGTGCAGGGGTTGTCAGACCTTTTTAAGTGTAATATATAAGGTAAAAGTGTGTTTAGTGAGGCTGGTCTTGGATACTTATTGATCCCACTAAGGGTCAGGTAAGTGGACAAGGTCATTGCAGTAACTCCTTAAGGTACGTCTGGACTTAATGCAAAGTGAATCTTAAAGGGAGGAATAAGGAGAGAGGATATAAATTGAATTTGCGCCGGGTGGCTTTAATTGAAGCTGCACTGAGATAACTTGAAAATGCGCCACTGTTATTCTTAAGTGACACGAATTTGTGGGTTCACAAGTGCAGGTTTGTAATCAAAGTCAGTATAGTGAGAGAATTTCTTCGTGTTAGAGGAAAACAGAATAGAGTTAACTTTTATGTCCAGCTGAGGCAGGAAAATTGGCCTTGTTCTCGTCCAGAAAAATTTCAGTTGGAATTCATTTGGATCTGTCACGTTACAAATAAAGAGCCCCAGGTTTGAGACTTCTTTTCTTCTTCTTGTGTTTTAACCTCCCTCACTCATGACTCACTTAAATCACCTGTTTCTGTTTCAAGTCGGGAGACAAGTTAGATCAGAGTACATTAAACCAGAATGACTACCTCTCCGTCTCTGTCCGTCTCTCCCTTTGTGCTCAGTATATGCAGGGATCTGATCGAAGCAGTTATGACCCTGAAAATAATTAAAACGGCAGAGAAAATGAATGAACGATAGACTCAGCCTGCAGGGTCAACACCGAGGGAGCATGTATGTAACGAGACAAAGGAGTTACCAGATGTCCACAAACAAGTAATGGAAAGATATACATTTCACCTCTCGTGCCACAGCGTGACCTTACAAATGCGGATGGATGTTCAGCGGTCAGCCTCCTCTACACTTGGCGAGGGAGCGGCGTGTGGTGTGGCTTAGCTGAGAGGAGTGCAGCGTTCGGTCAGTTTTGTTGATTAACTGACCTTTCCACGGCGCAGAGACTTTAAACGAAAAATGCCCTGCCCTTGTTGTGGAAGTTGGGAAGCTTTGGCGGGGAGACAGGCCTGACTCTCTCTGTTAATGGGCTAGCTTTAATCCTAGTCCAAGTGGGAGAAGTCAAAACTCCCCCCGTACTGTGGCGTCATCACTGGACCAGAGCCATCGATGACTTCAACGCATGCTAGTTTAATCCCATTTTGTTTCGTGTACTTTCCCATCTTAGGCAAACAGCTCCCTCCTCCAGACAGTGAGTCACACGTGTTTCGCTTGCATTCAAAGCTTGGATACAAAGGGTCCATTAGTGATCATAGTGTTAAAGACAATAAAACCTTTGTCAAAGCCTTTTATGATCACTGCTGTCAGACGTGGAAGCTGACCACGCATCTCAACACGTTCCCTCAGTATCAGTCCTATTGACAAAAATGACTGCTGTGCCGCGAACGTCAAGACGTCACATTATCCTCCCATTCAACAGCCACATCCAACGCATCCTCCCCTGAGCTGACACAGAAGGAGTCATCATTACTTCAGTGTCTGACTTGAGCAGTGTTTTCCTAGGAGCACATTCCCTCCATTTTCGCCAAATGTTTAATGTCAACTCACACAGTTTCATTTCCTAATGTCACACACAAACTGTCACAACAGTTGCTCAGCCGGGACAACGTTATGAGTCAAACGCAGCAGAGATGCAATTCACACACAGCGGATTTCAACACTTTCACATTTAGGTGTTTGTGCTAATGTTGCTGGGAGAAATTGGGCAGAAGATAAACATCAAGCTGCTGAGAAATCAGGAAACACAATCTGCAGCCTAAATAAACCAAATAAATTTTGGACCATTCAAGCAGCTATAGTGTGTGTGTTGTTTATCAGCTATGTGCTTGGAATTGAGCACACCTGTGACTGCAAAGCCGTCTCTCATGTCACTGCTGGTGATGGCAACTGATCAAACCAGCTGACTGTGTGTGAAAATGGATGAAATATTGGCTCCCCAAAAGTGAAGCCATCTTCATTTTTTTCCCGCATTCCCCTTCTGCCTGGCCGCCCTGTCTATCATAAACTCCACTCTCTCCATCTGAGCGAATGGAATGCGGGTCCAACTAGCAAATCAGAATATTCATCAAGTACATTTTTTCCCAAAGATGATGTCTGTTTGGCAGTTTATCTGTATCACCATAACTTTTCTTTGAGGTCAACATTAGTTTACACTGTTAGGGTTGAGGTTAGATACAGTCTTCCCTTATAGCCCTCATTCATGACCGCTTGTACTTGTAAATATAAGTTCAGTCCAACAACAACGCACATATAAAACACTCATATGCTCGTATAATAAAATAATTATAATGACATTGGCGGGGTTTGGTATGGATATATATATGTATATTTATGTACCATCTACAACCCCTTGCCACCCAATTTACAGCCCTGAGGAGCATTAATGTGGGAGATGGTGTCACTTTTGGACCTCACCCTATGTGAATTTTCCATTACAAAACTTCTCTGACTCTCACCCCACAACTGGAGAAGCAGACTTTACTTCATTAAAAAAAAAAAAAAAAAAAACTTTTTATATACATGCACAGCTGTCATAAAGTAATCCTTGCAGCTAATTTGGAGCCGGAATACAGTCCAACATATGCTGCTAATAGAATATATATATATTTTTTGTACATCTGTAAAAGCTGTTCAGCTGGTCATTATCTTGAGCTGGTTGAAAATTGTGGTTCAGACAAATGAGCTTTAGCTGTACTCCCCTGAATCTGGATTTGTGTTCTGCATTTAATTTCTAGTGAAATATGGGGAACCTGAACACATGGCTGTCTGCTGTTGACCAACACTGGGGAGAGTGGGGAGAGATAATGACTTAGGTTCGTATTTAGCTTTCACCTTGTGTGTGCGTTAGTGTATGTTAGAGGCTCAGTACCAGTCTGACGCCAGCACCACGGGGTGTCTGGTCTCGGCTCAGACCCCAATCTCCCTTCCACCCAAAATACAGACCAACATAACAACACACACACAGTCTCTCTCTGTCTCTCTCAGCACAAGTTTCTGCTGTGGTGTTAATCCCATTGCTATGTAAGAGGCAACTACCAGCGGGACCATCAGGCTACCTGTCAGCCCCCTTCAGACAAACTCTCAAGTGGCTAAATGCATAAACGTAGGAGTGAGGAGCCAGTATTTCCATCGGCTCCGACCTGGTCTCTGTTCTGTGGCATCATCTCCAATCCAAAGAAAATAAGTGCATTCCATACACGCGCACGCTAGGTGCAGTGGGTTCACATGCTTCGCACACATTCCACTGCCGATAAGAGTTTTAACCTTCAAATCCACTGGTGTCTGTCATTTCTATTTGTTTAACATCTCATACATTACCATGAGTAGTAAAAATTGCCTAAGATTACCTAATCTCTGCAAGTAAAAAAAAAGTTATCAAATGTTTTCAGGAGAGGAAGAAACAATCTGAAGTCACTCAATTTATATGTCCATTCCGACACAGAGTGGTTTAAGTAAGACTAATATGCAGCAGCTGTGTATTAGACAGTTTTCTCCCATATCATAATGAAATAGAATAAATACAAGGGTTGTCATTCAACATCAGTGACAGAGCCTCAGAGTTTTGTTAATCTTGTCTAAGCTTCCATTTTCAGTGAGGAGAAAGTGAAGGCAGCCAATGCATGAGTGCAAAGCAAATATGGTGTTTTCCCTCTCATTGCAGCCAGTGACAGGGAGAACAAATGGCAGGGATTTCTAAATGCTCTCTCCACCACCACCACCCCCCCACACCCTTCCTCCCTTTTCTCCTTTCTCCTCTCCCTACTCGTGTGCAGATGGTGGATGCCATATTAGATGTTTTCTTCTTGCACATCAAACCAGAGGTCACAGCTGCACTGCTCCTAAACCATCCACAGATGTGTCGGCGTAGTTACCTGACAACCAGTAGAGATGGAACACTTTCTGAGGATGGATATGAAAAGGACACACACACACACACACACACACAAAAACCCAGACCAAAAATAAATAAATAAATAAATAAAAGACCCATATAAAAACAAAAAAAACAAATCCAGTTTAGCCAGAGACAACTCCAAGCTCTCCGAGGACAGCCAGTGAGATCAGAGAGCCAGGAAAAAAACAAATTTGCTAAGTTTTTGCCACCTATAGCAGCCTGAGCATAGAGAAAATTGGAACACACATCACACAGGAAGGAGAAAGAGAGTGTTGTAGCACAGATTTGTAACTGTTTAGACAATGCTGTGTAAAACATACAAGGTCTGGCTTGAATGCTAATGAATTAAATGATTTATTTATGGTTCGTCTTTGACAGAGCAAAGCGTGTGCTATCAAGTTTGGCCTACAGAGCACTAAGGGGAGAAGGCCTTGTCAGCATTATGTTTAGTCTGTCAGACGGATTAACATGCTAAGATATGCACATATTAAAACAAAGTAGCAATTTACATGATCATCCCGTCCCAGAGTGCTTCTGCGAGTGTGATAGCCACAACAGGAAAAGAAGAGTGATACATTCTGAAACACAAAAGATTGACAAACCCAATTTTAGAAACCCCCTATTATAATCTGCGCTACGCAAACTCAGAACGTGGCCCGAGACTCGTAATGAACTCATTTGAATATGGGCTGGAGTTTGTAGTCAGATGCGCGTGTTCCTATTTGTAGTTTCTTTTTTTTTTTTTTTTTTTGTGCGATTTATTGAAGATTATGCTTGGACTGGGTTGCTCCGCCAGAGCAAGCTGGAGCAGCGGAGCACGCTGCAGAGGACGGTCCGTAAAGCTGAGGAGGAAGCCCGCTGGAAACAGGGCATCTGGACTGCAGGAGGGAGCGCAAGGAAGAACGCTGAATTAGTGGGACATCTAGAGTATGGAAGGACACAGGATAAAGTTCTTGGTGTGTTTTGTCTATGATGATCCGCCTAATCCATCAAACCTCCACACAGGTGGCAGAGAACCCCATGTTCAAACCTCAAGGATGTCCTTTGATCTTCCCAGTCACGCTTAGCAGACGGGAAATTTCGATGACGTCTCGATAAGATGTTGACGCAGTTAGCTGATGGTGTCAAACATTAATTCATTCATTCATCGTAGACCGCTCATCCATTTCCAGTTCGTGGGGGGTGCTGGAGCCAATCCAAGCTCACATTGGGTGAGACCAGCAACCACTCACACTCACACTCAGACCTCCAGACAATTTAGAGTCGCCAGTTAAACCAAACATGATGTCTTTGGACGGTGGGAGGAAACCGGAGTACCTGGAGGAAACCCACACAGACACGGGGAGAACATGCAAAACACTGCACAGAAAGGACCCAGGCCAGGAACCGAACCTACAACTTTCATGTTGTGGGGCAGCAGAAGTAACCACTAGCGCTGCACTACCTTGGTGCGATAGGTGACAGGTACGGAAAAAACGACAGGCAACACCGATCGCATGGACTCCACTCCGTTCGTGAGGTCAGGAGAGAGAGCTGCAACAGGAGGACAAAGGAACAAAGGGATTCTGGCCTCAGCAAGTGACTGCGACATGCGTGTAGACGAGGCTGCTGGCCCACAGATGGCGCAGGGCGGGGTACCTGTAAAGGCGGGCCAGATGCGTTTGTTGTGTTTTGCATAAGGAATTCCATCGCAGACTTCTCTTTCACCACTGAAACATTTACGTTGCATAGTCAATTTGCGTACATTCGGTGACACGTAATATGTCGTAATATGTCGTGGGAGTCACAGTGACATTATTGTGGCTTGCGCCGCTAAAAACATATAGATGTGCAGCGTGTTACTCATTATGGGAAACAGTCATTTTCCATGACGGGCCCTTCAAGGCTCAGAAATTAATTCACTTTGGACGTCAATAAAACTCACTGTGGGATTTATTGGAATAAATTGTGCTTTTTTTTTGGTGGGGGGGGGGTTGAAAAAGCACATAACATACAACACTGTCATACACAAAATGATTCAGCTAAAAACATAACGACAGCAGGCGGCTAATGTCCTTTGTGAGTGATTCACGAAAGAGTAACTCCCTGATGTTATATAACAGTCCTCATTACGAAGTCAAGTCAAAACGTTATGTTGTGGATCTTTTCCTTCACCCCTGCAGCTGTTTCGCTTCCTCCTTTAGAGCTGTGACAAACACTTCAATTGTTATATGATGAGGTCTAACATGAGATTTGGATGGCGAGATTATTTAGTAAAAAGACCTGGTTTATGAAGTGAAAACGGGTAATGATACAATTTGAAGTTGTTCTGAGACCACATTGTTTGGCGTTCACAGCTTTAAAATGGAGGGTTGCTCAATTTTTGTGTATTCGTTTTTGCTTTTGTCCTCCGTGATTATGTACGTTTAACTGAGAAACATGAAAAGAAAAAAACCATCAAGCAAAGAAAAACGCACACGCTGTCTTAGTGAGGATGATCACAGAAATCATTCGTCTCTGAGCCTTTATGAGCTGACAGGAAAACAATGCTTGAAGGTGATGTGGCACGCAAGAGGGATGAGTCATTTTAGGGACCACGGGCTGCCTGCTGAATCTTAAAGTGTACGTTATTGTACAGGTACAAAGCTTTTATTCCGGGCACTGAGAGTAAAATAACAACTCACTGACTTGTTGCCTCCAACCAATTAATCTTTTCTTTTTTTTTTTTTTTTTTTTGGGGCGGGGGGGGGTGGCATTTTCATGTCAATTCCATCGAATGCTCTGGAGCTGCTGAAGTTAAAACATCCAACAGCATTTTGACCGAGGTAAAGAGTGGCACTTTGAAAGGTGACAATCACAATCACAAATTACTCCCAACAGCATGGTCCAGTGGAAATGAAATAAGTCAGCGCTGCAGCACTGTGGTGTTGGCAACCTGTTATTTGTCTTTTCTACTTGTCTGTTTTGGGAAAATCTCTGTGTATTGTTTTTGGCCAATTAATGGGGACGAATTTGACAGGAAATTTCAATCTAATTGGGAGTATGGTGTAAACATTTGAGCAGAGACAAGTGCAAACTTTAATTTTCTCCACTTGTTCTCTTGTGACTTATTAAAACATTCCTCATAATTGATTACGCTCAGATGTGACATGTTGCTTACAATGTCGAAAACGTCTACAATTAATAAATCATGGATGATTTTTTGTGTTTGTTTGTTTTTATTTTTTCTTTTTTTGTATTGATGTCTTGCTCTTGTAGTCACTTATTCTCAAACAGTGCAACAGACAGAAACATATGAGCTGTGCCGTCGATGTACCTTCATTGATGTCCATTGGAGTCGGACTGGATGTAGTCCTTGACCCCAGCAATCCCTGCGGGGTGAGGGTTGGAGTTTGCCTATTGGTGTTTCCTCCCTGCTTGTCAACATCGGCTGAGCTGCCGGTAATACAGCGCTCACTTCAACTCTGACCTTTGACGTTGCTCTGAGTGCCACTTACCAGCCTGTCAGAGCGGACCAGGGCCAGGCCTCCAGAGGATCAACGTCTGTGTGGTCTGGGTGGAGATCTGCTTTGAGGAGAAACTCATTGCTTTGAGATATATACACACATACATATAATGTATATATGTGTATGTTTTTTGCGTGTGTTTGTTTGCGTTCCTGTGCGCCAATGGGCGAACAATACAGCAAGTATGCTTTTGTGTCTTCATGTGTATAGTATGTGCGGTCACATGCAAACTCCACTCCAGCCGGGATCATATCTTTTTTTTTTTGTTCCACTCCACTTCTTGCTCTGTTCTCTTTATCCCCAGGCAGACATTCTAATTGCAACCAGTTTGTTTAAGTGGAAATGTGAACCCAGGAAGTAGGACAGTGCCAAAACAGTTTGTTCTTTGATCGGCTCACTGGCTGAGCAGCTTGTGGTCCGTGGTCTGCAGCAGGTTCTGGGGCCACAGGACCCCTGGAATGTCATACTTTTACCCAAGAAATGAGTGTAATTGAAAAAAAAAAAGAAAAAAGAAAAAAAGGGATATAATTGGAAATTTATGACACATTTCGCTTGCGCTAACAAAAAGGCTGCTTTAATGTGTAGTATGTTCACATGTCCATGAAGGACATGATTTCACCAAAGTCTAGACCTGGTAGTTTTGGAGTAAAACAATGAATCTCCCAGAACAAACTGAAAGATGGTGATGATGATGGTGAAGGACTAATAAGAGGATAACAGGAAGAGGAGAAACCATCCGAAAAGGACGCTGACGAGGGCTGTGATCGAGTCATCAGCAGCGCTATCAGAAGAACTAAGGAGGTGCAATTATGTGAATGAATGAATTAAAAAGGCAAAGGTACAGTGTACAACTAGACTAGAGCTGTGTGGAGTGTTTTTTTTGCTTCTTTTTTTTCTTTCTACCAAATTAGACCAAATTAAAAATTTAAAACAACAAAGATGGAAGAAGAAAAATTACTTTGATGAAGTTGCACCATTTGAAATTAAATAATTTCCGATACAATATAGGAAAACTAAACGGAAGGAAGGAATGATATAAAAAAAAATCTGAAACAACATCCTAACACAGAATAAAAAATTTGCTTTTATACATGGGGCAACACGGCGGTCAACTCACAGCAAGAGGGGTCTGGGTTTGATCCCGGTGGTGCTGTGTGGACTTTGGATGTTTGCACTCAGGCTGCGTGAGTTCCCTTCAGGTTTTCCAGCTTCCTCTAACAGTCAGATTATGTGCAGGTTTAGGTTCATTGGTGGCTTTAAATCTGCCATGAAGCTGAGTGCGAGCGTGAACAGTTGTTTGTCTCTATATGTCAGGCCTGTGATGAACTGGTGACCTATCCAGGATGTAACCCCCCCCCCCCCAACCCACCAACCCACAGTCAGCTGGTACTGTCTCCAGCCCCCCTGTGGCTGTGCATGGATAAGCAGTTAGGATAAAGCCTGGATGGATTCAATACACAAGGAGCCAGCCCTACATAGACACAAGGGAAAACTGAACATCATTAGCCATCTCATAAACACAAAACACAAAAGCTGCTCTGACACATTCGGTGTGGAACGAGCTTCCAGGAAAATGATCATATAAAACAAATTAAAAAAAAATAGATTTTTGATTAAAGTCCTGCCCCTTCTTCTTTTTCCGAGCTCCTTCGTCTAAACCAGGAGAGCTCGGAAAAATCTGCGTGATGGAAACTTACTCAGTAGCAACGTGTGTATATACTATGTGACAGCAAAAGAGTCATTAGAGGTGTCATTTCACAAAAAAATAAAAAAAAATGTCTGTGTGTAAATTCTGACCAACTGGAGGGCAGCAGCAGATGCAGCACCACAGTTCCCCATTGGCTGTCATGCAGCGCTGTGAATTTTTTTACACCTCTCGTTCACACTTCTGCTACTGCTGCCATATAACATGAAACCCAAAACAACAACTTTAGAAACAAAACCGGAATAACAATTCATACATTCTTTGTCGGATTTTAGCCTTTCCTTTATTGAGGAAAGTTCAGGATGATATGGTGGTCTGATAACTTTTTTTTGTTTTTTCCCGAAGCTAATATGAAAACCTTTTCACTTTGTCACAGTTTGTATTTTTATGTATATGTATCACCTTTCCCGCGGAATACCTGCATGACAATTACTGTTGAAAAGGCCACAACTCCCTCATGGTGCTGCCCACCATAATAAAGGCAGTCAGTGTCGCTAATGGCAGCTATTGCTTCACTAGTTTATGCATAATCATGGTATCCACTGAGTTTATCAGCATCAAAAATGTCAATGTATTCATCACATCCAGCGTGCAAAGCGGGAGAGATTCAAATTGTGTGGCAGTGATGTAGAGCAAATTTGCCATCTGTATTAGTCGAAAAAGAATGGCGTTATCTCAGGGCTCAGTCTACACCACATGTGTAATGAGGGCTGCTGGAAGCCTTTCAGAATGCTGAGAGCCGAGCGGGCGCATGTCTTCATCCAGCTAACTTCCAAATGACAAGCCTTCCCACAACCCCCCCACCCCCCCACCCCTTTCCACCAATTAGCTCCAGTATTAGCATATGCACTCTATTTGCATGAGCAACGACTAATTCCTGGTGTCATCGTACAGCTGTCGAAGCAGATTAGCCAGACTAGCAGTCACAAAGATTCCTGTCTCACTGCTATCTTCAGGCTTGAATGGGAAACCTGCATTTAATGCGTGTACACTGTGGTCGTCATGCTGTAATCAGCCAAACTTCAGAGCAGATCGAGACAAGATTTCAATCCTCTGCGGCTGATGGGGCTTAGTCCTGTCACAGACACATGTGTGGACTCAGATGTGGATTTCCACTTTCATCAGTGCAAGATGATCGGCATTGTGCTGATGTTGAGATTAAGTTTGAGCATAGCAGAGGTATTTCCTGTTTGCTTGTGTGATGAATAACTCTGGCCTGGCCCTCTGCCAGGGTAAATATGAATGAAGAAATATTTGTGAGAATTTTTCAAGTGTTTGTGCAGGGAGGCTGCTCATGGTGGGCTTGTTTTGGTCATCTGGGCCAGGGAGTTGAGAGAATCTGAGTGTGTTTTGACATGTTTCCTTTAGATTTCGATCAGGATTAATTGTGCTACTGAATTTCTTTACATGCAAACTTACTGCAAGCTGCGTGTATGTGAATCGGTCTCTCTCTGCACCTGATGTTAAACTCTCGTTCCGCTGCTGACATCTTAACTCCAAACATATCTCCAGCATCATGTGAAATTAAAGGACCATGAGACCATTGCAATATGCCTGAAATATGTGCACATGCATGTCACAGGCTGCAAACTGAAAATAGCTTATTGATTTAAAAATACATGGTTGTTATGGAAACAAAATCCTGTCATGAAGACATTGAAGCATTGTCAAACTCAGACATAACAAAATATTTGTTAAGAAACACTTAAAAAAGCAAAAATAAAACATGAACTGATACTGAAAAATCTTTAGTAAATAACAAGTTAGAAATTAGAAGTGTCAAAAATTATAATTATTATTATTAATTATTATTAGTATTGCATATGCTCGTTATATATATATGTGAGTGCGTGTGTGTGTGCACTGCACATCATAAGTTTCATGGCAAAGACACCATGTCTGCCTCACTATCCTTGTCTGTCATTCCCACACACACATATGTGTATATTTTCAGCTGAAGGAGCATCAAGGGTTTAAATATACAAACGCTATTATTAATGTGGCAGGAACGCTGAATGCCGCTGAGATTGATGACACTTACGGTTAAAGCAACAGCTTGTAGGCCAGAGGACAGACTTATCGCCTGGAAGAAAAAACAAAGATAAACAGTCATATCGAGCATTAGCTCTCCTTCGCCCGCAGCACTCAGTAACTTACTTCCTGTGATTACCATAGCGTGTCTTTTAGTAAAAAAAAAAAAAAAAAGACATATTTAGTTAAAATCGCCCCACACACCCACCACCCCTTATTTCTAACTTGATTGCTGTTCATTTTAAAGAAGCTCTACTGAAATTATTGTGCATTGATGTTATTGTGTATTTTTATGTGATAAATATGAAAAAAAAAAAACATAATGTGAACTGAATGAAATATTGTTTTGTTTTGCTTTTTTTTTTTTGTACATTTTCTTTTTCTAATACATTTGTAGCATACTGTATGAATTTATCACTTCAATTCTACTGAAATAATTTCAAGTGATATTAGAAAGAAAGCAGAAGTTTTTCTCCAAAGTCACATACCGGGTCATGGGCTGGGCTGGAAACTTTAAACAATACAAAGGGGTTTAATTCAAAGGAGAGTGAATAGCAATAGCAAAGGTGGCCACATATCATGTAATAAATTTAATATGAACTATTTTAAGAGACTTTATATAATATTTCAATTTGCATAACAAAAAATGGCTGACATGCAGTCCAGTGTATTCTGTCTCAGTCGCAATGCCTTTTCTATTTATCTGAGTGAACCTTTACATTCCTCCATCAAACAAAACAAAATGGGATTTCTCAAGAGAATCTTTTTCTTTCTAAGATTAATTTGATCTTTTTGGGTGTGAATCCTTATAGTTAGAGAGGAAAGTGGCCTTTGCTCACTTGCATGTCAAAAAAATAATAATGAATTTTATTTTTGCAATGCAAGATGCGTGCGCACCACCAAGTTTCACTGACAAGTTGGGGACAGAGTTAAACATCTGTCGACCACTTGGATCACTTGAGCATTAACTCTCTGCAAATCCCTGTCCCTTTTAAATGTATTTGATCATTTTAATGCTCTTGCTGCTGTGCACCACTGCAGCACCTTGTGAGCTCATGTGAACCTCTTTAATAATGGGTCAGGTCAGGTTATGGGTCTTCCATTAGCACGGGTCAGGTCTGAACTTTCTGCAGAAATAATTGCAGGTGGCATGTTCAGGTCCAGCACCTATGGAGGGCAGGGCCCATAAATTGTAACCTGAGCAGTAATGACATGAGTTTTGATTATTTTCAGTTGCAAAAAATCGATTTTAGTAGCAAATCATTTAAAAAAAGAAAATCTGTACCCAAGCTTGATGAAGTTACCACGAAGTAAATTGATACTACAGGAACAAATCCTCTCTCATTAATGTAACTGGAGAAGGAATGACACAAGGATTATTATAAAGCATGGTCGTGTCTCTGCCTAGCTCTCTGTTTGCCATCACATTGTAATATCTGACAATTAAGATCTAATCTTTTCCACCGGCTCTCACAGCTAACGTGTCAGCCGACCGCTGATCGAGATAAGCAACAATCACTTTGATTCCTGAATTAGAGCGTAACAACTGCCATCTCGCTCCACTCATGTTGCCATACACACTGCGACCATCTTTTATCCGACCAATATTATGCTTGGCACAGGCTTCAGGTTGACGTGAAAAATAAAGAGGCCGAGGAGGACAAGCATTCTTTCCTTCTGCTGCTGGAATGCCTCAGTGTTTTTAAGCCCGACTTCAGCTTTTGTTCTGGGCTTTGCCTTTTTGGTAATAAATAATGCATCTGGTTCATTAGTTTGTTCAGTCCGAGGTGGACCGGGGAACTCTGTTTCACCCCCAGGTCATAAATCAAGAAGAAAAACTGTCAGGAGTAGGAACTCAAAGTCACAACATGCCGTCGCTGGCTCAGGATTGCTAATTGTCAGATCCTATAGAATTTTTGGTACCCTCAAGTCTTCACAGGCACGCCACTCTCCACTAATGATCAAACCCGTGACAAATATGTGTGTGTGATATTTGGCAAACAGGAGTTGTGTTTGATTTAGTTGGCCTTGAATGCTGCATTTCATCGTCCAAGAGAGTGGCTTGTTCAGTCTGGCAAGAAAAATCAGTTTTCCAATAATGATGATGGGAAACCTACCAGAGGGAGCAGCTGAACACAAAAGCTTCTCCTTTTACTAGCTGTTTATTCCTATGATTATGCTCCTTATCCTCCAACCACAATGTTATGGCACCCCGCTTTCCTTGGGAAATCATTGTTCTTTGAAAATAATCTTGGACAGTCATATTTTCATCCCCAGCCCTCCGTCTGATCCCTGCCGCCAATCGGCCACCTCCCAGCGCTTTCTTTACTTATTATTAAGTTATATTGAGACCAATGGGATGATGTGACTTTTTCCATGGACAAAATCAAACTGTGCTCTGACTCTGGCTCCCCTTTGGCCAGCACTCCATTTGAGAGTGTACGCCGCAAGCTCGTATGTGTGTGTGTGTGTGTTACGTGTTACTTGAAGTTGGCTTATTCAAAATCAATTTCAATCAGAATAAATTTAGTTCTTTTGAGTTACTCCACCAATCCATGGGTAGAGCAGGGCAGACATCCAGCAGCCAATACGTCATATGGCATGTCCTCTATTTAATAAAGCCCTTGTATGAAGTTGATTCATTTGATGAAAACGACTCTGTGTCCAAGTTTATTCCGTGCATGCTTGGGGTGATGATCAGCTGATTCCCTGATTAGATCTCACTGAGTCAAATAATATCGAAGAAAATCATAACTGCACAGCTCACAGGACTGTCAGGAAAAAACCTTAATAGATGGGCGTGTGTGTGAGAGAGAGCTGCCTGCTGCTTCTCTGGGTCCGTTTGGGTGGCAGCAGCCCAGGGAGTTTTGCTCTCATTAGCAGTGCCATGGGCCAATTCAGCATTACTCCATCCATGACAAAAATTCTACGTGAGAAATGGCGAGTGTGCGCAAGAAAAAGAGCCAGCTGGTGGGAAATGTACACTCCCTGCAGTCTGAGCACACTGTGGGGTTAGAGGCATGAAAATTGAAGCTTTGTGTTTGACCAAGTAAACATTTCCTAAACTATTTTTCATAATCTACCATGAATTATTACCCTAGTGCAGTGCTGATAATAGGAGGGTAAATATTAGTAATGCTATTAGTCATGTAAATTCATGTTCAAGCACCGCTATTAAAGCTGCTCTGCAATCACCGTTCTGTTTGAGGATGGGGGCCGGCTCAGAATGAGGGCAGAGCAAAGGTGCAGCCATATGTGCTTCAAAAGTCAAAAGTTGAGTTTGGGAGCAAAACTTACCGTTGATGTTTCCTGCATGTTATTGTCAGCGACGCCAGGAAAAATATATCGAGTGGCGTAACAACAAGCACTGCAAAAAAAATAGAAGTTAGGCAATAATCAGATTTTATGAGACAAAAGTGAGGCATAGGTCTTATTCTTTATCAAGACAGTCATCTTGAAATTGGAAGTCTGCATTCGTGAGGTGCTGGAAACTCAAACTCACGAGTACTCCAGACAAAGTATTCCCACTGGGATTCCCGAAAATTCAGACTTCTCTCCTCATATGAAACACGCCATTAGCCTCGACAGTGACCAAACAATAGAAGAGCTTAAACTGCGGGAGCGGAAAGACCTACGCGTATTATTTTACCATAAAAAAATGTGACAGGCAATGTCAAATGAAAAACAGTGTGGTGCATTACGGGAGGAGGTTCGGGGTCTTTACCGATTCCAGTGTTTACATGTCAGAACATCATGTTCTCTGCTGAATGGATTGTGATGTTCCCTTTTCATCTGTCTGCCACGCACCCCAGGGACCTTGTGTAAGTGCAATGCTCACCATGTGGAGGGTGCCTTTAAAGGGGAAAGCATGTCAAATTTCATATAGGCGGTTATTTATAGTGTGTCTTTTTGAGGCTACGAGGACAAAACAAATACAGATGCAGCCCCCTCCGTGGTTAAGTTAAATCAGAGAGTGGTGTGGGGTTCCTCAGAGACGCAGCAGCATGGAGGCATGTTGCTCAGCCTTGATTAGCAGGTCCTTGTCCATCGCTTTCTCCTCACATTGCCTGTTCAGGAAGTACATTCATAATTTGTGTTGATGATGACACAGGCATCGTGCTCTCCCCGCCCTCCAATGCAGATGACCAGGGTGCGTGGAAAGAATAAAAAAAGGGGCCAAGAGATTTGCTGTATTCTGTTCTAACGCTCATTACCTGAGTTACCTGAGGAAAGACTCTCACTGGAAGAGATGGAGGGGGCAACCAAGCCAAGCCCGTCCGTTGTCATCATGAATTATGGAGTGGACAAGTAGTGAACGAGATGTTGGCTAATCAGCCGCCTGAATGGAAGAGGTATTAAGAATGTACACAGTGCAGACTTGCATGCATGTTACACGTCTATCATATCTGGAAATACTACAAGCACTCAGCAAACAAAGCAAAGACAGGGGGCATCATGTGAGCAGCTCGCCTGTACAGCTGCCCGCTGTTGCTGCTGTGACCCTGCGCGTCGGCCGACAGCAGGGAAAACAGAACTTGTCAAATATGAGCCGCCGCTGATGAGGAAAAACACAGATCCATATACCACACATCAGCTAGCCAATCAGAAAACGGTCCTGCCCTGGGAACAAAGATGGAAACAGAGCAGCAAAGCAGCGTGTGTGAATGCACGCACAAACAGCAGAGAAGAGAGCAGTCTCGGGGCAAATGCACGCCTACGCTCACTCCCTCGGCTGAGGCAGGCGGGGTGTCAGGTTGCGTCTGGCCGGCCTGGCGTGTGTGCACATATGTGTATGTTTTCCTCTGGCTGACTCTCAGCTTTCAGCCTGCTCGGCCCACTCTCCATGTGGACAGCTGAGTGTGTGTGTGTGTGTGTGCTAGTGTGTGTCTAAGCCCCCGGCAGGTCAGGTTCCCTGCTCACCATAAGACACAGAAAGCAACGACAAATAAGACTCTGATTAGTTCCTTCCTTCCTCAACAGCACAAAGCCCGGCTTTATCCCAGAGCAAACACACCATCCACGGGGAGTGGGGGGAAGAGATGAAGGGAAGGATAGAGTCCGAGCCGTGGAGTGAAAGAAATGGGGGAAAGAAAAAGGATTTGTGGGAGAAAAGGCAGTGGGTGGGGAGCAGACGAGAGCATTGAGAGAGAGGGATCAATAAAGTGCAAACAAGAGGAAGGGTGATGAAGCTGAAAAGATGAGGTCTGAGGAGTGAGAGGAGGAAATAAGAACAATGCAAGATGAAGGGACGGCGAGCAGGGGATTAAACATGGAGGAGCTCAGGTGAAATGGTACCACCCTTGCTGACCTGTGCCGAGGTTCAGAACCTGACGGGAAATGAAACGGGACTGAGGCCCGATGAATGCACACCCCTGTTTGCCAAGGCTAATACTCTCTGTTCAAACACCCAGCGGTACACAGAGTGTGTGTCTTTGCGTGTGCACAAGTGTTTTAGGTGTCCACGCATGTGTTACGGCAAACAGAAAAGAAACTGGCCTTGCGAGGTCTGTTTCCGAGCACGTAATCCATCCCCGATGGCTCGCATGGACTCAGCCTAGCGCTGTGGCTGTTGATTTATGAATGAATCTGCTGTCCATATGCTCAGTAGTTTTTGCAGTAGCACAGAAAAAGTCATGGCACACTTATTTTCAAGTGGAGAAGTTCAGGGCCTTCATTCAGAGCAGCGTTTCACAGCTGCAAATATGCCCTGATATGTTGACTGCAAAGGTCAAACCCTTTTTGAAAATGACTCTCTCAAGCCTTAAGTACTTTAAGCACAGAGTGAGGAAAATCTCATGAAATTGGTAAAAAAAAAAAACCTTGTTAACTTGTTTTTAAATGTAGCGCTGCATCTTTTAAAACTGTATTTTAATTTAGTTTTGTTTTTTTTTTAGAAAACTGAAACTGTATCCTGTAAAAAAGTGGCACAGTCCGTGTCATTTTGAATCCATTTATTGCGACAGATTGGCGATGGGCAACGCTGTGTGTGTTTTGATGCTGAGTCAACAGATTCCAAAATTTTCAGGGCATAAAAAAATCAGGACTGTCTTGTTAAATTAATTTTAATGCCTGAAAATCACTTTAAGTGTCACCAAGACTATAATTCTGCAGGAGCTTTGCAAAAAAAAAAAAAAAAAAGATGAAATATTCTCCATCCTAGACCTTGTACAAACTGAAAGTCAGTTTAAATCAGCTTCTCTTGCATCTCATATGGCCAATTTTAATTTTATGTTGTGGGGTTCCCCCACTTCCAATAATATTAAATCACCAGGGTTCCGCTTTAAAAGTAAATCATCCAGGCCTAAGCATAATTGCACTGGTACTCTGATGTGCATTGTAGTGCTACTAATACAGGGTGCCAACACCTGCAATCAAATAAATGTTCTGTGATAAACAAGGCAAATATAAATATCCAGGAGTAAAATCCACAAACCGACGGCCGCCCTTTACTCACAAAACGGCCTCAGTTCTTTGTGTCACAGATTCCACAAGATGTTGGAAACATTTCTTTGTGGCCATAAAGGGTCAGGACCATATTCACATAACGGCCCTGAAGTGTGCCAAGAAAACATTCTCCACGCCATTACACCACCAGCATTAGCCCGGGCTGTTGACACAAGGCAGGTTGGGTCCACAGATATGTGCTGTTAACGCCAAATTCTGACCTTACCGTCTGCCGCTGTAGCACAAACCCAGATTCATCACACCAGGCTACATCTTTGCTTTTTCAGCTGTCCGGTTTTGTGTGAGTCTGTGTTTGCTGCAGTCTCCTGCTCATGGCTGACAGGAGTGACCCCCCCCCCCCCCCCCCCACGGTTGGGCCTGCCATTCATTCCCGTACTCTTTATTGCTCACCACATTGGTAAAGAGAGGTTATTTGAGTTTGTGTAGACTTTGTGTCAAATCCTGTCCATTCTCCCATCGATTAAAGATCACATCGCTGGGCAGCATGCTGAGTGCTGTCCCCAGCTCTGTTTGTCTCTGTGTCTTTTCTCTCATTTGTCCCAAACTCTTGGTGGTTTATGACTGTGACTCTAAACAACAATCACCCCTGCTCCTATTCCTTCCACGAATACTTATTTTTGAGGACTCTGCCACGGTCTCCAGGGATTGCACCCCATGGTATTTTGCTTGGTTAGAACAATGCCATTTTGTTGTATTTCAGCAATGAATCTGCCTTCATGTTTTTCTTTGTGCTTAGTCACTGACATAAGAGATTCTATCATTCTTGTGCCTTTAGATCCAACAGCTTCATTTGATGCTCTAGTATCCTCACTTGTCATCTGAAGTACTGTGCTTAAAGTAAAAGCTTATGCTCTGGGTTGGTTCGTGTTCTGCTTATTTCTGTTTGGCTTGGTGACTCTGTGTCCTCCTCAGCATCTGTCTCATGTGGAGTCCTTCCAGGTCCACTGTGGCACGTCGTTCTAGTCTCATGCGTATGACACGCTTTCAACGCTTCTAAACTATTTCTCGGCTGTTTCAGCGACATTTAAACTGGCATAGTCTTATTTTCCACGCTGAAGTCCTGGTATTTGGACTTCAGCCATTCCTATGATGCCCCTCACATGTTCTCTGGAGCAAGAAGTAAAACCACTAATGAAACACGGACAGCAACTTTAGAACTGAACCATCCGATAAAGTTATTTTTTATCTTGGATTGGATTTGCATGTAATGCTATTTAAATTAATCACACTTGCTGTTAATAGGACCACACAAGTGGCAGCACATTTCTTCATACTGACCTCCATCACTGGTTCCCTGCTCCTTTTTTTGGGATTGATTTTAAGATTTCATTGTCTGCCTATAAACCGTTAAACGTGCTAGTTACAACTTTTCCATCTATCCTTTGCAATGACACATAACACAAAGGTCAAAAGGTCAACTGACCAGTTGTTTCAGGTTATCCCAAGATCAAGGTTGAAGCGCAGCCCAGATTCTACCTTTAACATTAACCCCCACTCTGGAATGAGTCACCTGCATCTTTAGGCTTTAGCTTTTAATCCCTCATCTATTTTTTTTTTTCTCTGTATTGCTTTTATTTTCCTATTTCATCTTTTAAAATAGTGTTTAAAGGTGAAATTGTTTTGTTTTTCTTTTTCACACATGAGTTTGATTTGACCTGATTTGGCTGACATCATCAGGGTATTTCCACTGGTACTGCTTTTTAAGTAACCGAAGAGACTGTGACTGTAAAAATATCACGAGATCAGAAGTTTCAAAAATTCTTTGCCCATCTGACACCAGTAATCATAGACACTAAAAGTCATGACATCACTTTTTGTCCCCAAACTCCTGACCTGTATTTTATTCCTTACACTGCTGCCATATGATTGCCTGATTGGATAATTGCTCGAATAAATGTGTGTTCTCAATAAAATACTCAGTATGTGCAGTTACAGATGTCATGTGCTGTATTAATTTTGGTTTTTAGTTTCAAAGGTACTGGCCAGAATTCCATAATAAAAACCTTAAATAAAACATTTGTTACTTGCCTTTAATTTGTAAATGCTTAAGACATTTGCAGTAGTTTTATTCTATTTCACTCCGAGTGAAAAACATGTGATTCATTAGAAGTTATAACATAAAGTATACTTTGTGGCATTGTTGGCCCTCAGGCAGACCGTACTTAATTTACCCGCCTTTCTGCCGCTGTATTCTTTTGCCATCCATTAAAAAAAGAATTATTATCTTCAACAGTGACACGCTGTGCTTAAACGTGTTTTTACGTGTCCACCAGCACATGCTATAAGTGTGCCTGTATTTATGTGGTTGTGTGTGTGTGTGTGTGTGTGTGTGTGTGTGGTGGGCAGCAGTCGTTAGCAGAGGAAATGAATAGTTGCCACCATCGTTCATAGTTCCCTAATGAGGTGGCTGGGCCTTTGCTTCTCCTCGTGTCTCCCAGTTTTATACGTTCTGTGTGGCCAGGCCTCCTTCTCATCCCACGTCCTCAGAGGACCCAGGGGCCTCATTACCCTACCGCCATTGTTTATTTGGGGGCCGAAAGAAAAGAGGAGAAGCAAGATGAAAGAAAGTTCTGTGATCAACTCTTTCCTGTCATACTACCTTTCACAAGGCCAGGTTTGCTTTTGGCACTGCACAACGAAAACACACAGTGTTCCTGAGTGTGTGCATGTGTGTATCAAAGGCTGCAAACTTTTGATGGAATTCACTTGATCAGCACCAGGTTGCTTCTTAGTGTCATCTAATCCCGTCTGAGGGGTTATTGTTTTGCTATTTTGGGGAGACCCACCTCCATCTTTAGAGCGCACTTTTAAGGGGAGATGATGTCATGGCTTGAACCAGAATTCTCGTAAGTTGTAATTAAAAATGAACCGCCTCTGATCCCATTATAGGATTATGTTGTTTCACTGGAACACAGCTCAAAGCCTGTTGGAGAGGGTGACAGGGGCACAGAGGGAAAGAGATCTTTACAGCAAGATGGGGACATAGCCCAGAGTGAGAAAAAAACTGCTTCCTTGTTAAAAAAAAAAACATACACACACTCCTTCAACAAATGCCAGCAATGGAAAGTTTCTTTCATTTCAGGGCCTTTTTGGATTTAGTGTTTGTCTTGCTTCTATGAAGAGCTGGCCAAAATGTATTCAAGCAAAATATTGGTGCCGAATAATTTGTTGGCATTAGTGGTTCCTCTCTCCACTTGCTAATGCAACGACAATAAGATATCTAAAATAGTGTAGACAGAACACATCCATCATTTACACATAATACTTAATCCCTACAAGGTTGCAGGATGCAATCCCAGCTGACGATGGGCAAAAGCGACACACCTTGGATGGGTCAGCACTCCATTAAAGAGCCGGCATACTGACACAACCATTCACACTCACTTTGGCAGTGACAGGCAATTCCACACACAAAGGCTGCAAGCCACTGGACTGCCGTTCCACCTGACCCGCAGCAGAAGCTTCAAGACCATAAATGAACATGTGATGTATCATTTATGAGTTGTTCTTCCTTTTGCCTTCCTTTTTCAGGAATTGTGTTATTAGCAGTGGTCATTATATGAAACATCATACCTCGTTCTTCTACTCACTAAAAGCTGTCTCCAGTGGTGGCTAATGACTTTCTATTACTATCACATTTTTCTATTAAAGTTAGCACTCTAACCAGCTAGCCCCACCCCAGCTGGTCTGTATGATCACTTTCTGAAGCAGAATCACTGGAGCATTCAGTGTGCGTTGAAGAGGTGGCTCTGCTCAGAGGGCGTAACATAACCTCTTGTCTGGCTATGTGGCTGTAGCAGAACCTACAAATAGCTCCTTTGAACAACAGAAAATGTCAGCCAGAGATAGCCCTTGTATGTCCCTTTTATCTGCTGTCTGTAGCCAGCTTTAAAGGCAGCTGTCCAATATAGGAGAAAAAAAGGCTTCATAAAGGTGACTAATCCCCAACTGTCTGAAGATTACCGTCATCATCGAGATTACCATAGATAATGATACACGATACATACAATGTAACAAACAAAGCACCCAGACGATACCCTGAAAAGTGACAACCTGAGATTGAAGAAAAGAAGAAAAGATTTCAAATTTTGAGATCAGTGAAGGGCAATGAAATTAGACGGTAATACAGCGCAATGCAAAAGCAGCATAAGCCCATGTGAACAGTGAGGGAGTAAAACAGCAGTGTCACAGGTGACGCAGTATGACTAAATAATAAGTGCAACTTTGGTTTGAATTGAGTGGTAACAAAAAATTAATCTTTAAAGGTCAGCTAATTATCTAGGTGGGTGCCGAAAAAATGATTCTTAAGAACCTCAAAAACAAAAAAAAAGGGGAAGGCAAAAAATTTGCACAATGTTACAAACAATCAAACGAGTTCAAGCACTATGCTCTACTGTTGACTAAAGACAAAGCAAAGCAAACAACACATCACATTCATTCAGGTTTGAAGCAGCAGCTCACTCTTTCTATCGAGTGATCTGATTTTGGCTCGATAGGTTTCCAGTTCTGTTTCCATCTTTTGGTTTCCAAGTTCCTGGCTGCAATGCTTACAATGTTATGGTCCGATTGAACTGCTCTTTCCAGTGCAAAGCCTCACTCTCCATTTGTTGCCAGAGAGAATCATTGACTCGCGGTGAGGTGTTCCTCTCTCTTCATTTTCATCCTTCTGTCTTTGTGGACAAGAATACTTCTCAATAGTCATTAAGGACGTGTTGTAGATGTGATCAATGTCTTTGCAGGACACAAGACTAAACCGATCAGTTTGATTAAGAGCATTAATGAGGAGGACTTCTCTGATGGTTATGTTTTGTTTGAAAAGTAATTTGAAATGTTTTTTGCTCTGGTGAGTTTCCACAGAAGTAATGTGATATTATGGCCAATTAGCAGGTTATTGGATTTTTTTGTTTTCCTCTTTGGCCTGTTGTAAACATCAGATCAATTTGCATTGGGAGGAAATTGGTCACTCTTGTTGGTCTTGGTACCGACTGGGTAAGATTAAATTTGTTTATTTCTATTCTGAGTTTTTTTTTTTTTTTTTATTGTCCAGGTTTATATGCTATATCGACCGCAAGAACCAGTGCTCCTTTTAATCTTTTTTTTCTGCATTCTCCAAGAATGTTATGTAAGTCTTCATAAAATCCACTATTGGCTAATGGTGGTCTGTGCACACAAATAAAAAAAAGAAATACTTTTCTGGGAACCTGGAGCAAAGCTTGCAATCCAGTTGACTGTCAAGTATAGAATGGCTTATTTGATTTCACTCTCACTTCGCCATTTTGTTGAAGCACTGATTAGGTTGTATACTACTCCACTGTGAATTAATGTGCGATATGGTCAACTTGATCACGATTTAAACCAGTAAAATTTCAGTGTAGGTCACTTTGTGGCAGCAGAAACTTTAAAAGCTAAAAAGTGTTAAACTTCATTGTTTATTTCGAATGGTGTTTTGCCACTTGACCAATGAAAGTCCGATGTTCACACTCCTGTTAGCTCCATTTTTGTTTTCACCAACCCCTCAGGAGAGTATCTTGCTCTTTAGATGCTAAAAGCATTGTGCTCAGCAGCCATTCACCAAACCTCAATGGGTTTATCAGAGCTATTTCAATATAGTTGACTCTGTTTCTGCAAATGGATGATGAGAGCTATAAGAGTGAACCAAAGCAGTAAAGTGGCAGGCTGTAAAACCCAAACATTAAACATTAACAGGACCTAAAACACTCTGTCGGGCTGAGGAGAGCTATAGAGTTGGTGTTACAGTGAGTCCTTCCCATTTCACACATTGTTATTTAGTCTCTTGTCTTGTATGAAAATGTTTAAGAGTGCAGCTTTAAGTGGGAGGTTTTCAAAGTTGTTTTTTGGATCTTTTTTGTAGAAGTAGTCGGTAACTGAAGTGGAAGTCACAATCACTAGCGTGATAAATAATGTGGCGATCCAATGATATCGAGCACTGTGGAAGCCCCCAACTCTGGAATCTTTCCCTTCAATTCATATTTTGAAACTGATTGTAACTAAATATTATTCATGGTTCCGCAGACGAGTTGCACCAAAAGCTTCAAAGAGGCTCTTAGATTAGAATTTCCGCGGTGGAAATTAACAGCATCGTCAGATGAAACAGCAAGTGTGCTGCTCAGCGTCACTGTTCACAGGTCACCTTGGAGAAACAGTGGGACTGATTATAATGATCACCTACTATTCTCTTTGGTGGAATCATGCCAACATATTCTGTGAGTTTTTGTTGTGGTTTAATGTGCTGAGTTTACTACATATATATATAAAAACAGGACACTATGTTCAAAAAGTTTGAACTGACAGTGCTGTCCGAAGTGCATCATTAGTCAGGAATCAATTCTTACAAAACATTTCTCTCGTACTTCAGATAATAGCTCCACACTTCTCTTGGAGCACGGTAATGAATGAGTCAAATGAGTTTACAGGGAATTTTAGCATCTCAATAGCTATTCAACGCACAGACATGCACAAACATTGGGCCAAGGTAATTGAAAATACCACATTGTCATGAAGTCTTCTGCTATTAATTTGATCAATTTAAGGAGCTACAGTTATTTCTGAAACTCCACTGATATACTGTAGTGCACACTGGCTCCAAGTCTTTATTTCAAATCAAAAGGTTTTAGTAAAAGTGGAAGTAGCATGGCACATAACAGATCAACAGATCTATACAAGCTATGAAATACAATAGGACGAAATTGCCCTACAATTTCTCAATAATGCTCCATATTATTATCCATAAACAGTAACTGTCTATTCAGGGTGTACTGCGCTCACTGGTTGAGACAAAGTAGGAGTATCCACTACATAAAAGTCTGTTGTTTGTCATTTCGGAACTGCTGGATGTAAATAAAGCGTATGATGGTAGGGACTATACATAAGCGATTCTCCAATTACATGTGAGTACAAAACACGGAAGAGGGATGATAAGTAGTAAACAAGACACTGAGCATGTGATTACTGATGCCCAGCATCAAGTCACAAGTCACAAGAAATCCTTGGAAGAGAATGAATATGTCAACAGGCCAACTATAGCCAGAGAAAACGTATTTTTTCACAGTCAGAGTGCACACTGAACTTTTTAACGTGAAACTATTTAGCATTTTATTGTAATGGTAATGCTGATACTACTACTATTAATAGTAGTATTACTACTACTATTAATAGTAGTAGTAATAATGAAATGAATACTTTAAAAATAATACATTGCCATGATGTCCTGCTTTCTAATCCCCCAAGAGCGGGGAGGAGCGTGGAGTGTGTTATCACCATCTCGTCTTCGGATACTCTGGACATGATTCCCTTCCTTTGGTGCCGGATTGGTTTTCTGCTGTGTTTGGCATGGGGCCTTATGGACTCCTAGGGATAAGGGTTTTTTCTTTCTTTGTGTGTTTAATGACGAGAGCTGGGTAGTTTTCTGTCTGTAAATCAAAGCACCATGTGACTTCTTTCTGCCACTCTCCTCATTTATAACGCGCCGTTTGGAGAATTCACACAGCGTTTGAAGGCCACTCTTCATTGGTCACACCGAGGGTGGTGTGTCTGACCAGTTGTGCACATTTTCAAGAACAACAATCTGAAAGTCTACAAGAGCTTTTTTAATTGGCTGTCATCGAGTATCTAGGTGTGAAAAGGAGGCTTGGATTCAGGTGGGCTGCAGAGTTTATTGAAAACACATTTGTGCATTGTGTTCGCTGCTTGGACGTCTAAACAGGAATGGATTCCAGGAAAATGTTTGTGAGCACCAACACTTGATAGCTCCTGCAAAACAAAGGATTTGCTTCCAAGCAGAGTAGGGTTCCACTTCTACATTCTTTGGGCCGACTGCTCAGTCTCCCCACCTTCGTGCTGCAGTGCCCACTTTCTCATCCTCAAACACAGCACGCTGTCGAACTTCCGCCTTGTTTCAGGAGCGCATCGTATTGATTTTGAATATTGTCTGATTTACACCACAATCCAACAGTAGGAGTCGTTTACAGCAGAATTATAGGGTCAATACACTAATAAAATGTATAAGAAGCATTTTTATGTTGTAGCAGTAAGATGCCAATAAAAAGGTTTTAACTGTAAAGCAGCTGCGGGAAATGCGTTAGTCATTGAGAGCTACTTTGTTCTTTAATAATAGTTTGTCTGAACATGGATTTGGGGCTTTTTGGTGCTGACACTGAATCATTTTAAAGGAAGAACGGATTTAATTGTAGTTCTGACAAAACAAAGTAAAGCAGGGGCAGAGCACAGAAGAAAACTTTTTCATTCATTTATCTTCAACCACTTTTCAAGGTAATGCAGGGGGGGGGGACACTCACACCTACAGACAATTTAGAGTCACCAGTTAACCTAAAGATGGAGGGAGTAAAACAAAGTACCCAGAGGAAACCCACGCAGGCATGGGGAGAACATGCAGACTCCACACAGAAACTCCCCAGGCTGGGAACTGAACCCACCACCTTCTTATTGTGGGGCGACAGCGCTAACCACTATGCCGCCCACACACATCTCCTATTGACAAAAAAAAAAAAAAAAATGCACTACATATTTTTATGTGCAGCTCAAGTTTATAATCCCACCCATCTCTGTGAGAAACAGCCTTTATCCCTAACTTTGTTTAGAAAATGGATGAAAGGACAGGCTTTCTGTTACAGTCAGACAAAGTGCCTTGTGAACATGTTTCTCTGAAGCTTTAATTCCTGTTCCTTTCAGGCTCAGCCTGATCAATGAGGCACATAGAAATGCACACATTCTCAGTAGTGCCTTTCTTCAGGCAGATTAAAGCCTGGCACTGGCCTGAAAATCTTACTTCTACCGCTCGGAGTTCTGCAGCATATCTGCTGAAATCCTCTCCACAGCCAAAGGCCAGAGGTCCCTACCAAGTCCACAACCAAACCCCGGTTGGAAAAGTACAAAAATTAGCCCAGACAGACTCCGCACATCAGCTCCTGTCAGGTTCTGTCAGACTTCTGAGCAATTGTCAAGCTCCAATATTGAATATTTTTTTGTGAGCGTGTCAGGGCTGTGAAATGGGGATGTAGGGGTTCAGGGAGGTGTGCTGTCCTGCTGGAAGGGTTGAGCATGGAAGCATGTTCTCTTTCTCTGACTGTGCTACTTCGTATTGGGAGGAGGATGGAAGCAATTACCAGCGCCAGCAGCTGAGGAGAGGGCCAAGCCTCTGCACATCAATCAGCATTACTCCACTGCCACTGTTCGTTTGCGAGGGAGAGCGTGTGAAAGAGCACCCCCGAGTGGCGGCATCCCTCATATCACCCAACCCATAAGAAGACCATCACAAACACAATCTGCTCCAGGGTCTTAAATCTGAATGGATGCCCTTTTTTTTTTTTTTTTTTTTTTTTTTTTCCTCTAAATTAATTTTCACCTCCTAATTACTATGTTCATTACGGGGGTACAATAATGTCAAAAAAACCACTGTCCTGATTTAATTTCCATGGCTGAAAGTGAAATGAGTTGGAAAAAGAGGCAAAGCCCTGCATGCGCTGCTTGTCATTTGGTTCATGTTGAACTGCGAAGCAGAGGCAATTTAGGTTAATGTGGACTGAGGGGGAGGGGAGAGGCTTCTAAAAAGCTGGGGTAATTTGGTGTGGCAAATTGATGAGTCATCTTTTGTTCAGAGTCTTTGAGCAACAAAAGATTCGAGCAGAATTAGCACAGATACAGCATCCACGTAAATGTGCGTCTCTCTCTCTCTCCCGCTCTCTCTCTCTGTCTGTCTCCTCAGTCTCTATCTCCCTCTTTCTGTTGTGTAGACCTCATGTGTTTAGTCTAATTACAGTTCAACTGAGCCTGAGTGTCTGCATCAGGGACATCACACGTCAGCCAAGTGTCCTGCTGCATTTAACAAAGAGAAGCGGGAGTGGCAAAAAAACAAAACAAGCACCAAACGTTTTCCAAATTTTATATTATCTCCTCTGAATTCTGCATTGACACTTTGTTTAATGTCCCTAAAATTGCACTGCCGAAAGGTGAGTTGGAACAATCATTCTCCCCTGATTAGTTCTTTGCTCTCGGAGCGCGGTTACCGGAGCTCCATCAGCTCATGCATACTAAACCGATGAAAAGCATAGAAGCCAAATATTTATGCTGTGTGTCTCTGAGAAAGAATGAGTTAAAATGAAAGCCTGTTTGCTGTGCATTTTGTCTATGGAGGATTGGAACGAGGTGTGTGTGGCTGTGTGTCTCCAGCATATGTTTATGGAGTTACATTTGTTTCTTTTCTCATTCAATCAAATAGAATAGGTTTGCAACCAAAAAGGAGATTCGAGAGCAAACGAGAGCAGGTTGCAATCTCAAAAAAAGAGAGAGAGAGAGAGATTTAAAAATTGTTATATGCTGCATATTTCTGGACCTTCAATCAAACATAATATTTGTAAGTAAAAACGTATGATCGTTTTGCATCTTGCTTGCAACTCAGTCCTCTTTGTTTGCAAGTTAAAAAGGTTTGCGTGCAAGTTCAACTGCACTGAATGGGCGGGGCCTGCGCTGATGGATGAGATAAGAGTTTCTATTGGTGGGTTTGGTGTGGCTCCAGTAGCTCCACGAGCTACTGGGAGGTGAGTCGATACTTTATTGCTCTTTGAAATTGAAATGTTCCCCATAAATAATGATTTATAATGCCAGTGTCAGAGCACAACAGACAAGACGGAGCAGAAGAGCGCGCAAGCAGCACCATAAACTAATCTAATGCACTCTGATATATTCCCGTGCATGTTGCTAAGGCCGGTCAGCGGGCCTGCAGAAGCATGGTGGCTGTTCCTCTCCACCTGCTAATCTTGCCCCTTCAGTGCAGTTGAACTCGCAAGCAAAACTTTTTACATGAAAGCAAAGAGGACTGATTTACAAGCAAAGTGATCACACGTGTTTATTTGCAAGCATAAAAGAGTTTTCAAATCCCTTTTTTTTTCGGGGGGGTTGGGGTTGTACTTTCAGGTCGAACTTCAAGACCGAACTCGAGCAAGATGAAAGGGGTCAAAGGATTTGAGGGTCTCAAAGAGGGGCCCATTATGGGGGACAGTGAAATGCCGAGGTTCTCTGAACTGTGTGCGAACACGGACGAATGTGTAACGCTCTACGCGACGCTGAAGAATGTTTGCACCTTTCACCTCAGGGCTTCCTGGACCAGCACATCCATTTTATTTTTATTTTTTTTCTTCTCATGGCTCGGCTCATCTTTTCATTCATTTCACAGCTGTCATTTCCCCGCAGAGAGGAGCACGCTGCTTTTTCAGGAAATAAGACGAGCTGATGCGATTGGCTGTGACGCCCGCCTAAACACACACCTACGGATAATATATTCTTCCTTTGTCAACCTCTTTCACAACTGCACGCACTCGGGCGGTGGGTGAGTAAAAAATACACAATGTGACATATTCGCCCTGCATCATGTATATATTCACACCAAATAATGCCGTCGCTGATATTCCAAGGGAAAAAATCTGTGCAGGATTCGAAACCTCTGTTCTGGAAGTCATGAGTCTCGTGAGTCTGGTGTTGATAACATCTATGGAGGCAAATGAAAGGGAAATAAACAAAACATAAATCAAACAAAATAAAAGAAACAGAAGAGTCCTCTGTTTCTGCAATGTTTTTGTCGCACTGATTTTGATAAATCCTGCTGCCTGCACAGATTGCATATGAGATCACATTTTTATTGAACTTTATACTTCTGCATACATTTATGCACGCTGTCTAGTTTCTACTATGCTGTACGCCCAGTAAAGTGTCAGGCACTGCCATAAATTAAAATCTGAAAGACTATACATAATGCAATACTATTCAATTTGCACATTAATATGCAACATGAGAAAACACTGGCTATTACAATTTCAGGGAATCAGATGGGTGAGATATTCCTAATCAGTCCTATCTACCGACATCAGTTCACAGCGCCTAGTGCCTCACATCTCAGCTATACCGTAAATGTTCCAGTTGGCTGATTAATCTGTCAGCTTCTCCTTGGAGAAAAAAAACAAACAGTCCCCTATTAGCACAATGCATCCCATTTTATGTGATCCTTTCAATCCATTAACCACATGTAATAAAACATAAAAAGTAGGTTGTGAAAGCGGATTTTGTCAGAGGGCTCTACCTTTAATAGATTAAGTTAGCTAAAATTTTGCACTCTATGTTAAGATCCCCCTCCTCAGTTAATCTGATAACTGCCTATATTCACCTTTGTACTGCAGTTAAACAATGACAGTCTCATAAAAACAGATTCACATAGTGAGCTATTCGTGTCACCAAACCAAAGGAGATGATTTTGCGACCAACAGGGGACAAGACGGTGTTGGAAAATAAACCTGCAACTTTGCCTGCACTCGGAACCGAGCGTTTGCATTCGCACAATCACTAACACTGTGTCAGTCACTGCCAGTTGCAAGCTACCAAACAGCACGAAGAGAAAAATAAAGGTTGTATCTAGACTGTGGCTCAGACCTGTTGAGACATCTGCAGTAAAACTAACTATGCTGACCCCTTTAAACACAGTTCAAGCAGCAGTGGGCACAACGCAAGCCTGATCCAGTCCCGGCTTTGCATGCTTTCTCCGGTTGCATATGCTGCACAGCACCGTGGAAAGCGAAGGGTGCCCTCCTAAAATCCCCTGTCTACTGCATTCCATGTTATAATACAATATGGCTTTCTCAGATGTTTTCCCCTTCCACTGGAAAATCTCTCCCTGCATCCCAAATCATGGTGGCTGTCCTAAATACAACCGTTTCCTAATTCATTTCCTTGGTGAGGACACTCAATAAAGCACTTCTACTCCATTGAAAAAAGGGGCCGAATTAAATTTTATTCACCAAGAAATGCTTGATAAATACAGGCCCCGGGCCGTGGAGCTACACTGGTACCACTAAGAGCTGCATTATACTGTCACTCAGTAGCTCCTTGACAGATGACCCATTTTACTTCATCTGCAAATCAATAATGCAATCTTAATATCCAAAATTGCAGAGGGGTTTATAAAACGCTGGAAATCATTACTAGCAACATTACGTCTTCACACCACATTGATAATGTCTCTCTGGTAAAAAAAAAAAAAAAAAAAAAAAAAAAAAAAAACAGCAGCTAGTAAACATGGGGGAAGCAAGTGTTTCGAATTATTAGTCAGGCTGTGCGTGTGTGACTTGTACAATGGGAAATAAAACTGAGGGTGTGTGCGGCTAAGTAATTCGTTTACGAGTAGCACCTTGGAAATAATGTGATTTTTATTTTTTCATTTAGTTATTTTTTTCTGACATGCTAATGACTCCGTTCACTGAGAAATCATGTTCCATGAAGTCAACACCTTTTCAATGAGCCTGCAACTGCCTTCCAACTCATGTCCTTCTCATTTCACACCTCCCATTGACTGCTGTGGTCACGATGACATCACAATGACTTTTTCAGAGTGTGAACTAACCCGGCGTCTTTCCCCACAGTCTCTATTTAATAATGTATGCCAAAATTCACATTTTAACTGCTTTTTACATCATGGTCCTGCTGCCTTTACTGGCAGTTTCTAATGGCTCTCTCACATGTCGCCAAAAATAAATAATCTAAGATGAGTTGTGTGATTTAAGTGAGATTAACTTAAACAATCTCACATTTCTACCCATTTCCCCATGAGCTTGGGAACTATATTAGTTTGAAAGGCAGAATCCTGTTAGGTTATGTGTCATCATAAATGTAAGTACCACCTAACAGCTATAAAGTAGTGAGGATGAGCCGCTTGTCTGCCTGGTCCATCACCTTCTTTATAAATCTCAATTTATATCCGCAACTATTTAAAACCTACTTTTAAGAATTACTTTTACACCTCTGAAACAGTGCTCATTCCATCTCCTGTTAGGAATAATGGGCACTACTTTCAAGCCACCGACTCATAAGTCTCGGATCTGAGATCTGCCCCACTGGTTTCTTATGGGCAAATTCAAAATGGAAGGGGCTGTGAGAATGTCGGACAGAGGAGAGCATATCGCTGACTCAGATGCCGGGAAATGATCCACATCAGCTTGGCAAGTTGCTCTCACTTAGCACACATGCATGTGACATCAGACGGCACTCTGGGAAATGGCCCCGGTCAGTCTCATCCTCACAGACACCCAGAGGAGGAGGAGCAGGCTATAAATGTGCATCGGTATGTAAGAGATGTTCATTCCCCAGTGACAACATTAACTTTAAAATAGAATCGCCATAGGCAGGGGATGTTTTAAGATTCTTTTGAAGACTGACTGGTGGCTTCAAGTGATAATGAAGCAAGGAAGCCACCACGGAGACCACTGAGATGTATCATTTATCTCCATGGTGCTAAACTGCAGCCTTTTTGATGCTTCGGGGCTTCCTGTTAGCCACCACCAAAACCTCTGAAAAGATTAAAAAATGATTTAGCGGTGCACTCCTTCAGCACCGTCGGACAGTTTAAATAAAGCATGAAAATCGATGGAGAAGCAGAGGTATCCCCTTCTCTGCTCCACAACCTTGAAAACTTGGAACCAAGATCAACCAGAATGCAGTTCGAGTTTCAATAGTTCTGCGGGAGATTTAGGTGTTTCCTGCTCATGGTATCCAACAGCCTCAAGAAAAAGGTGAGGAGCGAGTTACGGAGACACCATAAGTTAACCCACCATTAACATTTCACTGGACAAACACAAGTCTCTCTGACTGGCTGATTGAGAGAGAGCTGACTTATTGTGCTCCACCATTGGTAAGCAGGCCCAGTGTTGGCCTTTCCCCAGTAGTGATTACTCCTTTCACATTAATCAGTGCAAACAGTTTCTATTAGAGCTTGTTTACAGCCTGCAGCGTTGCCAACTTTTCACATTTGTCACACATAGTGACAATGCTATCGAATATTTGAACAAACTTATGCTACTTTCCATGGAAGACTCACCAAAAACTGTCCCTGTGAGACGCACAACTCAATCTGGGTCCACTGAGCTGCAGAGTGGCACAGCAGCAGTTTCTCAACCAGACAGAAGTTGTGCATCATGTGAGAGCGAAAATAGGAATGTGACAATTCGAACTTTCTCTCAAAGCAATCATCTACTATAGCATAGTCATATATATATATATATATATATATATATGTTAAAAAGAGTTATTTGAGGGCTATTAAAATTTTCTCTAGCACTGAATGGGGTACTTCCCAGGAGTGCTGTTGATTGTCACTTCACAACAGCTTTACCAAGATTAGGAAATTATGAAGACAAGATTTACGAGTACATGATGACGAGGCAAAAGTTATTATAATGCAGAACATAATGCAACACTTTGGCTCAGTGAGGTGAAAAGATGCAGAAATTTCCATTTTGGGCACCAATAACAACAAAGAATGAAAGTTTGTTTTCCCCTTTCAACACTGTTCACTCCCTCCCGTTCAAACGTTTTAACGTTGCCTGTATTGATCATACACTATACTGACTGAGGTAAAGTTAGCTCGAGGTCAAGTTTTGCAGAGACAATTGTTGGGTTTAGTAAAACATTTCACCACACATACACACATCAAAGACTGACTGAAATAGGTGTAGGCAACAGTTAAAGTTAGAAAATGCTCTCTAGTAAAAGCTTCACACCAACTTGCAAACATGACAACTGGTTTCAAACCTGGACCAAAATCAGATGAGTTTACCAATACATCTTTAATGGAATCTTAAATGTGTTATTAAACACGTGTTTTTAAAGGTTCTCAGTCATCCAGGTCATCTTCGTCTGGATGAAGAAGTCCAGTTGCTTCCCACTAAATGCCAGATGCTTAATTTATGGAGACAATCTTTTATTATTCAGTGCAGCAACGTTTGGGGAACGTGACCAGTGTTTTGCAAGTGCTCTGCCTTTTGATGTGCACTCCTGCTGAATTCCACCTGTTCAGTGACCTTCATGATAGGCCGCTTTTGTAATCTTCATAAACTGCCATAGTGTGGTCAGCGGGGAATGGCTTATGATGTTTGTTCGCCTCACAGAGGCAGAGGCGAACAAACATTTGGGCTAAACCTGGGGAGATGTACATCCTTGGTGCCACAGTTATCAGCTTGCAAAGACAGCAGACTCCTCTTTAAGATAAGCGCGTGTGCACATAATGCATACGTGATACTGCAAGTGCACTTAAAATGTGTGTATGTACAAGGTAGAGAAAGACAGAGGTGAATGTGTTGTCTGGATGAGGTTGAATAAGGACAGGAGATAAGGGCTGTTCACACACACACACACACACACACACACACACACACACACACACACACACAGAGACACAGAGACACACACATTCACACAGCCATCATTTCCAACCTGATTAGCTCTACAAGCAGCAATATCCTGAGGAGAAGACAGAGCGTTTCATTCCATCCATTAGCGACTTCACAGACAAGAAGCAGAAGAGATTAAAAGCTACGTCTCTCTGACTCTCAGAGAATCTGTGATATGGACCATTTTCATATATATGCTATTTTGAAGCTATATCGTGTATTCTACCAACATCATATGGAGTTTTTTTCTAAGATGTAAAAATGTAGAATTTTTCCCATGGTAATCATTAGTCTATATCAGAGACAGAGACGGAGATATGAATTGAGATGAAATGAGAAAAAACATTAAAAACCAACCAGAGATGGTATCTCTGCAGAAATGGGAGACGACGAGAAATGCATATGAAGCCAGTACATTATCTGCCTTCATCAGCAACAGTGACTTTAGGGAATACAAAGGAGGAACAAGACACTAAAAATATTCACGGGCTTAAAGCTCCTGCAGCAGAATCAATCAATACACACAGAGTAACCAATATACTGTAAATTTTATGAAATATGCAGAGACAATTAGTTAGATCTAACGAAAAGCCAAAGAGGAAAATGGATTGCCAAGTTCCTTATGTGCATGCATAAATATATACTCTCTCTGTGTGCTGTGTTAAGCTAGGGTGTATAATATTTACATATTTGCCTCAGCTGTCACTAACAGAGTTAATAAAGGAAGCTTTCACATACCCTGGCACTTTCATTATTGTCTTGCCATGCATGTGCCCCTACTTGACAAAACTGGTTGGCACTAACTTCCTTCTAAACCATTTTACTTTCACCCCAAAAATTCAAACAAGCCTCCAAGATAAAACCATATGTCAGTAACGGTTTTATATGAACGCATCAAAACTCCCCTCTTACCAAAAATCAAAGCATAATATTTCCCCATGTCATATTGAAATTGCACATGTTCCTTGCATAAAAAAAGTTCCCTGCATTCCCCAAACTTCACTGTAACTGTCATATTTTGGACATTTCAGCATCCTTTCCTAAATATGAGTAATGTGTCATCTCTCCATTACACCAGTGCTGACCCCTGAATGAGAAGATTTGTTTTCCCACCAAGCAAAAACTATATTTTAACGACTTGTTAATAACTGCATGGAGGCCTGAAGTGTGTCCTCACCGTTGCAGTAATTCTAATGCTTTCACCTTAAAGTTGCAAGCATTACAACGGCCTGTGAGATCTGGGCCATCTGTAAGAAATATTTTAGCAATATATGGCATAAAGTATACCGCTGCCTTGATGAAAGATCATATTTTATGAGGTTAACTTGTTTTGAATCTCAAACCTTAAGGGTCTCCCCCACACCCTTACTCTGCGACGCAACTAGCTACAGCTGTCAGACTGAATCAGCGCAGAAAATAGAAGAATAGTTCACTCTTCGATATGACAGTATCTAAGAATCCTTCCAAGAGTTGCGTCCAAGTACATTGGCCCCAGAGAGGGAAGATATCTTGCGCAATACATCTCATTATCCAAGGTTTTTGATCTATTTTGGATCTGGACCTTAGGATTTATCCTCCAGTGCCAATGTTTGGTAGCGGAGCAGAAACTGTTGTCGGCTGAAAGTGAAGGTGTTGAGTTCAGAGTCATTGATCAGCATGAATGATTTTCATACAGGAAGGCAGAGGCTCCCATCACCGCAGGGCTGGACTGTGACAAAAGGACATTTACTTGTGTGTTTACACTTGTTACGCAGTCAAATATTGTATTTTTGAGTCCACTTCATTACTATGAAGTACTTGTTGCTTTGAAGCAGATTTTTCCTTTTGAAAATGTAACAGATCATGTGCTGTGTTCATTCCAGGCGAACAGCCAACTCCTCTACTGCCAGTCTTGTTGGGGTTCCTTTATTTTTAAACAGCTCGTTTTAAACATGGCAGTGTCTATACCATCGCTGCATGAGTCCACAAGAGGCCTTATCTGAAGTCCACGTTTGAAGTAATAGGAATAAAGAAAAACTCTTTTACCATCTTTTACAATCTTATGACCAAACTTAATCTGGGCCTTAAAAAAAATCTACCTCTCATTTTGACAAAACATGCTGAAACAATATTTGTTGACAGTAATATAAAACAATAAAAGATAAGTAGCTTGGAGTAGCTACCATTTGATGCTACAAATTGTCATATGATTTGTTTTTAGCAATTTCTTTTTATTCTCTAGCTTCTGCAGTTGGTCATTAGGTGAGCTGAACCAACAATGCAGTGGCATAAAAATTGTGCTCTCTGTATTGATTTCAGAAAACAAATCAACAAGTATATGTCTGGACTTTGGTCCAAGTCACAACCCACCGTGACATCACCCATTGATTTGTGAACTGCTATTTTGGGTTTTGCAGTTGTAATTTGGATGTCACCATTTTGGTCACCTCAAACCAGAAGAAACTATAATTAGACAAGAAAATGGTGCTGAGAAAGAGAGGAAAGAAGGGAGGGTCTGACCTGCTCAGTGCTTTCTCCAGAGGTCACGTCTCTGGTACAGTCTGCCAGTCACAAGGTTGCCACACCCTAATGCATCACCTGCTTCATGGTCTATTTACCTTTCAATGAAACTATCGTTTAAAAAAACAAACATCAATTTTTATTGAAGAAAACCTGAAGAAAACTAGAGACTGAGACCGTAAACTCAAAAGGAAAAATACCGTTGATCTAATACATTTTGTGAGAAGTTGGGCCATCTTCACACAGACTTTAATACAGTCTGACGTTTTTGATGGCCAGATTCCTCCTGGTGCTCAGTTGAAAGAATGCAGATGTAGGACACTTCTAGAAGATTTGGTCTAAATGCTAACACCAGCAAGTTAAAGTGCCCAGTGGGAGCTAAGTTAACATGTTCGGGTTCAGCAGGTGTCTGACTTGACTGATATAAGTGCAAGTTTGTATCTCTGTAGTTTTTGGGAAAAGTAATTCACAAGTATTCCAAAACAGGAACTTCACAGAGCCTGCTGGGTCAGAACACAGCCGGCTAAAATCAGAAGCCGTAGTATTCCGGGCCTATTTGTAGACTTGATCAAAATATGAGAGAAAGTCAGAAATGAGACCACAGGCGGATGCTTTGAAAGAAGCAGAACAATCACGCGTCTCTGAGGAGAGCGTGCTTGGTTGGAGAGTGTGAAGCCAATTCCAGCCTTGTTTTTCACTTCTCTTTGTATTCTTTCAGATCTGTGTGGCCTCAATCCCCCTTCCTCTTTTCCCCAGCTATTTCTCTCACTTTTCTGATAATTAATAGGTTATTAATATTGAAGCAAAGCGCAGAAAAGAACAAACATGCACACACACAACAGACACGAAAGAGGAGTCCTATTAAGTTATCTATTGTTTATGAGTTCAATTGTGCCACAGTTTTGGAAATTGCTCTTGAATATCTCAACTGAACTTTAAAGAGACTGATGGTTATTGAATGTGACTGTACAGGGGCAGAATGGATTTCTAAGGAGAAAAGGGAATAGGAAGATGGAGATAGTCTTCCTCGTGGTGGGATTAAATTTTATTGCCAGCTTCATAATATGCAAAAGAGCATCCATCAGTTCCAATCTATGGATCTCCGTATAAAGGCGCCAGCTGTGAGTTCCTGATCAAGGGCATGTATTCTGTATTCCACATGCAAGTGAACCTGAAAGCGCTGTTCGTATGAACTCATCTCAAGTGGGAGTCGAGCTCGTCTCCGGAGAGATAATTAGAGGGAAAATTTCTGATGATGAAAAATGCTTCTAGGCGGATTTTCAGTGCAGTGTATCTGGGATTAACTGTACATTACAGGGTTCCTAATCCATAAGAACACTAAACCAGGAATTAGCATGCATGATTAGCATTTTAAACCGGCTAAAGATGAGAATAATACTGTAATTCACCTAAAATTGCTTGCAGTGTTTTGATTGCGCTATAGTCTGTATGAACTCCTCCAGTAACCTGAAATGATAGACATAAACAGAGAAATCCTTGCGTAGTAATACGGGAACAAAAAAAAAAAAAATAACTGCAGCATTTGAAAATGTTTATTTACTCAGGGAATATTTTCCAGCCTGACTTTTTCCTTTTTTTTTTTTTTTCATGAGTAACCTGAGTCTTGCTTGCACAATTATCGATGTTAATTTTTGGAGGTACTCAATACAACAAGGCTTCTACCTCTGGCCTGTGAACAGTTCCTTGGGAGCAAGTGGAGCTTATTAATGTCAGCTGAAAAGAGAGGATAAAGTATTTCTTATTCAGATTCTCCTCACAGGCAAACCAGATGGTCTCAATCTGAACTGGCTTCTTTCCTGAGAAAAAAAAAAAAAGTCTTCATGTATACTATCCTTAAGGCAAATGCTTCCTCCTTATTCAAGGAATTGAGAATGTATATACAGAACTGCTTGACAGAAGATGGGAAAGTCAAAGTTCAAAGGTCAGGAAATGATCCTTTGCCATTCTATCAATTTATATATTACTCTGCTTAAATAATTGGCTATTCACTCATGCTTATTGTAATCCTCTTGGAGATAGTAACCTATTTAATGAAGCAATCCTGAGGTGTTGAAGAAAGCTCCTGTATAGCTACAGAATGACACAATGGGGCAAATTATTCCTGAGGAAGTAGCTGAGTGATGCTTTGACCTAAATGCTGACATCACCGTGCAAACCATGCACACAGTTACAATAGTAACACGCTACAGCAAGTGATGTTTGGTAGCACGCTAAGTCGCTAACATTTGCCAGTGTGTGTGAAACACAAAGTATTCAGGAATAAACCAAAGCCGCATGGTACAAGGTGACAAAGGATTTAACGGTTAAATAGTTGGCAATAATCCAGATGAGCTAGGGTTCAGCATCTGAGGACGTTACATAGTTGCGCAAAACTTCATTGTTACAGTCAAAGGAGCAGCTGGCAAACTTACTAGGTCAAGGAGTCATCAAAGTCCTCGGGAATAATCACAGATAAGTGAAAACTTCTGCTGGTGTCAGAAGAAAAGCAAGGGACTCATCACAATCAGCGAGATTCATCCTCTAATGACCGTGGTTGTCTGTTAGAAATTTCATGGCATTCATTCAAACATTTGTTGAGCTATTGCAGTCTTTAGCGTGTCTAAATATGTCTTCAGGATCTTTTCGTCACCTATGTCAGGAAGAACTTGCTTTCCCCTCGAGAGCTCCCAGCTCCAAACTTTTCTATACATGATAAGTGATTTTTCTTTTGGGAGAGTAGAACTTGTGTAAACAAACAAAACCAAAAAGCCCATTCCTAGTCTAATCGCCCTTTAACCTTTCCTGTGCAGCCTCCCACAAGCTCATACTGCTCTCTAGTATTCTCATTATCCATTTGATTCCTTCAAGAACATTGCTGAGTTTCACAGATTGCATCCTTAAAAATTCACCCCATTATGTCCATGTTCCTTGAGCCTCTCTCATCCTGTCCTATAAAAGTCCTGGTCCTGCATCAGTATTCCACGGACGGAGCCCAGGGAATAAGAGCTGATGTGGTTGTCAACAGGTAGTCCAGCAGGTCCCCAGAGTTCAGCAATCAGAGCAAAGCTCAGCCCCGATTCCTTGCGTTAGATGAACAGGAGAACGAGAGGTGGTGCGTGAGTGCAACTGCGTGTGTGTGTTAGTCTGGAGTGTGTACTTCACATTCAGAAAGCATTCAGACCCCTTTTTCACATTCTGCTATGTTGCCACAGAATTGAATCATCGCTTTCACCCTCATCAGCTCGTTCGATATCACAAAGGGAAGAAGTGAAAACTGAACTTTAGTGGAAAAAATAAAATATTGCATTGAAATACCCATTTAGACCTTTAGTTGAAGACTTTTGCAAGCCTCAGTCTTGCACACTTCACACTCTGGCATTTGGGGATTTTCTGTCATTTTCCTCTGTAGAGCCTCTCGTGTCTGTCGTCTTGGATGGGGACCATCAGTGATCAGCCACTCCTAAGTCTCCCCAGTGATGTTTCATTATGTTCAAATCAGGGCTCTGACTGGGCCACTTGGCCACAATTACAAAGTTGGCCCAGTGGGACTCCTGTGTTGTCTTAGCTGCGTGCTTAGAGTCATTGACGTGTAGGTAGAAGGAAGCTCAGCCCACTCTGAGCTCCTGGTGCTCTGGATTAGGTTTTCATGAAGAACGCCTCTTCACTTTATACTCTTTTTGTTCAGCTTTCCCTCAGCCCTGATCGGTCTCCCTGTCCCTGCAGCTGAAAAGCACCCCAGCAGCTCGATCCTGCTGCCATCATGTTTTACTGCTGGGTTATTATTGGGGAGGCAATGAGCAGCAGTTTATTTCCTCCAGCTTAAAATGACAGTTCAATCTCAGTTTTATCGGACCAGAGAATCTTGTTTCAGAGTCTTTGTGAGAAGCATCTGCCATAAACGGCACAGCAGTGTGAGTGGTGCAGGGATCAATGCCGCTCTGGAAGATTCTTCAGTCTTCGCACAGACTCCTTGGAGATCAGCCATCAGGTTTTCATTCAGCCGGCTATGGCAGCCAGCTCCTGCTTGTCCCAAATTTCCTCCATTTAAGAGTTGACGAAAGCCTTTGTTCTTTTAGGAACATGCAATGCAATTTTTTTTTATTTTTTTTTTTTGTCTTTTCCATGGTATAATCCCATCTCTGAGCTCTGCAGGCACTCATGGCTTTGTCTTTGCGTTGTGTGCCTGTCGAAATGAAACAGTCAATTGACTTGCCACCAATGGAGTTCAATCAAGGTGCAGAAACATTACAGAGAAATTGAGAAACCTGAGCAAAATTTTTTGTGTCTTACATTGATGTGATATTTTAGCTGTTCCCATTTTGAAGTAGATTTTGCAAAGCAAATCCTGAAATTCCATTTCCACTTTGTCACTGTTGGGTATTAAGCATACTTTGTTGAGCAGAAAGATGGCTTCTTTTTGCAACATTGGCTGCAGTATAACAACATGTGATAAAGAGGAAAGGGGGGCCTATAAATGTACTGTACATATGTGAGAGAGCCCAACAGATGGGCAAAGAAACAAATAAATATAATGCACAAATATCCAACATTTGGATTCAGCCATCCGTGAACGACCACTCACATACACACGCACACACAGATACACTGTCATAAAATTATCACATAACAGACAATGTCATCAGGACTTAATTTTCATAATGCTCTGAGACAGTAAATTTGTGCTCTTCACTAGCAGCAGTTGTGCATTGAGATGACAATAGCAGGGCTTCGCGGGGATGCTTGCTTTCTCAAGGACATCTGAACAGAAAAATGTATGTTGTGTGGTCCAAACATCTGTTATTATAGCCATCTTGCTGCTTCATATAATATATTGTTATGTGAAGAGTTCTATAAACTTTTTATGGAAATTCAAATTTTTCATATAAAATACGTATTATAAACATACATGTTATAAGACAAGTTTTAAAAGAAATAGCTTTTTTGTTTAGTCGCTTTTCTTTCCTACAAATCAGTGATTTGTAGAAAATTACTGATCTGTAAGTGTAAATGAGATCAGCGTAACAACAGGTTTTCAGTCGATTTGCGGGGACAAAAAAACAACGCTTTGGCATATTTCTGTCATCAAAATGACAAATCGAATTGACTGCCCATCCTTAACTGCAACTGCTGCTGTAGCTTCCGTGTCAACTAAAAATCGCACCATTGAGACGGATAAATCACTGATCGTTCTCCCAGACTGAAAGCTGCTCAATAAACTTAGTGCCAGACTGAATAATGACATGAAGCAAAATCACAATTCATTCATGGACCAGTCTTTATCAGCCATCTTATCTCTTGGAAGGGAGGCTCTTTCCCCTGAACGTTGGCACCAGATGTAAAATAATTATTCCCTAAATGCTTCCTTGAACGGAAACTTTGGAATTCAGTTTAGACCGCTTAGGTTGGCACAACGATGGGCTGTAGTGATAGAAAACTCAGCATTTCAGTGAAAGGTGTTGAGTGCAGCTCTCTCTGGGGACACTAATTACGTGTGGGACCAAACACACCAGTGCACAAGTACATTTTGTTACCTTCATGCAGTTGCATGGACAGCTTCTATTTGGCGTCTTGGTGACTCACTGTGTGGGAGTGAGAGCACACAAGAGGGTGAGATAATGCAAATGATGGCACATGCCTGCCATCAAGAAACAGAGTTTTGCACGGTCCACTAGCTCTCAACCGTCCAGTGCACTCTTCATCTCTATGGCACTGTATCAAACCCATATAGACATAGACATTGTGGCAGTGCTTTTGTCTTCACGTGTTCATTTTGACAAACTGACAAAGGTTCCTGCAGCCAGAAGCTTTGTTTTCCGGCTACATAGAATAAAGACGAGTGATTTCTCTGAGCTCTGTAACCAGGACAGTTAGTTAATGGTAAAAAATGCATTACAGCATCTTTTATTCTGGTAAATCTCTGAAGGCAGCAGGTGTCTCTTCCAGTTATAGCAGTGATGTTGTCACTGTCAGGGAACAATCGCGCCCATTCTGCGGCAGCGCCACACTGTTTACTTTAAACTTTTCATTTCAAATAATTATTGGGCAGTTTTTACTGATAATGAACAGGCTGTGCTAGATTCTGTCACACTGAGAACAGCTCACACAGTCTCGTGAAAAATCATAGATCATCTCTCTCTGCTGACAATCCCTCAGAAGAAGTGCAGCGGCCGAAGCAGCACAGGGAGTGCTGCATTTTTAACAGCAGACAGACGTGTGGCCGTGATGGCCAATATGATGTAATCAGAGATAGTTTAAATTTTATCGTTTCTAAAATCTGTGAAACTGTCCATAGGTCTGAGTGTGAGTGTGCGTGGTTGTTGGTCTCTGTCTGTCTCTGTGTGTTGGCCTTGTGGCGACCTGTCCAGGGTGACCCCGCCCTCGCCTGAGCGTTGGCTGGGATTGGCGCCAGCACCCTCCACGACCTTGAAAGATAATCCGTAGAAAATGAGACAGACAGTTTCTATTAAGTGAACAGTGTTATTTTAGTCATCTTCATTTATTTTTGCATCGTGGTAGCTTCGTGATTAGGACAAATTGTGAAAATGAAATTGGCATCTGTTTCCATAAACTGTCGTCTGTAAATTAGCAAAATAAAAATTATTAAAAAAAAAAATTAAATCCAAGCAAAATATTTAATAGCAAATTATGTTGATTCCTGTTCAATAATTTTAAAAAAAGTGCTCACACATTAAAAACATGACGAAACATTCTCAATTTTTTCAAAGTTTTGAAGACAAATAGCATTTTTCAAAGATGTCCAAAGTGAATTTAGGAGACACATCATCGGCCTCTGTCTGGCTTTTTTCCCTTCCTAGCTCCCCCTATTCTGGATCAAAACAGTCAGTGTGTCACAATAGGGAGAGTCTCTTTGTTTTCAGAGGGAAAGAAAAAAGTGAAAGTGGCGATTCTGTGTTTGTCAAAACCTCTTGCATGTCACCTGTAATGTATGATAATGTATTCTTTCTGACCAAGAAAATACCAAAGAGCAATTGATATGCCGACAGCAGGCAGGGCAGGGGGCATTTGGCTGTGCCCTGCCAATAGGTTCACAAAAACAGGGTCCTTAGTTCCAGACATTACTAAAAATGAGAGCCACAGCAAACATGACGATCAAGGCGCAGACCACATAATCATAATATCCACAGTTTGCCACCCATTTGGAGGACCTTTAATGAACCGCTATCACTCCACCATCAAATAGGAGGGAAAACGGTCTTGATCCTTGTAGTTAATCCTCTCGACTTCACTTCACTTAAAACTGCATCATGTGTTGTGTGTAACAGCAGAGGGTGGCTGTAGTGATTGATTGATTGCACTGCATTGTCCAACCGTCTACTTAATTCCTGGGGTTGTCAAACTAAGCCTTTCATTCGTCAGGACTTTAATTCATCGGACTGAAAACAGACATTCTTACAATTGACCTCCAGTATTACATCATTATGCTCATCAGCATTCAATATACGTTGATGGAAGGTTTTCTCCACATTGAACCCCTCCCGATGAGAATTATATGAGAGTGAAAGCATCAGAGTTATTTACCAGACAATTGTAATCCATACTTCACGGACAATAACAGTCAAATTGAAGCATTAAAAACTATGATTGGCTTATTTTCTGCCCAATAATGATTCTGTCACACTTTAGCAAGAAGCTAATATGATATAAACCTCCACCCCCACCGCCACCACAAACCACCCCACTATCTGTCAAAAAATTAAAAAAAAAAAAACTAAGGCAGAGGCCAGCTAGAGTATACTTGCGGACCCCGGGGTGTTGATACTGGGCCGAAATGCTGTGAAATTAACTGCTTTTCACTTTTAATTCCAAGTGAGACAAAACTGGGCTGCGGAGGAAACAGATGAGAGTGCAATTTTGACGTAGAGGAAGAGAGAGGAAAGGGAGAGATGAATGTGCTCCATCGCAGACCATGTTTAATTACATCCTCAAGAATAAAATATGAAGGCATCAATTATGCCCACTCACCTGCTGAATGTTCTGCATTCGGTAAACAGGAGGATACTGTTTACTCTTGACAAATGTGCTCCGGAGAGCATGAATAATTGTAAAGGGCACCACCTTCGCCTTACAGAGATTAATATTTATGAAGATGATTCTGTCTTTTAATTTTCTCTGAAAGCTTGGCGATAGCTGGCGGTTTATAGGAATTTATTGGGGGGGTGGGAGTGAAGCCTCCCTGTTTTCAGTCCTTATATTGGTGCTTAAAGTGGCCTGTCCCTTGCCTTTGCGCGGCTGAATCTCCAGATCTGAGCTAACATTGCATTTTATTATCTAAAATGAGAAACTCTCGGGCTGTCTCTCATCCACACACACATACACACACAATGTTTCTTCTCTTTTTTTTTTACCTTTGTTCATCTCATCTCGGGCCTGCATCACCCTCTTTGTCTGAACTTCCGTGAGTAGAAGTGAACAATTTCTACCCATAGTTCTTAGGGAACTCATGCAGTATGTATGGCATCGATCAGAGAACAAACACAGCACTCCTCTGCTCCCCTCTCTTAACCCCGGAGACATTGTTTATCTTGTTTATATGTAGGCCCGGTTGCCTGGGTTCTGGGATTGCAGTTGTTGTTTGATGCCTCCCCTGGCAAAAATCACGGACAGTGAAGCATCGAATGTGGGCACGGTCCGAACTTGTGTCATTTCACTGCTGTATTTCACTTCATCAAAGCGTCAATCAAAAGTCGGAGACACAAAGAGAAGAGGAGGAGGTGAGGATAACAGACATCGATGCCCTTCAGTGTTCGTATAATAAGATCAGATCAAGAATAAAGGAGGGCGCAACTTTTTTTTTTTTTTTTTTCTGCCGCACTGCAAGGTGGAACAGGTTCGTTATGGAAAGATTTTCTGCAGATCCCATCATCCCTTGTGCCAGTGATGAAAACTGACCTGCAAGCGCACGCACACGCACACACACACACACACACACACACACACACACAAACACCAGCCAAGGCAATATAATCCCTCACAGTCTCTCCAGAGTCAATAGTTCACATTTAATAGTCACATAACTTCCTGTAGAAACAAATGAAACCGGACAATCGCAGCTACTGTTAGCTATTGAAACTCACAAATAATCCTGTAAATGTATTTGTAACTCACGGCATGCATCTACATGCCGGTCATTATGACCTGCAAACAAATGAAGCCTCCTTTGTTATTTATAGGCTGCAGCCTTTTGTGTGCATGTGTGTGTGTGTGTGTGTGTGTGTGTGTGTGTGTGTGGTCGCCTCATATCACACGGCCAGAGAGCAGTCCAGCACTTACATAAATTCTACTGATCACCTGTTCTCTCCACTTTTATGGTGGCAGTGAAAACCTATTATTTCACACATCATCTAAAAATCTCCCTTAAAAGCTCAACTGAGCACTTCTCTTTCTTTCTTTCTGTCTGTTTTTTATTGGACCAGCACTGAGTGTTGAAAATATTGAGGACACAGACCTGTTATTTAACCACATCGTTTTTGCAAAATTACTTAATAGCCTCCAAAATCCTTCCTCCGGCTCCTTTAATCTCCTCCTCCTCCTCAGTGATTGGTATGGATTTAGTAGAGCAGATCAGTAAGGGATAGTGCCTTTTACCTGGATCCACTTCATCTGTGTATTTCAAGCAGAGATATTTAATGCGTGTTAACTCTGCTGTAATATATTTGGCACATGGCTTTTGCCAGCGCTCTGTTTGCAGGCTACTTATCTCTCCTCAATGGGGAGCTGTCCTTGTCGAATGATGAGCCTGTAAAGTGATAAATTTGCGAGGAAATAAACAGATCTATGGGATAACCACTTTGTTTACACGTCAATAAGTGCTACCTTCATTAATTCCAAAACGCGTACACTACAAACTGCCTTTGATTCGGCAGCGCGTTCCTGCGTGGAATCCTATTGACGGCATGCTTTAAAAGCCTTGAAGTGTTTCAAACAGCATTTATACAACTAAAACTGTGTTGAAACTGTCTAAGGAGACCCACACACCTTGTGCTGTAGTGTTATTGTCACCAGAAAACAACGAGGCGAATTCTTACCAGTGATGGGAATAACGGCGTTACTTTTTCAGTAATGACTAATCTAGTTGATTACTCTTCCCATCTTTATAACGCCCTTACCGTTACTGCCAAAAAAATGCGGCACGTTACTATAATTGAAGCAGTTTTTTTTTTTCCTATATCTCTGAGCTGAAAGGCAGAGACTGTTTTTTCCTGTTCTTTGGTTAGTGGGCACGAGGCAATCTCATAAATGACGATGATTGGCTGAGGTAGAGTAAAATTTCTTGGTGAGACAGTCAGAGGTGGAGGTGGGCGGGTGTCACACACAATGAGCGACACACGCGAGTCAGTGAACGACAAACCGGAATGGCAGAACAAATAATCCAAAAGTAGCCTTCTCTGAATGGAAGTATAGCCATTACTTTTCCCTTCAAGAAATGAAAGGGAACGAATGGAACGGTGAAATGCACATTGTGCCCTGAAGTAAAGTAATTCAAACTTACTCAAACACCTTCAACATCATTGAACATGCACATGTAGTATAAGTTCCGTTAAAGAGGGGAGGAGGTGGCTCCACATTCAGACACATCTGAGCATCGGAATTACTTTCCGCAGTAACTAGTTACTTTTATCATTTTTAACTGAGTAACTCACTTAGTTACTTTTTGGGGGAAATAACTTCCCCAACACTGATTCTTACAGAGAAACACCAAAATCGTCGGCTATGAGGTTAATTTGACTGAAATCAATACAATAATACTCCTTCTGCATTGATATTGTCTCATAAATATTGAGCTTGGCAGTTCTGTTTACTTGACCTTGGAGAAAACAATCACCGCTCAAGGTTGGCTTACTCCCTTGCTGTCGAATCATATAACGCAATCTTTATCATAATGAGGCCGGACTTCTGTATGAATTAGAAATGTAGCTGTCGCCCACGATCAAAAGCGCTTTATTATTATTAGAGTATACCCACCTTTCTAACACTATCTGTCCTACAATCATTAGTTAATGAAAAAAAAAAAAGAAAACATGTTATATCAACTACTTTAATCATTTTACTAGGTATTACATTACTGTCCAACAGTGATTACGATGAGATAATTCCACTGAAAGTCATTTAATAATCATGTTGAATCAATGCCCAGTCCCGGCATTAGCATTCATAAAATGGCTACTTACAATTTATTGGATGACAAGAGGATGCACGATTGTATTTGTCTAATTCATTAGTTACGATACCAGATGACATAATATCTCCCTCAAATTCTGAATAATTTTTGAAAACTTGAAATTTGTTTGGAATACTAATGCAGCATTAATTCAAAGTGTCAAAACTCCAGACATGAAATTGTCAGTTCCCCCTTACCAAAAAAATTGACTGACTGTAACAAATGTTTTTATAAAGACTCTGATTAATGATGAGGTTCAGGTCATGGTTTTTGTTTAATTAATATGGTAATTTGCAAATATCTTTGATGTGAAAACAGCTCACACTTGGATGCAGACATTAACATTTTGCATCTGGTGAAATCTTGGGAGATCAGTCTTAAGGAAGCGGTCTGTAGCAAGGACAGGTAAGTCCTGGGTCATGATGCTTACTCATGGAGAGCCCTCTGTTCTTAAACTTATTAAATCACAGTCGTCTCAGTAGCAGCTGGAAGTCGCTTCTGTTCAAATGCCGCCGTTCCCCTGAGCACACATGGCAGATTGTTAATTACAACAAGTCTGAGGGAAAATTACTTTATCGATTTGCATCAGGCCAGCCACTCAGAGGGAGAATACAGAGAGGTTGAGACTTTTTATGTCCAAGATGCCAGAGCAAGTATTTAATATCACTTGTGACAAATTTACTTTCAGCCCTGTAACATCTTTATCAGTTATGCATCATTGTTACTTTGAGAGTGTGGTGAAGCCACGCAGCTTTGGGACGCAGCATTCCTCCATATGTCTACAGCAGTGCTGTTCGGCTTTACCACCTATGGGATTTCTGCAAAAAGTTCTGAGAGGGGGGAAAAAGGACAGTTGTGCAAGAGGGGCTGAGTGGCAAAATAGAGCAGGATGAAAGCAAAGGAGATTGAATAGAGGGGAAGAAGAGAAGTGGAAAATAAAGAAGAGGTTAGGGACCCAGGAGGAAAGCAGAGGGACAGCGAGAGAAAGAGAGAAACTCAAATGCACCGAGGCCGGAGTCAGATAGACAGAGCCACTCTAGGCGATGGAGACATCTGGGCTGACAGAACTGGCCAGAGTCCAGGTAAGAGAGGGAAAAAAAGACAGGCTGCAGAGGGAATTAACTGAACAGCCAGGGGCATGGCTTCAACAGCCATGTCTGGAGAACTGACAACTGTAGGTGAGCCAAGAGACACTGAGGAAATATGTCGGGCAATCAGCTAAAGCTGACAGGCGTAGCCATTGTTGCTAAAAATCTATTGACTCAATGGCAGTTGAATGCATGATACGCTTCTACGTGAGTGTTCAGTCGGTTGGTTGCAGTGGGGCCGTTCCAGAATTTTTATTTCAGCATTAAACATGCCAGGCGGTGTAACAGGTAAACTTTCTGATCTCGAAACTTCAGAGGGACGTTCGAATTAACACAGTATCCGAGCACTGATGAATGTGTTGCACCTGCCAGCACGTTGCTCCGAGGACCCACATGTTAACGCACTTTAACATGCATTTGTGTTTTTAGCCACGCTTTCCTTGAATCTATAATCGATCTGATATGGGTGCAGACGTTTATCTCACAGCTTATGACCACACATCAGTCATTCCAAGAGCAAATTGATCTTCATTTATTCCCTTTTTATCAAAATATTGCATTTCTGGTCCAAGACAACCGCACACGTCTCGCAACGATATTCAGCAGATCATATGGAGACGTCTGCGGAATTAGCTTCCTCCTATGGCCCACTATTTGTATTGCTAATGTGGTTTTTCTTGGCTGGACACACTGTTCTCTCAGAAACATCGATTCCTTTTCCTTAAATGCTTTCCAGCATACAGTATACAGTGGTGTTTTCAGCCATCAGCCATATTCTTTACCCTTGTTTAAATTCCAGAGGACGGACCCCTTCACATCGAGAATGTTGATGAGCTCTGATTAAACACGCTCCGTGCAAAAACACCTGTGACAGCCAGCGATATTTAGCGGATGTTTATCTACCTCAAAGCAATCTTATTATCTCATCATCTCATTATCTTTGCATTCTGGTGAGCCTTCATTCGCAGCATTTTCCTAAATGAGTCTTATTAACATCAGCCTCTGTCCTTGGGAAGAGAGAGAAAGAAAGGACAAGCTGATGGGCGGGAGAGGATAATCTCCACTGTAGCTTTACTTTAAGTGGTGATTTGTTCACATTTACTAGGATGTTATCACAGGGAGTTGAGAGGCATCACATCCATATGAAGCTCATTAAGTGTGGATATAAGGACATACAATGAGAAAGACTCTCCGTGGCAAACTGTCACAATCTCTGGAGGTTGAATACTTCTTGGGATATGAAGTCTCATCGCACATTATTTGCAAAGGATGCTTTATTCGCTTATTGAGATTGACATACAAAGCACAAAGAGAGCTGAGAGTCAGTAGCCATTCATTGGAACTCCTGGACGCCGCGCCCAAGCAATATGAGCTAAATGTTACTATGGACACGATGTCACTCTGGCGTCAAAAAAAGCTGATGTTTTACTCAAGTAAAAAGAAATACAAGCACATTTCCCACGTTATCAACTTTGTTTTTATGTTTTGCCGTTGCTTCGTTGCCAACATGAGCAGCTTGCTTACCAGTGCTGCCAAAAGCTTCAGCCATCATTGCGTTTGCAAGTGAAGAGGTTTTCATATTTCTTTGGAGCGACACCATTTCTTTAGGGCAGACTTGACATGGCAGTGGCTCAATATGGGACATTGACAAGACAGGCTGAACGGTAGTCGATAGTTAGCATGCTAAAGGGATAGAAAGACTAAAACAAGAGGATAAATTTCTGCTCATGATGGCAGCTCTTGGCAAGTAAAGTAAATGTGAATGGAGTTAATTTGATTTGAACTCAGACTAGATTACTTATGTTTATGCTTAATAGGATTCATATAAGCACAATGCACTTAGAGTATCAGAAAAAATATTATAAGGAAAGTTGTTTCTTTGCTCCATTATCTTTTGTCTTGTTAAATAATTAAATCCCTTACTTTAATCTGTAAATAGCATGACTGTTGAAGTTCCCGTTAGGTGAACCTCATTTTAAAAAGCTACATTATGGGAATCATGGGAATATATTATGCTAGTCAGCTCTGGGACTTTGCATGATTGATTTACGCCGGATGCCCTTCCTGCCACAACCATCCCATTTGTCCGGGCTTGGGACCGGCACAAGCCTACTGCTGGTGTGCAAGGTTTGCCTTGTGGCTGGGGTTTGAACCTGGGGCCTTTGCATGCGCTCTGTCACTGAGCTACATCTCCGGGCCTGCTTGATGAATTAACTGATTAATATAAATTATCGAAACGGTGGAAACCAGCTGTCAGAATGTGCAATATGAATTCATGGAGTCAGACTAACGTTGCGACCCCTAAAGCTTTTGGCTTGCATATTTTAAAATATTAGACTTGCCTTTAGTTTACATGACATTCGAGACACAGCCAAACATGCATTTCAAGATAAAGTTCTTATCTAATTAAATGAAAGGCATACATAGATTTATGATGCCTCTCAGTAAGTAAACTCTAATGGAACATTGATCTTAGTCGTTTTTTCACCTTTCGGTCAATAAGGTGATACTTCAATTCGTCACCTCTTTTTATCAATCACAAGTTGCTAAAAGCAACTTTTCAGTCTGTAAAGAGAAGCATATGTGTTGAATCAGGGTTATTTATTGTCTTGTCCCCCTTTGCCAAGCACATTACCACATTGCAGTGGCCTGGGTAATACACTTGCATGAGTAGCAGCCTGGCTAACAAACGAAGCATCTGCCCCCCCCCCCCCTATTCCCTGCCTCTAATTTTGTTAAGGATGATTGAAGACACTTTGTTACCATTGACTGCAGAGTAATGATGCATGGTTACTGATCACTGCAATGGTTTCTGTCTTTATAAGCCTACTGGGTTGCTCTCACCTCTCAGACAAACCCTTTTATTCGAACCAATAATCCATCAAACCAGGAAAAAGACGATGTAATTAAGTATTGATCACAGAGAGCAGGTAAAGTATTCAATAACTAAGTGTGGCTCTCTGGCCAGACATTTGTCAAAAAGTAAGGCTGAGGAACACTCGTGGTTTTCCCATGAGTCAGGGATGACTCATATATAGCTGTGTCTGCTGATGAATCATAAGTTTAAAGAATGAGTTGTTGTGTATATCCAAGGGTAATATAAATTCTTCAAAATGAATGTGTCATGAATGTGTTTTCATTTATTATTTTTTTTATTTGATTTCATATTTCAAATCCTGAAAGTTGAGTGGATTTCCCCTGTGCTTTGAATAAAACTCTCAAGGCGCAAGGCGCAATATTACATTGCGATCTGTGATGATGGTGAGGAAAGTTATTTGTGTGTGTATGTTTTTACTGAACAGCCTGATCTGCCATTCTAGTGTTTTTATAATGACTATGCCTTCTCTGAGTGTGGCCTTTATAGCATGCTCAAGGTTGGGAGTGTTTTACTGCTAAACAGACGACCATGTGGGTGTGTGTATGGTCCCTCTAGACCTTTACACTCCTCTAGTTAGTTTTACACACTGATTCAACAGACATCCTGAGTATATCCTTGCAATGAACTGCATTTGATCTCCCATAAATGTTTTCATGGGACACCAGATTGTTTGACCACTCAGTGGAGAAAATGACAGGACAGATTTGTATAATTTGGACGTTGAAACATGGTTTTGGACTTTTGCTTTGATGGCAGAGTGAGAACTGTTGCAGCACAGGCTCTGACTCTGGACTTTGTGGGTTTTTTTATTTTTCCAGGAGCAAAACAAAAAAAAAAACCAACCTCAATATAAGACAGCTTTGGTGATATCATATCCTAACCCTAACCCTAACCTTTTATGTGCATAAAGCGTGTGTCATTTGAGTGTGAAAGTTAATTCCAAACCATAATATTTTGTGAAATAAATATAAATGTAATTTGTTTTAGCCCAGCTTGCAACCATGTCTTATGGTTTTTGAGTTGTCATATTCATCTCATGTTGAGATGAATGTCGTGTTTGTTTTTAATTTGCAAATACGCAGCTCAAAGATTTTTTGGAATATTGTGACAACCCCATATTGTCATGGATTTCATGTTAATTAAGTGGACAGAAATACAGAAATAAAAGCTGAGAAACTGACATAAGGTTTGGTGAAAACATTGGTTTGTTCCTTCTCTTGATGATACAGAGTCACACTGACCTTTTTAAACAACAAAGACAGGAGAACATAAATGATATAACAGAAATAGTTTTTTTACATATCAGCCTGTAACTGCAACCAATTGCCAAGATAAACATTGTGTGCGCACATGTCTATAGACAGATAAACCACGTGCAGCTTCGTGCATAAACAGCTGGATTCTTCATCAAGTAACAAGAGCACCCTCATTTCTTAGTACATTACATTACATGACTGAATGCGTGCTCAGCTAATTTTTAAATCCTGACCCTAATTACTTCCTCATGTTATTAAAATAACAAGCCAACTGTTTAGCCTTCTATCTTTACAGCATTTGTCACTTTCACAACACTATAATAATACAATGTTAAACAGAGCTCAAGCTTTTTAAGCTTTGGTCGGAATAGTCGCCACTCTGGCCAGCTCATTGACAAAACCAGTGCTTGCAGGAGGTCCTGTCCCACTCTTAACGTGTGACCTGTGGCCACATGCATTTGTGGTGTCACTTGCCAAAAACGGGCTGAGCTGTTCATTCAGTCTATCACTGTGTACCCTACCTTTGACTCGACACGTTCACCTTATCTGGACTCCCATCTCTCCAGAGATCTGTCCATCCTCTTGCATCTCGCCTGTCATTTGTTCTCACCTATATTTACCGAGGTGTAGCACTGCCCTCTCTGGAACACAAAGGTCATTTCACTCAATAAAGATCAACAAAGTAGCTTTCATGGAGGGCAGGTCATTGTCACACACACACTGAAATGATAAAATATTTACCTGCAAGGCTAAAAGTGCATCAATCTCATTAAAAGTTGACACACCTTGTGGTGTTTAACTAGGATAAATTCAGGCAAAAAAAAAAAGTAAATTGTGCCAATTGCCAAAAGGTTAACCTCACCCAATCTAACCTAACATAAAATAATTTAACTCAACCTAACAGAATATGCAACCTAACCTGAGACAACCCAACCTGAGACAACCTGATCTAATCTAATTTAACCTAAGCAGCCCAGGTTACATTAAGTTATGCTGCTGTAGTCAAAGAAACTAGATGCCACCTAGATACACAGTACAGTAGCCACCACGTTAAAAAACATCCCAAACCTTTGAACATGACACAGGTTGATTTACACAGACCTGGTTACGACTAGCAAAATATTTGGTAATAAATTTAAAACCCATTCCAAGTTCTTCATCTCCCCAAACAACATATTAGCTGTTTGTGGATATGAGTTCAAAAACATTCTGTGTTTCAGCATTCATGGAAAAGACATTTGCCTACTAACTGTAGTCCCACATAAAACTCAGATTTTTTTTTAACATTAAAGACTCATGTCCATGAAAAGTTTTAAACGTTACGCTCATACACCAACAAATTGCCTCATGTTTTTCCCCAACTTATGAAAGTAGAAAATTTACTGTACATGTGCTTAAAAGCATGTTACGCAACTGCAGAGGGGACGAGCCTTCATGCCCTAACGTATTTGTATTCACCAAGTAAGACTATGTCTTCTGGATTTGGCCAAAGTGGCAGCAAACTGAAAGTGATGCAGCTGGGAGGGTAATAACACATGTGCTTTCCTGCCTCGCATCCTGCACCTCGTGACATGTTTATGGGCGCGCCCGTGGAGGGGGTGTTTGGCTCCTGTTTGCTCCTATGCATGAAGTGCACGTGCGTGTGTTTGTGAGTATGCAGACAGGAGGATGAGAAGACAGACTGCACTCCTGCTGTTCCACACCAAGACTGTGATTAGCTACTCTCTCCGGAACAGAGACCTCAACCAGCATCTGTGTTGCTGCTCCGCAACCTTATTGACGAGCCACTGCAAGCTTTGACAAGTGCGCCTTGTGTCTCAGCACGCCTCCTGTAAGAGAATCATGGGCAGGACATGAAACCTGCCAGGCATAATGGGCTGCTCTTGAGGACAAACTGTGAGGCAAATTTCTTTTTCTATCAACAAAGTGGCCAATAAATTTAAAATTCAGACAAATGCCTTTCCGTTTAAATAGTATAAGATGCTATTTAACAATTCACCAAAAGTCGTATCGCTTCATTGTCTAGTTGGTTATTCTATGAGATACTATAGAGAAAGTGAAGAGGGGTTTACGTTCCATCACCATAACAATAGCTATACAGGCGCTCGTCTGTTCCATCTGTAGTTGTGGTGAATCCCAACAGAGCTGAAAAAGTGGTCGGCGTGTAAATCTTCTTCAGTTCTGTACCTTGTCAAGAACATTATTTATAATGTCTCAGATTCCCTTGGTGAGGCGACTTAAAGTGTTTTCTAAAGTGTCTCGCTTTGTTGAAGAGAACTATTCCCTTAATGTGGCCCATGAATAGTCCCACTGGTTACATGGAGGAAGGAGTGAAACAGATATAGATGGAGTGATTTAAGTTCATGTACTGCATGAGGAATCAGTTTGTTCAAATTTTTCACTTTTAAGTTGAACTCTAGGGAGATCCTATGCCAGAGGAGCAAAGTAGAAATAAACCAGTACATTAGATAAAGTGCTAAAAGTTGAAAAACCTTAAAAAAACACAAAAAAAAACAAAGCAATAACCTGACCCAATTACGCGCCCATGCTGGGGGTAATTCATGCAGTTCTGCTGGGTCTCGTGGGCTGAGGTTACCAATAACCTATACTATTTCTTGCAAAAGCCACTTCGATTCACATTATTCTCTTTATCTGTCTGCTGCTTATCTTCCCCCGCAGTACAGCTCCCCTCTGCACACGTGTTAGCATCTTATCTGGGCAGCACTGTCTTCACAGAAGCACAGATGTTGATATCAGGCTATTGCATCAGTCCTTTCTCCTGAAGACATCTCGGAGAAAAAAAAAGGCACCAACAAAAGGTGTGGGAATAAATCATCTGTCTTTTGTTATTTTAATTCGAAAGGGTTGAGATGGAGGGCTAAGAATATACAGTATATTACTAAAAGATCATTAGAAATGATGTTGTGTTTACTGGGTGAAAGTATCTAGTTCAAAAGTTATGAAAACAAGTTTCACAAAGTGGGCTTTGTTCAAAATTAATGAAAATTCATCATTGTTTGTCAAAGATCGCATCAACCTTGATTTTAGATTTACTCATGCAAAAAAAACAAAAAAAAAAAAAACTAATGAATAATGCAACAGTATTGTATTTTTCATTTGCACAGGCACCATCACATCATCAAAGAATGTGCTTGTCACTATCAGGCTGCAATACGATAGACAAAACCAAAAACACATTATGTTTATTGTGATGAATATCTTGCGCAAAATATTTGTTTTGCATGTTAGGACATGCAAAATGTTATCACAGTTGGTTCTGAGGTGGAAATGATTGTCTGTACCAAATTCCATGGCAGCAGCTGCCAGGACAATATATTGAAACAATAAGCATCAACCTTACAGTGGCACTAAAAGAAAAGTCACTGGATCTGTAAAGTCTCCATCCAATATTCAGCCTCTTAGAAGCATTAACGTCTTTTCGAAGTTTGATTGATTGAGATTCATCGCTGGTTTCATGAAAATATTGAAAATAATGTGAGAGTGAAAGTCATTTGAATTCATCCTTGGACTTCTGCTGCTATCGGCAGCGGTGGTCGGCTGAACAGAGGGTATTTACCATCCCACTGGCATCCTTAAGTATAGCTGTATTTCAGTTGCTACCACTCCAACGAGCCTTTCTTTACCTACAGCAGCATATTCTCCAGAGTGCTTAAAGGAAATAGTGAAGTGGGCATTAAGTGCAACCACTCCACGGGGCAAATATGTGATTTGAGAGTACGTCAGAGACTGAGTCCAAACAAGCTATTACTAAGGGAGGGAGCTGTAGAGGAAAACAAGGTGGATGAAAGGCACCCTCTTGTTAACACGAAAAAGGAGGATTTGAACACACCTCCCTATTTTTAGGAAAATTTGAGGGAAAGCAACCAATTTACCTTCCCACCTTCCCTTTGTAGAAGCCAAACACACAAAACAATGTTTATTTGAGGTGGTTTTGTGCACAAATATAAAAGCAAAGCTCAGCTGGCTCTTCCAGATACTCAACTGGTTAGATTTCATGGTATTAACACCGTAGAGAACTTTTTTTTTTTTTTCTTTCTTTGCCAAATGATTCGTATTAATAACATTTTATGCTGTATGAAAAAAAATCTCATTTCATTATGCTCCAAGTTGCAGACATCTCTCAGCTGAATGCTTTGTGTTACAGCTGGGAAGGAGAATGGATGGAAAAAGGATAAATAAGCAGCCCATTTAACGCTTCTCTAACCATATTTGCTACATTTATTGTCGTCATCTATTTTACCTTGAAAAGAGCATTTTGTCCGAGAGACAATGTTTGAAGACACGCGGCCCGCCGTGTGTAAACAAAACCGCAATCTTAATGGTTGTTTTCCCAGCATGCAGCAGACCACACTGACACTACACCTGGAGGACTTAAAGACAAAATGGCAGAAGGGGAGCGTGAAAAAGCAGCCAAGGTCCTTTCTTCCCCCATGGCTGTTCACTGATCATGGATGATAAATTGCTGAACATGGCCGAACCTTCATTTGGCTCTAGCGGCATCAGATTATAAAAGCGGAATCTTTATCGGGGATGGAGGGCGCTCGGGTCTGCAAGGACAAGGCCTCACGCCCAGAGAGAGAAAGAGAGAGCGACTAGAGGAGAATGGGCCGATTATTCACTACAGGCAGGCACGCAGCGTGTTCGGATCAGCAGTGGAAATGCGAGAGATGCGTCAAAACAGAGACCAGCGGCCCAGTTTTGAATGTTTACTTACAGGATCAATTTGTGGTACGGCTCATCACGACCATCACGGGGCAACATGAACCAAGAGGAAGTCACTGCACGTGCGTTTGAAATAATAGTGGCTAACCATGATGAAGGTTGCAGGTTAACACAGCAGCGCTGGATGTGGAATCAACGTGTTCGCTGCTGAGAATGTTTACAGCACAGTCACACAGCGGGGGAGGGGAGGGGGAGGGCAACTGTGGCACACTTTTGGACGATTGGACAATTAATTCTCTTAGTGAGCCTTACGAGGCTAATCACTTATCAAATACCCTCGCATAATGTGAATGTACTCCAACGAAGTGAAAAGAAAAATCTTTTAATTAAAGGATGCAAGCAAACAAAGTAAACGCCATGGCTAATTATATTCAATCAGCTCGCAATCATTATGTTGCATGTCTCGATTACAGGATTTCAATGCCCTCATCACTGTAATCGCGTACAGTGTGTTTTGGTTGGAGCAGCCAGCCCACTCTGTTTAAAAATGCCCACCCAGCGTCCTATTATAGCATGCTGCCTTTGGGATAATTGATTTGGTTTAATATAATACAAGACAGTGACCAGGAAAAGCTCAAAGGAAATAGGACTGTCGTGCGCCTTCCAATCTAATATAACATATTGTCCCCTCACCTCAATCTCATGATCTCCAAAACTAATGAAGTCATATTTGCATACGGGCTGAGAGTGCGTGAACATGACATTTTCTGCGTGGCTGTAGATGTTCAAAATAATCATTTTGCATTTTGGGGTATGTCATGTTGAAATCGGTGTCTCTCTCCGCGCAGATGAGCGATGAGGAATACAACAAAGACGTTTTCAGCCATTACACGATGAAGCAAAGTTGCTATCTTTGGCTCATCCATCCATTAAAACCACTCGTACTTTTTACAGTGGCTTGGAGGACACACGCCAGACAAGTCAGCAGCTTATTGCAGGTCTAACATATTGACAAATATTTACACTTGAGGCAATTTAGAGTCAACAGTTAATATAACCTTCTCTGCATGTCTTTGGTTATGCACATAACATTTACAGCTGCACAAGCAACATATAAGAAACATATAATATATATTGAATGTAGCAAAGGTTTAAAATGCACCAACATTGACATATCACCATGCTCATAGTGATCACTGCTAATATGATGATGTACATTAGGCCGAAACTTCACTATGTCCACTGTCTGACCTTACCCTCTTAGGCTGCTAAGATTTAATAACTGGCATAAAGTGGGATTGAAGCTGATGGGAATGTCCTTATGGGATCACCAAAGTCATTATAATTTATCATCTGAGGAGCACGAACTCTAATGCAAAATCTGATGGCCATGCGTCTTGAGGTAGTAAAGAGATCCTCGTCTGCACGGCAGTTTTGTCCCAATGGACCACACAAGCAGAGACGCTGAAATCTGGTTGAAATCAGGTTATTATAAAAAGTAATTGAGCCATATTTTAAGGTAAAAAAAAAAAATGTTCTTAGGGGCTTCCCATGAAAAAGTTTTAATGGGAAAAAATAAAAGTGTAAAAAGTTATCTTGGCGATTTCACTTACCTCTTCCATACGACCCCCGACTTCATTTTAACCATACCCAAGTTTCAAATGGAGTAAAAATGACTCAATTACATGTTAATGTAAAAACCGACCAGATGGGTCCCAATAGGGAAATTGCACAAAAAACCCACAATGCTAAAAGGTCAATATTAAACTCCAGACCGCACTTATTGCGTCTGTCAGTACGTTACACACTTTTAATATGATGAGCAGCCAAGTGGAGGACTCGTGATTGCACTGCAGGTTGGAAGAGCGTCATCCAGTGTCCACGCCTCGAGACTGACGAGAGTGATTTTCAATTGAACGGGTGCCTTCAAGATAACTGGGCTCTTGTCTAGGCAGACTTGTTTATCGGTCTGGCCAAAAATGAGTGGCACCTCACAGATGTAATCCCATATTGGGATTTTTTTTTTTTTTTTTCTACAACTGGTGTTTATCATATATTATCGGCTTCATAAAAAAAGAATGGACCTGTTTAACATATGCCATGTATGATATGATTTCTCTGATTACCTTTTTAAGCCGTTGGTTTTCTAGTTGTTATTCATGCCAATATTAATGTCAGTGCGTCACTGCTCTAATTTCCCTCCTGTCACTCCATTGCTGCATGCCAAATATTAGCCATCTGGTGTGGCAGTGTGAGCGGGGGTGCAGATCTATCCTATCTGTGTGCTGAGGAGATGATTACGAATGGTGTTTAATGGGCACACTGCTGATGCTTCAATGAGCTGGAATCTCCATAAGTCACCATCCTGCAGGTTTGATAACTATAATCACATGAATCCAACTTGTAAAAATGGGGCAGTCGATGATTTATATTCATAGTCAAAACATTTATGATTTATGTTAACAGTTGCTTATTATTTTCTGTTGGCTGCGTTCAGATTTGGCAGTCAGTTGTCACTCTCTCTGTCTGATCGAGGAGAAAATGAATCAATAGAATTGAAGTTTTAAGCCTTCACAGAATGAAGTTTCAGTTAAACAGAATTTTCTGTTTATCGCTCCATAAAAAGAAAGCATATACATGTGTTATTTGGCCTTTGTGTACATTTATTTGTTTGCTCCCAAATGAGTAATCCAACACACTGACATTCGACTACATAACTTTTTGTCAGTTGACATTTTCACTTCATGATGATTCAGTTTAAGTGCATCTTAATTTGAAAACTAATTTACATTAGTTAGCACTAATGTAACTAACGACGCAATTTGGACATCAATAATATAATTGAGACAAAAATGATAACTTTTTTTTTTTTTTTTTTTTAACTGTCCTCATCCTTTTAAAAAACTTTTTGCCACTCAGTTTCTTTGAAATATCTTTGCATCTTTGCATTAGCAAACAGTTATGGATTTAAGCAGTCAATAAGTAAAGCCAATATTTATTCTCTCTATGTTTTTTTTCTCAGTTTCTGCATATATATATATATATATATATATATATATATATCATGCAGAAGTCTGAAATTTTGATAATTTGGTAATTTTCCCATGGCCACTCGATTACATTGAAATAGAAAATCATTAAATAAATACCAATGAGCAGCCACAGTATAGACATGAATGTAAGCATGGTTCACATCCTGACATAAGTAGGTTCTCACTCTCTCTGACCTTCTTTTCAAAAACCGATGTTCACAGTCACTTATCAAAATCTCAACAGGTAAATAAACGAAGCACACCTGAAGCTAACCAAATATACAGACTCATTTAGTCTGCTGGTCTATTTAAATCTTCTTCTTAATTACAAATGAGCTGCATCGAAGGAGGGTGAGCGAGGAGCTGCTGTTTTCTATATCAGTAGCTCAGAAGCAATAACCATTTTCATGTCCCGAGCTGAAGTTGGAAGATCTTTAATGACAGAGCTGTAAGGCCGAAAAGTGTATCTGAAAAGGAATGACTAGGTATTAACCTCAGCCATGCCTCTCGGGCCACACTCACTGAGTGGGAGACAAGGTGATGAGACAGAAAGAAAGGCCAGAGGACGTGTGATGATGAGAAGTGGCTGAGGAGCAAGTTGTCCAGGTCGAGGGCTGATATTTATTGAAATGCAGCTTCTTCTCATCAGCCTATTCATTATGCTAATATTGTTTACTCGCTCTTTCTCTGAGGGATGTTTCGTGATATAGAAAGTTTGGTCCTAATGTGGACTTTGACTTCTCAGTTACAATGTGTCTGTCCTAAGCGTATGTTAACTGCTGCCACATTGATGAGTATCTTGGCTTTACACTTCGCCTCTAAATACTTCGCCAAGCTACATATAGTGTAAATGTTACGGCCCTAGTGCTGAGGTGTGTTTGTGTTGGTGTGGCTGCACATGATGCAAATGGAACAGTCAGTAATCTGTGTTAAATTTGAGGCAAAAAAAAAAAAAAGAATATTCCAGGAAACAACAGGGTGATAAAGCTAACGACCCAAATGACCACCGACCATAACAGGTCACTGCAGCCAGCTCAAATCATTTGGTTGAGGAAAAAACTGGCATAGAGAGATTTAAAAAAAAAAAAAAAACAACAAAAAAAACTTTTTTGACAGGATTGATTTTCCATTGCTTCATTCCTTAAGTGCACCTTGAGTGAAGCTAAGTAAGAACAATGCCTCCCTCTCTGACTTTGTTCTGGAATATTGCGTTGTGTTTGTGTAACAGAATCACTTTTTTGCTGACATTCGTACACCATTAGAAATCAAATACACCAAGTGGTGTTGTCTAAACAAGCGATCCACTCATACTAGTGCCACGAGGGCTGTTTTTGCCTTCACCCTAGGTAGCTCCTGCAGCCTAGCTACTTTGCCAGTTGCAAATTGAAAGTGGTCCTGTAGGCCCAGTTCAACATCACTGCACCCTACAGACATACAATGGCCTTCATTAATATGCCTGCTGGATTTCTTCAGCACTACATCTAAGTAATAACTCATATATCAATTAGAGTTACTAAATGTAACCTCTAATGTCGGTCAGTGGCCAATGCCAGCTTTACTAATGCAATACGTGAATGTTTACTAAATGATAACTTCAGTATAAAGCATCCAGAAATAGAAGGCAAATGAAATAAAATAAACATAATCGGGGAAACACATCCAAAAACATGTTTTCATGCTTCTTAAAAACATCGTGTTTACAAATAGTTTAAAAATGCAGTCATTTATTGATTGTTTTAATGCAGGGTGGCAGCGACAACTTAATGAACACATTTTGTTGATAATTTGTGAATGAAATTCACATCATTGCTTCAGATTTCCTGAGAAAATATGAAGAAATTGTGTAAAGCTGAAACAAAAGACTATGCAGCAGTGTTGGGGGTAATGGTCATCACGCACTCACTCACTAAACTTCAACCTCTGCATGGGTCACGGTGGGTGCTGGAGCCAATCCCAGCTCACACTGGGCGAGGGCGGGGTCACCCTGGAGAGGTCGCCAGTCCATCACAGGGCCAACACACAGAGACAGACAGAGACCAACAACCACTCACACTCACACTCAGACCTACAGTCAGTTTAGAGTCACCAGTTAACCCAAACATGATGTGTTTGGACGGTGGGAGGAAACCCACACAGGCACGGGGAGAACATGCAAACTCCCCAAAGAACCGAACCCACGACCTTCTCGTTGTGAGGCAACAGTGCTAACCGCTGCCGCTGTGCTGCCCTGGTCATAAAAAAAAAAAACCCTACGATATTATTGAAATACTTTGTACCTTTCTAATTGGAAACATCCAAATTTGCATAAAGTCCTTGGATGGAAAAGCAGCTATTGTCTACAACAATGGGAGCACACCTCTGAAGGGGCTTGAGCATAAATAATGTTGCATTTTGCTGAAAGCGTTCTCCATAGGGTAGCTGTAAGTGACGTCGTGCAGCCGCAACGCTCAGCAAGGGGGGGTCCACAGCAGCATGAAACAGACGTGATGGACCACACTGCTTTTGTCTAGTCCTTGGCCTCTTTTAAAACATTGTACTCATCACAGAGAGAACACAAGACAAAGAGATCACCCAAATTGTTTTTCTCTCCTGCTGCTATCTACTTGTGCTGTGACAGTGAGTGTATCCAACCTGGCGAGAATTTCTGTTTTTGTGTGTGTGTTTTTACCTCTGTAAGCAGTTGCTTGGCAATCAATGTTTTTCAGGAGTAATGTTCTTGTTGTTGATGATGGGAATTTACTCCACATGATTCGTTACTGAATATTAGACAGCAAAGCAATTACAGATTTTTATCAGTTTTTGTCATTAAGAGGGCGGCGCAGTGTGAGTACTGTGTAACAGTACAATATCTCTTAGCTCCATCACATTTATTTAAAGTGGATTACTACCTTGTTACTACTTGGTTACTACCTTGTTTTTAGAGATAACCTGGAATGACCAGTTTATCAAATGAGAAGAGAAAATTTTTATCCCTCAAGCCAATAAGTCATATAGTATAAGATCCAGTAATGTTTCAAAACACCAATGAAGGATTTTACAGCCTCAAGAGAAATTTTATTTCTGAAATTTGGAACAATACTATCGATTTTTAAGGTTTCCGGTCCATCACAGGGCCAACACACAGAGACAGTCAGAGACACACAACCACTCAACTCACAGTCAGACCTACGAACAACTTAGAGTCACCAGTTAACCCAAACGTGATGACTTTGGACGGTGGGAGGAATCTCATGCAAGAACGGGAACATGCACAATTTGCATCTATTGTTGTGCGGTAACAGCACTAACCACTATGCCACCATGCTGCCCGTGTACTTTTATTGCAAAAGTGTAACTTTTTCGTTTTGCTACAGTACAGTTCCAAAGTTCCAGATATCATCCTCCAGCACCGAACCTCACACACCTGATATTAAAAATAACACAAAGCATGTGATATTTATTGGCATTGTTGTGTGCACCCGTGGGTAGTTCAAAGTAATTCCAACATCCTTTTTGTTCAGACAATTTACAAGAAGATGTTGGCGGCAATGACTCTAATGTCACATATGAGTCTGGTTCAAAAATAGAAATTTTGCTCACAACTGCAGAAGGAAGAGAGAACAAGTCAGGCGTGTAAAGGAAACAAGAGCAACAAAACCTCAAATGAAGTTTATTTAAAGTTACAGTTTGTTAAAATGTCTCCCCCCCTGCTGCTTCACAACAAAATCAGCCCAGCCTTCTGCCAGTGAAATGCTTTTAATGTGAACAAACAGCAGTAGGAAATACTGGGTTTGCATTAGCAGCAATTTAAAGGTCCAACCTATGCCTTGGTGAAACACGGAAGTTCTTTTTGATTGCATTTGATATGAGACATGTGTGTGATGTGTTTGAGCATGTATCTGTGTCAAAAGATCTGAAGAAAAAACGTAATGACAGTTTGGTGTGTCAAACCACACCCACGCAGATCAGCTCAAATTTCTGTGCTCGGCTCTTCATAAATAACAACAGGGGATGTTTTCCACAGCCCCGATGTTCGTTGTTGCTTATTCAGTCATAAATGTTTAAACTTGCCGAGAAATAGTCATGATTTGAAATCGAGTTTTCAAATGCTTTCAGGGATAAACACACAAATCAGCGTTTTCAATTTCTCTTTTGGAGGTAGGAACTTTAAACGTTGCACAGGAAGCAAGATTAGCATATAGAGATGTAATTAGGCAGCGACAATGTGAAGATACCTTGAATGTTGTGGTGAAAAAAAAAAATATGCCATCATAAATCATTAATTGTATATAAATCAGGTTTAGATCTCATGAACATCTCCTGAAGCACACTTCAAATCCCATTATCATTCCGATCATGCTTAATAGTAATCCCTTGGCCCGATTGCAGGTTTAAGAAGGTAATCTGAAAATCATTACATTTTTCATTTTGGAAATAATCCCAGAGAACCGAGCAGATAGTTGTGACTGTGTGGAGTACTGTACCTGCTCTGTGTCGCCTGTCAGTCTCTGCTGATTGGCAGGTTGCATTCTGGAGGTGAGCCATGAAACTGTCACCTCAGCAGGAGCCTGAGGCCTGGCTGTGCTGATATGATTTATGGAGGTGCTGATTGTGTCAGTTGCTCTGCAAACTGATTTTGTTACGACTTGCTGTAAACCAGCGCTCTGCAAAGGTTTTCCCCCCAAGCAGGGCCATTTTAAAGAGGAATCTGGGGGGGGGGGCGAAAATCGTTCTGCATACGTTTTATGTTCTCAGTTAGGTGTCAAAATCCCTGATTAGGAGCTCTGCACGCGCTATTTACTTCTGATGACCTCGGTCAGCCGATCCTTGAACGCAGCGTAGTGTCCTTATGGTTTCAAAGCAAGAAAAAGAGAGGGAGTTTGAAACCAAACTTTCGGTTCACCGTACAGTTTGCTCCCATTCATCTCCGCGTCACTTTGCTTGTGCATCAGTCTGCTGCAATCAAGAGGAGAGAATTTGGATGAGCGCTCCTGTGGCCCTCATTTGGTTTTATGACTCACCCAGAGGACATAGGCAACTGGAAAAAGGAGAATGTGAAAAACATAAGTGCAGGTTGATGAAGCTTAAATGAATTAACAGGCCTCTGCTTGAATCTGGTTTGCCTTGGTTTTACACGCATTCAGGACAGTTGCCACAGCACTTGTGTGGCAAGTGTGGACATGTTTGGGCATGTTTTTTTAATGAGCTGCTTATTGATCGAAGATGAAAAAAAATTAATAAAGAAAATAGATAAACATTATCAAAGCAAAACATTTTGACTAGCTGTGTGGGCTGGAGATGAGGGGTGATGTGAGGCATCATCTAACATAGCTGTTCAGTATGTACAGAAAAATAAGCTCCATCCTTCACCTGTCAAATCGGTAGTTATGCCGCTGGGACACAAAAGAATGCAGGATCGTTATAAAAGGCTCTTTCAGATGAAGCTGGACGCGGCCATGGTGCTGTTTAGTTTTGGTCACAGCGTCAGTGGCAAAATAAATTCATGCAGCGTTAATGCACAAATATTGACACACAAATTGGTATTGACATTGCTGACCTCTGGGGGACTGCAAAGACCTAGACGAGTCCAAAACAGACTAGACCGTTATATAAGCTATAGCTCACCATCTGCTTTGTATGCATTCTCATGAGCAGAAGAAGCCACAGTGAGTGGCCTCGAAAGAGATAGCTGCAGGATGGCTCCCCAAGCTATAAGCACAGCATATACAAGGCAACAAGGTCGCTTTTGCACATTTTTGATGCCTACTTTGTGTCTTGAGAGCATGTCATTTTCCGCATCAGTTCTAAATATTTGGATCGCTTGCCGTGACCCGTAACAGTGCGCTGGTTTTGCAGCATGCACAAATTGCATTGCCAATTTCAAGTGTTCATTCATCACAGCATCATCAGGAATCTGAAATAGGAGGCCGTTGCGTATATGAACAGCTGCTGCTCCATCTCACCACGTTAAAACCAAGTGGCACCCATTGGTCAGACAGCTGCTGTTCTGAGGCATCCAGTTTGTCACCAACTTGAATGTTTGGAAACCAGAAGAAACAATATTTAGTGAAAGTGAAAGGGAGGATCTGGCCAGCTCTTTGCTCTTTCCTGATCATCAGGCAGGCCGCAGTTTGTGTCATGAGGTGGCCACGCACTAAATCATACCTTGCTTTATGTTCTATTTTCCTCTAGAAAATTTGAAACTTGCAACAGAGACCATAAAGGAAAAAAATCAACTGAGGAAATAAATCAAGTAAGAAGTAAGAACATTTTCAAATTGACTTCAATACAAAGTTACTTCTTTCTACAACCTGTGGAGTCGCCTCCTGATGGTCATGAGATAGAATGCAATTTTAGAGATTATTCGGGATTGGCTTTACAGCCACAGAGTGCATTTTTTATATAGCATGTATTGCTGAACTCTCTTGTTTTGTTTGGCATTTGAAAACCAGACTGGGCAATGCTATTTGCATGCATAGTCAATTTGTTGGGCAAATCCTAGAATGAATGAATAATGAACTGCCTTTTTTTTTTCCCTTTGGCCTCTTAAAATACACATTACCATATGATAGCAAATTCAAGGTGTGTATACAGATACAGATTAAAGCAAGTGAAGCATTTTAATTTCAGTTTAGGGCGATTTTAATGATTCAGCTTTCGAATCTTAACAACCTCAGCTGATTTCAGCAAACGAACAGCTCTGATGACTTCACTGTACGTGACCTGCCGAGCACCATACTGCAGAGACACACAGTTAGCTGCTGGTGGAGTCAGAGACAGAGAATAAAGAGACACGGCTGATTCTTTAGTGTGCTTACTGCCTGCTGGGTGGTCGACAGACAGACTGTATTACACTTATTACTAACATGTTCTTTTGTAATTGTGTAATAATTAATGTGGTATTATAGTAATAGGACATGTCAATATGTTGTGTTTTTGCAGTTTGTTGCACTGCCCCCATGTGGCCAAAATCTCAACTTTGAAATCTGATTGTTTACAGTAATCTACAGTCCTAAAACATCTGTGCCATTATGGTTGCAGAGATTTGTAAAACATTTGTAAATGAAATAAACTCAAATGAAAAAAGGGCCTCAGTTTTGTTTGTGTGAACTCGAAATGAGATAAAGGGTGTGAGCAGATGGAAGAGGATGCCAATGTGCCTCCGGCGTTCTCTGAAAATGAAAGAAGCTGTGAGTATTATCACATGATTATATGCGGTTCTGACATGGTTACCTGATTCTTGCATTCAAAAATACTTTGAAAGCACAAGTGTCAGAGCAGCTGGTTCTAAACGCCTCTCAGTTGAAAGGTTTGTGCTTTTTTTTTTTTGTTTAATACCACTTACTTTTCTGTATCTTTGGCTGCTGTCTTTAAATCAGTTTGCAATCAAGGTAATTTCAAAAATGAGAGTTTCTGATGCATTCCCAGTGAGTGGCTTGATTGCATTTCCACCTCCGAGGCGTAAGAATAAATCTCTCAGGTCATGTCGAAAGACAAACTCCAAGCAACAATAGTTGAACAGAGAGAAGAGATGCTTAATATCCTTTCAGTTTTCAAGCACATTTCTTTCTTTTCTTTTTTAGCGTAAACTGTGGATGGTATGTGTGAGCGCCAACCCACACATGCAAACACACGCTCGGGGGTGAAGTGTACTGGAGAATGAGTAACATCTCCACATGAACCGTCGCTCTCATGGTCATCATCATTTCGAGAGCAGCTTTTGTCATCCGCTTCTTGGGTCTCTCCTTAATGCCTGAGTGTCGTAACAGCACATCCCACACTGCAGACAGCATATCACAATCTGATTGTCCACCCACACTCTGTCACGGACTGTAATTGTCTGGGGGTGAAGGCCGACGGTACTGCAGATGACTGTGTTGATTTGTCGCATCATTCGAAAGCATCTCCTACGGGGACTGTTTGCATGAAACAGACGTTATCAAAGCAAGAAGTTATAAATACGGCAAGGTACCACAGGCTGCTACTTCAAACGCTCTCATGTTTTAATATGGAAGTAGTATTCTGGTGCTAAAGGAGATTAATGCCTCTGGCTGGCAATAGCAATGCCATTTAGCAGAAGTCATTTTTACGTTTTAAAACGGAAAAACATTGCCAGCATCAGTCACCATATATGCATTTTGTAAAGGTATTACATTTTAAGGGGGGACTGGAATGATCTGCCTCTGCCCAAGTGTCCAAATCTCAATCATTCTCTCCTGGATTTTCCTTCTTCCTATCTTCTTCTAATCCGTTGCTTCTTTAGCAAGTTGGAAAAACTGTAAGCTCCTCAAGTATAGACATGAGGTGATGAGGGGCGGGGCTTGTTGTCCGCGGCTGAAATGAAACTTGAAAAAAGTATGAGAGAAGGGGGAAGAGGGAAGTTCTAGGACCCAAATTCATTTGGCCAAACAGCCTGTTTTTACAAGATCAAAGGTGGAAAATCAAATGCACAAACTGGTACACATGGATTCATTTATTTCTATAAAACTTGATGGAACAGTGTAGAAGTGAAGGAGGATCGTTCAGACATTTTCTGGAACCTTGAAAGGCCTCAATACCCCAGCAGGTACCATCCACAATAACTAAAAAAGAAAAGAAAGTGATGATCACACACAAACACGCACATATTCACAAACCCCACACAGTTGGGCTTGTAAAAAAAAGTCCATGTCCAGACCTCAGATCTCATTACAGGCAGTGTTGCCCGGCTACATGCAGTAGGTTGCTCCTAGAGCGGCCGTGTTATGCACACTCAGAAAGGTCAGCCTTGGGGTCCTGCGAGGTATTTCATCATATCACACAGCTGTGTGGCTGATGAGGATAGAAAGCAGTGCGTCAGTGTCTGATTCGCTGTGCGTGTGTTTGCCCATGCATTTGATGTCATCTTTAAACTCAATACCTAAAGGCTTGTTGTTGCTGCTGTTGTTCTCGAGAAAATATACTTCATCCCTGACTGAATAAACTGATTGGCTGGTGTTACAAAGAGACTGCAACGGCAGAAAGGGAGGGGAGGGGGATAAGAGAGAAAAAGAGTTATTAGTGCAGCAGTCCCATACAGCATTATTGTGTTGAGACTGTAAATCCCATCAGGTTTGGGGCTTTAGGATCCAGCTCTCCCTCATTTTTTGATAGGAACGACGCGTCTTTTGAGGTTTCAGAGAGCGAGAGAAAGCGGAAGAAAACGGGAACGTGAAGGAGCAGTCAGTGTGACTCAACGTCTGCCAGATATGTGACTGCAGCAGATGTGACGACGCAAACAAACGACCCTCTTTTCAAATCAGCAGCAGAAGTGGACTGCATTCAACTGCGCTCAGTCAAGTGCAATATAATCATACATCGCAATGTTTCATCGCCTACTGTTAAGTATAACGCTCTCAATATCACACATCCAGAAAAGCTCTTGAAATATGGGATCCTGCCACACAGACCCTTTGGATTCTCAATAAAAAAAAATCATCTTCTAAATATTATCTCTGGCAGAATAAAGACTCCATTGTAGCCAAAGGGTTTCCTCCAGAGGATTTTTTTTTTTTTTTTTTTTTTTTGTCAAGGCGCTCAATATCAATTTTGTTCTAAAAGACAAGAAATTGTTTTGGCAATTAATCGTGCCATATAAGACACCATGACAGACAGAATATTTCAACAAAGAAAAAGGCATTTCAAGCCTTCCCACATTTTACTGTCTATGTCAGACAATTACAGTATAGGGAATTGTTTTCTTTGACAGCAGCACCTGAACACTAGGTGGAATTACAGTACATTATTGGAGCTTACATGTTTGATTTAATGCACTTTGTGAAATACAGTAACAGTGTTTAGAGGGATGCAGACCGTGTCGGGATTACTATTGATTGCCAATAGCCAGAATTATCCTGTTTACATGCGTGTCTGCCGTATCGCTCTCATTAATATTGCTCCTGTAGCAGCAGGTGGCTATCTTTAGCAGAGCAAAACAACAACAATGTATGAGAACTGCTTCACAAGCAGCTAATATAATGCTAAGCTAATAATGACATATGTTTTGGTCAATATGAGCTGTTGAAGTTAACAGATAAAAAAATACAACATCACGCTCTGAAATGTAGCGGTCTACTTGTAAAATAGCATGGATTTGACTGACTAAGTTCACGTTGTCTTTAAAAATGTTGTCAAGCACAAGAACAATAAGGAAGGAAAACTTTTCCCTGCAATATCTAACCGCTGTCAGCAATATTCACTGCCAACAGAAACATATGGCAGGAAACACAAATAACACGAGCCGACCATTCGTGGCTACTGGCCTAGCTATGGAGGCATGAAATAAAGCTTTGATGAAACTTTACATGAGACAAATGCCTCTCCAGTCTCTTGGTAATAACTCATTCAAATTCATTCAAATTCTTGTTTCGCGCCTAACATGGCGCTGGAGAATTCCAAACATGCTTTTCATTATTTATTCAGAAAGGGGTACAATAGATGCCAGTGTGAATGAGCAGAGGTGTGCAGTGGCCCAATCACAACTTTGAAGATGTTTGACAGAAATGACACTGGCTTTAGAGGGTATGGATTGTGCGAAAGCATGAAGTGTGACATTGAAAGGGAATCACAAAGATAATGCGACCTAGCCGGCAGCCGAGCGCTCAGTGGAATCCTCAGGTGGTGTATTCCTCTTCTTTCTTGTTATTTTTCTCTTCCTCTCCTACTGTACCCCCTCCAGCTAGGTGCAAGTCACTCGTCTGTCTGACAGTTTTTGCAATGAATATGTTTAGAGAATCCCCTCTTTGTGGAACATGATGGATGAGGACTGTAGCAAATGCTTTACATTCGGCACTAATGCCTTCCCCTTGACCCGCTCTTACGACCAAGAATATGTCTATATTTTGCATTTTAATGGGTTTCAAAAGTTCTCCCTGATGGGTAAAGACATACCCCGACAAAGGACAGGCTCTTTGTGAATTTTCATAAACACCGTCTTTCTCCCGGGAGAGAACCCACTCTTGCATGGCGTGTGATGGATCGACAAGTAATCAGCCGACTCTAAGAACTGCTTTCTTAGCGCATCACCGTTACTGAATGGTGCTGCTGTTAATACAGCTGGAAAGGATTTGCAGAGTGCCAGTAGAAGTGCTACAGTGAAGTTCTTGCCTCATTCTTGCTTCTCCTCCTGTGAAGTTTAGTCAGGCAAAGGAGACATGAGTGGAAGGAAATATATATTACAAACTTCCATCCGCCTTTGGAGACTCATGAGTGTAATGTCCTTCAGAAGAATCCATCAATCCACTCAACCTCAAGCTATAAAAGTTTGTTGAGCCAGTGTCTAGTGATCCCTGTGATATTATTCCCTGCACAGAGACAGACGGATCCAATGTAAATCTATGATCCAAAATGAACATTAGAGTGTCTTTCAACTGGAGCAGGAAGTACCAGAGGATCGGATGCAAACTGAGCCAAGATATTAGTAATTCACAGCAGACCCCCGAGTCATGTCAACAACCAGTTAAAAGAAATTGCCACAAATCTTTTTTGTCAAGATGTTGTTGTTGTTTTTTTCTCAGAGCACTGAATTCCTTTTTTTTTTCACAGCTCACAGCAGATACAAGAGCATTTAGACCCGCTATTGTGTGTTTTTCCTGTCTTTTGAATCGAAGCATCCGACTTATCTAGTCAAATGTGCACAGCATTTTGGAGGAGTGTGCCAACAGCTACATAAAATCAGGTTACAGCTATCTGCTGTGTACAGTAAAACAAGTTTTATGAAGCCTGTGTGTTGTTTGGTGTTGTCATGAATGCAAGATGAAAATGTGTTTTGCCGGAGCTTCCAGTCTCTTCGGAGAACAGGCACACAGAGGGGGTGACTGTAATTTGCTCGCTCCTTGGCAGCAGAAAGGGATAGATGGCATGTTTGCTTCCATTAAGTTTTCACTGTGCAGAGAGGAAGGAGAGTTACCGCAGACTTTACTGGTCCGCTGGGGAGGCTGCGGTGACTTCTTCACTAAATGACAAAGAGTTTGAAAATTCATTAGAGCTCTACAGGAAGAGATGGCTTATAAAAAAATCTGCCACTGTCCTTGAGGCTGAGAAACTGCAGGAGGGCAATCAATTAATAATACAGTCATTTAGTTCATGGATCCTCATTTGGTCTGCTCTTCGAGGTTGAATTAAACGACAAACTAATGAACACATCAGTAACACTTGGCTTGAGGTGATAAGGGATTATTACATATCTTATAAGAACATAATGAGGGTATTAGCATCATTATTATTACAACATTATGTAATATTTGCAAAATAGGCCAAATCCCAAAGGATTTAGTGCTTTCTAGGGCAAAGGCATGACTAACAGCATTTTCACAAGAGACTCATTCCAGATTTTAAACGTTATTTTTACAATAATTGTCATAATTTGCAATGCATGTCATTTTTTTTGGGACAAAGCAATATGAGAATATGCTTATGTGCATTTGCATCGCCGTGATAACTCATTCCAAACAGCTGAAGGATCAATTTATCCATGCTCCTCTTTTAGTTTCATTTGCACTGGCATCAAACACAGCAGTTATGGGTTTAAAATACGCTCCCATCATGGCTGTTACAGAGTCGCAGAAATGAGAGATGGCAAGTTTGTGAATCAGAATTGTCAGATAATTACTTTTGAGGGGCCTCTTGTAATTGAAGTAAACATCTAAATTCATTCACCGAAAAAAAGTATTCGAAGTTTAAGAAGTATGTCCCTGCACACACTCATAAAACTGGTTTTGTCATGGCAGATGGTGCTGGAGTTAATTCACCAGGCGTTCCCTGTGCATAATTGGGTCACCTAAGCAGGAGGAAAGTGTCTTGATCCACGCTTCAGCTGACTGGAACTCCCAGAGAGCTTCAAGTGCACAAACACTTTATACACCCATTAACAGGGATGATGTTAAGACAAAACTTTTTTACAGAACAACAATCTCCCTCTTGTCCTGCAGTGGTTAGTGGAGAGAGGAGGGGAGATTATAGAGGCAGTGGGGAGGTTTAATTTGAGGAGGCTCGTAAACATGACGTGCATCTGCCGGTGTTTACTCCACGCTGCAGCTGCCGCCGTTTCAGTTCCTCCATCAGATCCCGCTTGTGGAGGAGCGGAGGAGGATAAAACGAATGTGCTGATGAGCCAGTGTGAGTTGGAAATATTTTATCACGGCAATCACTGCTATCATCATTATCGTCATCATCACCTCTGTCATCTTTATGAACACGGTAATTGTAAAAATGTCCTTCTGATGATTCAAAAGACACGATGAGGTGAGAGTTTTGTGTGTGGTTCTGGTTTTGACGTACTGACATCATGAAGCTGAAATTATTAGCCACATTTTCATTTATCAGATGAATGTAATCCCATGTGCATGTGTGTAGAGCTACAATAGTAAAGTGTCTGCTACTGAACTGAGGAAGAGTATGTCACAATTTTTTCCCTCATTTATTCATCCTTTCTTTGAAGCAATTAGCAGTTTTTTTGTTGGTTTTTTTTTTTGGGTTTGTTTGTTTGTTTGTTTTTTTTTTACTCACAGCAGGCACCACAACATGCTAATCTTCTTCCTGCTAAATCATCCAAGCAGCCCATTACCTTACAGTCAGCCCACATCAAGCTTTGCCCTGGGGCCAATGATAAGCTGTGAGCATTCCTCAGATTTTCCAGTGCTATTGGTCTGTCTGAACTATCAGACCCCTTCAGTAGATCAGTGCAGGTTGAGCAACCATGAGAAAATCCCTCTCTCTCTCTTCTTAATCAAACTCCCTCATATTTCCATTCGCACGTGGGTCACGTGCAAATGAAATGCATCTGTCCATAAAGTAGCCAATATACGGCTGTAGATTGAAAGGGAGATTGCCAGGCTTAGCATCTGTGACCCTCCTCCTCCTCTTTCTTCCTCCTCTGCTGCTCTTGTCTGTTTTGCAGCAAGCCAATGTTTCTGGCTCTGGGTATTTATCTGTGGCCCAAATATGCAGCCCTTGTCATGCAGGGCAGCAGGCGTTTCAGCAACATCACAACGAAGGATTAAGCCATGCGTTAAATTGCCTCTATGAATGAAATGAATAAATAAATTTGAGGGGCTAATTCCTTGACTGTGCACCATCTCGTGTGCAAGTGCGATTGCATAATGCGGGCTGCTCTGCTGTGTTGTTAGTGTGTTCATTCTGAAATTACATGTTGTATGACCCCACCAATGTCAAAACACTACGACTGCATCTGTTTAGTACATTTATTAGCACACATGAAATCAGCAAAAAGTTGTCTCCACGTTCTATTAAACATTGTACACTTGTAATTCAATGCCATCGTTAAACTTCAGATTTTTGGATTTCACAGGCTGTAGTTCACATTTCTTGTTCGTCTACACCACGAGGCGGTTGGCTGTTACCAGAGATGGGAGAAGACTGAGGAAATACAGCGATCTAATCAGCAATTTACCCAGATAAAATGACTTGCATAAAAATGTTAGCGCCTCACACATTTACAAGAAGTACAAGCAGCGAACGGCGTTTTGTGCGATAATGAAGAGTGTTGATTCAAAGAACATCTTTAAGTTAGCAGATGCCATTTCAGGCGAAAAGAGTGATGAGAGCAACCTATAAATTTCAATCATGCATTTTGTAGCCTATGCAAAGCACGCATAATTGCACTTATACACATAGTTGGCAGTTCATTAGGTACACCAACCAAAACAACTAATTAAATCAGTGCTGCAATCAATCTTCTGTTGTAATGTTGAGCTTTTGTGAAGAGAAGTGTTGAAACAGCAGGTCTCAATACATTTTGTAATGATGTAAATTAAATATCTGTATCTTATTATCGAATTGGTTGGCGCAAAAAGCAAAACAATTTAAGCTCAACAGCTGACAAACACGGACATAATGCTAGGCATTCAGTCTGCTCTATTCCATCATTCTTAGTTCTAATCGTGATCCCAGCCAGTTAGTTCAACTAATGTTGGTGTGCGATTTATAAACTTTCAATAAATGTTTAAAGTTAAAGGGTTGAAATGCATGTTAAAATGAGGCACCACTCAATATTTTCCTGTTTTCATTATTTTATTGGAGCCTGGTAGCATTTGCATATAGATGCCAATTGGCCCCAAATGTGTTTACATCCTTCACTGATGACTGACGCAAAGGAAAATGGCTGCATCAATCAAAGCGCAGATTTAAGAGAGGAAGTGATTCAGGATACGATGAGGAGACTGAAAGAAAATAAACGACATGAAGGAGAGTAGATCCTGCCCACTGTGCCCTGGATCGGATTATCATTAGCATGCCGTTGGGGCTCCTGATCTCAGCAAAGAAATGAGGTTTACATCTTCGCGAGAGTCATATTTTTTCCAATTATATTCGTGTTTATGATTCTGCATTGTATCTACACAGGGGAGCATCAGATGATTTCTAATTTAACACACGCTGCTCTGGTTGTAATTGCATTGGCCAAGTCCTTGCTTTTTAATCCAGACTTTTGGGAAGACTTTACTGAGGGGTTGAACTTTGCACTGACATAGGCAGAGTAAAAACTAGTCTGGTGACATCAAGTAACAGATGCAAAGTAGATAAAAGCACTCTTTTATGTGACAGAGACAATTATGAACATGCAGCATATAGCGATGTGTTAATTTAATATAAGTGTTGTCGGAAATGCATCAACTGATGTCTGTGAGGATAGCACACAGCAAATCTAATAACGCAGGCAGACAACTCACTGGCAAATAACTTCAAACAAACAAGACAATTTAAAGCCAGAGTTCATCATGTTAATAAAGCAGTGAGTGGTTGAACCACAGAAAGGTCACATGTAGGAGTTAGGACCACTGGTGGAGCTTTATGAAAATATAGAAAGCGTGCTGATAGGGAGAGGGTCAATTATAGCCAATATAAATGTTGGCTAAGTAGAAAGCATTTAAATAAATGTGTATCATTGCACGCGGAGCAATGCAGAGGCCAGAGTGCGGCAGTGACCAGCGCCATGTTGATTGGCACTCAGGTGCATCAAGAGGAAGATGAGCAGAAGAAACCCCGTCAGAAAGATGGCACGTGTCATCAGCCAAGAGAGCTTGAGCTGGGGGTGGAGAGCAATTAAAAGAAGACTTGCCAAAAGGACACAGCTTCATACCAAAGAGGTCAGCCAAAGATACAAGGCTGACTTCCGCACAGTCAGGAGGCATGACTGACAAAGTTCAGCTTAAGCTTGAGAAGAAAATCAAATCTTTTGCCTGCAGAACCTCTGGCTGAACTCGACACCCTCAGTTAAAAAAAAGGGCCAGGGAGATCAGCCTCAAGAGGAAAAACTCTGTAAAAGTTGAGAAAACTCAGCTCAGCGCTCAACTGTGGGTTTACAATGTAGCGCTAGGCTGAGAGTGAAGACTGTCAGTCTCCTCCACAACGTCAAGATCCACCACAAGAGGACAAGCCTGGAGATACGTCCAAAGATAAAATACACAGCAGAGGAGCGACCCATTCATCTTCTTGTTCATCCCAAACTCATGGAGATAAGTCTGTATGACACGAGGTCAAGGACGCCCACACCCAACAGCAGCATCTGATTCTGCTCACAACGAACATAAAAAAATCTAACCAGTCACCAAATGGCGCGGCAGGTTATTTCAATTTGCATTATTATTATTATTATTATTCAATTTACAAAACCGTTCAACATTGGAAGTGTTTTGGCATTGCTGTTCAAATGCATTGAACTTTAATTTGGAAGTCGCAGGCTATTCACATCACCTTTACTGTTTCTACACTTAAATCTGAAATATGTTACCGACATTAGTATTCAGTCCCTTCAGTGAGGACTTAGCTGAACCACCTTTGGCAGTGATTACAGCCTTCTCGGGTAGGACACACGTTTCGTAAATGCAATTCAAGCAAAATGCTGACTGCCAGAGCTGTGGGGAAAGCAATTCCTTTACAGTTCTATTTTAATTAATATCTTGTCACGGCCAAAATTGTTTGGTAAACAAAACTAGATTAATGACTCGTATCAATATTCATCTCATTTAAAACTGCTTTCGTAGAACTCAGCGTTGACTCCTTACAAAAGTCTTTTGGCTTAATTTGGCCAAAGGTTTGTGGTTTGTGGCCAGACTTTGTGAGGGGTTTATAGCTTTTCTGTCATAATGCAGTCCGTGCAAAACGCATAGACTGTGCAGCGCGTGTACAGCCATACGGTCGGTAAATTTTTTCTGCACGGAACAACAACCAAACACATATGAAGAAGGAATAATAAAAAACAGTATGTTTCAGGAATCCAGTCCGTGCACAGTAAGAGGAAACAGGCGCTGGAGTTTTATGGGGACTCCAGCTTCTATGCAGCGTCGCTTCATCGCCTGCCTTCGTTGGCTGACACAAGCGCATTCTTAATTGATGCTGCACATCTTTTTCTTCTTTTCTTTTTTTTTTTTTTTTTTTTTTATCTTATAATTCTCTCTGCACATTATTAACCAAATAATTCTTTTTGTTCCTTCAGTAATTTCTCCTTAATATACCCCGAAGGTCTTCTCCATGCATGGATTTAAACGTCACAGCCAATATATTTCATTTTCTCTCTGATTTAGCTCGACTTGTGGCACTCCAGCAGTGATTCATCAGGCTACCAGTAAGGGACACTCTGAAATTGCTCTAATCAGAGGGTAACTCAAGATTTAATAGTGAGACACCCCAGGAATAAACCTCCTATGAATTAACTCATGCGAAAACTGAATTCATTATTGTTGTGCTTTTACACACTAACAGTAACCGGCAGAGACTCTGCTCCGCTGCACAGTGATGAGGTTATAAACAAGATCTACACCGGAACAACAGCCTGCACGTCCTGTTGATAGGGAACAGTATTCGCACAGCAAATCTACAGCATGTCAGTCAGGTTGTGTGTTTTGTGCTTCTGCCTGGAAGGTTGGTGTCATCTGATTAAATAAAGTGTCAATCATTCGATCAAAATATCAGCATTATACCAAACTAATAACTGGAAGGAATATTGAAGGAAAGCCGGTTGCCTCAATTTATGTACATATTATTACACAGCTCATGGAGTTAGTGGGAGCGTTTGTTAGCTTTGGTTTGTTGCTAAAGCCACAAGCCACCGTACTACCTTCAAAGATTAGCTGGCAGGCTAGATTAAAGTTTGGTGAAAGCTGCCCAAAATTCAGACTGACCAAAAAGCTGGTGTGTGTGAACTAGGCCGTGTGATAAGACAGAAAAAGGATGCGTGAGGACAGACGAGACATGTCCCCTACTCAAAGCGTCAGGGGAGTCCTCTGTTTGTGTAAACCCTGTTATCTGCAGGCAAATTACATAAAATGGATATTAAACCTCCAGCACCATGAAGGACATAAAGGGTCAGAACGCAGACACACACACACACACATCTGGGACTAAATCCACGTTATCGCTGCACTCTTAGCACTGCTGGATCTGCGAGGGATAGTTTTAAGGCGGAACCACAACCACATTCTATGTGTTGTTCCTTGTGAAAACCAGGCACCTTCATTGCTGATAATCCAGCTCAGCTGCAGATATTTCAGTGGTCCGATCGCATCTTTCTAATGCCACTTCTCACTTCAGTGACACACCTTGAGGCAATTTATGTACTTTCAAGAAAGGCATCACGCACACGTGCGGCTCTGGTGTGTATCCCCGGTTGCATGCCAATGTTGTTTCATGCTGATTGAAGATTTGTGGTCAACTGGTCGCATGAAATCCAGTTAAGGGTTTAATTTAATCTATTTGAACAAAAGCAATGGCTCGGCCGTGCATTAATCTTCCTCAACAGCCATCTTATTTCCTTTTATCTCTCAATCGTGACACTTTCTGCATTCATCTATGTCAGTAATTTTGTATTTGTATCTGTTGTCTGCAGCTGGTTATACCATAAACACTCCCACTAATGCTCGTGTCAAATTTTATGATGTGATTCGGGCATTTATCACGCAAGACGTGTGTTTGCGTCCTGTGCAACTCCTCATCTAACAAATTAGTGAAGATTAAAAAAAAAAAAAAAAAACAACTGTCGTTCTTTCACACAACGGCCTCTGCTGTCTTCGTTACACTGCAGTTATCGTGTTTTGGACTGGAAAGTTAACTGAGTGACAAAACTTGGGTCCCTTGCGATGTAATTAAACAAATTCACAGTAATCTACTCATTATAAAGTGAGCTGTCTTACTCAAACACAATTAGCAGGATTTGAGTGGTGCTACATTACAAGGCAATTTCCTTAATTTGAACTAAAGGGCAAATAGTCAAAACCATAAAAATGCTACGGTGTTACTTTTAGCGAAAGGGCTTTTTTTAATCATATTCTTTTACATATTTCATCGTGACTCTCGCTATGATCATTGTAAACTGTGTCTAGCCGCTGCTTTTATAAGGTATTCCACAGATCACCATAATGATTCACAAATGCACAAAAAGAGAAAACACTGACTCTTTCTCTCTAGTCCCCAAGATTAGCGATATATCATCTTTCCTTCAAGCTGAATTCCAAACAAGGGACGCCTTTAAAGAGAGAGAGAAAACAATGATACAACACAAATGCTGTAATATAAGATAAGATAAGACTCTGGAGTTCGCGATCCAAAGAAGTGCATATTGGGAAAAGTGGTGGCCCTAACTTGCCCATAAGCGTGATTTTGAGCGTGAATGGTTGTTTGTCTCCGCCTCAGAGCAGTGATAGACTGGCAACCTGTCCGGGGTTTAACCCGCCCTCTTCCAACGTCGGCTGGAATTGACTCCAGCCCTCCATCTCCCCGTGACCTTGAATGGCTAAGTGATATGGATAACGGATGGATGAAAGGATGAACGATGAATCCTGAGCCTATACACAGGCAGATGCAAGAGACTTCAACAGAGCTGGACTGGGTAGTTTATAAGCTTACCACTCGTAATGCATACACAAAGAGGGCTGGCTCAGAGGTGGAGAATTGGGGGTTTGGGGAGTGTGTAAGGGATGAATGAGGGATGGATGGAGAAGGGATAAAAGAGAGAGGTAGGGTAGAAAAGTGTGGATTTTCAGCCTTCTTTGTCTCCCCCTCCACCTCCGCAGTGTCTCTGTTCTCCACCTGTGATTTCTTTTCTCTCAGAACAAGCACCTTTTGCAGACTTGTCTCCCGTGTGTTATACCTGCTTTTCTGCAGCTCTTCACTCTTCTTTGTATACTTTGGTGTGAGCCTGCCATTTTCTAGCAACTCTTTTGATGAGCTCATCTTTTTGTCTGAACTCCTGCTGAAGTTGGCTCTCCATCTGGCCCTTTCCATTTTCCATCAGGTTCACCAGCTCCTTCAGAGCCTTGTTTTCATCTTTCAGAGACTATATCTAACTTATTACAGAGAAGAGGGCATCTCTAAGGCCCGGTACGGTGGGCTGCAGCACAGAATTGGGACTGTGCTTATGGCTGCAAACCTCTTTTTTGCACAGCACTTGGCCATCAAAAAAATCACATTAGGCTCAGAGCATGAAAAATATAAAGATACGTGTCATTTATGCCTTAAACTTCAAGAAGGATTCTTTGAAACACACGAGAACTGCTGTATCTTTTTGTATTGATTTCACTTCACATTGTTTCGACTGCTACTACTGTTCATGTTGTATATCAATCATTCATTCGTTCATCTTCTACCGCTGATCCTTTTCCAGGCTGGAGCCAGTCCCAGCTCACACTGGGTGAGGGCGGGGTACACCCTGAACAGGTCGCAAGTCCATCAAAGGGCCAACACACAGAGGCAGACAGAGACCAACAACCACTCACACTCACACTCAGACCTACGAACAATTAGAGTCGCCAGTTAACCCAAACATGATGTCTTTGGATGGTGGGAGGAAACCGACGCAGGCACAGGGAGAACATGCAAACTCCACACAGAAAGGCCCAAGGTTTGGGAATCGAACCCTTGACCTTGTTTGGGGCAACAGGGCTACCCACTATGCTGCCGTGCCGCCCCATATTGTATATACTTCAGTTTATTTACATACACCTCTCACTGTTATCTATGTATTTGTATCTATATGCAGAAACTTGGAACTACACTTCAAATAATACTAGTAATATAGTACTACTACTAGTAATACTACTAGTCTAAGCTGAGTATTTTTATCTTTTTCAGATGGTGGTGAGTGTTCCTTGGCAAGAGCTTTTTGCCAATGTTGCAATTGCGAGACACAAACTATTTTCCACCTTCAGGACAGACTCGAAACTGCAATGAGTCACCAATGTGAAGTGCCAAGATGGGCCGAGGCTAGCTAGTTCAAGCTTCCATTCCCTCGTGAGGAGGAATGCTGTAATATTAGATGTTTTCTGACAAATATGATCTAAATCTAGATTATGTCGTTTGAGCTACTGCTCTGAAATCAGTTTGGGACTGTTCTGACTGAATTGAATATATGGGGCATTTTTTTTCTTTTGGGGCTTGTAATATGACCAATTTGCCCGGATTTCGTTATAGCCAAGCTCTAGCAGCATGTTCTCTGTTGGTCTTTTGGCTTCCTGAGAAATACCAACGCACCATCTCTCTTTGACAGGTTGTGGGTGTCCACTTTCCCTTTGCCTGTCAGACATCTTCTCAATTTCTGGTTGACTCATCTTTAATGAATGCTACATGATCTGTGGTTTTAAAACACATCAAGAAGAGTATGTGCACAGAGCATATGTTTATGCTAAATTCAACCGTGAATTTTTATGTTATGGAACGTCTTATGTGGCAAAGTTATGAGCGAATTCTGTAACCTAAAAACTTCCAACAAAGGTATGATCAGTCAGGCAGTCTTATATAACAGGCAAAAGGTAAATACAGTTATCTCCTGCTTCCTTTCTCAAAAGGAAATACAGTAAATATTAACTCTGCCAGTGTTCTCCTCCGTGTCTGTTTGTTACCAAGGAGATTATGTTTTCATCCGTGTCTGTTTATATTTGTCAGCAAGATTATGGCAAAAAAGAGTTGACCCAATTTGAACCCAACCCTTTAACAAAATGGGGCATCAGTCGTGGAAGAATCCAGTGAATTTGGATCTGATCCGGATCATTTGCCGTGAATGTGAACGCTTATCTGTGAAGTCTGGTGTATGTTGCTGACACTGGCCTGGACAGAAGTCTGCATTCTCTGAATGTCCTTTTAGTTCAAATATAACGTCATTTTTATTTCCTCGTATAGCGCTCATATCCAGAGATATGGCTGTCATTCCCACAGCTCTAAGGACCACCACGCTGTCATTTTTCATTTAAAGCTAATCATATTCTCTCTATATATATTTATTTACAAATGCATGCCAGCTGACCAGAGGATGGATTGACTGATGTTGTTGTTCACGGGGTAATTACCGGAAATTTGTGGGAAAAAAAAAAAAAAAACTGAACAAACTTTTAGCAAAGCATTTTGACAGGAAGATATATCAAGAGGAATGATAGCAGGCCCACCGAAAAACATCTGGATGGGTGTGAGAGATGCTGTCTACCTACAGCCGAAAATGATAGAGGGCAAAGAGATATCAACAGCTCGGCCTATTATCTGGTCTAATGGAGGCCCTTCTGTTTGAAACAAAAGCCTTCAGTTGTTTTGCATCAGCTCTTCTGATGATTGGCCGGCGTTCGCCCCACGTTGAAGGAGTCAATTAAAAGCACCATCCGTCAAGCGGCTACGGCTGCCTGATGCCGAGCCTCGCTGAGAAATGCACACCAATTTACTTTCACGTGTGTCTCTTTCCTTTGCATCTGCCTTTCTATCGTTTTCTTTTCCTTTTTTTTTTTTTTTTTTTTTTGTCTGTCTAAGTCACCATGCCAGGCTTCTAAAAGCAATTTCATCCTTCCTGTGCTGACACGCTCTGTGTACACAGACTCCTATTTGGTTTCCAGTGTAATTTCTACATTTTCAATATATTCAGTATATATTGAAAATGTAGAGTGCCTGGTATATTTAATATGTGAACCTCATGAAAATGGTCTTAAAACTAATTATGAAATTTCAGGAGCCAAGCTGTATTGTGTGTGGAGAGGCATTTAATGAAAATTGGAGCTATAACAATGAGCTGATAAAAATTCACATCTACATTTTTGTATTTTTCCCTAATAGGATTAGGATTGTTCCTGCCAACTCCTGCCAGTCCTCATCCTGGTGTTGGCGCACAACACCACATAAAATAATAAGACCTAACATTCATACACTCAGTTCTCTAAAAAACACATACACACACACACACACACACACACACAGACTTGCATGCTTTATGCAAGCTTTTGAATAATAAGCTGAATTTTTCTTCTAGATATTGAATATTTCACAAACCATCCCATAGCAGAACATTCAATTCTTCTGATATGCATTTAATATACGAAACGTGTCATAATGTAGGCTAGAAAAACACAAAATACGTTCCATAAAAAATATGATTACGTCTAACTTGTTTAAGTGTGAAATGGTTGCTTCATATTCATTCCATTTTCAGCTGCTTGCTGTTTTAAAACAGGCTTTTCCCTCAGCGTCTTTACTTAGGTCTCTCTTATCTTCTGTGGCCTCACTTTAGAGGTCAGTGTCACAGTCAACAATGTAGAACATGCTGTCAAGTTTCTTTAGCGAGCTTTCAACTTCAGCCGTTTTCATGCAACGGCTGCATAGTTACAGTCTCAAGCTACCGAGCACATTGTTCAGATATTAGTATATAACGGAACAAGATGAAATAAGTTCAACAGCTCCCATAATAATAATAAAGCAGATTTAATCACTAAAGCTTTCCTCAAATATTAATATACACTTAATAGCCATATAACCTTCGCTTGAGGCTTTTATGCAAACTCATCATGAATAAATCACTTTTATAAGGCTACAGGGCAACTTAGATTGGGTTCAATTTGATCGGGTTGAAATTAAAGCATTAAAGCATTTAGTTCGGGTGCTTTGGTCGACATCAACGTCTAATTTTGACTTCACAGCTATTTCTGAGTTTGTGTGTGTGTGTGTGTGTGTGCCTGTGTGTCAGTGTTTCTGCGACATAGTAGAATAATGGTGGTCTATCAAAGCACCCAAACATCTCTTAACTTTTTCACCCAGCTCCGATGATGAAGCTGGTAGAAATGTCATCGATGCAGACAGATCCCAGCAGGGAAGCTCAGATGCTCAGTTTCTTTTACTGTCTGACTGTCGGGCCAGCACTGGTCTAATTTTTCTGAGACGGAGAGGCCTGTGACCAGCTTGACTCCAGCTTGACTTGGGACTCCTCGTTACGAATGTTGCTGTTGCTATACAGACGGTAATGGCATCAAGCTGTTTCCTTACCAGCCATGAACAAGTCCGCATCAGACTTCAATTCATTACTCACCGAGTTAGTCACTGTAGCATTGTGAGCCCTCGTCAACCATGAGTAATGCTCCAGGCGAGACTGGTGAAAGATTGTTAAAGTCAAAGCTGGCTGTGTAACAATTACAAAATCTCAAGAAATAGTTCATTTAGAGCTTCTGTACTCAACAGTAAAGAGTTGGAATTCTGTATTATTATTGTGTAATGATAAAGAGGTAACTGATAGTGGGAAACCTTTTACATTTAAAATCTGTACAGCTGAGCTGTGGATGCATTTCACAGCTAGAGAGCCAGATATTAGCTCTAAGGCTGTCTTGTCCCTTCATTTTCCCGTTTTATTTTGAAAGTTCTAACTCTCCTCTCGTTTCAGAGCACTTGCCCTTTCTTGCACGCGTGTACCATGATTACCGATTGTCTCCACCTGTTCCCCATTGCACCATTTAACCACAGTTCCATGTGGCTAAATAGTCTGTGTTCCCCTCATCTTATGCCAGAGTGTCTTTCTCCTTCGATCAGCACCCGAGAAAGTTCTGGTAAGCCTTTGTACCTCGAGAAGAGTGATTTTTTATTTTTATTTTTTTTTTTTTCATGTTTTTTTTTCCCTGGTTACAGTTCATAGCCAGTAGATTCCTCTTCATGAGTGATTTAGATTTTTGAGCATTAAGTTTGATAGATAAGCTTAGATCCTACGCTCAGTGGTGTGAGTTGTTTGTTTGTTTATTTCTTAATTTGATCAAGATTTCTTCCTCACAGAGCGTTTAACCCTTTTTGTTTATTAGCCTTTTTCCCTCCACCTGGAGTGGTTTTTGTTTCGCCTTGTGACCTCAGGATAGAGCGAGTAATCTTCACAGTTTTGAGGTCATCGGTGTTCCAAATAAAATCTCAGAATCACAAGATCTCTGTCTGAGTCCTGCCTGACAATGGCAAAGAAAGGAAGTATAGGATTTAGTTTTGCCACTTGGTAGTAACGTGACCCCTGAAAGCTAACCTTGCTCTGAGTCTGCTCGTGATGCAGGTAACTGTATTTCTCCCCCCCCCCCACAAAAAAAAAAAAAACAAACCACTGTACAAGCTTAAATACCACCACACTTCTAATTCTATCTTGCTTTTGCTTTTTCAAAGCAACCTTTCCATCAAGGAACTGATCGTTGAGACACTATAGTTCAGTTTTAGCAGTTTCTTATCACACATCTTATATGCTTCTGATTAAACCCTGAAACAAACTATTCATCAATGGGCGTTTGTTATAATTTCTATTTATTTTTCCCCCTATTCTTGCATGTAACAGTTTAGGCTTGTATCTACGAAGCTGAGTCATTTCATTAATACGTACCTATTGGACTTGCCCTCTTGTTAAAGAGAATTTTTTTTTTTTTTTTTTTTTTTAACACAAACCCAAGTTAAACTCTCAGTTCTTACCTTCATATAAAAATCATCATACTGCCTTCTCATTTGCCAGGGAGCTTAAAATATGTAATTTAGCTGTTATCTGATTCTGGAGTGAGAAGCTTGTCCCTCAGCGAGCAAGCAAAGATCAGTCCTAGACTCTAATGCATCACTGATCAGTAGAACCAAGGGCTAATGATCAAGCACAGAAAACTGGGGATTTCCTCAGTTGTTTATCATGCCGATTGGTAACTAAAAAATTAGATGGCATTCTGGTGGGAAATGGTCCAGGGGAAATTTTAAAAGGAGGTTAAGTTCACTTTGCAGAGAAACACTAACCCAACCAGACAAATCTTTAATGTGCCACAAGAACTAATATCATTTGCAAAGAAGGGGGGGGGGGAATCATTATTACTTGCGATAAATTATCTGCAACCACCTAATGAACAAGTCAGATTTTACAAGACAGTGCGGCGAAATAATTCTCACCCTGTTTAACACTTACATCTTGCTGATGGGGCCTAAATCGAGTGTGTCAGACCTAGTCCTCTTAACCGCCCCCCATTATTTCCCAAAAGCTGCAAGTTACATTGATTAAGTCCAACAATAGCCCTATTATCACAGCTAGAGAAATGGAGGGAATGCCTTTGAGCCAAAATAATTGCATACATTCACTGTAAGAGGCTTTTCGGGAAA